>NC_089839.1:75139108-75818393 GCF_035609145.1 Eleutherodactylus coqui | reverse complement strand
ACCAGTATGTAAAAGAGAGACTAAGCATGTCTAAGGGGCCTTTTACACAGCCCAAACATCGAGCATGAATTCAGCTTCTGCTATGTAAAAGGACCAATGGTCAGCTGACGAACGAGCAAATGCTCATTCATTGACTAATTAGGACTTTTTAGCAACATAAAAATGCTTGTATTTCGACTGCATATCTCCCCATGGAGATGTTCAGCCAACCAATAATAGCCATTTTGAGACAAAAGATTGTATTAACTACTGATCTTCATACAAACAATTATCTGCCATGTGTGACACAGTAAATGAAAGTGATCAATGTGATTTGTTGATTGGCTCTCATTACAATTGGTCAATACTTGGCCAATGTGAAAAGATCCTAACTGTGCTGACATTTCTCTAATTAATGAGGATAGTATGGAGTTAGTTAGCAGGACTAGTTGACTATCTGATGGGAGCCTCCAACTTTCCCCAGACAGGTGATGTAGGGAAAAGAATGATTGGGCATGAGGAATTTCAATGCTCGATTCTTTTGTTCTCAGAGGAGATAAGCAGGCAGCAGAGATGTCTGGTGGTGGCCTACTTCCCTCTCCTAATTGAAAACCCATGCATGCTTGGCTGAACCAAATGTGCATGTCTATGGAGAAGTTGGGAGCAGTTGTTGTCTGAATGATTGTTTGGCCGATGGCTATGGAAGGTATATGGACACCTTTAGGTTGATCCAGGGAATTTATAAAATGCCCCCCCCCCCCCCCCCACACACACACACAGACAAAGCAAACTGGCAAGATATTGTTATCACAGGAAATATATATTGTAGAAAGAGCATAATGTTATGTCATTAGTTCTCATACATTTCCGGTTGGGCAATACTTGTAGAAGAGTGGGTGTCTCATTTACAAAAATAATAGCAATTTGCATGAAGGCTATATATTGCTGTGCTAAGCTGAACTTCCTCTTCTTACTGTTGCTGTCATGAGAGGAGAAAACTATTTAAAATAAAACCAACGATGTAATACAACTGGGACTGTTTGCAATATCTTGGCTCTACAATCTGGGGGAGACAATCAGTTCTTGAACCCAAAAGGAATTCACTAATTGTATCGAGGCATACCTTAAGGCATAGAATGCCTCCCTAAGTCCTGGTTCTTGAACCTGGCAAGGGCATTTTGGCTTACATGGATAATAAACATTGTGGGGCTCTTTTGCTTCGATAGGCTGCATCATAGTGCACTTTTTGTGTCATATGCTTCCACTTTTTTAACACTTGGTCAAAAGGAAGCACAATCATTGGCTTTCAATAAAAAATAAAAAAAATCACAGGCAATCAGACTTGGTATACAGTATCATTTTGAGAAAACATTTTTACATTAATTTTCTGTGAAAGTGAATTTCTTTATTGTAAATTATAAAAGATTAATAGACAATTACGCCAAAACCAAATATAGGGTGTAGCATTAAGAAAGAAAATGTCCAATGTCTTTAATATGTAACAATTATATACTTAGTTGGACTCCTCCAATGTTAAGCACATTGTTATCCAGATGGAAACAACTAAAGTCCTCAAACTCCGAAGAAAACTTTGGACCAAAACCAAGTTTTTTATTTAATCAAGAAAAGATTTGCTTGTCAATCATTTTTCCACAATTACACAGATAGTTTATGCTCACCAAGAATGTTGCATTACAAATTGTAAATCCAACATGTAAATGGTCATAATGTTCTTACAGTACTATCTTAACTAGACTGAGGGCTCAGTCACAAGGGTGTTTTAATGTTTTTTCGCGTGTAAAAAATATTGCACTATATAGAACCAATGCTTTCAATGGCCACATGTGCAAATTTTACATGCAGAAAAACATCTGTGGCGAAAATTATAGGACACCGTTTTTGACCGGCAAGCCCTGCAGTGATTTTTGGGGAAGGCTTTAAATCCCCGCCTGCTGAAAGCTCTTGATAGCAGTTCAGGAGAAGACCAGGCTAGACGTGCCTGAGCCCTGGCAGCTGCAGAAAGGTGAGTCTATATATTTTTTTATTTTTTATACATTTTAGGGATGATATTTCAGGGAAGGGCTTATATTTAAAGCCCTTCCCTGAAAATCACTGCAGGTCTTGCCTGAAGCCCATTGCTTTCAATGGAGCCGGCTGTAGCGCCGGCTCCATTGAATTCAATGGGAGTACATTGCGATCCTCCGCTACAGCTGTGACAGCTGTGGCAGAAGAATTCTTCATCTCCACGGGGAGTCCCATTGCCACTGGACACTGTGACAATGCTGTCACAGTGTTCAAGGATGAGGTAACTCCCCGCGGAAATGAAGAAATCCTCCACCACAGCTGTCACAGCTGTAGCAGAGGATCGCGATCTTCTCTGTATGTCAATGGGGCTGCCACTGCTGCCGCCAGTCCCATTGACCAAAGATAAAACACATCCATGGGTTTCACATCCAAGGAATACCCTGCTGCAGCTGTCACAGCCGCAGTAGAGGATAGCGGGTAGTACACTTTTTGTGCGAAAAAACGCAGCCAGGTCCAGTTTTTCCTGCATGACGCCCACTTCGGTGACGCGAATTTTAAAACGCCCATGTGACTGAGTCCTGAGCCAGTAATTGATTCAATTGCCAAGTTTCTTCTGTTTCCCCTTTAAGTTTATATTGGTATATAGGCTGTAGAAGGAAACCTAAAAGGTAATATTAGATGAGTATTCATAAGATGATCTAGTCTGCAATTGGATTTTCCATAAAAGTGTTTTTTTTTAAGGGAAAAAATTAATTTGTGTGGGTTTTTTGGTTGTTTTTGTAATTGTTTTTCCCCTTTAGGATTCGTAGAGGAATCTTTCTATTTTCCATTTAGCAATACCCATAGTTATTCTCCATGTATGTCTAAAGTCTCCCTTCTTTAATTATTTCAGTTTCCTTCATGGTAATGTCAAACTGTGCCTCCTTATTCCAAAGACTGCCTGCTTAGATATTTTTTGTGTGATTTTTTTTTCTAAATGCCCTTATTATTATTCTGCGAAAATATAAATTAAAGAATTATTTCACCACCAAATTTCATTTCATGTATTAGTTTGCAATAATTTTACAATTCAGTGGCCAAGGAAAATATTAAATCCATGTTTATTTACCTATCTTGAACTGTGGCTTTAACATATGCTCATGCAATTTGTCATTGCAATTATGATCCTAAATGAAGGGATTCTATTGTGAATGCAAATCTAAATTAATCAACACTCGTGTAAAATTAGCCACAAAAACTGGCCAAGGTTAATTAAGTTTCCGGCATTATCTCAAGTAAGCTTTTAATTGTAGTATATGCCCTTTGAGATTTAATTGAAATCCATAGAAAAAAATTAAATGCAATTAGATTTCCTCGATGAATAATAATAACTGGGTATCTTTTCTTCTACTTTATGGTTAAAACGTTTTTTCATAAAATTCTGAATTAAAACAAGGGAACTAGTACTTTTTATTTGGGATGTTTTTCAACATTCATATTGGTTTGACATATTTTTAAGCTTTTGCATCATAATTTTCTAAACCCAAACAGCTTAAAAAATACTGAAAAAATGTAATGACAAGCCAAGTGTTAACATCCCCCTTAGAAATAGCCTTACAATCATGTCTTAGAACTGTTTGGTAAAAGACATTGGAACTGACATATGGGCCAAGAGAAAAAGAAAAGAATGCCTATAGCAAAGGAAGGCTGAACTAAAAAGGAAATTCTGCTTCAAAAACCATAACAGTATTTGATCTTGGCATTAGAGTCCCTGTATGGTGACATTCAGAATCTGCGTGCCAACATATGGTGCCTTCATGGTAAGGAACGCATTTAGTAGAGCATTTAGTAGACAATTTTAGTCTTATAGATTCATAGGCTATATATATATCTTTGTGTGTGTGTGTATATAAAGAGTCGAGTCACATTGTTATGACCACCAGCTAATATCTGTAGTAACCGCAATTTGGCGCACCTACAGCAGCTAGACAGGCTAAGAGTAACGCAATAAGGGTCTGTAGGTTGTTTCAGGTATCTGGAGCCATGCTGACTGCAGTGCATCCCACAGTTGTTGGAGGGTGCGTGAAGGAGGATTCATGGAGCGAACACAACTATTGAAGTAGTCTCAAAGGTGCTCAATAGAATTCAAGCCTGCGGAATAAGTGGGCCAAGAAAGTACTTGGAAAGTCTTGGTCATACTATTCCAACCATTGTCAGACAATTCTAGCCATGTGACATGCCACATTGTCTTGCTGGAAGATTCCATCTGCCCCAGAGAAGACAAACAACATGTATGGGTGTGTGTAATCTGCAAGGATGGATCCATAACCAAATTGGTTTAGAATGTCTTCCACATAGTTAAGTGAGCCCAGAGAATGCCATGAAAAATTTCCCCAGACCATCATTTTTCAGTCAACAACTTGTGTTCTTCCAGCAATGGTTGCAGGGTGTTTGTTCTCTGATATTTCCAGCCTGACACACCAATGTCCATCCAATCAATAAAGCAGAAGACATGACTCATCAGAGAAGACAACCCTTTGCCAATCAGTGATAGTCCAATTCCAATACTGCTGTGCAAATTGAAGCCTTCTATTCTGATACGCGCTTAGTAGCATAGGTGCAGTAACCATCCGTCTGATTTAGAGCTCCATACACAGTAGGGTTCACTGAACTGTTGTTTTAGACACACTGTATATACCCACCAAGCCAGTCCATGACATTTCACCCAATTTATGGGCTACGTGTTGCCGACATCAAAAGTAGGAGGTGGTCATAATAATGTGACTCAACTATATATAAATACATATAAACACACAATTGGGCAGAAAGTGAGCAATCAGCTCTTTAAGTTGATATGTTGAAAGCAGGGAAAATGGTCAAGAGAAAAGATTTAGGTGACTTAGAGAAGAGCAAAATTGTAATGCAAAGACAACTGGGTCAGAGCAGGTCCAAAAACGCAGGACCTGTGGTGTATTTTCCATTTGTGATGGTTAGTACCTTGTATGAATGGTCTAAAGGCCCATTTCCACGGGACGAATGTTGGGCAAACGATGCCAGACACCCATTCCTGTGTGTACTCGCTCCCGTGCTGTCACACAGGAGTGAGTATTGCTGGCTCTCTAAAAAGAACAGCCAGCAGGGGGTCGGGGCAGCTGGAGGAGATTTCTCTTCTCGCTCTCCCCCACTCCTCTCCATTCACTTAACACAGTTGCGGTTCAGTACTGAACGGTTGTTGTTAACACTGAACAATCATCACATAAGCTGCATAAAATCCTGAATGATGATCGGGGAGAGCAGGCAGTGAAATCTCCTCCAACTGTCCTGGCCCCCTTCTGGCTGCTCTGTGAATGAGCCAGCGATACTTGCTCCTGTGTAACAGCATGGGAGCGAGTTTATGCGGGGACGAGTGTCAGGCATCATTTGCCCGAGATTTTTCCTGCGTAAATGGGCCTTTAGGAAGGATAACAAGTGAACTGGCAACAATGTCATGTGTAACAAGGCTTATTAAAGAGTAGCCCATTTTGTCCAATTCCACAGAACAGCTATTGTAACACAATTTGCTGAAAAGGTTACTTCAAGCTATGATAGTAAAGTGTAAGAACACATAGCGCAGTTGAGATTTCTGTGTATGTGGCTGCAGAGCTGCAGACCAGTCAGAGAGCCCATGCTGACCCCGATCACCAACTGGACCATGGAGCAATTGAAGAAGTTTACTTTGATTAATCACATTTTCTGTTGCATTCTGTGAAGGACCTATTGTATGTATGTAGGCTACCTGGGGAAGAGATGGCACAAGGATGCACTATAGGAAGAAGGCAAGCCAATGGAAGCAGTTTGATGCTCTGGGAAATGTACTGCTTTCTGGGAAAGCTTGAGTCCTGGCATTCCTGTGGATGTTACTTAGACATGTACTATCTACCAGGTCATTGTTGTATGCCAAGTACACACGTTTATAGTCACAGTACTTCCCAATGGCAGTGGTCACTTTCAACAGGATAATGCACCCTGCCACACTGCAAAAACTGTTCAGTTATGGTTTGAGAAACATGACAAACAATTCAAAGTGCTAACTTGGCACCCAGATCTCAATCCAATCTGTGAAATGTTCTGGGAAAACAAGTCTGAATGATGGAGGATGTACTTTGTAAATTATAGGACTTACAGGATCTGCTGTGAGCATTTTGGTGAAGATACCAGAGGACATTTTCTGAGGTCTTATAAAGCCTATTTCTCAATTGATTAGGTCTTTTGGGGGGACCTACATAAAATATGCTAAGTAGTTTGAATGTTATGGATAATTGGTGTATATACAGAGGTGTAACTTGAAACTCCTGTACCCAACTACAAACCTGTAACACACCCCCTGCTTACTATTTGCCATTTACAATATTGGTGGATTTTTGTGTGTCAAAAGGGCTTCTGGCCCACTTATGCAACCGGGCCATGTGCAACTGATACCTCTGCATTCTCTATAGCTACATATATGTGTGTGTAGATAGATACAGTGCCTTGCAAAAGTGTTCACCTCTTTGGTGTTTTTACTGTTTTGTTGCATTACAACCTAGAATTTAAAGCCTTTTTGGAGAGGGCATGGGTGTACTATTTGTTTTACACAACATGCCGATCACTTTGAAGGTGCAAAATTCTTTTTACTGTAACACAAACAAAAATTAAGGCAAAAAAACAGAGAACTTTAATGTATGTGCATATTCATCCACTGAAAGTCAATGCCTTGTGGAGCTTCTTGAGGTATGTCTCTATTAGCTTAGCACGTACAGAAACTGGTATTTTTGCCTATTCGTCAAGGCAAAACTGTTCCAACTCCTTCAAGTTAGGTGGGTTATGTTGGTGTACAGCAGTGTTCAAGTCATGGCACAGATTCTCATTTGGATTGAGGTATGGGCTTTGATTAACCAATTCCAGGACATTTCCATGTTTCCACTTAGACTCCTCCAGTGTAGCATTAGCTGTATGTTTAAGGCCATTGTCCTACTAGAAAGTGAACCTCCGTCCCAGTCTCAAATTTCCTTCAATCCCAACCAGTTCTCCAGTGCCTGCAGATGAAAAGCCTTCTCCTAGCATAATGATGCCACCATCATGCTTCACTTTGGGAATGGTGTACTTGGGGTGATGGGAAGTGTTGGCTTTTCACCATACATAATGTTTCCCGTGATGGCCAAAAGTTCAGTTTTAGTCTATTCTGACCAGAGAACCTTCTTCAATATGTCTGGGTAATGGCTTTTTTTCAGGTCGCTCTTCTATAAAGCCCCACTCTTTGGGGCTGCTTATAGTGGTCCTATCAACAGATACTTCTATCTCTGCTGTGTGTCTGAGGCGCTCCTTCAGCATAATTGCTGGTGTTTTTGTTGAGTCTTTGATTAATGCCCTACTCACTTATTCTTTTCATAGTGTTATAATGGATTTAATGGTGCCCTGTGGGATGTTCAAAGTTTGAGATATTTTTATATAATTCAAACCTGATTTACACTTCTCCACAACTTTTTTTCTGACCTGTCTGGAGAGTTCCTTGGTCTTAATGTAACTTGCTTAGTGATGTTGCAGTCTCAGAGGGCTTTCAGAATGGGTGTACTGCATTTATACTACCACCACGTGACAGGTCATGTGATACTTTGATTGTATGTAGAGGGACCACTTGCAATTAATTATGCGACTACTCAAGTTAATTTGTTAAACCAGACCTTAATTTAGGGGCTTCATAACAAACGGGTTGAATACATATGCACTCACAATTTTTCAGTTTTATTCATTTATTTTTTAAATAAGACGTTTTTTTATTCCACTGTACCAACCTGGACTATTTGGTCAGGTCTATCAAATGAAATCTATTTAAAATCCATTTTAATTCCATGTTGTAATCCAACAAAACAGGAAAAATACCAAAGGGGGGTGAATACTTTTGCAAGGCACAATAGATAGATAGATAGATAGATAGATAGATAGATAGATAGATAGATAGATAGATAGATAGATAGATAGATAGATAGATAGATAGATAGATAGATAGATAGATAGAGAGAGATAGATAGAAGATAGAGAAATAGATGGACAGAAAGATGGATAGATAGAAAGATTTATGTACAGTGAGATGGAGAGATAGATAAATAGATGGACAGAGAGATGGAAAGATAGATAGCTAGATAGATAGATAGATAGATAGATAGATAGATAGATAGATAGATAGATAGATAGATAGATATGAGATAGATAGAGAGACAGATTGATAGGTGGATGGATGGAGAGGCAAATAGATAGATGGACGGAAAGATGGATAGACAGATAGATAGATAAATAGATGGACGGAGAGATAGATAGATATGAGATAGATAGATATGAGATAGATAGATAGATATGCGATAGACAGATAGATTATTTTGCTTTTATATGCATGTTGTTGGATTGCATGTTATGCTGCATGATTGAACTTTTCTCTGCTCGTGACCATACAGAAAAAAAACTAATTTATTATTGAGGACGACACTGAAATAAGAGCCTGTCAATGTTATTGATTTGTTTACTTTCTCTAATAGGGTAATTGGGCACAATGGCTGATCTATGGAAGCATGAACAGTAGATATAAACCTGGCCAGAAAATCAGACCTTGTGTATCTTTATGACCAATGTGCACCCTCAGATTGGACATCAGGCGGACATCTTTTTCTCCGTAATAAATCAGAATGTAATATTTTGCATTTGTTTTGACCTTGTTCTGCCATTCAAGAAACTGATAAGGCATCAACTACGGAACGTGTTGGAAAGACTTTTATCATGTGTGTTCAGGCACAGTACACATCAGATCTCCGTACCACCACATGCTTATAAATGGAAAACAAAGGGGCAGCACAAAAAAGAAGGCCTAGAATTATAACACTATACAACAGTACTTCCTAAAAAAAACACTACCCAACAACAATGTAGCATTTCAAAAAATGTTTAAAAATGTTTGATTAAGTTTGCTCGTATCTTTCTTACTACTTTATTTTCTATAAATACATTGTATATATTGTGATTACTGAGTTTCCTGAAATCAATTTCTGAAATTAACAAGTGAAGTAAAGTCATTTACATAAAATCCCTCATTCTTTCACATCAGGCAGATGTAGTTAACACTCCTCCTCCCCTCTGGCTTCTCCGGTAGTGAAAGGGTTACAGAGAAAAGTGCACGTGTTGATGGGTCCTTAAGAGTTGGTAGGAAGACTAATTATAGCTGGTGCAAGGAAGCTGGAACACCCAAGTAGATGTGTCTCCCGGGATACTGATGGAGACCTATTTCACAAGCTGTAATTCTGCTTTACCCTATTGCATGGGAAGACACTTCACACTACCCTGGTTTATCTCCTATTCTTTGGGAATATTCCTAATCCTATATTTTAGCAGCGGAATCTCCTCTCCTTATCCCTCGTTCCTTACATAACTCACTGAGCTAAAAAGCACACAAACAGGTGTGTGTGTATATAGCAGAGATCCCTAATTCCAGACTTACTGCATCGGTCCTTGTAACCATTTAGCTCAACACCGATTCACAGCAGGGATTTTACTTTTGCCGGATACTTTACTGCTTTTCTTCAGGAACTCTGTGCCAAAACGTACAAAGGGAATTTCTTTAAAAAAGTAAATATAAAGGTAATAGGCAACATTTTGTATAATCCGGACACTTATATGTCAAGCTAGGAAACAGGAGAGGAGAGCAGAAGAGAAGAGGAAGGAATTTACAAACTCTCTAGAAGTTTCTGGAATAAAATTGGACCGCTGTTCGGCAAACATCACCTATGAAAGAAATAAAGGATGTCGAAGTGAATGATTGCAACAAGGAACCCAATTTCTGAGAAAGTTACCCTTTAAAAGTAGAGGTGGAGACAAGGGCAAATAGAAGATTTAGTATGGAAGGGCAACAAAAAAAAAAAAAAAAATTTTTGCAAGATTACCTTCAAATTTTACAATATTTTTACGGTAGTTGCCTTTCGGATCCTGATATTCAACCCACCCCCTTCTGCCAAGCACACATGCGATAACAAGACATAGAGGGATATCAAATCACTACCGGATGCAGAACTTCTTAAATTGAATTTCGCAGCACACTAAGTTAACATAGTGAACCTATGCTATTTGCGTAGTCCAGTAGTCATTGACAGTGAGTGGCTATGGAAGTAGTATAACGCACCAAACGATCATTCGGTACATTAGATACAGAAATCTGGTGCACCAAACTTTGGTTGATCTGTACAGCCGATGCCGATTATCTCCAGGGGAAATAAAATGGACAGAAAAATGCCAACTTTCATATCCACATTTCCAACTGCGAAAGGCCTTAGACCAGGGTCATTTGGTTATATGCAAATCCCATCCAAGTCAGAAGGACCCATATACAAAAATCTACTATACAGTTAAACGCAACCTATTGTTGCCTATAGGTAGTAATTTGAGGCTGCGTGAAGCTAACAGTAGTGTTCTTCAATGAGATTACTAAGAAGGCAACTAGAAAAAGGACTCCCCTGAAAGCCTACTACTTTATCTAACGTCTCTCCAGTTCTGAGAATCTCCCAAAATATTTCTATATCTCTCTATTAGTAGCTCTTAACATTTCTATGTTGTAGCCATTAGATTTACAGTTACTTTAAATTACATACAAGGAGAGACATTTTACTACATACATGAATATATATTTGTTTTTTGCATGTTTGGCCAGTTCGACATGACCAAAACATTGCTACATCTTAGCTTCAATATTACAACGGCAACCTCTTAGTTCTGCTGACTAGAACTTGGCATACTATAGGGTTCTATGGTGATCCAAGTGTGATTTAGTGGAACCGTGCAGGTTCAGGTGTTGTGTTCATATTATGGCCTTGTGAGGCCATTCAGTGCATCTGATCCAAACTGATTCTATGCATGATGTTTGAAGTCAATGTTTTCACCAGTTTTTCAATCTGTTTCTCCTTGGATTTGTTTTTTTTTTCAGGACCCAAAAAGATTTTAGAAATGTGGAAAAGAATCAGATTGTACTAATAAAAAATTATATAAACTTATGAATGTTTGCATCCCATAGAAATGAATGGGAACACTGACACAATGATTTTTGCCCCAACAGCTCACCCTCAGTCAGCCTATTGTCAGATTGTATTAAGTGGACAGTAATACAGAGCTCATACAAATCTATAGGACTAATCACATGGCCATAGTTTTTTCGGCAGTTTTTCAAAAACACAGCTCACTCAATTTTTTGCAGATTTGTCTTCGTATTTCTATTCTTTTCTACTGGGCAAATACAAATTAGTATTTGCCCAATAGGAAAGAATAAAAATACAGAGGCAAATACGGATTAAAAATTGATGACATATGGATGTATTGTCTTTTGAAACATGTTCGTAATATTGGTCCGTATTGTGGATGTGTTTTTATATGCTTGTCTGAAACCAACCTCAGAGCGAAAGAGGAAATATTATAAAAGGAGTAGGAGGGTAAAAAATGATAGACTGTCAATGATGAAAGAGACAAAAAGTTTGTCCGCAAGTTTAAGAGTTAAGAAAAAAGTTCAACAAAAATATCCAATCTACTTAATCCGGCCAACCTTACTACACAATTTTTCAAAAAAAATATGAGAAAAGTGTCTCTTGGTTCTGTTTGCTGATTTATGCAAAACTAGTGACTGGAAAGAGATGTAATTAAATCAAGTTACAAAAGTGAGAAAAATCAACAAGCTGTAGAGGAGACCATAGTTGGCCTTGTTCCTATGACAACGGAATAGCTCCAGCCTGTGATGTAGTTGAGACTTAACCAAAGGCATTTCTGGCTCAGTTGACATTTTAAACCTTTTTGTGAGAGATCCGTCTGATTTCTCCAGAATAGAGAAGTGCCTTCTCGCCTTTGATTGATAAGAGTAACCTTGCACATTGCAATCCAGTTTTGGATATAGGGAGCCTAAGGCCAAAACCCTTTCTCAGCTGTAAAGGAGCTGCAAATTATCTGTATGTGCAAATCCTCTGTGAATTAGATGAATCAAAATGAATTCAGCGTTTGAAGGTATTAGTTTGGGTGACAAAAAAAAAATCACATTTTTAGCATAATCAATTAAAGCCTGCTCTAAAGACATAAAGGGGGCTTTGAAAATGATCTGGGGGATTACACGATTCCAATACTGTATGAAAACGGTTGGGGTGATGGATACAAAAACACACAATGTGAGACTTATGAAATCCTCAACATTAATCAGAATTTTTTACTAGACAATTGGCATGGATAAGAGAAGGAGCAAAAGGGTTTAGCTCTGTGGCTAGAGGGGAGTGTAGGATTTCTTAAGATGCTCATGGATATGACTTTTTTTTTGGGGGGGGGGGGGTTAGTTTCTTAAACAGAATAGGATGTTTACCACTTAAATGAGCATTCCAAAAATGGAACATATTGTGAACGATTTTTTATGCTTGTTCACAATCACAAAACTCAATGAGGCTCTTGTATCAAGTACTGAACAGCAGCAAAATGGAGCAAGCACACTGGAAAACATGAGAGGAACCTTTCACACGTGCAGAATATTTTTGTACGATGCTCCTAAAGGCGCAGAAAATTCAGCAACAAAATCTGTATAAGTATTGCACCGTTCCTCCTAAAAATAAAAATTCAGCATCGGTGAAAGGGCTTTTTTGTTGTTTTGATATTTTATGGAATGGCTAAGTAGGTACAATATTACAACATATGTATATTATCATCCAGTCAATTATTTACAGCAAATAAATGGTGTATACATATTTGAAGATCTGTTCTAAAACTTCAAGTTGAGGACAAAGATTATGAAATCTTCAAAATTTTGTTGCATTTGCGATTTTTTTTTAAATAATAATTGTTTTATACAAAATACACTATTGATACTGGCCCCTCAATGAAACGTACATATTGAGCATATCCCCATTAAATTAACTTACATATAGAATATGTCACCATTACATCATTACAGTCAGTGATCAATCAAACTTTTAAAGGAAATCTAAATTAAATATACTAAGGATATTATATCTATAATCCACCAAATGGCACAGATCCGTCACTCACTGTAAACCATTTTTGTACAGGCTAGGCTTTCTTTCCAAAGTACCATTGCATTACGAAAGTGCCTATCCTGAACTTGAGCTATCAAAGGCCATTCCCATCTCAGGCAGCATTGAACGGCCTCTGCTGAGGTTACTCCTCTATCAAAGGATTGGAAATGAAGTACGTGGGTATACACTCATTTAAGGACAAGTAATTGACAAATCCAAAGACCTGCATTACTAGTGAAATGGGAAGATATTAATTATTTATAAACGATTAGCCTTTCTGTGTGTCCTGTACAAATTCTATCTTGTACTGGAAATATAACTTGTCATACCAGTCAGGAAAAAGAGGGGGTGAAGGAATGGCAGATATTATATAAGAACTGAGAGAGAGGAATTAATACAGTAAAATAAAATTGAAAAAAATAATACTAAAATACATAAATTCTGATGATAGATCGATAGACACAAGTCAATCAAATTTAACTTATTCTGATCAATTACACATCATTATTCACTACAATGCTTAATGCCATTAGTTATTAGACAAGCATTTTTAAATGCTGTCATTGTTTTCTCCCATTATTATCTCTTGGGTAAGGTATTCCATATTTTGACTACATTCCATAGATATAGTTATTATGACGATTACCGCTTATAATCCTAATGAATCCTGTTATCTACCATCATCCAATCATCATGTAGTTTGACCTTCCTACTGTGCACTTGTATTTCAGTTTGTATATTCATTTTGATCAGGTCAATTGTATTATTTGCAGCAATCTGATTTTGAAATATTACTGAAGAGCTAATATTATATTATGCAGTAAGAAAGCAATAAATTCATTAAAAATAATTCACTAGATATGCAGCATTCAACATGGTTGTCCTAGTGGGTAAATGTTTCATGATATACAGTACTGTGCAAAAATTTTTGGCAGGTGTGGGAAAAATGCTGCAAAGTAGGAATGCTTTCAAAAACAGAAGTGTTATTACTTTGTTTTTGTCAATTAAAAAAATGCAAAGTCAATGAACAAAAGAAAAGTCTATAATCACATCAATATTTGGTGCGACCGGCCTTAGCCTTCAAAACAGCATGAGTTCTTCTAGGAACACTTGCACACAGTTTTTGAAGGAAATTGGTAGGAAGCTTGTTCCAAACATCTTGGAAAACTAAGCACAGATCTTCTGTGGATGTTATTCAAATCCTTCTGTCTCTTCATGTAATCCCAGACAGACTGGATGATGTTGAGATCAGGGCTGTGTGTAGCCATATCATCACTTCCAGGACTCCTTGTTCTTTTTTTACCCTGATGATTATTCTTAATGACATTGGCTGGATGTTTGGGGTTGTTGTCGTGCTGCAGAATAAATTTGGCGCCAGTCAGATGCCTTCTATTTTTGGGAAAAAAAATCTTATTTTGTAGCATTTTTTCCACACCTACGCAACACTTTTACACAGTACTGTACATTATAAAAAGTACTCAAAATGAGACACGGTCCTTCCATGAATCATTTATCATAGTCATTTTATTGAAAAAATGATGGATAATATTTTTTCACTGAATATGAATTGTAATAATAAAAATAAAATAAGTAATATTAGTAGTGATAACAGTGGTGGAAGAAATATTTTACTTGATCTGAGCAAAGGTAACAACAAAATATTAATCAGCATTAAAAATATTATCATCTAGATCTGACTTCAATAAAAAATAAATAAATAAAAATTGTTAAATTATCATAAAATTTATTATTATTATTATTATTATTATTATTATGGTGGGTTAAATGTTTAACTGGTACCAAGTGCTAAACCGGCCAATGGTCAAACAAGTTATTTATCATTATTATTTTATTTACTATAGCGTGTCTATTATTATTATCATCATTCCTGGATCTGAATTGTAATCAAAATATTATTGAAATGTTCAATAGTATCATTTTTTGCTTGAATGGAAAAATAAAATTATTCAAGTGTAATAAATATTATCACTTTTGAATGTAATTAAAAAATAATTATAATAGTTATAGCAAAATATTTAATGAAAAATATAATAATAACAATAATAATATTAATTAATAATAATAAACATTAAACTACTTTTAATCCAGCTTCTGCAGATGCCATTTTCAAACATAATACCCAAATCAGCAGGTGCTATAAACCTGAAACACATAGTTAAAATAGTTCTGAAAAAAATAGACAAAAAATGAATCCGGCTGCCAAATGGCATTGTGAAGATTTATCTAGCCTTTAAATGCGTAAAAAGAGACTTGAAACAAGAAATGTATCTCTGCTTTGTAGAAAGAAGTGTTGGGCTGGGAAGAGAACCCCCTACCTGGTGGTGCCTAGTAGCTGCTGGTGACAGCTCCGCAGGAGGAGAACCTTCAGCTGCCTGGAGTTGTGGCGTCTCCCTCCTGCATTTATTGAAGAGCAGCGGCTGCTTTTGTTGACTTTAGCACAAAGCAAAGATTTCTGCTGCCTTTTCGTTTACAGAAAAAAATGAATATTTTACCAAGATATTGATCAGCTTTATAAAATTCACTTCAAGCTAATGATGTAAAAAAAACAAGTACAAAATGCAGAAGTGTGTGTAAAGAATGACGCATGGTGGAAAGTTTACCCTCCTGGAATTTGGATCTACTATTTTGTGTTTACTGTCTCTGTTTATTCACAGATCACGGATGCTTAAACCAGTAAGCACTTGGAAAATAAATGTAGTAGTGCCTTGTGTCACCCCCACCCTCCCTCAGTAGAAAACCCCAAGCCCAGGCCCCTGGGTGGCAGACTGCAGAAGAGCCACAGGGTGGCTATGTGCTACAAGACTGACATGGCTGTGACATGGGGGACAGAACTACATGTTATCTGTTGGGATCAGTCAAGTGAGAGACACTAAGTAGTTTAAAACGAGCAGTTGACAATGGAGAAGTGATAGGAACATAGCAGGTTATAGCATCACATTCATAGGGCATTGTTCACAAATCAGCCCCATTCCTGGCTCTATTCTCTCTCTCCACAGGAAGCTTTTATGTGCTAATGAAACACATTTCATGCTCCCTTTTCAACGTGTGTGTCCTTGCAGTGTGTGCCCTGCCTGCTGGAGCCTCCTACCAGCTACACAATGTGCATGTGAAGGAGGATTTAATGTTATTTTCTTGCCTCGCCCTATCATTGCCTGGACGCGTGGGAAAAAGTCGTTTTTGGAGCTGGAAATCATATTTTCTTTTGTGGTTGTTGCAGTCTTTTAGTTTTCATTTGTGATGTTGTTTTGAGTGTTAGTGTCACAGTTCAAAACATTCCTATCCAAAGTCACTCAGTCGGAGAGAAGCAGAAACCCTGCTTAGTACAAGTCACGAGGAGGCTGTGCATTCTCTATATATGGTCTATACGTTATATACTGACTGTACCACACTGTTACTGAAGAAGAGAGAGCAGGAACTGTAGGATAGATAGATAGATAGATAGATAGATAGATAGATAGATAGATAGATAGATAGATAGATAGATAGATAGATAGATAAGAGTCCAGCGCAGTTCCTGACATGTTAGAGGCACTTTAGTTCCCTTTCTTGATAGGAGAAATGAGAGAGAGAAAGAAAAAAAGTAAGAAAGACTGAACAACACTGGAGGGCAGACTTTTACTAAATAGAGAGAGAGAGAACAAACTGTAGGATAGATAGATAGATAGATAGATAGATAGATAGATAGATAGATAGATAGATAGATAGATAGATAGATAGAAAAAGATAGATAGATAGATAGATAGATAGATAGATAGATAGATAGATAGATAGATAGTGTCCAGGGCAGTTAATGACATTAGAGGCACTCTAGTTCACTTTCTTGATGAAAGAAAGAAAGAAAGAAAGAAAGAAAGAAAGAAAGAAAGAAAGAAAGAACAAGAAAGAAAGTTATAGTACAGACTATGCAGTGTTAGAATCTATAGGCTTTGGAAACTAAAAGAACATCGCCAGACTTAACATAAATCACTTTTTTTAAAGCAAGAAATGCCCGATGCACTTGTCTGATCTTAATTTTGCACTCTTCCAGGAAGGCGTTTCTCTACATCTTCCATAGTGCACTTTCCTTCTTGTAATACAGGATTGTATAGCGCGGGCTGCTGCACAATCCAATTCTAGGTTGTACAGCAGTGTCCGCATATCAAGCAGTGAGAGCTGGCACCTAGATGGGCTGTTATAGAAAATAAGTACATTGTCTGGGAATAATAATAACATAACATTTTATGGCAATAATTAATAATAATATAACTTGCACCTTTTATATGCGTCTATTGTTCAGCTACGTGCACACTAGAGACATGTTCAGTCTATCAAAAATACCCGAAAACTCAACCAAAATCAATGTGCTCCTATAGATTTTGCCATAGCTGTCATTGCCAACTCTGCTATTAGATCTCAAAGAAAGACTATCCTGTATCCAGATCGATCTGCACTTCATTGGTTTGAAATGTATAGAACATCTGTTTGATATCAGTGCGATTGTCATAAATATACCTCTTTTTTATGAATATTATTGCCCTTTATATCTCATGTGTCATTTGAACTCATAAATAAAGATCCAGAAAGAAATGGCAATACGATTTTAATAGAGATCGTTTAAATCTGACTGGGACAAGCCAGAATACATAGTCATAAATAAAGTATACAGAAACCATAAATTAAGCCTTTTCAAGCATTTTACTTAGAAAAAAAAACATTAAACTTTTTTTTGTGAAATACAACATTTCCTTTTTTTAACATGGAGAATTTTACAGACTTTTGGTCCTTTGTAAAACTACACAGCATATAGGGATCCACCACATTCACAAAAAATATTACCCCCTGCAACAAAGGGGGAACACAAAAATGTAGTCAAACGCAGTTCAACAAACCTGACAGCTAAAAAGGAGGTCAAAACAAACTGTACATCTCAAGGAAAAGGGGCAGGGAACACATACTATTGTTGTACATAGATTTATACAGTCATTGTAAGCAAGTCCATTTCTGTATGGTGTCTAGAATTAGGAAGAGTTCATTATGGGTCTGGAATACACACCTTGATAGTATGAGGGGTCGCTCGAAATGGGTGAAGATTCTAAGCCAGTTTTGTTCGTTACTGAGCTCATTGTTAAACTACCTGCCATGGGCGAACCATATCCTGAATAATGCATCACCTGTTCATAGGCTTTCAAGTCCATTTTATGGTGGTGGTGACTGTGGTGATGGTGGTGGTGGTGGTGTTGCTGTTCTGAGGACATTAGGTTGTTGATGGAGAAAGGATGGTTGAAAGAGTAGTGGTGTTCTGGTTTGAGGTGGGACTGGGCTTCATGGGACAACACAGAGTGGTGTTGGGAAAGCAAGTGTTGGGCTTGGGAAACTGGAGATGCAGTATGATCTGGGCTCAGACCTTGGTTGGATTTCATGTCTACAAGGGTCCTCTTCTGTTCTTGGCATGGGGATGAGCTGGAATGAGGAGACTCGTTGCCCCCAGAACTTTCCGAACTGCTGTTGGTGGCAGCAGAACCCACACTAGATGCCCCTTCAGAGAGTTTCTTACCACCACCATCTCTAGGGGTGTGCTTTTTGTCGCACTTAAAACGCTTCTGGCGTCTCAGATAGCAACCATTCTCAAACATGTTACCAGAGTCCGGATGAAGAGTCCAGAAAGAACCCTTGCCAGGTTTATCTGGAGACCTTGGTACTTTTAGGAAACAGTCATTAAATGACAAAGAATGGCGGATTGAGTTCTGCCAGCGCTGCTGGTTCTGTCTGTAGAAAGGGAATAGGTCCATGATCCACTGGTAGATCTCACTCAAGGTCAACATCTTGTTAGGAGACTGTTGGATGGCCATCGTAATAAGGGATATGTAAGAGTATGGAGGCTTGGCATGAGTGTAGCTCCTACGGTAAGTTTTAGGATCCCTGGATCTGTTAATATTAGATTGTCCATATATTGGGCTCATCGAATTGATGTTGGTATAGGGTGCCAGTGCGTTCATTGATGTCGCCTGTGCGCTCATAGGGCTCATGCTAGGGCTCAGATGAGTAGCCATACTTGCTACACCGGAGCCCATGCCAGCCATTGCGCCAGTGCCAGGAGACATGCCAGTGAGAGAAGGGCTCATTCCAGTGTTCACATAGGACATGTTCATGGAACTTGCTGTCATGTTAGCCGTGGTGCTCATTGCTGACATACTCATATAGGTGTTCATGGTGTTCATGCTTAGTCCAGCATTCATGTTACTTACTGAGGAATAAGCCTGCAAAAGGAAAGTGGCATGTTACTATTTAGAAGGAAATTGGGGTAGTGAACATTGATGATTATATATGAGGAGCGTTTTTCTAAAATGAGTCAAGTCCATTTTTAAAGATTTTGCACCTTGTGATGCAGAGGAATCCCTTTGCTTCTGTTTACAGGTCTACAAGGCAATATTTAAGGAAAGTGAGTTATTTACCGTTGTATAACAATTTTATTTAATGCTGTCAACTGACAATGGAAAGGAGTTGGAAGAAGAAATCGCCTGTGATTGCAAGATGGAAAATGACCCATAAACCATGAATGGGGTAAACAAACTACGGTATCTATGACTTTAATAATATTAATAGTAATAATAAAAGAATTGTGATATCAAAATGAGCTCCTGCATTGCTTCTTCTCGTAATATTATTTTTGTTAATAAGTGACTAAAACAGTTCCTTGTTACTTGACTCATTTTACAAAATCTCCTCATATATATGTGTGTGTTTTTCCTGTAATATACATATATATATATATATACATATATATATATATATATATATATATATATATATATATATATATATATATATATATATATATACACACATACTGTACTGCACGAAAAGTTTTAGCTAGGTGTGGAAAAATACTGCAAACCCTTTTTTTAAAAATAGAAGGTGTCTGATTGACTCCAAATGTATTCAATGGAAGGACAACGGCCCCAAACATACAACCAGCGTCATAAAAAGTATATTCGGTTCAAAGAAGAACTATGAGTCCTGGAAGTGATAATATGGCTCCACAGATCCCTGATCATGGAATTTGTCTGGGTTTATATGAAGAGACAGAAGGACTTAAGCAATGCTAAAATCACAGAAAATCTATGGTTAGTTCCCCAAGATGTTTGCAACAACCTTCCTGCCAAGTTCCTTCAAAAACTGTGTGCAAGTGTACCTAGAAGAATTGAAGCTGCCTTGAAGAGTGGTCGCACCAAAATACTGATTTAATTCAGATTTCTCATCTGATCATACATCTCGCATTTTGTTAATTGACAAAAGAAAAAACCTTTTGACATTTCAGTCCCTGAAAGCATTCATTCTTTGCAGCATTTCCTCCATACCTGCCTAAAATCTTTACATAGTACTGCGAATATATATATCCCAAATATATATATCCCATATATATATATATATATATATCCCAAGGCTAATAGTGTGCCATATATATAACATGTAATGTAAACTTATGCACAGGGATATATATATGTGTGTATCTGTGCGTATGTTGCGTGTGTGTTACACATACACACTATGTATACCGTATACGTATATGCTGCATATAAAGTACACTACTAAAATAGCAGTACCAGCAGTAAATACTCTTTCTTCTTTTCTTCCAACGTGAACCACCCTACAAGGGTAAACTTTAACGTTAGCTATTTTGGTTAGAACCCCTCCTACCTAATCTCTAACTGGTAAACAATTGTCAATTTATAGGCAGGGGAAACTGCAATTCCAGCAAATAATGATTTCATGCTTCCACCTGTACCACTACATTGTTATCACTATTCATTCATGTTGTATTTGTTGATTTAATAACAGAAGAGAACTTGTCAGGCACTGACTGTATTAGCCAAACTAGAACAGAAGAAAAAATTCATACAAGCAACCCTAAAACTGAAACCCAACTACTGGTCAACAATCAACTGTACTTGTGTTATGAGTGGTGACCTACTTCTTGATACTTAGATGAAAATGTCATAAGTTCATTACTTTGAAAGTTTGATTAGTTGTTATATTTACAAGAAGAACTTTTTTTTTCACTTTCTCTCTCCCCCCAATCTTCCCCCCCACCCCACCCCATGCCAAACATAACGTTGTTGGGATAGTGTGTGGCTCAGTCATCGAAGAGGATTTGGAGGCGCCACAAGTCAATATTTGATCACAAAGTTAATATTATCCCAAGGCTAACAGTGTGCTATAAAGAGAGAGAATGACAGAAAGTAGAGAGAGAGCTGGTTACCTCTGGTTCTGTGTAGTAGCTGCTCCAGTCTGAATGCTCATGTCCTTCCATTTTCACAGCTCCTAGCATACTGGAAGCTGTGTGCATGGCAGTTTAAAATTTAACAGCAGCAACCAACAACAGTGATAGCAACAAAAAGAGAGAGAGGGAGAGAGAGGAACCCTCCCTCCCTAGCACTCCCTCTCCCTCTCTGAACTAGGAGGGGGAAGGAGAGAGCTGCAGCTTGGGTTGTGCTGCTGCTGCCGCAGATCTGAGCTGTGGCTTCTGGGCTGGAGACTGAAGGGATGACAGCTCAGGCTTGTGAAGGGAGAATAGCAGCTCCTATCCTTCACAATGGTGGTGGTGATAATGATGATGATAACAGTGCTGTGGTGACGTTGCTGCTGCTGGGTGATATAGCATGCAGCTCTACAAGAGCCTCCAATCCCAAAGTCCTCAGCAGCCAATTTGAATAATCAGCTCACACCTAGGAGTCAGACTCTTCTTTGACCCCCTATTGTACACCTGCGTTACACTCAAAAGAAGCAATTTGAATAGATTTATTAAGGTTTAATCTAATAGTCCAAAGAGGAGGGAAGAGAAGCTTAAACTGGGATGCTGTTATGTCTCCCCTGAACTCTTTCATTTCTTCTTCATTCTATAATGATTTTTAAACTAATATTTATAGTTATGACTTCTACAAACAAAGTCAGTACCCCCCCCCCATGCACTGTATACATACACATATACTATATGAGATCAAGTGCATCCAGAAATTATATTAAATAAATTAAATGCAGAACATATACATACATGGAAACAAGTGAAGCTAGTGCACCCAGCGTTCTCATGCACCACATATATAACTATGAATGTGTAGATAGCAAATACTGCAGCGTGAAGTGCTGCATATAATGTACAGATGCCATGTATACTACACTATAACAGTGAATAATGCACTTTAATCCACTTATTACATGTTCTTGCGCCTACCTGTTTCTCTGTACATAAGTGGCACCTATATATCCTATGCAGCACTTTCCTCTGCAGTTCTTACTATCTACAGTGTAATATATATATATATATATATATATATATATATATATATATATATATATATATATATATATATATATATGTTGCACTATAGGTAGTAAATACTGCAGAAGAAAGTGCTGCATAGGGTATACAGGTGCCACTTATGTACAGAGAAACAGGTAGGCGCAAGAACATGTAATAAGTGGATTAAAATGCATTATTCGCCATATAGATATATATACATACAGCGACGTACACAGAAGGAGCACAGTACATCTGACCTTTGAATGTAAAATACTATATATTCAGCTAGCAAACATGTAATACAGCAAATACAGCATATTACATACATTAAATACGGCATTGCTACTTGTCAACTACACGGACACTAGTAAGTCAAAGAACCCACGAAGTAAAAAAAAAAAAAAATATATATATATATATATATATATATATATATATATATATATTAGAATTTCCTGTATAAATACAGAATATAATTATCAGTCTATATTTATACGGTATATCCTATGCTATATGGGATGATACTGTCCGTATTGCAATGGAAGAACAATATATAATACGTCTCGTTCCCATGCAAAGCAACAATGTCACATCTCATAATAAAATATAATCTAATATACTTTTGGAAGGTCAAATCCTCAAAACAATCTGAAATAGCAAAGCGATATGTATATATATGTTCATGCGAGTCATGCAGACGTCGGGGCCGGCAGGCATGTGATGAGCGCGATATGATGGGCGAATTTGCATTGCGCACATGTTCTACATTGCAAGTTGCAAATAGAAAATCCAGTTTCAGCTCATCAGAATTTTTTATCTCTCTCTCAGAATTTTATTTTCTACGACCAGGACGAATTTCTGTTCTTTTCAGGAAAAATAGATTCAGTCCAGCAGCCCCATCCATTTTGGGGAGACAGCAGATAGCTGCAGCGCTTTCCATCATATTGAAGAACCACAGAATATCCCAACAAAATATCAGCAATTGAAGATGGGTTCCATGACCGGGGTGCACTTGTGCAGCATCCAGCAGCAGCAGCTCCATCCCCAGTGCTGCCTTCCTTCCAGCTCCAGGAAGACAAGCACTGCTGCCTGCTGCAACATATATTTATTCTACAGGAGACGTTTGCTGTGTGAGATATTAAACAAAGTAAAGTTTATTTAACGTGTTTGATCATCACAGATTTAGCAGATCGTCTCAGCGATGGTCAATAAATTGGGCCTTAGGAAAACAAGGGAATTCTCATCTAGAATGGAGTTGTGAATTTGGTTTGTACAATCCTGTACACAGTACTAGTCATATAGATAGAAGGGATTATAGCTAAATATTTGTGCCTCTATTTATAGCCGTTCACATACATGTAAAATACACACAGATGAGTACTTAGACTCTACTGCAATCTACTGTTCTAAGAACATGTTATAAAAGAGGCATTATTAATAATCTTCTCATGGATAGTGAATTTATTAGAAACTATGCTGCTAAAGATTATTGCTGCCCTTGCACATGACAGAACATACAGTAGGCTTCATGATTTATTTATGGTGATTCTTAGTAGATAGATAGATGATAGGTGAATGGGTAGATAGATGATAGATAGATAGATAGATAGATAGATAGATAGATAGATAGATAGATAGATATGAGATAGATAGAGAGATGAATAGATGATAGGGGGATAAATAGATAGATGATGGCTAGCTAGACAGATAGACAGATACATAGATAATAGGTGGATGGGTAGTGGTGGATGGATAGATATTAGTTAGATAGATAGATAGTCATTAGTTAGAGAGATAGATATTAGTTTGATAGATAGTCATTAGATAGATAGATAGATAGATAGATAGATAGATTATACAAGGTGGATGAGGTTTGGTGTAGAGGTGAAATTGTGCATTGGATCCTTTTGCAATTCACACAGGTAAGTGAGAATTATTGGGAGGAGAGCTCCCCCTCTTGTCTTTTTTATGTACTTCTACCTAAATACCCAGGGAGTAATTACATTACGGGTATATTCACACAAATGATTTTTCCATCCAACTTTCTGATCAGACCGAAATCGGATGGAAATAAAGCATATTATTTTAAATGGTTATATTAAAATGTGCAATTTTTTTAAATAGGACGAACAGTTAGAGCAAAAATAAAATCACACCATGTTCTATTTTGTTGCAATTTTCAGAGAAAAATCACCCATTCAAATTCATGGGTGCATTAAAAAAAAACAAAAAAACAGGCGGCACTTGTTTAACGCAATTGTGATCCGTTTTTATTGAATGTAACCATGGTAATGAAAAAAAGGTGTGTAGAAGCGGTAAGTGTGCAGAACCCATCATGTTTTTATTTTTATGCGCATAAAAATCTAATGAAAAATGGATGAAAATTATTTGGAAAAATCAGAGAAAAGCATAATATTCGTGTGAAAATTGCGCATAAAATTAGTCTGATTTTTCAGATCTGAAAAAGAAACACGAGTAAATACAACCTATAGTTGTATTTACGTGGGTGAGTTTCAAACTCAATGTCTGTGCATTGTGAGATGAACAGAAATTGCGCATGAAAAGAATCCCTTATTTTCAATGTTGTAATTCACATGAATCATTTTCGCTGAGGCCGAGAGTGCGAGAATGAAAAATTGCAGCACGTACTATTTTGGGGTGATTCTATTTAGAAATTGCTCATTATTTCCTATATAGTAAAGTGATCCGCGCCTCCAATTAAAGATACAGCAGAAACAAACTCACCTAGTGCTAGGCGGGACCTCGGTAAACCAGGTACCCGCCTGTACCGAAGATCCAAGTAGGCATGTAGCAAGTGCTTGGGTCCTCCATCGATCCCAAACGGGAGAGCAGCAGATGTAATAGGCCCCAAAATGGATAACCAAAATGGGGAATATACCGATGGAGAGAAGAGAAAATCACAGCCGCGCTCGTGCTATCGGCCCAAAAAATCTTGTACTGAGAACATATCCAACATAGGACTCTGAACCCCAGACTACATAAACCGGACGAGGATTTATTCAAAACGACTTTTTGACATCAAACAGAGAGAAAAAATATTGGACAGAAAAAATATTAATAATGCAACGCGTTTCGGCATCCATATGATGCCTTTCTCAAGCATATATTTCCAAAAGTGAAACTCCCTCTCTTCCCTCCACCATTATTTCCTATGGGAGCAAAAAGAAAAAAATTGCATCACATTCACATGTAAGTGCCATTTTGATGCAAGTGCGATGCATTTTTTTCCTATTTTTACCTTTGAAACAACATGCGGTTTTCACACACGTGAAAAACGCAAGTGAAAATCACATGTGCAGTAATGCAATGCGATGCCTTTTTCTTGCAAAACGCATTGTAGTCGCAGGAATGAATTGTAGGTTTACGAGTGCTATATTGTGAGTTTCTTGACCATAGGCACAACTATGCTTGTTGGTAGGGAGCATTGTTGCGCCTGAATGAGGGTAGAGCGTCAGAGCGCAGGAGTTTAAAAAACGGCATTGGAATATAGGTGCTGCCCAATCTTTCCCGCACGTAGTATTCACTACTTGCAGGGAACGTAGGGCAGTTCCTTTCTTTTCTCTGCCATACAATTAATGGCATGTTACATTGGCATGTCCTATTTCATGTCCATGATATGGACAGGAATAGGACATGTAATGAGTTTTTTCCAGTGAATAATCGATCTGTATGAAAAAACGTCAATGTGCAATGTGCCTATAATGGGCCCATGTGCTGTCCATAGATTAACACAGAAGGTACACGGCCCCTCCAAATGCACTAGTGTCCTGGGGGCCTAACGAAGAACTATAAGAAGCTCTTTTACCCTATTTAACTTCATTTGCATACACTGGGAATAGTTTTACCAAAAAGGGACATTCCTGGAACATACAGATTGTGTTTATGCCTATTGCATGGCTCCGAACTCTTTCTATTTACTTCTGTGCATGATGGCAGTTGTTCATACTGGTGGAAGATCATTCGGCCATGACTGCCAATTTCCATGAAGTGGGATCCATAGTAATACCATTACAGCAGGCTGCAATTGGCCACCGTGATTTACTTCTTAGGGCCAGTTTACATATGCTCCCTTCTCCAGAATTTTTTACCTTAGGCATTTTTTCGTACCACACTTCTTATTGGGTCAGTTTTGTCTTTGGTGGTATCAGTTTTTCCACTGGACATTTCTTTTTTTTTAAACTCTTTTTTATTACAATTTTTTCATAATCAAAAACAAAATAAAACATATCATCAACTCACATTACAATACAAGAAAAACAAAAAGCGTAATCAAATCACACTTACATTTAACACATGTACATGTTGAATAATTGCATTGCAATGGTTAACAATTTTATATATATATATATAAACAAACAAATCACGGCATGCTCTATTTCTGTGCGGGGCTCTGTGAGAAATATCACTCACCTGCCGCCGGCTCCTGTCTGTGCCGGCTGCGCGGCAAGCCGGCACATCAAACAGCTGGAGCTGGTGGGCGCGGGTGAGTACGCGCTGGTGCATGCAGGCGCTCAGGTCGGGTCCCGCGGCGAGAATCCTCGCCGCCGGATCCGACCCGCTTGTCTGCGGGCGCTGGATATTGAGAGTATAGCTTTGTGTCTCTTTGGTTGTTCTCTTTATTAATTTGCTATATTCTATGGCGTATCAATATACAAAAATTTCTATTTATTGCCTGAAAATATTGTCTTCTCATCTCCTATATGATTTAATAATATTGCTTTATGTTATTTTTAATCCTCCTAATCTATCCGCTCCTGCTTGAGTGTGATACCAGGATGTGTTACTAAATGGGCGCATGCATTCTAAGATCTCATCCGGGTCCATGAATCTTTCTATGAAAACTCCCCATTTCCCCCAAAATTTCAATGCTTGGGATTCTGCATGTTTTTCTGTCTCCGATCTCTCAATTTTTAGAAGGTGTTTTAGTTGCTGTATGATATCTGGCACTCCCGGGGGACTGGCCTGCAACCATTTTGCTAACATGCTCCTCTTGCCTATCATAATAGTATGTATCAAATTAGCATTTTTTATTTGGCTAGCGAGGGAGTGAAATACATAATCTTGTGGGCTCAATGGTATAGTAATTACTGCAAGTTCATGTACCAATGATCTAATTTCTGTCCAGAGTGTTTTGAATGGGGGCAATGCCAGATTCCATGCAGAAAATCTGTTTTTGGTTGTGAGCATCTAGGGCACACCTGCAGTCTAGTTGGGCTCCTGGGATGCGGGGGTATGCTGAAACCATAAATCGCTCCATGTATGATTTTAAAATAGGTTTTCCTCTATCTCTTATTATAGCCTTTCGTATAGAGGTCCAACCAGCTACCAGTTTTTGAGATTTCTGGGTCTTGTAGTTTCCATTTTCATTTTTTAAACAGAGGTGTACTATCTGTTTCGGCCCACCCCTCCTTGAATCGGTAGTATAGATCAGATATAGAATGCCTTTGCAATGATTCTTTCATGAACCTGTCAATTGGATTTGTTATTGCCTCTTTTAAGACATCCCCAAGTCTCTAGCTCTTAGAAAACCCTTTATTTGTGCATATGGTAAAAAGTGTGATGCGGGTATGGACATTTCTTTGAGTCTAATAGAGAAATGTTGCATCAGTTTTGGTCATCTCAGATAAAGAACTAGCCAGAGACAAATTATATGGGTGAACAGGCCCCTCTTTAAGACTTACATTTCTTATTGTTCTCATAATAGAGTCAAACATACACTACGTTGACAAAAGTATTGGGACCCCTACCAATCATGTGCGGTCCGGAGACAGGGGTATGTAAATCGAATGTGTGAGCATTAGGTATAAATGAGAGTATCACACAGGCATATCCCAGTACAGAAACCCACAGAATACCATGAGGTGTAGAGCTAACTGACTTCCAATGGGGTCTGGTGGTAGGATGACATCACAGCACTTTTGGACCTTCCAAAGTCCACTGTTGGTGATGCTATTTGGTAAATATCTCGTGTGTGTAGATCAGCTACTTCGGAGAGACCTCGTAAACTGACACAACATGGACAACGAAGCCTTGAACAAGCCGTGAAGGCATCACGCACAGAAATATTCACTCAGGAGGTCTCACAGTCCATTGGAACATCCATTAGCACCATAACCATCAATTGGAAATTGTATCGAAAGGGTTATTATTAGAGATGAGCGAACCTACTCGTTTCGAGTAATTACTCGATCGAGCACCGCGATTTTCGAGTACTTCCGTACTCGGGTGAAAAGATTTGGGGGGCGCCGGGGGGCGGGGGGAGGCGTGGCGGAGCGGGGGGGTAGCAGCGGGGAACAGGGGGGAGCTCTCTCTCTCTCTCCCTCTCCCCCCCACTCCCTGCTGCAACCCCCCACTCACCCACGGCGCCCCCCGAATCTTCTCGCCCGAGTACGGAAGTACTCAAAAAAGAGCTTCCAACTAAAAGCCCTGGACAATAGGCTGCTATTACTAAGGAGACCAAAGCTGAAACCTTTGATCTCTGTTTTAGCAGGGTTCTACTCAATTCCAGCATTTTGGTAGAACAGAATAGCATATTCGACTAACTGGCCAAAATGCTGACATTGAATGGAAACCTGCTAATATGTAGACCAAAGCTTGCAGCTTTGTGGCTAATAGCAGACTATGGAGCAATCTAGGCTTTCATCTGGATGCCGTTTTCAGTCATCCAGATGGAGTCCTGGGATGGAACGCCCTAATGAGGGTAAAGATGCCATGTGAATGTAGCCTTAAAGGGGTTACCCAATTCTAGCTCTTTTCAGACAGTGCCATACATTACATAGTGGCCAGGGTTGGTACTGCAGGCTAAGTCCCTTTCACTTCAATAGGATTAAGCTGGTAGTACCAACCCATTGTATGGAGCTGTCTGAAAACAGCTGAAAGTGGGACAACCCTTATAAGGTACCTTTACACGGGATGACTGTTGCTCCTGTGGATTTACACAGCAATGATAGTCTTTCTATGCATGGAGGCGGTGAGGGATGGGGATCGCTTCCAGCCACCTGCCCTCATTCACAGTGAGGGTGCCTTCACACGTGTGATGAAATCACGCAATGCGAGAGTGAGTAAAAACGCAGAATGATGAAACCAATGATATATTCAATGGTTTCCTTCACATTTGCGATGTTTTCACTCATGCAATGTGCAGTGGAAAAAAAATCGCAACGTGTCCTATCTTTTTGCATTTTGATTTTTTTTATCCCCCATGTTTCCATATAGAGCCTCCTTGGGATTTTCATGTGATGTGTTTTTAATATTAAAAAAGTCCTTTGTTTGTTTATTAAATGTTTGTTTGTTTATTAACATGTTTGTTTATTATAAAACCCAATAAAAATAATTGAAAAGAAAGTCCTATTGACTTTTGCGCAAAAAATCACGGCAAACGGCAGCGATGTTTTTACGAGACAAAGCTGCACTGCCACTCAAAAATCGCGGGAAAAAAGTCGCCGTGATGCTCTTGCAGCAATATCGCGAACGCCAGTGTGAAGGAGCCCTAAAGAGGGAGTTGAGCATAGATGACTGTCTGCCTATTTATAAGAGCCGGTAGCTGCTGTGTTTTCAGTTCAGCTAAAAACGAAGCGACTCTGACAAGTGAGTGATTTGTTGCTCAGCGCCTTATCAGCGGCCGCTGGTGCATGGGACGACTATGGCCTGAATTTGCCGTTTCCAAAAATTAATTGGGTCATAAATTGCCTGGTGTAAGTGTTAGAGTTCAGCGAACATACTCTGCCGAGCGTGATGCTCGTTCGAGTATTAGCGTACTCGATGTTGCTCCTTACTCGAACGAGCATCAAGCCGTTTTCGACCCCTCCCTGTTTTTGGCTCCTCCCCTCTGTGACGTGCCTGTTTTGGCCCCTCCCCGCTGCGATGCAGCCCGCGTCAATGGCAATTTTTTTGTCGGGCTGGCAGGGGAGAGAGAGAGAGAGAGAGAGAGAGAGAGAGAGGAGGAAAAAAAAAGGTCGGCACCCGGCGTCCCACATACAAGAATGCTTGAGTCTCCCATTGTAGTCAATGGGGTTTGTTACTCGAGTAGAGCTCTCGAATTTTACGAAATGCTCGACTCGAATAACGCGGACCCGAGCATTTGGGTGTTCGCTCATCTCTAGTAAAGGTACTTTTACTGTATCCCATACATGATATCTTATTGATTAAGTGTAATTAAACTGAAGGAGAAGAAAGGGCAATAAAAATGAAAGCACAGATTTGGTTTTGATGTAAACACCTCAGCTTTATTTTTTCACATATTTTAGAAGCATATATTTTCCATATAAGCAGAACATCAATCGTGACATCTAGAAGAAACTCTAAATTTTATGAAAGTTAAAAAAAAGGACACTTTACATTTCTTCCCCAATGATCTCATAATCTATTCTTTTCAAGCCTGACACAGAGCAAATATAAAGTCATAGGAAAACATGTGTTAATGTAAGATATGGCCCATTTCCAGACAGCTTCTTTCAAGGAAGATAAATTGTGCATCTTCAAATCAAGCAACATTTAGGAATCTTTGTAGGTTAATGTGCCATACACAACTACGGCTTTCTTTTTGAGGTTAATATGGGTTTTCAGGTTTCCCGCTATTGAAATAAAATAGAACACTGCCGCTGGAAAAAACTTCTATTAATGATGTTTTCATATTTTTATGCAGTATTTACTAAACAGTCACAAGCTTTCACCTATTTACCAGTTACACTATGACTATAACTACAGTACCATCTCTGCTTTCTACACATGTCTGTGCATTTATCCATGGCAAAGTAACTCTGAAAATGTACTTTGAAGAAAAGTCAACAGGATTTTTGCATTGCCCTTAAATAAGAATATTCTTCAGTGCTAAGGTCAATTTAAAGGTCCATACTGTTGTGGCTTGTTGGCCGCAAACAGAAATAAAGCCAGGGTGGTGTAAAGGAGATATACCTGGTCCATGACACCTTGGGCACATGCATCTGGTCATTTGGCACTTATGGATACTTCTCCCGTTCCCTTAGGAGTTGTCCGTCAGTAATCCCTATGTGTTTCTAGTCACTGTTGAAGTTCACTTAGGTGTTGTGTTTCGGAAATCTCTCATTGCTTAATTTTCCCTTCTTGTCTTCCCTGCTTCAACTTCTCCTGTGGTATGTGGACTGATTGGCCAACGGGGAGGTGTTTCCTCTAGCCCGCCAATCAGCCATAGATGAAGTGTATTTATTTTGACTCCACAGCTACATAGTGACCAGTTATTGATCTGTGTGCATACATGCTGTGTGGACCTTTGTCTGTAATTCAGTATTACTTATGTTTGGTCTAATTCGTCCTGATTGAACCACCTGTCTGATGGTGATCAGATCCCTGAGTTTTGTCTTCAATGTTCCACCCATTAGATACTAGTCAGAAGCTTCAGTCAAGTCCTGTTAGCTCCCCTTTGTCTATTGACAGTCAAACATCTGATGGTCATGTCGCTCTCCTGTACTCTGTCCTATTTGTTGTGTTTGGTGTGGTTGTGGACTCTTCTCTGCTATGAGCTTTCTCCTTGCCCTGTTTGCATTTTCATCTTGCATTTTCAGTCTATGTCCCCTAGGTAAAGGACCTAGGGCTGTCCATATCAGATTGATCATCTTACTTTTTGCCAGGGCCCTCTAAGCCAAGACTGACTAGCAATCCTATTCCTGTGTTTTCGTGTTTTCCTCATTTTGGTGATAATACAAATATGTTGGTCCATTAGGGACATTTATGGCGTCAAGGTTTGATATGTTAGTGACGTCATGAACATAACACATGCATACAGCAAAGCTTCATGTATGCACTGGTTTTAGAGCCCCTAAATGAAAAAACCCTCTATGTTCTCTATTCATAATGGTACCGTATGGCTTTATGGCTATAGTCACAGTATTACAGGTATCATAATGCAGTATTGGGCATGAGGTATTACTCTAGATGAGCCCAGCCAATTTTAGCCTTAGGGACCTGAAGAATTTTGGCTCTTTCCCACTTTTTAGTCAGGCTTGGCTTTATGAAGCATTGGTTTTGAAGAACAAGTTATACAAGTTGAATATGTATGTTCCACCAGCCCCCAAAGTGTCAATGAAGGGCCGGGACTCTTTGTTGTTGCAGTCAGGGCTGTAGGTAACAAAATCACTTTATGCCTCACAGCTCTGCTCAATATCTTAAAGCATTAAAAAACATGCTGGACAGAGATGCATCTATATTATGGCGGATAGGACCCATAATCCATGCCTTTATTATAACAAAGCCATAACAAATGAAAATTTATGCCATCAATCAGACTTCTTGTCTTTTCTGTACCAATGGTCAATGTATGTATATCTAGGGAGGAATTTTCTTTATAGGGACAAGGCAAAAGGCTGTTGATCTTGTATCTGTATCTTGTGTGGTAGGTCTCGAAAATCAGCATAAACCTCAGACACTTCCTGAAGATTGCCTGAAATACACAAGTTTGAAAGCTGTCGCCCAGGACTTTACACTTTGCCTCCTCTACTACTGTTTGTGCACCTGAAGCTCACAACCACCAGCAATGTTGCATCCTTGAGAATAGAGGAAGAAATGGCAGCTGGACATGAAATAGTCCAGGAAGTGTTTTCTACTCCCCAGGATATATCTGCATGACAAGGAGAACATTATTTCCTACAGGTGGAAAGCTGTGTTTGTCTTCTACCCCAGGGAGTTGATGAGTCGGGAATGTGAAGACTGTCAATTCTTTTCTTCTTTGGCTGTAAAATACTCAACAATCTTAGTAGAAAATTAGCGTGGGTGATCCCAGGCTATGTAAACACAGTTTGGACACTTACATTGTCCCAACTGGTCAACATACTTCTAGAACATACAGCGATGCTTTCAAATATAGGAACACATTGAATTACTTGAGTACTGGACTAGACTCACGCATATGTTGAAAAGACTATACACATTTCACCGCATGCTTGTCTAAGAAGACACACTACTATGGCAGTCAAGGTTTTTATGAGAAGGCGTCTTCCTAATAATCCTTTAGAGAAAGCAAATGTTGATTCAGACATTAGTAAAGAGGAATAGCCATCCAGTCCTATACACAAAGACATGACGAAATATTTAAGCATCATCACAAATATTTAAGGAGGTCATTTTACCGAGTGACATTTTAGAGATCTTGCTTGTTAACGGCTAAGATTACATAATAAATAGTATTCAAGACCTAAAGAATCAAGGTTTGCAAAAGTATAACGGATGGAAATCCATTCCCAACCTATGTGTCTGTGTCATAATCTTCCCTAATATGACTGATACATGGTCAAAAATCCCTTGGTTTGGGAATAGTCTGTTGTCATACTAAGAGTTCCCCTTAAAGAAAAGCTGATGAAGTTATTAGAAACCAACCAAATACTTATGGATTACCCATGCCATCTATTGTCTTTAATGTGTATCCCTGTAAGTCTTCAATGCCTAGAGTGGCTTCACATGACCGTAATATGCTTGCCTCGGCGCAACATATTTGCGCATGTGACTGTGCATAGTACTATACTTTTTGCACATGAAAGGATAGTTTACACACGTACACGGCACACCCTTTCCATGGATTAAAAGGCTACTTAACCTAATGAGTTCCAGATGTGTTCTTTTCCCTGCATTTTGTGCAGTGTTTCGGGCTTCCACTTGCTTCCATGACGGGCTTGGCTATGCAAAACGCAGAAAGATAGAGCAGGTCCTACTTCTTTCTGCACATCCAAAATGTGCGGACAAAACATGCTTATGACAAGAAACCTATTGAAATCAATGGGTTCTATTCTATGTGCTTTGCATGTGCAGACTTTGCACAAGCAAATACCTGCACAACCACAGTTGTGTGAAGCCATCCTAAGGGCTCCTGCACACTGGCGAGGGCGATATTGGGCCATTAATCACGGTCCGATATCGCCCTCGCAATCCTTCTAAAATCCCCTGAATGAAACTCATTTTCACATGGAAACAGCGGGGCTGAAGGAGTCCCCAATAGCAAGGAGGTGGAGCTACAGGGGAGCCCCACCCCTATCTCTTCCAAATATGGGGAAATCTCTAGAAGATCCCGTGTAGCTCTGGCCCCTCTCTCGCTATGGGGGATTTCTTCAGCCCCGCAATCTGTTTCGCAATCTAATCCCCTTTTCTCTCCTCTTCAGCTCCAGTTATTTTTGTAACAAGTTGTTCAATTTTTTTGACCTATTTTGTGATGGCTGATTGATACAAACAATGTGCAACTGGGAAATTCAGTTGTTTTTTCGGGGGCAAAAAAGCAACAGATCTGGTTGTTATGTTACAACGAGCCTATAAGGAAGCTGCCATGAGTAAAACACAAGTTTATGAATGGCTCTCCCATTTCAAACAAGGTGAAATGTCAATTAATGATGAACCTCATTCCAGACATCCTGAGGCAAATAGGATAACTCACCTGTCCACACAGCGCTAAGTGTTGAGCAATGTCTGGCAAAAATGGCATGACCCCCTTGTCTCGTCTTCCGTATTCACCCAATCGCGTTCTGTGCAACTTTTTTAAATTTTCTCATCTTAAAAGAAACCTCGAAGGAAAACATTTTGCATATGTTGAAGAGGTGAAACAAAAAACGGCACAAGTAATAAAAGACATCAATATTAATGAGTTTACAAAATGCTTTGAGCAGTGTATTATTTCAAATGCAGAGTACTTTAACCCCTTAATGACATGGTTTATTTTGGCTCTGAGGACCAAACGATTTTTGGTATTTTTTCATCTCCATTTTTCAACAGCCATAACTTTTTTATTTTTCTGCCGACGCAGCCGTATAAGGGCTTGTTTTTTGCGTGGCGAACTGTAGTTTTTATTGGTACCATTTTTGGGTACATAGGCTATATTGTAAAACTTTTATTTTTTTATGATTGTAGGGAGAGAAAACGCATCAATTCTGCCAAAAATTATTATTATTTTTTTAAAGCATTAATTATGCAACATAAATGACACACTACATTATCCTGCTGGTCGGTACGGTTACAACGATACCAAAATTGTTATACCTATAACCTATATGCTCTATAAGACGTACCTGATGATAAGACGCACCTGGGTTTTAGAGGAGTAAAATAGGAGAAAAATATTTTGAACTCCCCAGACCAGGCAGTGAGGGAGGTATTACAGGAGAAATAAACAGCAGTAGTACCGCCTCGGAATGAAGTATATACCACTAGGTCAACCTGTCATTCAGGATCCAGGAAAGCTGAGTATAAATGTAATGGCGATCTCATTACTTTTCATCCAGCTTTCCAGGAGCCCTGAATCCCACGTTGAATAGTTATGGCAATGCATGTGGTATGCATGCTTGCATAACTCTGCAGTTGGCATTCAGGATCCTGGAAGAGCTGTGTGACAATGTAATGATTCCATTAGTTGTCACCCAACTTTCCAGGAACCCTGCATGGCATGTATCATTATGGTTATGCATAACTAGGCACAAATATATACACAATACAGGCAGCTCTTTCTCCCTCTGCCCCTCCCTCTCCTATGTAGCTGGCAGATGTGAGAGTGTCTGTACATACAGTTGACTGCTGATGCAGGGGAGAGCAGCAGCTCCCTCTTACTAGTCAGCTGTTGTATGGGTGCTGGTGTGGAGCGGACCTGCTATCTTTATCACACTGTCAGCAATATAGCAGGAGCTGCCAGTCTGTATAATAGCTTTCTGCTCCTCCCCCAGCCCCCAGCAATCAGCTGTTGTACAGGCTGCTCTGCTCCCTGCTCCTCCCCAGCAATCAGCTGTTGTACAGGCTGCTCTGCTCCCTGCTCCTCCCCCGCCCCCAGCAATCAGCTGTTGTACAGGCTGCTCTGCTCCCTGCTCCTCCCCAGCCCCCAGCAATCAGCTGTTGTATGGGCCGCTCTGCTCCCTGCTCCTCCCCCGCCCCCAGCAATCAGCTGCTGTACAGGTCGCTCTGCTCCCTGCTCCTCCCCCGCCCCCAGCAATCAGCTGTTGTATGGGCTGCTCTGCTCCCTGCTCCTCCTCCCCCCCCCCCAGCAATCAGCTGTTGTGCGGCCGCTCTACTCCCTGCTCCTCCCCCGCCCCCAGCAATCAGCTGTTGGGCAGCCGCTCTGCGCTACTGCTGTGCCGGCATTGTATTCAAACGGCCGGCAGCACAGTAAGAAGGATTTGCGATCCTCTTCAGCTCGGGCCGGGTCTGATCTCGGCACGTTCGCTCTATAAGACGCACTGACTTTTTCACCCAACTTTGGAGGGGAAAAAAGTGCGTCTTGGGCACTCCTATGCAGACGGCCGCGGTTTGGCCGCGCAAAATGCCGCGCGGCAAACAAACCGCGGCATGTCGTATTTTTGTGCGGGGCTCGCAGAGCCTCGCACAGATACGTCACTCACCCGGCCGCCGGCTCCGGTCTGCGCATGCACCGGCTGCCCGGCAGCCGGCACATGAAAGAGCCGGGACCGCCGGGCGCGGGTGGGTACGCGCTTGTCTCTGCAGGCGCTTGGTTCGGGTCCCGCGGCGAGAATTCTCGCCGCCGGATCCGACCCGCTCGTCTGCATGCGGCCTTATAGAGTGAAAAATACGGTATATTTTTTTAGGTTTTTCCACTTTTCCACAATAAAAGCCCTTTTTTAGGAAATTATTATTTTTTTCTAAACTCACTGCATTCAAAGTCCTGTAACTTTTTTATTTTTCTATGGTCGGCGCTCTGTTAGGGCTTATTTTTTGTGAGACGAGCTGTAGTTTTTATTGGTACCATTTTGAGCTACATACGTTTTTTTAATCACTTTTAGGCCGCCTGCACACGGGCGGAAATCCCGCGGCGTTTTTTTCCGCGGGATTTCCGCCATTGAAAGTTTGCATAGGAGTGCATTACAATACGCACTCCTATGCAGACGGCCGCGGTTTGGCCGCGCGAAATTTTGCGCGGCAAACAAACCGCGGCATGTCCTATTTTTGTGCGGGGCTTGCACTCACCCGGCCGCCGGCTCCGGTCTGCGCATGCGCCGGCTGCCCGGCAGCCGGCACATGAAAGAGCCGGGGCCGCCAGGCGCGGGTGAGTACGCGCTGCTCCCTGCAGGCTCTCGGGTCGGGTCCCGCGGCGAGAATTCTCGCTGCCGGATCCGACCCGCTCGTCTGCAGGCGGCCTTAGGCCTTAGTCACACGGGCGTTTTTTCGCGCGATTTGCGGATTGCATGACGGATGCGCATCCGCAAATCGCGTGACTGGGGCCAAAAAAATCGCCCGAAAAAATCTGCTCCTAGCCGAGTTTCATTAGAAACGGGCTGGAGCTGTCCAGCGCATTGAATTCAATGGAGCCGGCAATACAGCCGACTCCATTGAAAGCAATGCGCTGCGGGCGAGCACAGGATGAATTGTCGGGAAGGGCTTAAATATATAAGCCCTTCCCTGCAATTCATCCAGAAAAGTGTAAAAAAATATATATATATATACTCACCTTGTCCCGGCAGACGGAGTTCAGAGCGGCCGGCCTGCGGTGGGTGTGAAGGGGGTGTGAGTCAGACTTGCCTCTGATTGGCTCAGCGCTGTATTGCCGGCTCCATTGAATTCAATGGGCAAACATCGTTCTTCTCTGCCACAGCTGTTACAGCTGTGGCAGAGAAGAATGATTTGTCTTTTATATGCTCTCAATGGGGTCGGCGCTGCTGCCGCCGGCCCCATTGAGCGCATATAGAGAAGAGAACAGGAATCGCAGATCGCAGATAGGTGCGATCTGCGATTTCTGTTCTATAATTTATCGGACGAGCGCATAAAAAGCGCTCATGTGTCCGATACCATTGCAAAGCAATGGTTTTAAAAAATCGCCGGACGCATGCGCATGCGCAAATCCCACGAAAAAACGCCCGTCTGACTAAGGCCTTAGTCAGATGGGCGATTTTTCGCGCGATTTGCGCATGCGCATGCGTCCGGCGATTTTATAAAACCATTGCTTTGCAATGGTATCGGACACATGAGCGCTTTTTATGTGCTCGTCCGATAAATTATAGAACAAAAAATTGCAGATCGCACCTATCTGCGATCTGCGATTCCTGTTCTCTTCTGTATATGCGCTCAATGGGGCCGGCGGCAGCAGCGCTGACCCCATTGAGAACATATAGAAGACAAATCATTCTTCTCTGCCACAGCTGTAACAGCTGTGGCAGAGAAGAACGATGTTTGCCCATTGAATTCAATGGAGCGGCAATACAGCCGCTCCATTGAAAGCAATGGGCTGCCGGTGTGCGCGGGGTGAATTGTCGGGAAGGGGTTAAATATATAAACCCTTCCCTGCAATTCATTCTAAAATGTGTTAAAATAAAAAAAAATTGTATACTCACCTTTCCGCTGCAGCCGGAGTCCAGCCGCGGCCGCTGTCAGTTCTCCTGAACTGCTTTTTGGCACTATTCAGCCAGCTGGGCTTTAAAATCCCCGCCTGCTGAATGATCTGCCTCTGATTGGTCACAGCCCTGACCAATCAGAGGCTGAAAACACTCACACACCCATTCATGAATTCATGAATGGGTGAGTGACTGCTGCCTCTCAGCGCTGAGCCAATCAGGGGCAGGTCTGACTCACATCCATTCATGAATTCATGAATGGGTGTGAGTGAGGCATGCCTCTAATTGGCTCAGCGCTGAGCCAATCAGGGGGCAGGTCTGACTCACACCCCCTTCACACCCACTGCAGGACGGCCGTGCGGAGCTCCGGCTGCCGGGAGAAGGTGAGTATACAATTTTTTTTTACTTTAACACATTTTAGGATGGATTGCAGGGAAGGGCTTATATATTTAAGCCCTTACCGACAATTCATCCCGGGCTCGCCCGCAGCGCATTGCTTTCAATGGAGACGGCTGTATTGCCGTCTCCATTGAATGCAATGCGCTGGACAGCTCCGGCCCGTTTCTAATGAAACGCGGCTAGGAGCAGATTTTCGGGCGATTTGCGGGCGACTTGCGCGCACCGGTCACGCGATTTGCGGATGCGCATCTGTCATGCGATCCGCAAATCGCGCGAAAAATCGCCCGTCTGACTAAGGCCTAAGGCCTAATTGTGTTTTTTGGGATGCAAAATGCTAAAAATTAGCATTTCGCCTCAGTTTTTTTGTTTTTTTAACGCTTTTTGCCGTGCAGGATAAAAAAGCATGTTTAATGTATTGTGTGCGTCGTTATGGACACGTTGATACCAAATATGGGGGATTTAAAAAAAAATGTTTTTATGCTAATATAAGAAAAAGCATAAAAAAAGTTTTTTTAAACTTTTTTTTTAACATTTTTATTTTTTTACGACATTTTCTCTTTTTTTACGACATCTATGTCTCTCTGAGGGACTTTCAGCACAGCACTGCAGATCACTATGATAAGGCATGGCAGGACTTCTCCCCTGCCATACCTTATAGCTTTTTACAGCGATCTTAGGCTATGGCAATACAGGACACCAGTAGCTGGCGTCCTGTTGCCACAGCAACCAGCCGGGCTCTTGCGATGTTATCGCGAGAGCCGGCGGGAGTCACAGAGGGAGCGCGCTTTCCCTGCCGCGATCTACTTAGGGGTTAACGGCGGGTGGGCGCAACTCTGATGCCCCCCGCTATCGCAGCGGGATGCCAGCTATCACTGACAGACAGCTCCCGCTGCGGGATAGCACGAGATCTGCTATGATCTCGTGCTATCCCTATGACGTAAGGGTACGTCATTTTGCGGGAAGTACCCTGCTCCCATGACGTACCCTTACGTCATGGGGCAGGAAGTGGTTAAAGGAGACTGAAGTTTCAAAATGTACAAATAAATAGATAATTTTTAATCAATGAATTCCTGTTTCCAGTATGCTTTAAAAAATGTTTTACATTTTTTTCCACTATACATGCAGAATATAGTTAATATAACCTCTCTTTCAATGTTGCTGTTGTGGCTCGACCCATTCCCAATCCCATCTTCATGTATGCAACATGGCTGCCAGATTCTTAAGGCCCATTTAGACACAACGATTATCGCTCAAAATTCGCTCAAAGGCAATCTTTTAAGCAATAATCGTTGTGTGCATTTACACAGCAAGATGATCACTCAAACGGCAGTTTGAGTGACAGTTTTGAGCGTTCACTTTTCATAAGCTCTTAAGTAGCTAATTAGCTACTTAAGAGATTATTAGTGTGTAAATTAAGACTTCCACGGAATACAGAAAACAGCTGGAGCGCTGTCTTCTGTATACAGCTGCTGTGTTCTCGGAGCGTTCAGCTGGTATCCCGCTGAGCGCTCTGAGCGGGGTATGCAGAACACAGCTGGAGTGCTGTCTTCTGCATACTCTTGCTGTGTTCTCCGAGTGGGATACCAGCTGAAACAACAGTATCAGCGGTATCCCGCTCAAAACTCAGCGCGCGGTCCTGATAACACTCATCGTTGTCTTTCAGCTAGCTGAAAGACGATGATGAGCGAATTGTTAACGATAACTGCACGATGGCCGCGTGTTTAGACACAATGACTATCGCTCAAAAGGTGGTTTTTGAGCGAATTTTGAGCGATAATCGTTGTGTATAAATGGCACTTTAGACTACCATATGTACAGTGCAGTTTGGTAGTCTGAGACACTCCCACCTGCTGTCAGATTGATCAGTGCTGATGATATGAACTCTATATTTCTCTAACGTCCCCTACATGATCTTTGCCTCGAGCACAGAGAGGTGCTTCAGATTACCAAAGAACACTATGCATAGGATATCCTGAGAAATCGATGATCATTTTACATACATAATGAGGGGACCCAGAAAAGGACGAACCACAACAGTAACACTAAAAAAGAAGGTATCGATTAGGTTATCTACACATTTTGCATGTATAGTGTTATTTTTTCTGAAGGCCACTTTAATGTTTGGTGGTGTTACAAGGATTGTTTCATGAAGATAACCCAATTTGAACAAAAAGTCAGTCTGAAGCTCAGTTGATCACTGCAGTTCTTGCTTCTTCAACTCATAGTGAAAACAGCTGCCCATACATTTCTTCTGCGTGGAAAATATAAAATTCATGTCTGTCATGTAAATGAATGGCTAACCACTTAATATAAGGGCCGCGTCCATCAGATAGGAAGCTGCTCTTATCAGCTCTCCTCTTCGGCTCATGAAGTTGGATCCTCAGTCGAGATAATGTTAGAAGGAAAAGGAATATAAGTTTGAGTCTGGGAGTGGGTGTGAATTGTTAAATATGTGACATATCTTCCTAGAAAGAAATCTTTAATTATTTAGAACCCGTATTATCTCACCAGGTTGTAGGTCAACGAAGACATCTGGGTTTGAAATTAAGAGGGCTAACTGTAGGTGAGGAGATATTAGAGCTAGTGCTCGCGAAAGAGCATGGAATAGTACTGGGCGGTGATCAAGGCAGATTTAAAGGAGTAGGAGTACTATAAAATCACACTGAATGATCACTGCATTAGGAACAGTTGGTGCATGACATCTTGTTGTCAGGAACGTGGTACCACGTGATGATCACATCACAATCTGCTCTCAAATAATGTGCTGACCTCTCCTCTGCACAGCAGATGGCAATTGTTGTCAGTTTGAGCTTGACTGTGCATTTGGTCTTCTTTGACTCCGATGGGTGTGTCAGCTGTTGGTGTACACCTGGGGGCAATTATGGAGGTGGTTCTTTCAGCAGCTCTTCAGATTAGTTCAGAGATTTATTACTGAGATTAATTCTTGGAGGTTTTTATTTACTTCTGTGGTGGTTTTTCCTTTGTTATTTGTCAGGGTTAGTGACTGGCAAGGGCCCGAGGGTGGATGTGTCCTTATCATGGTGGGCCATCCACTAGTAGGTAGGGATTGTCAACCTCAAGTTCCCCTTAGGGAAAGTTTCTTTCCTTTGTTTCCTTTTTTTCTCATACTGCAGGGTGTTTCTGGTAGTGTGGTGTGAACATCGCCAGAGAGAATATATTTTGATTTGCAGTTATTGCATGCATGAAGCATGGTGACTTGAGTGATTTTGACTGCTGGCACATTGCTGGTACCCGGAGGTGTGGTGCCAGTATTTCTGAAACAATTGCACTTGTTGGCTGTCCTAAATCATCAAGAGTGTACAAAGACTGGCTGAACTATAGAAACACATCCAACAGAAGATCGCATGTAGTTGATCCTAGAGGCGATGTGCCACAGTGGACCAACTGTCCAAACAGTACAACAGCTGAGAAATTAGACAAATTTCCACAATGACCATGCAATGTACCTTGCATCAACTGGGGCCCAATAGCCAAAGACTGACAAGGGTGTGTCTAATGACCCCACATCATCACCAAGAAAACCCCTTGCATAGGTGCAGGAAAGATGTCCATGGACCTTAGATGCATGACAGAAGTTCATATGGAGCAACAAGTCCTTTTTTTTGCTTACCCATATGGATGGCTGGGTCTTGATCTGAAAATAACAGCATGAAGCCGTATACCATGCGTGCATGACTGAAATTCAACAAGCTGATGGTGGTGGACCATTTTCTGGGCATGGCCTAGAACAGTTGGTAATCATACAACAATCCTTGAATGGTGAACACTACAGGGACCTGTTAGCCGGACGTCTGTACCCATATCTTCAGGAAGTCTTTCCCATCCACAGTTCCATCTTTAAACAGGACAATGCTCTGTGTCATTGAGCTTGGATCCCTAGGGAGTGGTTAGAGGAACACAACAATCAATTCTCCACATTGCCTTGGCCTCCAAACTCACCGAATTGTAACCCCATTGAACATGTTTGGGATATGCTGAAAAGGGCTGTGAGATCTGCTTCAGCCATTCTGCATAATGTGCATCAACTGATGGAGCTGCTGCAGTGGGCATGGGTTGAGTTGAGTATGGAGGATGTTTGCCACCTTGTGAAATCTGTTCCCCCGAAGTTTCAAAGCCCAAAAAGAAGAACCAGACCATTATTGGGTAGATGTTCCTAATGCAGTGATTGTTTAGTGTATATATATTTGTGGCTTATTTTATAGCTAGCAGAACTGGCTGACAAGATTGCTGTCATTGTGGTTAATAACAAGGCTTTATTCTACAGTTGACTGATGCAAGAGATATAGAATAATAGGTGTCCTATCACATGGACCCTTGGATCTGATGGCATTTTAAGATTATTACAGAAGATAACAGGTCAATCCACAGCATTCAATCAATGGTATTCAGTGTTAACTCATGATCAAATTTCTCTATGAAGAATGATAAAGGGCAATTTCAAAAAGACTATTAAGCACCAAACCAAAGAGGCACAACATTATGTATCCGAGTGGCTCTAATAGTTTTATAGTTCTGTTCTTAATATTATGTAAACCCCTCTTCTTAGGTTCATGTGTTCAGTACAGCAACACACATGTCCATCTATAGAATTGAATATTAAATGAGAAATGTGTTGTCTATATCCAGAAATAGCAATAAATTCTAGAGATCCTAATTAAGGTTATATGGGACTTATTCATATATGCAGGTATCTTCATTTTTAAAATTGCCCTCCAATATCCTAATCTGACTTTTTCTTTAAATCAAACACATAATGCGTTTCTTATGTAAAGGCAGTCACCAGTCATGTTCCAGTGTGTGGTGGTATTAGCATTATAAGACTGACCTTTCATAACCCACACAGCTCTTGTAATGGAAGGATCTGTATAAACTCATTACATGGATCATGCATGCAGATTTCCTTTTTGTCCATTAGATCTGTAGGTCAATCATAAATAAGTGAAATTACGAATAATCCCATTCATACATTCTGACCATGCACCTACTGCATTCATTTACATCACAAGCTGGAATTAAATCTACATTTCATAGAAGAAAAATGAAATAAATATTACATAAAAATGTATTATATTAAAAGTTTATATTATAACATCTGAGTCTATGAAACTGTATTTCTACAACTGTTGATTTATATGGAAAAACCAAAATATCTCATGTGTTATCTCATCATATTTCTCATCTGTTATCTACATAAACTAAAACACTAAACAATATATATATATATGTATATATATTCATTACTTTTTAGTAATTGGACACATACAGGACTTGTGCACATCAGTATTCAGGAGTTCCACTTTCTTGCTCCATTCGGGGAGCAGGAAAATGGCACCCCTTTGCCAAATAGACCAGTTTTATGATGGAACCAAATGCTGTCAAATAGACCCCTAGAGGTCTGGTGTTTTGTCAGAACATAAAGTACGAAATACCACAGCTTGCTGCGCTATTGTGCCCTGTTTTGTAAATCAGCAATGGAGGTTTTAGATGGAACCTCCGACTCTGATGTGAATGAGCCCTTAGTGCTAGGTTCTAATCCACCTCTATTTACAGTTGAACACACTAGAGAGATTACTTTTTGGCTACATTCACTGTGAAGTTTGATGTGTTTGAATCAGAGGTGTAGCTAAAGGCTCGTGGGACTGAATGCAAAAGTTTAACATGGGGGCCCTTGCACAATTTTCCTCTGCATCGTTGGGTCTCTTAAGAAGCCCATCGATGCAACACTAGCAGATGAAGGCCTTGCTAGAATTGGTAAAAGATTAGGCTGAGGCTAATGCAAAAAAATATGCAATATGGACCCCCAACCAACCATGTGCCATTTATAATACTTGAGTTTTCTTACATGAGACAGGGGTCTTTGGGCCCCATAATACTCCATAGGCTGGTAGCAATGGCTACCTCTCCATCCTCTCTACCTATGCCCCTTGTTTAAATATAGCTTGAGTAGAAAGAAATGAAGAAAATTTAATTATATGAATAGATTGCCATCATTTCTATGTTCTTACTCCCAATCTAACTACTGCATATCTAAATTCCTTACTTAGGTATAATATAATAATTAACTAACTATAATGCATATTTGCCATACGCTACCCTTCTTTTAATTGATCACTGAGCTTTTAACAAACTTTTCAAAACAAGAGTATTGGTGAAAAAGAAACTTTGTAATATACCCTATCATAAAAAATGCGCCATTTATCAGACTGCTCTTTTCTTCCCCCGCTACCAGAAAAATTGCTAAAATATGTCTTTATAGACAATATAGGCTAAAAGTTGACTTGATAGATCAGATTAAATGCTGCCCATAGAAGTCAATGGATAGCATAGATAGTAGGAAGAACAAGTAAAGGAGAGGCAGAGAAGCACACTCATAGAGATGCTGCGGAAGCTAATAGTGTTTTACTGTCTGATAGCTACTGGAATCACATCTACACTGCTCAGTACTTCTGTATAATGTCTTCTACACAGCTGCAGCTTCTCTGAGAGAGCAATAGGGAAACAAGATCTCCACTTCTATGTGTGTTGAGTGTATAGGGACTTCATAGCAGTTACTATTCACCCACTAGCACAGGGAAAACTGAGAAGTGTGAATGGATAAATGAAAATCCATTTACTTTCATTGACTGTATTCACCGTGTATTATGTGAATGGGTTCTTAGAGATGCAGCAAGTAGAGGGAATAATGGTGAAAAATACAATATACAAGTCATATAATAGCCAGAAATAGTGTTATTCTTCATATACACATACATGACAGCTTATTCTAAAGGGGCAAGTTAAATCTCAGAAACATTTTAAAGGAGTAGTAACATTCTGAACTTTTTTGATGTAAGAACATGCATAGAAGAACATGACATGGAAATCTAGCTGGAGGTTTACTGGGAGGACAAGGAGGAAACAAGTCAAAGTCTCTATTGGTTCTACAGTTTCCGTGGAATCATATCTTTAAACTAAATCTGACAATGCGTGCTTCTCAATTTCAAGGCTATTTTTAATCCAATTTGGTACAGTTCTAGTGAACTGCACTAATGTATTATTTGCTTGAATCTGTTTTTGTAAGGGGTGTGGACCTCATACATTCCACCTCTTCTTTAAACAGAGACTGTAGGTATAACACTTTTAGAAAGTGTCTATTTGTATATCTATATATATAAAGGTGAAAGCCCTCACTCACTGACCGACTCACTGACTGACTCACCACTAATTCTCTAATTTCCCGATGTCATAGAAACATGAAATTTGGCAGGAACATTCCTTATGTCCTAAATAGGAAAAGTAAAGGGGTTACAACTCGATTATTCAATGCTAAGTGCAAAAGTATTGGCACCCCTATGTAATGTACCTAATCTAATTCTCTAACGTCCTGGTGTCATACAAACATGAAATTTGGCATGACCATTCTCCACCACATAATAAGACATGGTAGTGGATAGCCCCTTTTATAGATTTTGTATTGGGGCCTGTAGCCTTTAAGTTACACTTCTGCTCCCAACACCACCAAACTCTATGATCTGCTGGCTCTTTCCCTGCTTTTGTTACATATGCAATGTTATTACAATTCAATGTGTATAATATAATAGCACAGTACAGAAAATGAAAGTGGTTAATTTTCTATCTCTTTAATATCTTATTATATCGACTCTGCATTTTTATAAGTTTAGGGCCCTGTTTATGCTTCAGTGGACTTGGGTTGTCCGCCTGTGACATAACAGGGAGCAACATCATCCGGTGGCTTCACGCTGTTGCTACACTGTGTTCTGCTACAGTATTTTTTCTAATACTGATGATGACAATATTAATAATAATTTAAGTACACATTTAAAAAAACATTTCTACCAATTCAATTTGGTCAGCCATGGTTATTCTTGGGATGGCTTGTGACTTTACTTCGACCTGAAAATGAAATTTGATGTTACATTTATCACCCCTGGCCAACTGACAAGTATTGTGGTTACCCATAAAACCATAATGCAAATCCATTCAAATAGCTGAGGTAAACTGATGTGTTTTTAACTAGAGCTTTCTGGTTGCAACATTAAAGCTAAAATAACATACGCTAATAGGTAAAAAAGAACAGCGGGAAAAGTAAGCATACTTTCAGAGACCGGAACAAAAACTCTCTGTATCAGGGAGTACAATAAAACAGCTATCTTTATCATGATTTGATGATGATCCTAAACAAAACTCTATGCTGGTGGTTCTTAAATCTCTTATCTATGTTAATTTATGTTAAAGTATGTAGAAAGAGAATTTAGTTAGTACCTCAGAAGAACAGCAATCTTACGAGATTGCTATATAAATAGTAAGACTAGGGCTTTTGTTGAAGCCTTGGTGTCTTGGGTTGTCTTTATATGGTAGTCACAGTACAGTTGCATTGTATTCTGGGCATAACAAAACTCATTGCTTCTTTCTATCACATAGGTAATAATAAATCCACATAGCTCTAGCCTAAAAAGTTTTGATGACTAGTTCTTCTGCTGACTACATCCCAAAAGAACATAGTGGGGCAGGTTCTCCGTGAAATAACACAGATGAGACAACCATCTGTAGCTTCATTGTGTTCAAGTTGATAAGTTTATGATTCACAGGTATAAGATCATCTTAAATTGAATGTGTCATATGCCCCTCCATCAGTGGCCATTTTTAGGATGGGAGCCACGTGCAGTCAAGGTCGAAGGATATATTAATATGTTGATTAGGTAGTACACCAAGCAATGTCAGTTGTATACTAGAGGTGACATCCTGCTGCAACAGCCATCCAACCACTTATATGCCATGGACACTACTGACTGTGGCATTTTATAAGTTAGACAGAACATTGTTAAAAAAGCCATAACTGATGTTTTGGTCACATCGCCTACCCCCAAAAAGGGGAATAAAAAGTGATTAAAAAGTCAAATGTATCCCAAAAGAAAAACAGAAACCAACAAAAACAGCTGCACTTCACTGTATATATCCACTAGAGTCCTGGCCCAAACTGCTAATACCTAAATCCAAAAAACATTAAGTGCCTTGGAATGCAGCGACATAAAAAAAAACCCCAAATTATTAGGATTTTTTAACTGTTTTTATTATGCAAAACAAAAAGGAAAAATTTTAAGTATTTAGAAAATAGTTATTTCATGTATTATATTGAAACGACACATAGATGTGCATATACTTGCTCCTTAGTATCAGCACCACTGCAAGTTTTTTTTATAGACTAGCCTTAGGGCAAAGTCAGACAACTGTTTTTTTGCGGTTGCCTATGTGCCCAAAAAAAAGCGTGTCTGATAGAAACATTGGTTCCCTATGATGTGTTCACATGTCCATCTTTTACAGGTGCAAAATACTCGCACCTGCAAAAGATAGGACATGCGTGCGTCGGGAAGGTCCATGCTGTGTGGAAAGATTACCCACGGGAAGTCCCCTCATCACTGAACACTGTGACAGCACTGTCACAGTGTTCAGTGACAAGGGGACTCCCCGCGTGGATGAAGGAATGCCCCGTCACAGCTGTCACAGCTATGACAGCTGTGGCAAAGGACAGCTCTGCTATCCCATTGCTTTCAAGGGGGCCAGCGCTACTGCCGTCGGCCCCATGGAAAGCAATGCAGTGATTTTCGGGGAAGGGCTTAAAATACAAGATTTTAATTTGCTTCTGTTCCATTGTCTAAATTGCAAAAATGGAATAGAGAGATGGAAAGCCTGAATAGAGGGAAAACACAAGTGTGAATGAATGAACACAACCCTAATGGAATGGAAGCAAACTACAGTAGAAGCTTTACGTTTGCTTTACATTTTTTTTATTAACACATTGAAATCAATGGAGAAAAAAATGAAATGTTTATTTCTATTTTAACTCTGTTTCTCTGCCTGAAAAGGGACCAGAGAGATGGAATTCTAACTGATAGCCCAAACAGAATAGTGAAAGTACACGTACCACTCTTGTAATTTATGCTTATTTGCACCAAATGCTATATAGATATGGTGAGCAATGATTTATTATATACAGACATGAATAACATTTCTTGTCCATCTTTCATGTTTTAGCGAAGATCAAAGTAATCACAATGTTTCCATGTTCTCAACTCACTGCTGAAGGTGATCATGCTAGAGAGAGACCCCAGCCCACATTTTGCTATGGGCCCTTCTTTATACTTGTAGATAGATATGAGATAGACAGATCGGTAGATAGATAGATATGAGATAGTTAGATAGATATGAGATAGATAGATAGATAGATATGAGATAGATAGATAGATAGATAGATATGAGATAGACAGATAGATAGATAGATAGATATGAGATAGTTAGATAGATATAATAAAGATAGGTAGGTAGATAGATAGATAGATAGATAGATAGATAGATAGATAGATAGATACTTTGCTACATTTATTAAGTGAAGATGAAAAAAATGAATCATTTTCATCTGCACACAGTAGTTGGCTAATGGTCCAATGATTTGTTCCTATATATTATAATAGATAGTCACTCCGGATAGACAGTTTGCATAAGAAAAATAAAGCATTAAATAGATACTGCAGACACGCAAACATCGTAATGCAAATGCATTGACAAGCCGTTCTGAATTGCTTTCTATGTGTAATGTAGGTTTATGTCACTGGTACTATTGATGGAACCCATTAAGCTACAGACATTTTTGCCCATGGTGATAGCTACTGAACAAGTATATGGGCAGTTTTCCCACGAGAATAGCATATAGGACCTCTAATATAGATACTTTAGATAGATAATGTATTCAATTCTCATGTACACAGTGTCTGTCCTGTGTCTTTTCAGATTCATTTGCAGGTAAACATACAATGACAGGGCACGGACCTAAACCCAACAAGAGTTGTCACAGCTGTGCGCCATAATCAGTCATTTATCCTCCTGTCCAGTTCAGGAATGTTTGCTGTCACCACAGGCTATAGCTAACAAATATATATGCATGGTGTTATAGCGACGAGCCCTCACAGTGTATAGCACATAGATCACTTACCACACTGAGCGTGTGAATTCTGAAGGTTAAATGTCTGGGTCAAAACAGTTGTGTTCTTTGGTCCTAGTTAATTTGGTCTACAAAAATATTTCGATCTGTGAATTAGCGAAGAATTGGTCGGCAGGTGGACTGTACATTACAGGTGACTCACTTACTGGAAGATATTCACAGCACTTGGCTGTTGCTGGATTTCCCTTAGAGAGTGTGTGGTCATGTCTCAGCCAGGAGCGAGGAGTGGGTCCCATTCTTGGGATTGGTAGGGTATGAGCAGTTGGAACCCCTCTGATCATGCTTTTATGGCATACTCCTTTACTATGACACTCTATTTTGCCCCACTCTAAAGGGGTTGTTCCATGAAACAAAGTTATTCCCTATCCACAAGATAGGAGATAACTAGTTGATCAGTGGAGGTCTGACAGCTGGGATACCCAGCAATCCCGAGATAGTTGGCCTTGAAGGTCCCTACATGAATGGAGCTGCAGTGGAGTATGTGCACTGTCACTCAATTAATTTCAATGGGACTATCGAAGATAACTAAGTACAAGCACTTGGCAATCTCTAGCAGACCCATTGAAATTAATGGAGTAGTGCTGTGCATCCTTGACCATCTTTCCATACATGCGGGGACCTTCGGGATCCCTATTCTCAATAGCAGTGGAGCTCCCAGTAGATGGAAAGCCACCAATCAACAAGCTATCCTCCACCCTGTGGATAAAGGATAACTTTGTTTTGGAGAGACTGTATAGTGAAATGGGCTAATAATAATAATGATAATCTCTTTGTATCATTCTTTATCAGTTTCATCACACCGAGTCTGTCCATTAAGGTCAGTGAGTAATTGCCCATTTACACGCAATGATTATTGCTCAAAATATGTTCAAACGATGGCATATGAGCAATAATCTTTGCATATAAATGCGGCCATCATTTACTTTTTGTGTAAACGATGATTTTAAGGTGAGAGATATAACACAGACCGCATGCTGTGTTCTCAGCGGGTGCCAAAGATTACATTGTATTCTGCCCACACCCCGTGTGAGAACAATGTAGCGGTGTGCATAGCCCAGCTGGGCTTTGCAAACAGCTCCTGGATGCCCCTTTACACGCAAATTAAGATGAGAAAGTGTTAATGGACATTAGTGTCCAATAACACTATCTGCAAAATGATCAATTGAATTGTTTGCAAAATTGTCTTTGCGTGTAAATGGGCCTTAACGGATTTTAAAACTGGAAGCTACAGATGGTCATTATTGTCCATTAGTTTTGATCAATTTGTATTGCTGCTTTAATGCAGTTTTTGCTGCAATTTTTTAGCAGAATATTATGGCGTGCCAGCTGCAGTCAGGGGGTGGAACTGGGGTGGTGTCTCAATGTCAGCCTGGTCTATGTGATCGTACCTTGGGCGCTATTGAATGCCTCTTCCCTGTCACTGCAGAAAGGTCCTTTAAGTGTCATTTGTCAGAAATCTCTCTTCTGTCATTGCAGAGATTCCCTTAAGAGTCATCAGTTGGGAATCCCTCAGGTGTCCTGTCCCTGCAGAAATTCACTTGGGAGTTGTCTATCAGGAATCCTTCAGGGTTATGTTCCCTTCTTCTCTTCCCTTCTTCAATATCTCTTGTGGTGTGTGCACTGATTGGCTGACAGGGAGGTCTGTTCCCCAGCTGGCAAATCAACTATGACCGATGTGTATTTATTCTGGGTGCCGATTATTTTGCTGTGTGCATGCATGCTGTTCAGAAGTTTTTCTGGTCTTGTCTGTGTTTGGTCTGAGTCCTGTCTTGTTTGAGCCACCCATCAGATGGTCATTTGATACCTGAGTTTTGTCTTGTTTGTTCCACTCGTCCAATGGTGGTCAGATGCCTGAGTCTAGTTCTGTCTGTTTCCTCCATCTGATGGTGGTTGGACTTCTGAGGTATATGTCCTGTCTAAATCTTCTCCACCCATTGGTGTGCAGATGCCTGAATCATGCCCTGCTTGTCGTGTCTGGTGTGGCAGTGGTCTCTTGTCTGTTATGTGCCTTTTCCTAGCCCTGTTAGCATTTTCATCTGCTGTTCCTTCTCCCCTATCCTTCATCTAGGTACAGGCTAGTTTTTATAGGTTTAAGACGTTGGGCTGTCCTTATCGGTATGATCACCCAAGTCCTCTAAGTTAATGTTAGTTAGGGATAGCATTCCCATTTCTGTTTTGGTGATGTTTATATGTGTATGTTGGTCCATTATGGACATTATCACATCATTGTCTAAAGTGATGGTGACGTTCATGGAGGGCATCATAGCTGTGCCCTGCACGAACAAAACATAGAATTTGATTCAGGAAAACTGAAAAGAAGAAATATTTCTTTTTTACATCTCCTCTCTTAAGGATCCACTTTGAATTTTGACTGGAAAACCTGCCCCTAACCGCTCCGTATAGCTTAGGTGTGATTGCAGTTAAAAGAGTAATTGCAGAATTGATAAACGTCTGATTGGTGGAGGTCTCACCACCGAGATCCTCTACCAATCCTGAGAATGGGGTTTCAATGTTCCTTTTCCCTCCTCACTGCACCCTCTGAAGTGATGAGGAGCTGGAAAATATATCAATGGGACAGCCAGAGATAGACAAGCACAAGCGCTCAACTACCTCCAGCAGCCCCATGAAGTTGAACAGAGTGATAGTGCACATGCTTGGGTGGCACTTCATTCAAGAACCTTCTTATTGCCATAAAAGTCTCTGATGGGAATACCCCTTGAAGATCCACACCGCAAGTTAATTTCTGCATGGATTCCATGCAGATGAGATCTATAATTCTGGCATCAGTTTTTCCTAACCACGCCAGAGAGACGAAAAACCTGATGAGTGGACATGTGAGAACCCAGCTTTACGTGGCCGGATTTTAGCATTCATACAATGGCCATGAGACCCATTCAGTAGAATGAGGCCTCACACTAATCGGTTTCATTCTAAGGAAATGTCCAACTGAAAAAACCCAATTAAAAGTTTTTTCCTTTAACATGATCATAATGAATGACGAGCAGTTAACCAGTAAGACCTTATTCACTTCACTATGAATTGTTAATGTTTTGTGGATGATATTTCTCAAGAGATCAATTCAAAAATCTGCATTTTGCCCACATAAAAAATACTAAATATGAGCACATGGCAAAATTTTCATTTACCATCTCTGGAGTACTATTGGTGTTTGAAATGTGCCAAAAGAGAAAAAAAAAGCTGGCATATGGAATGAGCAATATGTGAATAGGGAACACAACCTTGCTGCACAGATGACAATGTGAACATTTGTTTATTACTGTTTACATTTTCCATCTGTCTGGATGATAGTAAGCTCTAATGGAGCACGAAATATTATGGGTGTTATTTCAGTGAGATTGTGATGAACATGGTTGCATTTCCTTCAACCATTTTTCATGTGATAATATTTTCACTTTATCTGTAGAAATAAAGTTTACTTTTGGGAACCTGAAGAGTATTTTCCTAAAGGTCTCTTCTAATATAACAGAGGGGCTTTAGTCCCCCTCAAGCACTGGGGCCCGGGTTGGACTGCTGCTTCTGTAGTGACCCAGAGTTGTTACTACAAAGTGTTAATCTTGGCCTAGGAAAATAGGATAGGATAAATATGTGTTCAAAATATTAAGATAGTTTGATCTCCTGTTGTTTAGGCTGAAGTTATGTATATATCTGAGTTGGTGATTGGAAGATGAAAAAATTCAGACCAAAGGGATAGAATAGCCCCTGTAACTCATAATAGTTACTCAGTATTTGACTATTGCATCTGTTTAGCCTTTCAGCCCCTCAGTACTATGCTGCTGGAGGGACCCAAAAGTTTATGAAAGTTACTGTTCATTTCTAGAACCTTCAGGAATAGGATAGCGCGCTCATGTAACTATAGGGGATGCAAGGGATGCGATTGCACCCGGGCCCAGGGGCCTTAGGGGGGCCCATAAGTCCTCTCTTCTCCATATAGGGAGCTGAGTCCTATGAATAAAGCATTACAGTTGGGGGCCCTGTTACAGGCTTGGCATTGGGGCACAGGAGATTCAAGTTACGCCTCTGCGTTAAGGGGTTAAGAGAAGTTGGGGGGCTCTATGATAAGTTTTTGCATCGGGGCCCATGAGCCTTTAGCTACGCCCCTGAGAGAGCGCATGAGGTGTAGCAACAAGTGCAGACAGGTTGTCAGGGAAAAACATCTACAGCCTTAGTTCTGAGTCTGAGGAAGGAGCAAGGTGCCCGATATAAGTTTGTAGGATTTATCCCAGTCAAAAACCTGAATAACAATATGGGATTTGTGTTATAAACAACGGTATCTTCAGTCACCACTTCTGAGCTTGGATGTTGGAAATGGACTGCAAAGAATAGCACCCTGTATGCCACCTGTAGCTACAATAAATGCAACTTTTACTTTTAACCCCTTCCTGACTCCTGGAGCTCCCTTCACTGGGGGACCTGCATCATACTAAACTGAAACATCATCCCCAAGCATAGCCGTGAATTGAAGCTCCTGGGCTCTAATGCAAAACTGTAACAGGGCCCTCAACTGTAATGCTTTATTCATAGTACTGGGGTCCCTATATGGAGAAGACAATCACAGAAAATGGCCAGATACTTACTGACTAAGGAGGGCAGATAGCTGCATCCTCTCATCATGCAGATAGCAAACTGGTATTAGTTGGATTTTGGCCAAGATACATCAACTCACTAACCACGTCAAGGTTCCTTCCCTATAGTGAGTCCCTACACTAATATAAATACGTCACAAAAGGGGAAATATAAAAACAATCACAGAAAATGGCCATATACTTACTGACTAAGGAGTGCATATAGCTGCATCCTCTCACCATGCAGGTAGCAAACTACCGAATGAGTGAGCTAATTACACCTGTGAGGGAGACCTGATGAGACAGCCACCATGCAGACCTTGCATTTATTATCTATTATTCACATGCAGTGCTGCTTTAAACCGCCGGGGGAGCCCAGGGTGGCAGTACCAATGTGGTAAACTTGTTGAGGTGCAGGGCAACCCGCCGAATTATTATGGCGTCATTAATAGGTTGGTGGTCTGCATGGTGGACTACATGTATCAGAAGGTCTGCCACTTTGTATCTACTTTGTGTGGGAGTATACACCAAGCAGCTACCCCCCTCTATATTAAGAGGTTGTGTGAGTGGCTGTCTCATCAGGTGTCCCTCACAGATGTATTTAGCTCCCTCATTTGGTAGTTTGCTACCTGCATGCTGAGGGGATGCAGCTTCTGCCCTCCCTAGTCAGTAAGTATATGGCCATTTTCTTTATGGAGAAGAGAAGCCTTATGGGCCCCCTAAGGCTCCTGGGCCCGGGTGCAACAGCATCCCCTGCATCCCCTATAGTTGCGCCCTTGTCCCCAAGAGCAGAGATTAGCACATACAATCAAATCCCTCATCATTCACTGTAGTGCAACTGTAATATTAAACTTCCTGCATCCCCTAAAACAGAGTGCCTCAATCTTTTATACCTTGTGAGCCACATTGAACTTTAATTGATGGTTGGGAGACACTTTCAAGAAAAAAATATTAAAGGGGTTGTACCAGAATTTCAAGTTATCCCCTATCCTATCTCATTGCTCAGACCCCCGCCAATCTCAAGTACAGAGGTCCTGTGTCCCCCGTACTCTTCACTGCAGGGTTACTGCACCCACCCCAGTGAGGAGGAGGCTGAATGAAGCACTCGTCCTATAAGAGCACCAGCACTCCATTCACTTTGAATGGGACTGCCACTTTAAAATGGCCAGCCTCCAGACCATATCTCTGGGGGTTCCAAAATCTTTCAGGAAGCTTCCCTATCACACAGGATTCTCCTGCAACATATTAGGCCAGTTATTTGGCTTCTCCAAGCAGCTCTGCTCTCTACTCCTTCTTTCTAGAACCTTCCAGATATGTAACCTCCTGACAGCCAATTAAAGTGCAGCACATAGGAGGCAATTGTAGTGGCCCAAATTGAGGGTCCTTCTAGTACGTGTTTACCCCATGTGGATTGTTTGTGTGTGTGTGTCTCTACGCTGTTGTTGGTCGTTTTGTCATGTATGTGGTGGCCTCTTTAGGAAGTCCTGAGATCATTGTCTCATGTTGGTATCACCAAACTTGGTGGTGTCTGTGTGCTTTTCTCCCTAACCTGTTTTGTGAGGCATGATTGGTCGATAGATAGGTTGGGGGGGGGGGGGGTGAGTTAGTTAGTAGAGAGAGAGAGAGAAGTATGTAGTCAGTGAAGGAGGACATGTGTAAGGGAGGCGGAGGCTGTGACGTTTCCACCCGGGCTAAGCCTGGGCCCATCCCATTTAGCCATGGGATGTAACCCCATTAGAGACTTGAAATCAGAATCAGTTTCTGTAGAAGGAGTCGGGGGTCAAGGTTACACACTCCCCTGCTTAACTACTGAGAGGAGAGAGACAGGACCAGCTCCGCTGCTTCAAGTTGGAAGACAAGTCTGGCATGAGTGACTGCCCAATTAATACCACTAGGTCAGCAAGGAAGGGGTTTAATAAGTAATAAAGGACTCTTCGTGTTTTCCTCTCTGTGTCAGGGACGCTCTCCCAGGAATTCCCATCAGATGACTGAGACTGATGGTGACTGAATCTCGGGTAATGAGTGTTTTCCTAGCTCAAGTGTGTCGGAGATTGTAAATGGAAAAATGTGCCAGAAGTATTGTATCCAAGACTGTTGCAATGTGTTCTTGTAAAATCAAAGTTGGAAATATTGAGTAAAAACCATGTGCCTCCAGTTTAAACTACACTTGGGCTATGGACTCCTTTTTTCATTTGGATGTGACAATACATCTTCTCAGAAGAGGCACTGGTGATAAGTTATCATCTCTATTAGCACGATTGCTAACTTTTACCCCTGCAAGCAGCCAGGAGGAGACCATAGAGCCATCATGACCTATCATTGTGTTCCCCGTTGTCTCCCTGACAAAAGGTTTGGACTCGGCCGCTGCACAATGTCTGGGTGTAGTTTTTCAAATTGGTCACTAAAGGTAATTGCAACCTCATCTGAAGCAATCTTAACCCTTTAAGATAAGTTCCTTACATCATGGCGTGCATCCGTCATGGCTCACCTGCTTCTGTAGTCACTAGGGGTTGCCCTCATGATCCTGCTCCTTCCTCTGCTCGCTCTCTGCTCGCTTTCTGAACCCTGCCCATAGGGCTCATGCGTGCTCCAGACCAGTCTCTTAATAGGCCAGTGCACACTCCCATAATTTACCAACCTCTAATCCTGTTCCTGTATTCCCTACATAAGTCATCCACATCATAGGGTGGATGCCTAAGTATTTGTATTTGGTTTCATATTTCCATTTGTGACAAAGCCCCTGGTTGTGTTTGTTCTGGTTCTGACCCTTGCCTGACTATGACTATTATGACTTCTGTGCTGCCTGACCTTGGCGTGTGGCAAGGTTTATCCATATCAGACTGCCTGACAAATTGCCACTGTTTTAGATACAGGATATGTGAATGGCACACTGTAGCCAGTGAATATGGCCATAACTCAATGGTACTATCGAGGGCCCCCTAGGACAGGGTCGCAAGGCACATGTGTCTCTTAAGCCACTGGTTGGGGACTACTGTCCTATAGATTAACTCTGCATTTCCCCCTTAAGGCCTCATGTCCACGGGGAAAATCGGGCCCGCTACGGATTCTACATGTAGAATCTGCAGCGGGTCCCTCCTGCCCCACGGACATGAGGGCTGAAAATACAAATAAATGACAATAAACTCACCTCCCATCCGCTCCGTTTCTTCTCTTCGCGGCGGCGTCATCTTCTCTCGTCGCGGCCGGATCTTCATTCTTCGGCTCGGCGGATGTGCACGATGACGTCGGTGACGTGCCCCGCGCATGCGCCGGGCCGAAGCAAAATGATCCGGCCGCGGCTGAGAGAAGATGGCGCGGCGCCGAAGAGAAGAACCGGAGCGTGTAAGTAAAATATGATTTTTGTGTCCCGCGGATCCGGACGGCTTCCATAGGCTTCAATAGAAGCCCGCGGGAGCCGTCCCCGTGGGAGACCCGCATGAAAATGGAGCATGGTCCAGATTTTTTCATGCTCCATTTTTTTTAAAATCACTTTTATTGACGATCCGCGGGTATTTATCTACCCGCGGGTGGTCAATGCATCCCTATGGGGTGCGGATCCGCGCGCGGGAGAAGAGTTAAAATCCGCTGCGGATTTTAATTCTTCTTTTCCCCGTGGACATGAGCCCTAAATAAAATAAAGTAGAAAAAGTAAAAATAGGTCTTTCAAAGATCTTTGAATACTTTCAACTTTTCCTTCCCATGTGAAATGCTACTGTCAGGAATATCCATAGAGGCGGTGAAGCCACACAGCAAAGATTAAAATAGGGCCCCTTTCTTGTGCTGGTTATCACCAACACACCTCTAAGCCCTTGAAACAGGAGGACAACTAAAAACCTAATTCTTCTGTCTCCCTTTCCATGATTCTAGGATTAATTCTCTTCATTTTGCATGCTCACATTACTGGGCGTGTGCGAAAGGAGTCCTTGGACAAGTTCTTAATGCCTATTAAATTAGGAATGCAGCTAACCTTGATGGCAACCCTTTGTTCTAGAGGATCCAAAGAAACCACTATAGCATATACATGTTTGGCCACTTTCACATCTGTGTTGAAACCTGCAGTCAGAGGTTCTGTCACAGATCTATAGTGGCCCAGAGTTGGGGTATCTTTGGAGTGTGTGTATCTGTCACATGTCTATCTGTGTTGGTGTTACTAATTTTTGTAGTGGCAAGTCTGTCTCCCTTAACTTGTTGTGTGTGGCATGATTGGAGGTCTAGAGATGTTAGGGGCGGAGTTAAAGAGAGGAGAAGAGAGATTGGTTGGTGGAGGAGAATGGGTGAGCAGGAAGCCAAAGATCTGGTGTTTCTGCCTAAGTGAAGCCTCGGTCTATCTCATTTGCCATGGGATGTGTCTTGGGGACTGGAGCTTGGAGTTCGGAGCCTTCTGGAGGAGTCTGTGGTTTTGATTGTTCGTTCCTCTGCTTAACTACTAAGTCAAGGGACATGGTTGAGCGTACCAAGGACTTTATAGAGTGTGACTGAAGTAACCAAAGAAAGAACACAACAAGTAAGAAAGAAGAACAAGTGGTGTGTCTTCCCCGCCATACCAAGAGTGTATCCCCAGGGACTGTACCTTAGATCAGGGCCCCCCAACTCCAGTCCTCAGGGACCACCAACAGGTCATGTTTTCAGGATATCCTATAGTAAGAACACCCGTGGCAATGTCTGAGGCGCTGACAAGAATTACATCATCTGTGCAATACTGAGGAAATCCTGAAAACATGACCTGTTGGCGGTCCCTGAGGACTGGAGTTGGGGAACACTGCCTTAGATAACTGAGACTGAGGATGTCTAACGTGTCGGGAGAAGAAAGTAACTCCTAGAAATGTGTCTGTACAAGAATTGCATCAGAGAGAAAAATGTGTAAGAATCGTTATGCCTGTCACTGCATTTTGCTCTTGGAAAGCTGAAAATGTGAGTAGAAGTAAACCCTGTGCCTCCGGTTAGAAAACTATTCATTGACTGTGAACTCTTTTATTCTGTGCAAGTGACTGCTCACTCGGTAAGAGGCAGTGGAGTCACATGACACTTTGGTGAAATAACTCATTAAACAAGGCTGATAATCTCGGGTCCTGTACGTGGTTGGACAGGCTGCCGTTTTGCATATGCCAGGTAGAGATGGTAGAGCCACCCGTGACACAACAGAAGTTAATTCCCCGCTGTCTCCCAGGCCAAAGAGCCGACCCAGCACGCTAAAGATCCAGTACAAAATACCAAAAAAGAAAAAGAGTGGAAAGCGAACAGAGCCCATTGTGGTCAGTGGGGTCTGTTCAGCGTTATTCAGTTTCGTACTGTAAGATGGAGCCGTTCAGCCATGGGAAATGGAGCAGGAAAGCGGAACCCTGAGCACAGATTTGATACCACCCTTAGTTGTTAGTTAACGGACTGATATTGAAAATAAAAATTAACAATTAGTATATTCTAAAATATGCTAAAAAGATTTGCTTCCATCAACAGCTGTACATGTTCTGCCTTACTAACTTAGATAGTAGAGCAGGGGATAGGTAATAGAGGAAAGGTCGATTCAGTACTATTCTTAAAGGGGGATTCCATGCTAGAAAGTTATCCCTTATCCACTGGTCAGACCACCACTGATCAATTTTAAACCAGGCACAAAGCCTTTAAATTAGACCTCATTGATGGATTGTCCTGTGTGTGTGATACAAACCTGATATTTGCATCGTGCATTATACTAGTGGTAATCTAATCACTATTCTGGTGAATTTTCAGCTTCTGAAGAGCTACAGGCACTTCCCAGCAATCCATCAAATATGTCATTGTTTATAAAAATCACGCAATAAAAACCCACAGTATGCTCTATTTTCCTGAGCATTTGTCCAGGAAAAAAATGCCACATCTTGAACTCATTAAATTAATTGGCCATTTCAATGAGAGAATCGGTGTGCATTGTGCAGAGAATGAAACCCATTGATGTCATTGGCTTCATTCTCATGAACGTTTTTTTGCATGCACAACCCAAGCGTGAGCAAAAAAATAGGACCTGCTCTATCTTTCAGTGTATTGTGTAGCAAAGGCTTCCATAGAAGTCTATGGGGTACGGAAATCGTAGGTACATGTGCAATTTTGTGAAAAAGATAACACATCTGGACCTCATTGGGCTAAATAGCCTTTTAAATCGGGGCAGGGGGGGTTTTGCATGCGCATGTGAACCAGCCATGTGTGTGCATAAAGTACAGTACTATGCACCGAAATGCTTGCAAATCTACCTCGTCAACCTTGTTCAATGCGCAGATACGTGGCACTGAAGCGTGCACAATTATGCTGAAGAAGCCATAAAATATGCTTATGCACACGCAAATATGGAATGTCTGAAAAACACAGTGCAAATATGCATACGATTGTGCGACACCGACCTTACTTGTATGTTGTTGAATTACTTTTCTCCTTTGATAACTGCAATAATTCCAAGTCTTGTTTCATCAGCTTTTATTCTACAAACCTTCATTGTATATTTTTCAGATGAGTCTAAAAGTAGAGGAATAAAAGAAAGTATTTTAGCGCCATACGGCGCTTCGGCTGGATACTAAATACTTTATTAAGAACAATAGCAATAAAATGGAATTGCTCCCAGTGTGGCGGGCAGGTTTTACAGTGCTGGGCAATAAGGTTTTATGGTTTGGAGGTACGCTGTGTACTCTGTACTTACTGTAACGCGGACGGTTAAATTAAAAACTGTAAAGTTTTATTATTTAAACTGAATTTAATAAAACGAACAGATTGCCAATAGGAAGTCATATCTCATTTAAAATGAGGACGACAAAGCTAACATCATTTCTATCTGCATGTTTCCTCAGTGGCAAATTCCTGGATCCGGGATGGCAGTAGACGTGATGTGCCTGGTGTTTGTTTAACTAAATATGCTGGGTGATAGAGACAGACGTGAGGAGATCATGTGAGCTACAGCAAACAACCAGCAGATGTATTATATTTATCTTGTTTTGCAGCCTTTTCATAACTTTTCATAAACCACAACAGTCATTTTCCTCACAGGCTGTCTGCATAATTAGAGTGTGGCACAATCGCTAAACCATTTTATTGGGCATTTTCTTTATTGGTTTATTACTGCCCACATAAATTACTGGGAAGCAGCAGTATTACTTATCTTTATTTAGAACACAAACATATTTTCTGTCTTCTTTTTTTTTGTTTTTACAATTTACAAAAACTTTTTTAAACCACTTCATACTTATATTTTTAGAACTAAAGATCTTTCTTTAGCAATTTCCCATCCGGGTTAGTTAAATAGTCACAAATATATAATTATATCATCTTGTTGCATCCTATGATCAGTGGGATGGCTGACATACCATTACAGTGACACCCCTACTGACTGCAATGCCGTTTTTCTTCTAGGGCCCCCATTTGCCCTCATTGACTCCCGTAACATACTGAGCTCAGCCAAATTAAATATGACATCAGCCATTGTCACTGAGCAGTGGGGACTGCACAATTGATGGAAGTCTAGTGTTAATATGTAATAGGAGGCAGTGCTTGCGAAGACAGGGGCCTAGAGGAAAAGCAGTGCTGAAGTCAGAGGAGATGCAGCTGTAAAGCTTTGCAGCCCACACAGCTGATTAGAGGACGTGACAGGGCCTCTTTGTACCCCATGACGTACATGTACATCATGGGAAGCTGGAGGGTAAGGCAAAATGCAGTTTCTTTTATGACATGTACACTACCGGTCAAAATCTTTAGAACACCCCAATTTTTCCAGTTTTTATTAAGATCTAGACAGTTTAATATCTCAAATCTACTTTGAAATGAAAAGCACTTAAATAATAAAGAAGTTAAGATAAATAAAAATAATGGGTTAACTTTGTTTTACCAGATCAAATCTAGACTTTTGAGTCTTCAAAGTAGCCTCCTCTAGCTGATATAACAGCTTTACCAATCGGAGTATTCTTTCTAAAATTGCATTCAGATGTTGTTCAGAAATTTCTTTCCAACATTGTTGTAGAAGTTCCCACAAATGTGCTGCACTTGTAAGTTGCTTTGCTTCACCCTTCTGTCCAGTTCATCCGAAACAAGCTAAATGGAGTTAAAGTCTTCTATGGTTTCTCCTTTTTTTAAAAGGGCCAGTGCTTTTAGTGCAAATCCTTTTACCGTTTATATAATTGAAAAATAGTTTAGGGATATTTTTTCTTTCTTTGGTAATCAGTTTCTCTGCCGCCTCCATTGCAGTTTTGATCTTTTCCTTACAAAATTATTTTTTTTCCCTGTATGTTCTTAGCATTTCTTCACTGCCTTCTGTTTTAATAATTTATTGCCCCCCTTACAGTCTGGTTGAGCCACATTAGTTTCCTACTACTTGTAATTCTTGTATTTTTGAAGGGTATAAACTGCTCACATGAGGTAATTAGGATGTTTAGAAACTTCTCCCATTTGTCACCTGTACTGTTACTTTTGAGGAAGTTGCCATATTTAATGTTGCTAAGACTAATTCTGAGCTGATCAAATTTTGCTTTACTAAAGTTTCATTTATTTTGTGGATACCTGATAAGGCTTCCTATTGAATGCCAGCTGGCAGTTAATTATATTCTAGTCATTATTTCCCAAGTGTCTCTCAACCCCGCACCCCCATGATTCTGTCTGCTTTGTTGGTTCATAATAAGTCCAGAATGGCCCTCTCTCTACTTGGTTCCCGTACAAGTTGGGTAAGTTAGTTATCTTTAATTGTTCTTATCATCCTTATGAGATTTTCATGTTTTATCTTCATTTATTATATCCAAATAATAAAGTCTCCCATAATAGTTACTTCATTGCAGCTGGAAACCTTTTCTACTTGTCTTTGTAATACGTTTTCAGTTTCTTGTGTTATTTTTGGTGGCCTATAAAAAAGCCCCTATCAGGATTTTGTTATTTTTCCTTCCCTGTATTTCTACCCATAGAGATTCCATGTTCTCATCTCCTACATCTATATCTTCTTGTAGCCTCTGCATTAGGTAGGATTTAACATACAGACATACTCCTCCCCCTTTCTGGTTCCCACGGTCTCTTCTGAATAGATTGTAACCCTGTAAATTCACCGCCAAATCACACTCAACATCATGTCATGTTTCTGTTATTCCTATTATATCTCAATTTTTTTCAGACATTCTTGCTTGAAGCTCACCCCCTTTACTGATCAGACTTATTGCATTTGCTGCCATACAATTTATATGGTTGGTGTTACTATTAATATTCATTATGCTACTTATGGTCCTATTAGCTATTCTGTCAGTTCTAAATGTACTAATCACTTCCCCAACTCTACCCCCCATTCACATTACTTGGTCCCAGGTCACTGTCTTCCCCCCTACTGGTCTTGTTGCCCTCTCCTGCGGTCCCTAGTTTAAACACTCCTCCAACCTTCTAGCCATCTTTTCCCCCAACACAGCTGCACCCTCTCCAAGAGGGATAGTGTTACGTACTTCCTTGACTGCAATGGAAGCCGTCCGTGCGATTGTCCACACAGAATAGAACATGCTGCTTTTTCCCCTGCGAGCGGAAAATTACAGTTGATTTCCACTCGTGGGCAGGGTAGAATCGTTTAACATGGCATATCTATGGGCATTCGTGCGGAATTCCCGGCGGGTATCTGGCCAAGAATTCCGCAGCGATAATCTGTCCGTGGGCATTAACCCTTTTTTACACCTATGGAATTAATTATTTATTAAAGAACATTTTTCAGAGTTCAAACAATTTTTTAATCACACAGAGATCTTATTATAGAATTTATGTTTGTATTTACAATTGTCTACAATTTATCTGCAATATTTGCAATTTTTCTTGATATATCACAAGGCCTAATTATGGGAATGGTGTTGGCCTAGGGCTTTAAACACAGCTGACAGGTTGACAGTTTTAGATATTTCACACTTATTAGCTTTCTGTTTGTTTCATTACAAAGTGAAAATGCATTTGTTGCTCCACTCTCTGTAAAGGATTGCTTCGTGGGCATGTACAGTCAGATCTAGATCATATATCCAACCACCCCGAATTTTTCTAACCACAGTTCTCATATTTCATAGACTGAGAGAAGTGGCTGATACTAGAATACTCTATCACTGGATTGTAAGTATGCATTAGGCCAACACCACAGATAAAAGAGTACAAGAGGGGTCTGGACGCCATTCTTGAGTGATACAATATTATATGTTATATCACTGATTACTCAGAAGGGTCGGTGTTCCGGGAATTATTCCGATTGCCAGATTAGAGTCGGGAAGGAATTTATTTCCTTAAATGGGGCAAATTGGCTGCTACCTCATTGGTGGTTTTTTGTCTTCCTCTGGATCAACATTGGAAGGTAATAGGCTGAACTGCATGGACATATGTCTTTTTGCGGCCTTACATACTATGTTACCACTAATCAGCACCTATTCAGTAAAGAAATCATATCGAGATTTTGAATATTTTACTTACTTTTGACAATTCCTTTTCAGTAAAATGGTCCCCAGTCAAAAAAGCCTTGTTCATGACAGGGGGGCTCTGGGTGGCCTAGGTGCAAGGATAGAGGTTTATCTTCATTTTGGGTGCCACCAGCAGTACCTTCCAGTTAAATTGTTAGGCCATAGCCATGGAAACCACGCACCAAAGATTGGTCAGATCCTATCTTTGTGCACACCACGGAGCTTAGATGCGACCTGCGGTCACATGTCCTATCTTTGTTAGGTGCGCGAATTTAGAGCGAATTTAGGAACCCACTGGTTCCTATAATAGCGTGTTCTGTGTGCGCCACTGATGCACACAGACAGCACTTGTCTGAACAAGCCCTGATAGAGACACCAGCAGCACAGGAGGAAGCAGTCCACTCTCACACATCGCGATAGGGCTGGGCGACACAGGGACCAGACTATGATGAGGACACCAGGTATAGAAATATATATATATATATTATAACTAATAAACTTAGAGAGTAAGTTAGCAATAGAAGCTTCCATTATTGATAAGTGGAATGAAGTTATTACAGAAACGTTGGATAACCTAACTAACCCTAACTAAGATGTATTTCCCTTGTGTTAGCTTGAGCTCACGCATTTTTACGCAGGCCTGTGTTTAAGTCATTGCTTATAGAAAACAAAGGTCTGCACATCCAATAAATATATTAAGGCCACATGCATACATGCGGAATCTGGTCCTGGAAGCAGCGGCATCCACACGTACCTGGCTTCTTTTCACTTCATTTGTACTGCGGATGTTCCGCACGGAGAGCTGTCGGACATGCGCAGTGCAGCTTTTTAAAAAACTCCTGCTTTTCTGCGTCGTGACCTTTCCACATTGTCAATTGCGGAAGGGCCGCAGAATGGGCGGCTTCCATTGACTTCAATGGAAGCTGTCCACATGAAATCTGTTCAAAAATGGAGCATGTTGTGATTTTTGCAACTGCGAGTGGAAATCGCAATTGGTTTACACTCATGTGGATGAAGAGTCACTTTTCCATAGCATGCTATGGGCGGTATTTGCTGCAGAATCCAGAAGTGGACTGGATTCCGCCATGTCAAGGGGAACCTTAATGGATGGGTACCTAGCTCTATAGACACCTCTCCTTAGTCTTTCATTTCCCATCTGTCTCAGATAGTTCAGTGATAATATATAAGCCAGGTACCCAGCCTTCCCATTCATATGAAGACTTTTTAGTCTAAAGAGAGGGTCTATAGAGTTAGGTACCCATCCATTAAGGTTCGCCTTGACGTGGCAGATGGGCATACGTGGATTTGATCAAATCATGCACTAAAAACCTTGCATTTTTATGCAGTTTGTACAGAAAAATTATGCATTTGTTTGCAGATACCGCTACTGGTGTATCTTGACGCCACCAGGAAGCTATGGGTTTTGACTGGACTTCCATGGAGGAACGCCCCTGTCACACCCCTAGCTCCCCATTGGCTGCATAGCTTGGGATGAGTGAAGATAGCGGGGCACTTGACACCCAACCTGGCGACGGAGGCGGCGGCACTGGATGCTGGGCTCAGAAGACAGTGGGTGAAAGTAGACAGCACTGCATAAGAGCCGGCTAAGGATGGAGATGAGCCGGCGGGGAGCAACACGTATGCAAGACTTAAATAGACGGAAACCGGCGGCAAAAGTCAGTGGCGGACTTGACACATGCCAGGCCCCCGGGCATCTGTGACAGCGGGTCTGCTGGAAACTGCAGCAGTGGGGGAGGCACATGGTAAAGGCCAGTTCACACTTACACCACCAGCCAAGCGAGGGAAGATGGCAGCGGGACACTGACAGCTGCGAGGTCCAAAGGGGAGATGGAGCACGCGCGGGAGTTGAGGGGGCTGCTGGGGGTCACCATCACAGTGCTGCAGCTGGGAAAGCACGACAATGCAGATCGACGGCCTGTCACTGCCACAGCCGCTCGGGCGAAGCATGCATGGCAGCGGAGATGCTACAGCGCCAGGGATAAAGCGGATATCAGCTAATGCCGGCCAAAGGGGAGATAAGCCAATCATCAACGGGTGGCATGACCTGGCTGTCAAACACCCTAAGACTTGTCTTCACCCATCAGTTCCGATGGCGTCAAGATACACCAGTACCGCAGATACCATAGGCAGCCATTACTAAAATGAAGACCAAAGCTGCAAGCTCAGTTTGGTCTCAGTTTCTGCAGGGAATCATAAGAAGTGTAGTGGATGCCCTAATAAGTAGGTGACAGTAATACCAAGACAGAAGAGCATTTTTGAAATCTTCCCTCCGGCATGTAATCACAGAGGGTCGATAGATTGACATAGCAACTGGACATCAGTCAATGACGTCCAGGTCTGCCATGGTTTTCCTTGTCAGTAATAGTGACAATACAGTGCAGTATAAAAGTGCTGTAGTGTATTATCTAAGCGATCATGAGATCACAGGTTCATGTCCCCCACAGGGAAAAAAATTGTACAAAGAAAAATAGTGAAAACATAAAAGAGTAAAACGTTTTTTGCACACTTTCCCTTTGTTTAAGAAAGAAAATCTTTTGTATCACTGCATCTATAACAATCCGTACAATAAATTAAACACACATTTTATCCAGCATAACAAATGCTATTAAAGAAAAGCGGTTTTACTGTAAAAAGGTCAAAAACCTAGAAAAATATAGTTTTGCTATTGTTGTAATCGCACCAACCCACAGAAACAAGTTATTGTGTCATTTACATTTCATAGTGAATGCCGTAAAAAAATGTCAGAATTGATGTCATTTCATTCATTAAGCCCTCCACCCCCCAAAAAATTTAAAATTATAAACACATTATATGCACCCAACAATGGTACCAATAAAAAGCTACAGCTAGCCACACAAAGAACAAGCCTCATATGGCCATGTTGACAAAAAAATAGAAAAGTTATGGCTTTTGAAAAGTGGAGGTGAAAATCTCAAAAAATCATTTCGTCCAAAATAGGCCGCGTCCTTAAAGGGGTTGTCTCGCGAAAGCAAGTGGGGTTAAGCACTTCTGTATGGCCATATTAATGCACTTTGTAATATACATCGTGCATTAATTATGAGCCATACAGAAGTTATTCACTTACCTGCTCCGTTGCTGGCGTCCCCGTCGCCATGGTGCCGTCTAATTTCAGCGTCTAATCAGGAGGCTGAAATCGGCACACGTCATGGGACGGAGCTACGCGATGACGCGTACAAGGGGGCGGAGCCAGAACGCCGCTGCTGCCGAGCCGAGCCGAAGGGAAAAGACCCATCTGCGCAAGCGCGTCTAATCGGGCGATTAGACGCTGAAATTAGACGGCACCATGGCGACGGGGACGCCAACAACGGAGCAGGTAAGTGAATAACTTCTGTATGGCTCATATTTAATGCACGATGTATATTACAAAGTGCATTAATATGGCCATACAGAAGTGCTTAACCCCACTTGCTTTCGCGAGACAACCCCTTTAAGGAGTTGAAGCCAGCGTGGCTCACCGCTGGTCTTTGCTCCCATTGGCTGCAATGGTGACTTTCCATATATATACATGACCGCTTCAGTGAGTTACTGGTTTTAGTAATCTAGATCCGCATACTGCTGCGGCTAGTGGTTGGCTGCAGTAGTCACATGTATCTACGGAACAGCACTGCTATAGCCAATGTGAACAATGTCCGGCGCTAAGGAAGGGAGCAGCGTAGTTGGACTGCTCAGGGATCATACTGCTACGGCTAGCGGTTGGCTGCAGCAGTCACGTGTATCTACGGAACAGCACTGCTGCAGCCAATGTGAACAAATTCCAGCGGTAAGGACGGGAGCAGCGTAGTTGGACTGCTCAGGGATCAGAGTGGTGAGTATGACTTAGTATATTATTATTAACCATTTGCTGACCTCGAAAATCCTCTTTAACCTTTGGAATTTGGCTACTATTGCTTGGGGAAGAGCATAACTTGGAAGCAATCTATATGCTATTTGCTGCTCCGCTTCATAATGGGACTCCTCTCGTTAAAGTTATGAGTATGTTACACAATCGCTGACAGTATCACACCGTCTTGCTCTCTTTGGGGCTTTGTGTTTAGTTTTTGTCCTTGAGTGTCCTAGATGTTTGCATTAGGTTTATAATGAAGAATGAATCTGTTTAATCTCAGTACATGGTGCTGAAAATCAGTAAACACTTTTCTGGAAAATATAAAAACATTCTGACCATGATTATACAATATAGCATCTTCATTACCGCATGGCCGATCCACGTCGGCTGTCAAGATGTCTACTCGATAGTCACATTTCAGCTCAATGCATGCAGACAGGCATTCTTTTGTATGCCTGGTAAGAAAACTTATAGACATAATGACACCAACACATCAATAACATTTGACTGACTCGGTGGATCAATGGGGAGATTTGCAGAGAGTAAACAGTAAAAATGGCTGGAGCAACTTAACTAGATTGATATAAAGTCAACAAGAAAAAGTAGCGTAACATGCAAACTTCTGTCGCAGCACAAAGAAAGATGTGTAACTAGATTTCAGTTGACAAAAAGTTGCTCACAATTAACCCCTTACAAGAGTCATGTACTTTTGCTAATTCTTGTTTGAAAAAGAACAGTGGTATCCTTCACCAATAGGCTTTCGTCGTATCCGTTTAATGGATATGTGATTTGCAGGTTGTTATTAGAGCAAGGGTGTCAAATTCTTTTTCACTGAGGAACAGTAGTAATATTGACCCCCATAATGGCCACAGTAGTAGCAATGACCTCCATAGTGGCCCCAGTAGTAATAATTCCGCCTAAACTGGCCGCAGTAGTAATAGTGACCCCCATAGTGGTCGTGGTAGTAACAATGACCTCCATAGCAGCCCCACTAGAAACAGTGACCCCCATAGTGAACCCAGCAGTAATAGTGTCCCCTATATTGGCCACAATAGTAACAGTGACCCCCATAGCAGTCCCAGTGGTAATATGTCTCAGTGGTTCAAAAATGTGTTGGGTATCGTGTTTATTAGCACTTTTGAATATAAAATTAGAGACCATTTCACGCTTGGTCTCAGACAGCAGAAAAGCTTGGGCCACCCATGTGTGCTGGGAAGCTCCAGCGAGCACCATGTCCAATTTATTGTTTTTCAGGAACAGCACTGTACATGTAGTGGCTGTGTCCAGCACTGCAGCTTAGTCCCATTCTAGTAAACCCAGCACAGTCACTAAGAAATGTACAAAGTTGTACCTGGTAAATAATGAAGGGGATATGATGCTCAGTGGAGCGGGGAGTCCCCTTCAATCAGCTAGTAAGCAAAGGTGTCGAGAACTTTACCCCATCAATCTTTTGGAGTTGGACAGCCTCTGTAATCCAAGATTCTAAGCCATCTCTGTACACTTTGTGACAAAACAAATACTGCAATTCCTCCCCTATCTGACGCCTCGTACAACTATTAGTAGTATTAAAGTGGTTGTCCAGTTGTAAAACTATAAATGGCCTATCCACAGGATAGCCCATCAAAAGTAGATCAAAAGGGGGTCTGCCATCTAGGAAACCTGCTGATCAGCTGTTCCCACTGCAGTGGCCAGTCTTGGTATTACAGGAAAAATTCCCATTGAAGTGAATGATCTACAATACCAAGTCTAGCCACTGCATAGGGAACAGAGCTGTCTGCTTCCTGCATGACGTGAGCATCCCATAGAATAAGGCTCTATTCACATCTGTGCTACGGATTGTGTTCTCCTGCTCTGAAAATGTAGATGGTGGCAATAAATCTCCATGGTGTTGTCACGTGACGCCAGTACCTCTTTCCCATAGAAAATAATAGAGTCCACACACAAAGTTAACTTTCAAAACCGGAGATACACTGTTCTCTTTACTCACTGAATCAAACCTAGATTTTCCAAGAATGCAGCAAAATGACAGTTCAGACGCAACACTTCTAGCAGGCTCTTTCTCATTTATCTCCATTACACACTGTCACACACCCTTCTAGGAGGCACTTTTCCTTCCCGTTACTAGGTGTCCTCAGTCCAAGTTATCTGACTTGACGATCCCTGGTGGTACTCTCCTGACGCAGCGTTCTCCTCACCACTCCTGTCTCTTTCTCTGGCATTATTACAAGCTATTGCTTTCAGTTTTAGTCCAGTCTTCAGTAAGTCTCACAGAGTGTGAGACAAACCCAAGGCTCTGCGGGGGCAGAAGCATAAGGCAGCTTCAGCCTCGCACTGACACGTCCTCCTCCACCGACTACATGTCGGCACTCTCTCTCTCCCTCTAACTCTGCCTCCTCCCACCTACTCCCTCCTCGCGATATTAAACACAACTCACAGATTAGGGGGGGGGGGGGCAAGACAGTTGATTAGCACTCACATAAGACATATATGCACAAAACAGTTCACACGAGACAGACATACACCTACCCTAAAGATACCCCAAGTCCGGGCCACTACACGCTTAAGTCTCTGAACACAGCCTCAGGTGCAGATGTAAATAGAGGCTAATAGTATGTAATCATGAAGCTATTCTACCGTGTTTCCCCAAAAATAAGTGTCTTATATTAATTTTTGTTCAAAAAGGTTTAACTTTTTTACATGTATAGCTGTCTGGACACTATTTAAATTGTCTTTTTAAATTAACTGTTAGCAGGGCTTAATTTTGGAGTAGGGCGTATATTTCAAGCATCCTCAAAAAGCCAGAAAAATCATGTTGCATCCTCAAAAATTCTGGAAAATCATGCTATGTCTTATTTTCAGGGTATGTCTTATTTTCAGGGAAACAGGGTAGGAGCAGATCCAATATCCCATGTACATGGGTATAAAAAGCAAAGAACAGAACTGTTAAGTTTGTGTGTCTGCAGACGTTGCAGGACCCCGTACCGATCAGAGAAATGCCCCCTTTTCCAGGTATTCTGAATACGTACCACACATGTCCACTTTTACATTCCTTCATGGAATATTTGCCAAATAACCCAAAAAGTGGTAAACTCAGTAGAAAGTGATCTTCTTCCATTAAACCTCCTGGTCCTATTGTGGGAACTTGTACCATTATACCAATGGTTGTAAAGAAAACTTCCAGTTGTCTCATAGATTAATTATTTCTTTTTCTCTCATGTTTCAGCTACTGGGATCGGAATACTGTAGCTTTTTGTTGCAGCAAATACCTCTGCAGCACCAGCTATTGGAAGGCAGCATTCCTGCAAGTCAATGTCAGACTATTTAAAAAAGCCAAGCAAGAAACCTGCTGCACACTGGTGAGGGGCACTTACCCTGAAATAGCTGTCTGTGCATGGTTATTCTGGCTTTGGCTCACAATTCCCAGTCATTGTTACAAGGCTTATTTAAAACAGTGACTTGCAGAAATGCTGCCTTCCAATAGGTGGCGCTGCATAGGTATTGTACCATCTTTCATTTGCATATTTCCCAGCGGAGCATGGATGGGCTTATATGTCTCCTTAAGGCCCATTTGGACACCATAATTATCGCTCAAAAGATGTCTTTTCAGCGACTTTTAAACGATAATCGTTGTGTCCATTTACAGGGTGGCCCTGCTTGTCTTCTGCATTCAGCTGTTCTCTGCTCAGAGCGCCCGGCTGTTATACAGCCGAGCGCTCCGAGTGGGGTATGAAGAACCCAGCTGAACCGCTCTGTTCTTCATACCCAGCCTGTGTTCAGGGAGCGGGATACAACTGAAACAATAATATCAGCTGTATCCCACTGTGAATTCCTGATAACTGATCGCTGATCTTTCTGCATGCTGAAAGTTCAGCGATGAGCGACGGCTTAAAGGGGTTGTCCCGCGAAAGCAAGTGGGGTTATACACTTCTGTATGGCCATATTAATGCACTTTGTAATATACATCGTGCATTAATTATGAGCCATACAGAAGTTATTCACTTACTTGTTCCATTGCTAGCGTCCTCGTCTCCATGGTGCCGTCTAATTTCAGCGTCTAATCTCCCGATTAGACGCGCTTGCGCAGTCCAGTCTTCTCCCTTCTGAATGGGGCCGCTCGTGCCGGAGAGCTGGTCCTTGTAGCTCCGCCCCGTCACGTGTGCCGATTCCAGCCAATCAGGAGGCTGGAATCGGCAATGGAACGCACAGAGCTCACGGTGCACCATGGGAGAAGACCTGCGGTCCACCGTGGGTGAAGATCCCGGCGGCCATCTTCGCAAGGTAAGTAAGAAGTCACCGGAGCGCGGGGATTCGGGTAAGTACTATCCGTTTTTTTTTTAAACCTCTGCATCGGGTTTGTCTCGCGCCGAACGGGGGGGGGCTATTGGAAAAAAAAAAAACCGTTTCGGCGCGGGACAACCCCTTTAACGAAAACTGCACAGTACGGCTTTTGAGCGATAATCGTTGTGTCTAAATAGGCCTTTACACCTTCTAGGTGCTCTCTCTAAGTAGAAACAATACCCTTCCTAACCTTGCTGTCGCACAGCCCATGCTGAAAAATAAGTCGTGTACAACTTACATTGATGTCTATGGTGCAAAAAAGTTGAATGCAACTTGTGACAAAATGCCAACTGAGGGCGCCCACCCACTGGCGTTTGCGATTTCCGTGCGTTAAAAACGCCGCGTTTTCGCTGCGTTTTTCGCGGCGTTTCCATTAATTTCCATTGACTTTCATGGGTGCATTAGGAGAAAAATAAGGACACATATGCAACTGACAGTTCCTATGTTAAAAAACGCCACGCAACGCAACGCAAAACGCCAGTGGGTGGGAGTACATTCAATTCTAATTGCACTTGAGAAAAAAACGCAAAACGCAGAGAAACGCAAATCGCCAGTGGGTGGGCGCCCTGAGTTGGATTTTCTGTGACTGTTGTGTCACCATCATGTTAGGTAACAGGTCACAATGCAGCACCATTGACAATCGTTAGATATGATGTCACCATGTACCCCTAGCCATATTTGTGACGGTAAAGATGTAACAAATGTTAACTTGTTAAATGCACAGTTGCAGCAAACTTCAGCTTGACTTTTTCTATTTTCTTTTTTCGACCCAGTCCCCTCCACTCTAGTCCCTGCTGAAACAGTAAGTGATGACTTCATCTCCATCGCACATATGACCGCTGTGACATCAGTGGTCACGTCACCAGACCGCTGATGCTAGTGATTGGCCACAGTAGTAATGTGAGTGATTAACATCATGTCATCGCTTTCTTTTTTTGCAAAGACAGAAGCGGAGTAGATGGATTTGGTGGAGCTAGACCGGAGACACCATAATAGGGAATTTTTTTTTGTTATGCCATTACCTAGCCTGGGGCCATTTTTATATGTGTTGGAAAACCCCTTTAAACGTCAAGTTGATGTTTGCTACATCTGTAATTGTTGTTTGTTATTTCAGATTTGATGCGGTTTCCTCCATTTGGCTCATACTTTCACACTATATTTTTAGGGGTTCCATTCCTGGGTATGTCCTGCATGCAGAAAACTACAACAGGATGTAAACCATGCCAGAACCTGAATGGCACCATAGGAGAGAATATGTTACCCCAAAGCGGCACTTTTCTGCCCAGTGTAAAAGACGGACGGGAATGGAGACCGAATAGTTCTCCATCTCACATATTCTTCACTATGTTTCCATCTTGATTTCCAACCTAAGGCTGGGCTTACTGGTGTAACTATAGATGATGCTGGGGATGCAGTTGCACCCGGGCCCAGGAGCCTTAGGTGACCCATGAGATCTTTCTTCTCCATATAGGGAACCCAGTACTATGAATAAAGCATTATCGTTTGGGGGCCCTTTTACAGGTTTTGCGTTGGAGCCCAGGAGCTTCAAGTTACGCCTCTGGCTGGGCTCACACGGATGGGTCGGATTGCGCTTGTGGATATCCACAACAAAAGACCTGCAAGTGATCATGGAAACGAATTGCAATTGGTCATGAATGCGTAAAATTTTACACATGGATATACATGTATGAGCAGGGTATAGTCCACGCAGTAGAAACCTCACAAGATGGCAATGACAGCAGAACATCACACAGTTGACAATCCAGGCGATAATATAATATATTTTCATTCTCTCACTCTCTCAATTCCAGCTTTTGAGTCTGGTCTCCTAGGAAATTGCAAGCGAATCTGCGCACATACGCAATGATAATTGCGTATGCACTGCATACCGCACGCATCCATAGAGCTCAATGGATCCCATACGCATGGAATCCATAGTAAAATAGAGCATGCTGCAATTCTCCTTCTGCTCGCAGAATCCGCAATTTCTACTTGCACATCTGAGTGGATCAGCAAAAGTACATGCCTTTCATTGCCCACATAATACCGCATATCATCCGGGCAAACACTGGTCGTAGAATCCATAATTCAAATCTGTTTGTGTGAGACCGGCCCAACACAGAGTTTTCAGCATGGAGGACGGAACCCAGGTCAAAACAGAACCAGCATGGGTTTCACAGCCGAGGACTCAGAAGAGAAGACTGAAGCGGTTTTTTAACTGCTTCTGCCTTCTGTCTTGCAGGCTACACAGCGCTCCATGAGTGCTATATTGTGACAAGGGAATGCATACGTGTCATTTCCGCTATTCGACCCAGTGATCACATGACTGCTGGCACAGAAGAGCTGCAGGATCCTGGCCAACCAGATTGACTCTGTTAGTGACTTAATGTCACTACAAGGGAATGCTTTCCCTGTAACTGGAGCTCCTATGGATGCCCCAGCTACAGTGGAAAAGTGTGAAATAAAAAAAAGGCAATGAGAATGACCCCCAGAGGTCTTATATGACATCATGGGGGACATAGATGTTACAAAAAACAGTTATAAAAGCAAGTAAAAAAAGAAAATACAGAATAAGAGAAAACCATACAGTATATATAGAATAAATACAGTATATATTCATACACACACATATTATATATATATATATATATATATATATATATATATATATATATATATATATATTTAGACAACCTACTGCAAATGCCAAACTAAACTGTCGCTATCTGCGTTCTGTAATCCGGGACTATACAAATTACATATCAAAACATCCAAAACAAAATGAGGAATCCATTCCTGTACTTTATTTTAGTGTAAATATAGTAATTTTAAAAATAAACAACTATATGTTTAAAAAAAACAACATAATTTTAGCACTTTACCCCTAATAACTGAGGCTCTGAATAAAACCTCTAATGCTAATGTGAACAAGCCATAAATTGCTAAATTTTCAGTAGTAATCATCTGCAGTCATGTTTGCCCATTTTTCTAAGCTTACTGCGCCATCTACTGGACATACATAACATGGCTACTTACTAATTTAGCATCCATGGTGACATTAGATATAAGAGAGTCTCTAATTAGTTTTCTGGGTACTGAAAAATATTGCAGAACTATTCAAGTTAAACAAAAAACAGATAAGGCAGAGTTGGTTTAATTGCTCAGGCTATACATTTACGTATATTTAGGCTTTTCTAAAAAACAATCGCGACCCTAGAAGAAGTTGTCGTTTGCAGAACTCGGCATATAGTTACATCTCAGGGCTCAGTCACACGGGCGCCGATCCGCCCGTGTTTCTGGACGATAGGACGGCCGCACCGCGTGCGGATGATTCTCCGAGTGACCGGCTCCATTGCCAACCATTTGTGTTCTTTTTTCCGCCCGGTGCAGAGAGTGGTCCGCACCTGCCATCTTATAGTCCAGAAACACGGGCGGATCGGCGCCCGTGTGACTGAGCCCTCAAGCAGATATGCAGATGATTAGAGTTGTGGTCCGTCATCCAGAGACAGGTGACACCATCGTTACAGGCCTTGTGTACACTTAGCTGAAGGACATTTAGTCTCATGGCGCCCACTACATGTACTGCCTTTGACACCTGCCGTCGCCTCTGTTTGCAGTGATGTCATGAACAACAAAACTGGATTGCTAAGGGTAGGAACCTAGTTGTCTTGAGCAACCAGTCCAAATTTAGTTTGGGTTCTAACATTGTTCGTGTTCAGGTCTGTAGACCTCGGGGTGAGCACCTCAATCCCGCATTTGCTGTGTAGTGGCACACTGCCCCCTGCTGGTGTGATAGTCTGGGGGTCCATCACATACGACAGTCAGTCACCCCTAGTAGTGGTACGAGGGACAATGACAGTTCACCAATATGTTCAGGACATCCTGTAGCCACATGTGTTCTTCTCAAGGCAGGACTTCTAAGAGGCATTTTCCAGCAAGCTACTACTCGGCCACACACACAAGGCGGTCAAAGGAATTTCTCCACAACACTGCCACAGCTTCGACAATCTACATGTTTGCATGATCTGGAGGCTCAATTATGGCAAATGTGGACCAATATGCTGCTGGATACCATACAGAAAGTGTATGCATCCATGCCCAATGTATCACATCTTACATCCAAGCTAGAGGCAGTACAACAAGGTACTAGAGCCTCCATGCCTGTATCACATGGGCGGCATGGTGCTGGTGGCGCGCGGCACCATGCGTGCGCGCACCTGTGAGTGCAGCTGCTGTGCATGAGCTCCCTTTTGTTGCGTTCTGTTGGGAGTTGGCTGTCTCCCTCTCTCCTCCCCTGCGCGGAGGCTTTTGTTTAAAGGACAGGCAGAGACTTGCAATCACTGCCAGTTATTGGTTTCCCTCAGTGTGCTAGCTAGTCTGCCTTGGTTGGTCTCCTCCTTCTATCATCTTGTCTGCTATACTTTGCTATTATCCACCAGGTTTTTTCCATCTGCCTCAGTTCTGCTTAGTATTGCTGGTGTTGGTTATTTACATCTGCCTTTTCTGTCAGTATTGTACCCTTTTCATCCACGCCAGCATCCCTTTTTCGGTCCCTAGTGAGAGTAGGGATCGCCGCTGAGTTGCCCACCTGGGGTTAGCCAGGAGTGGAGGCAAGTAGGCGGGGACAGGGACTGTGGGTGAGATCTAGGGCACCCAGGTTGGCGTATCAAGGGTAGTATACCGTAACACTCCATGCCCGCCGTATCACATCTTTTTTCCAAGCTAGAGGTGATACAACAGCATACTAGAACCACTGTGCCCATTCGTATCATATCTTGTATCCAAGCTGGAGGTGGTACAAGAGGGTACAAGAGCATCCATGCCTCCACCCTATTTCATATCTTAAATCCAAACTAGAGGTGGCCCACCAGGGAACTAGAGCCACAGTATCCATGCGCATCACATCTTGCATCCAAGCTAGAGGTGGTACAACAGGGTACTAGAGCTTCCATACCTGCCTGTATCACATCTTGCATCCAAACTAGAGGCAATACAACAGGGTACTAGAATCTCCATGCCCGCCCTTATCACATCTTGTATCCAAGCTAGAAGTGGTACAACAGGATACTAGAGCCTCCATTCCCATTTGTATCACATCTTGTATCCAAGCTAGAAGTGGTGTAACAGGGTAATAAAGCCTCCATGCCTGCGGGTATTACAACTTGTATCCAAGCTAGAGGCGATACAACAGTGTACTAGAAACTCCGTGCCCATTCGTATCATATCTTGTATCCAAGCTAGAGGTGGTACAACAGGGTACAAGAGCATCCATGCCTGCTCGTATCACAGCTTGTATCCAAGCTAGAGGCAGTACAGCAGGGTACTAGAGCCTCCATGTCTCCCCCCATTTCATATCTTTTATCCAAGCTGGAGGTGGCCCAACAGGGAACTAGAGCCTCTGTGTCCATGTGCATCATATCTTGCATTCAAGCTAGAGGAGGTACAACAGGGTACTAGAGCTACCATGCCCACCCATATCACATCTTGTATCCAAATTAGAGGCAGTACAACAGGATACTAGAGCCTCCCTTCAAGTGTGCAGCTTTCCACAATAAATGATACTTTTGCTCTGATATTGTAGTCACTAATAGAGATGAGCGAGCACCAAAATGCTCGGGTGCTCGTTACTCGGGACGAATTTATCGCGATGCTCAAGGGTTCGTTTCGAGTAACGAACCCCATTGAAGTCAATGGGCGACCGGAGCATTTTTGTATTTCGCCGATGCTCGCTAAGGTTTTCATGTGTGAAAATCTAGGCAATTCAAGAAAGTGATGGGAACGACACAGAAACGGATAGGGCAGGCGAGGGGCTACATGTTGGGCTGCATCTCAAGTTCACAGGTCCCACTATTAAGCCACAATACCGGCAAGAGTGGGCCCCCCCCCCCCCCCCAACAACTTTTACTTCTGAAAAGCCCTCATTAGCATGGCATACCTTAGCTAAGCACCACACTAGCTACAACAAAGCACAATCACTGCCTGCATGACACTCCGCTGCCACTTCTCCTGGGTTACATGCTGCCCAACCCCCCTCCCCCCTGCACGACACAGTGTCCACAGCGCACACCAAACTGTCCCTGCGCAGCCTTCAGCTGCCCTCATGCCACACCACCCTCATGTCTATTTATAAGTGCGTCTGCCATGAGGAGGAACTGCAGGCACACACTGCAGAGGGTTGGCACGGCTAGGCAGCGACCCTCTTTAAAAGTGGTGGGGCGATAGCCCACAATGCTGTACAGAAGCAATGAGAAATCCAATCCTGTGCCACCTCCATCAGGAGCTGCACACGTGGGCATAGCAATGGGGAACCTATGTGCCACACACTATTCATTCTGTCAAGGTGTCTGTATGCCCCAGTCAGACTGGTAATATGTACCTTAACAGTAACCGCGTTGGAGGTAATGTGGTGGTGACTGCGGACCTAGTAGCACGGTTGTATTTTGTTGGTTTTCGGAATGTGGCCAGGATTAAGTGGGCCGTGGCGGGGGGATGGTGGGGGGGCTCTCTTGTTGTGTCGGTAAAGATGAAATTCTTGGACTGCCACCAGACGAACCAATGCTAAGGCATTTGCCAAGAATGTTTTCATTGTTGGAGGAGGAGGGGGATGTTTTTGAGGCACTACGTGTCCTCTCCACGTGTCCGTGGTTATATGCACCTTAACAGTAACCGCGTTGGTGGGAAATGGCCTCGCCGCCATCATGTCTTTGGGAAGCCTCTGTTTCCACACCCCAGAGACATACCATTAGCAGCGGTATAGGCAGAGCCCAGAATTCGTTACATTTCAGCCGTACCATTAGGACAGGCCCCACTAACATATCACTAGCAGCATTATAGGGGGAGCACAGTATTAGTTCCATTTCAGTAATAGTAGCACTCAAGACAGGCCCCAGTAACAATTCCGAAGCAGCAGTATAGGAGGAGCATAGTCTAAGTTCCATTTAAGTAATAGTAGCAGCCTACACAGGCCCCAGGAACAATTCCGAAGCAGCAGTATAGTGGGAGCGCAGTCTTAGTTCCATTTCAGTAGCTGCAGTATAGCCAAGGCCCAAGTTACATTTATGTAGCTAAAGTGTAGGCCAACCCCACACACCTTTCTGTACCATGAGTGCAGGCGAAGAACATATAAATTGCTATGATTACACTGTAGGTGAGGGTCCAAAAAAATTGGTGTACCAACAGTACTAATGTACCTCAGTAAAAATTGGCCATGCCCAACCAAGATGGCAGGTGAAACCCATTAATCGCTTTGGTTAATGTGGCTTAAGTGGTAACTAGGCCTGGAGGCAGCCCAGTTTAACGAAAAATTGGTTCAAGTTAAAGTTCCAACGCTTTTAAGAGCATTGAAACGTATAAAAAATTTTTAGAAAAATTATATGAGTGAGCCTTGTGGCCCTAAGAAAAATTGCCCGTTCAGCGTGATTACGTGAGGTTTCAGGAGGAGGAGCAGGAGGAGGAGGAGGAATATTATACACAGATTGATGAAGCAGAAATGTCCCTGTTTTGGATGGTGAGAGAGAACTATGCTTCCATCCGCGGGTGCAGCCTACGTATTGCTTAGGTATCGCTGCTGTCCGCTGGTGGAGAAGAGAAGTCTGGGGAAATCCAGGCTTTGTTCATCTTGATGAGTGTAAGCCTGTCGGCACTGTCGGTTGACAGGCGGGTACGCTTATCTGTGATGATTCCCCCAGCCGCACTAAACACCCTCTCCGACAAGACGCTAGCCGCAGGACAAGCAAGCACCTCCAGGGCATACAGCGCGAGTTCAGGCCACGTGTCCAGCTTCGACACCCAGTAGCTGTAGGGGGCAGAGGCGTCACGGAGGACGGTCGTGCGATCGACTACGTACTCCCTCACCATCCTTTTACAGTGCTCCCGCCGACTCAGCCTTGACTGGGGAGCGGTGACACAGTCTTGCTGGGGAGCCATAAAGCTGTCCAGGCCCTTAAAGACTGTTGCACTGCCTGGGCTGTACATGCTGCTCCATCTCCGCACCTCCCCTGCTACCTGGCGCTCGGAACTGCGCCTTCTGCCACTAGCGCTGTCGGATGGGAATTTTACCATCAGCTTGTCCGCCAGGGTCCTGTGGTATAGCAACACTCTCGAACCCCTTTCCTCTTCAGGAATGAGAGTGGGAAGGTTCTCCTTATAGCGTGGGTCGAGCAGTGTGTACACCCAGTAATCCGTAGTGGCCAGAATGCGTGTAACGCGAGGGTCACGAGAAAGGCATCCTAACATGAAGTCAGCCATGTGTGCCAGGGTACCTGTACGCAACACATGGCTGTCCGCACTAGGAAGATCACTTTCAGGATCCTCCTCCTCCTCCTCCTCCTCCTCAGGCCATACACGCTGAAATGATGACAGGCAAGCAGCATGGGTACCGTCAGCAGTGGGCCAAGCTGTCTCTTCCCCCTCCTCCTCATCCTCCTCATGCTCCTCCTCCTCCTCCTGAACGCGCTGAGATATAGACAGGAGGGTGCTCTGACTATCCAGCGACATACTGTCTTCCCCCGGCTCTGTTTCCGAGCGCAAAGCGTCTGCCTTTATGCTTTGCAGGGAACTTCTCAAGATGCATAGCAGAGGAATGGTGACGCTAATGATTGCAGCATCGCCGCTCACCACCTGGGTAGACTGCTCAAAGTTTCGAAGGACCTGGCAGATGTCTGCCAACCAGGCCCACTCTTCTGAAAATAATTGAGGAGGCTGACTCCCACTGCGCCGCCCATGTTGGAGTTGGTATTCCACTATAGCTCTACGCTGCTCATAGAGCCTGGCCAACATGTGGAGCGTAGAGTTCCACCGTGTGGGCACGTTGCACAGCAGTCGGTGCACTGGCAGATTAAACCGATGTTGCAGGGTCCGCAGGGTGGCAGCGTCTGTGTGGGACTTGCGGAAATGTGCGCAGAGCCGGCGCACCTTTACGAGCAGGTCTGACAAGCGTGGGTAGCTTTTCAGAAAGCGCTGAACCACCAAATTAAAGACGTGGGCCAGGCATGGCACGTGCGTGAGGCTGCCGAGCTGCAGAGCCGCCACCAGGTTACGGCCGTTGTCACACACGACCATGCCCGGTTGGAGGCTCAGCGGCGCAAGCCAACGGTCGGTCTGCTCTGTCAGACCCTGCAGCAGTTCGTGGGCCGTGTGCCTCCTATCTCCTAAGCTGAGTAGTTTCAGCACGGCCTGCTGACGCTTGCCCACCGCTGTGCTGCCACGCCGCGCGACACCGACTGCTGGCGACGTCCTGCTGCTGCTGACACATCTAGATTGCGAGACAGAGGTTGAGGAGGAGGAGGAGGAGGAGGAGGGTGCTTTAGTGGAGGAAGCATACACCGCCGAACATACCACCACCGAGCTGGGGCCTGCAATTCTGGGGGTGGGTAGGACGTGAGCGGTCCCAGGCTCTGACTCGGTCCCAGCCTCCACTAAATTCACCCAATGTGCCGTCACGGAGATATAGTGGCCCTGCCCGCCTGTGCTTGTCCACGTGTCCGTAGTTAAGTGGACCTTGCCACTAACCGCATTGGTGAGGGCGCGTACAATGTTGCGGGAGACGTGGTCGTGCAGGGCTGGGACGGCACATCGGGAAAAGTAGTGGCGACTGGGAACTGAGTAGCGCGGGGCCGCTGCCGCCATCATAGCTTTGAAAGCCTCCGTTTCCACAACCCTATACGGCAGCATCTCAAGGCTGATAAATTTGGCTATGTGGACGGTTAAGGATTGAGCGTGTGGGTGCGTGGCGGCGTACTTGCGCTTGCGCTCCAACACTTGCGCTAGCGACGGCTGGACTGTGCGGTGCGAGACATTGGTGGATGGGGCCGAGGACAGCGGAGGTGAGGGTGTGGGTGCAGGCCAGGAGACGGTAGTGCCTGTGTCCTCAGAGGGGGGTTGGATCTCAGTGGCAGGTTGGGGCACAGGGGGAGAGGCAGCGGTGCATACCGGAGGCGGTGAACGGCCTTCGTCCCACCTTGTGGGGTGCTTGGCCATCATATGTCTGCACATGCTGGTGGTGGTGAGGCTGTTGGTGGTGGCTCCCCGGCTGATCTTGGCGCGACAAAGGTTGCACACCACTGTTCGTCGGTCGTCAGGCGTCTCTGTGAAAAACTGCCAGACCTTAGAGCACCTTGGCCTCTGCAGGGTGGCATGGCGCGAGGGTGCGCTTTGGGAAACAGTTGGTGGATTATTCGGTCTGGCCCTGCCTCCACCCCTGGCCACCGCACTGCCTCTTGCAACCTGCCCTGCTGCTGCCCTTGCCTGCCCCTCTGAAGACCTGTCCTGAGTAGGCGTTGAACACCAGGTGGGGTCAGTCACCTCATCGTCCTGCTGCTCTTCCTCCGAATCCTCTGTGCGCTCCTCCCTCGGACTTACTGCCCTTACTACTACCTCACCGATAGACAACTGTGTCTCATCGTCATCGTCCTCCTCACCCACTGAAAGGTCTTGAGACAGTTGCCGGAAGTCCCCAGCCTCATCCCCCGGACCCCGGGAACTTTCCAATGGTTGTGCATCAGTGACGATAAACTCCTCTGGTGGGAGAGGAACCACTGCTGCCCAATCTGAGCAGGGGCCCGAGAACAGTTCCTGGGAGTGTTCCCGCTCCTGAGCATGTGTCATTGTAGTGGAGTGAGGAGGCTGGGAGGAAGGAGGAGCAGCAGACAGAGGATTCGGATTTGCAGCAGTGGACGGCGCAGAACTGTGGGTGGACGATAGGTTGCTCGAAGCACTTTCTGCCATCCACGACAGGACCTGCTCACACTGCTCATTTTCTAATAAAGGTCTCCCGTGTGGACCCATTAATTGTGCGATGAATGTGGGGACGCCAGAAACGTGCCTCTCTCGTAATCGCGCAGCAGTCAGCTGCGATACACCTGGATCAGGAGTTCGGCCTGTACCCACACCCTGACTTGGCCCTCCGCGTCCTCGGCCGCGTCCACGTCCTCTAGGCCTACCCCTACCCCTCAGCATGCTGTATTACCAGTGATTTGATTTCCCAGGCAGGAAATAAATTGGCGCAAGTCTGCTGTTAAACGTAGCTGGCTGCGTATGATTTTTGTTTACGTTCTGCACCCACCACACACGTACCCAGAACGCTGAGGACTGTCAGAGGCAGGCCAAATAGAATGTTTCCCTTTTTTGGTTAAAGAAAAGGCCCACTGCGTATATTCAATCAATAATATATGTCTTCTGGCCCTGCAAATGTGTCACAGAACTGCAGGGTTGCAGAGTTATTAACTACAGCAGAGCGGTGATTTTTCCCAGGCAGGAAAGAAATTGGCGCAAGCCTGCTGTTAAACGTAACTGGCTGCGTATGATTTCTGTTTACGTTCTGCACCCACCACACACGTACCCAGAACGCTGAGGACTGTCAGAGGCAGGCCAAATAGAATGTTTCCCTTTTTTTTGTTAAAGAAAAGGCCCACTGCGTACATTCAATCAATAATATATGTCTTCTGGCCCTGCAAATGTGTCACAGAACTGCAGGGTTGCAGAGTTATTAACTACAGCAGAGCGGTGATTTTTCCCAGGCAGGAAAGAAATTGGCGCAAGCCTGCTGTTAAACGTAGCTGGCTGCGTATGATTTCTGTTTACGTTCTGCACCCACCACACACGTACCCAGAACGCTGAGGACTGTCAGAGGCAGGCCAAATAGAATGTTTCCCTTTTTTTTGTTAAAGAAAAGGCCCACTGCGTATATTCAATCAATAATATATGTCTTCTGGCCCTGCAAATGTGTCACAGAACTGCAGGGTTGCAGAGTTATTAACTACAGCAGAGCGGTGATTTTTCCCAGGCAGGAAAGAAATTGGCGCAAGCCTGCTGTTAAACGTAGCTGGCTGCGTATGATTTCTGTTTACGTTCTGCACCCACCACACACGTACCCAGAACGCTGAGGACTGTCAGAGGCAGGCCAAATAGAATGTTTCCCTTTTTTTGTTAAAGAAAAGGCCCACTGCGTATATTCAATCAATAATATATGTCTTCTGGCCCTGCAAATGTGTCACAGAACTGCAGGGTTGCAGAGTTATTAACTACAGCAGAGCGGTGATTTTTCCCAGGCAGGAAAGAAATTGGCGCAAGCCTGCTGTTAAACGTAGCTGGCTGCGTATGATTTTTGTTTACGTTCTGCAGCCACCACACACGTACCCAGAACGCTGAGGACTGTCAGAGGCAGGCCAAATAGAATGTTTCCCTTTTTTTGTTAAAGAAAAGGCCCACTGACTATATTCAATCAATAATATATGTCTTCTGGCCCTGCCTACACAATTCTGTCCCTGTAGTATTACTGCAGGGCGCAATGCTCTGCACAGCCGATTTAAAAAAAAAAATAAAAAAATGCAACACTGCTAACAGCAGCCTGCACAGTACTGCACATGGTTAAATGTGGCCCTAAGAAGGACCGTTGGGGTTCTTGAAGCCTACACTCACTCCTAACACTCTCCCTGCCTAACCACCACTTCTGTCCCTGTAGTATTACTGCAGGGCGCAATGCTCTGCACAGCCGATTTTGAAAAAAAAAAAAAGGGCAACACTGCTAACAGCAGCCTCCACACGGATAGATGTGGCCCTAATAAGGACCGTTGGGGTTCTTGAAGCCTACACTCACTACTAACACTCTCCCTACAGCAGCTCCGGCACCAGCAGCACTGTCCCTCAGCTAACTCACAAGGCATCTGAGGCGAGCCGCGGGAGGGGCCAACTTTTATACTCGGGTGACATCTGATCTCCCCAGCCACTCACAGCAGGGGGGTGGTATAGGGCTTGAACGTCACAGGGGGAAGTTGTAATGCCTTCCCTGTCTTTCAATTGGCCAGAAAAGCGCGCTAACGTCTCAGAGAGGAAACTGAAAGTAACCCGAACATCGCGTGGTACTCGTTAAGAGTAACGAGCATCCCGAACACGCTAATATTCGCCCGAGCATCAAGCTTGGACGAGTACGTTCGCTCATCTCTAGTTGCTATGGATGTGGCAATACCAATTATGTGTAAATATTTTGTTCTTTTTGGTTTTCAATATTTAAAGCATTGTGTAAGTGGAAAAAAACGTTCAAATATTTTTTCTATAAAATAATAATCTTTATTTATATAGTGCCAACATATTCTGCAACGCTTACAAGATAGGGGGAATGAAAACAAAACCACGGTTACATGAAGTAATCGATTGATAGAAACAGTAGAGGTGAGTGTCCTGCTCCAATGAGCTTACATACTACAGATAATGGGGTGATACAGAAGGTAAAGGGGCTGGAGATGTGCACGGTATGGCATGGTGGGGAGTGTGGGTTGCTATACACATAGATAATAGTCAAATTGGGCTGTATAGTGGCTGAATAGGTATGACTGCAGGGGTGGTTGATAACAGCTAGCAGGGATTGCAGTCTGAAGGACAGGGAGCATGTTATCAGGAGAAGTAAAGAGGGGTTCAGTTTAGGGGATATGGTATGCCTCCCTGAAGATGTGTGTTTTTAGAGCATGCCTGAAATTTTGTGCGTCAGTGATTGCCCAAATAGTTTTGGGTAGCGCGTTCCAGAGGACCGGTGTTGCTCTGGAGAAGTCTTGGAGGCAGGAATGAATTAAAGGGGCACTTAGTCTGATTTCGTTAGCGTACCGAAGGGAGCGGGCTAAGTGGTGAATTGAGATGAGGGAAGCAATGCAGGGCGGCGCCGTGCTGTGGAGGGCTTTGTGAATGAGGGTGGTGAGTTTAAATTTAATTCTGTATTTGACGAGCAGCCAGTGCAGTGACCGGCACAGGGCAGAGGCATCTGAGTAGCGGTTGCACAGGAAGATGAGCCTGCTGCCGCTTTTAGGATGGATTGGAGAGGGTAGAGTCTGTCGCAGGGGAGGCTGATCAGCAGCAAGTTGCAGTAATCGAGCTGAGAGTGGATGAGAACAATAGTGAGCATTTTTAGTATGTCCACAGTGAGAAAAGGGTGGATTCTTGTGATGTTCTTGAGGTGTAGGTGACATGTTGAGCCAGAGATTGGACATAGGGGGTAAAGGAGAGATCAGAGTTGAATATAACCCCAAGGTAGCAGGCATGCTGTTTAGGAGTTATGTTGGTGCCATACTGAGATGGAGATGTCAGGATGAGGTTGGTTAGTAGAGGGCAGAAACAGGAGTAGGTCAATTTTTGAGAGGTTCAGTTTTAGGAAGAGAGAGGACATAGTGTTAGAGACAGCAGACAGACAGTTGGTGGCGTTCTGGAGGAATGTTGCTGTGATGTCATGGGAAGAGGTGTATAGCTGGGTGTCGTCAGCATAGAGATCCAAAATGGGGAACAAAGTTCAGAAAGCGCCTTAGGGATTGCTGATGGGCCGTTTAGCTGTACAATTCATATCCTCTGATTTCAGGGAGAGCTGCAAAAACAATTGGGGGTATTTCTCAAAAGAGAATATCCCCCAATAGAAGATACAATAAACTGTAAATAACAGGAAAAAGAAAAGAGGTTTGCGCTCTTAGAATTTGTAAGGCATAAACCCCAAATGTAGTCGGTTTCTTAGAGAAAAGAGAAGAACAGCACTTACTCCGGAGGAGTAAAGTATCCAAAACATTATTATATGCTATGTGCCCTGTATGCTATGAAGAACGCACTTTATGCTTCCTATAATAACTATAAAAGGTTTCTACATACCTTTGCAGATTATTTTATTATGATAGAATAATGAACATTTTTTACTTTTTAGGAGTACCTTGTTTTTATGTTATGTGAATAGATTATGAATTTCTTTTTTAAATAATTGGGAGCTGACTAAACGTTTCAGTGGATGTAAGTGGATGTAAGTTGACTGTTATATGCCCTCCATTAAGTTAAAGAATATTATATGATGCCCCATTGAGATTAATCATGCTGTGTCTACAGTATCGACAGTGGAACGCAGTATGCGCTCCAAAACGACGGAGAGACACGATATGGCTGTCGTAATTACGTCGGAGCATCACATGATTACCGTGGTGACGCCGGACGCAGTAACATTACATTACGATAGAGAAGACGCCGGAGCGTCACATGACTGGCGTATCACATGATTGTTGGAGTGACACTGCAGAACTACATTAGTACCGAGATGACGTCTAAGCATCATGTGATCTGACGTAATGACGTAGGGACGTCACGTTATCCCCTTAATGACACTGCAGCATTACATGACCACAGTTGAATATAGTGGTGAGATGGGAGATGACCACCGGGGAGAGGGACCGGAGGAGGTGTGAGGGAAAAGGGTTGCTAGCTTGGTGGTGGGGCAAGCAGAGGAAAGCAATCTAGATACTTCGTCCTCTGTCATTGGTCTGAGTACAGAGAGTGAGCAAGAGCTAGATGCAGTACTGATGAGACTAGGGTCAGGGCCAGTCTGGGATTGGGAGGTTGTTTCCTGCTGAATGTCATAGATTTTCTTTTTGAAGTAAGCAGCAGCTCTTCAGCATTGAGATCCAGCACTTTACCCTTGCACAGCACACATGCACTCTTCACTTTCCTAAGACACCTCAATCCCCCTGAAGACACAGTAAAACATAACTATTGCCTTCATAAATCCCCTGCCCACCTGCTCACCCGCACTATCCTGATGTTACTGGCAGCATGGAAAATTTCTCCCAATCCTAGCCCACCCTCTAATGCCCCTAACCACTAGTCTGTGCATACCGTCCCCGGTTTTCCTTCAATGTGTACTCTGGAGTTGCCAGTCGGCATGCAACAAACTCCCCACCATCTTTGACTTTTTCCCTGTTAAATCCCTTAACCTGCTAGCTCTCACAGAAACGTTGATGCAGCAGTCTGACACGGCCTTCACTGCTGCATTGCCTTACAATGGCTTGCAGTTCTCTCATACCCAAAGACCAGAAAACAGACAAGGTGGAGGAGTAGGTGCTCTTCTCTCCCCGCAATGCACCATCCATTCCCCTGGTACTCTCACTCACTTACCCATTGTTTGAGGTACACGCCCTACGACTTTTCTAAAAACGTATAGATGCCACAGTCAGCAATGACTGCATCTTTTGTGGGGTTAAACTGAGTAGAGGATTGATTGGATGAGCAAGTTCTCACTTTTTCACTCGTTTTCTTGAGAAATAAAAGCCTATATGTGTCAATCAGAAAGCAAATATGTTCTCTGAATGAGCTTAGTGCATCCAAAATTGTAATGTCCTTTTTCTGCGGAACGAGCTTAGTTTGTGGTAAACTTTAGGGGTTAAATATGTGCCATTATATCACTATATGTAAATATGTTGCACTGAATGCTTTTTAAGATGTGGCTAGAAGCTGGCTTTCTTAGGTAAAAAATAGGAGAAGGTATAGCCTGTGCTAGAGGACACTACATGATGAAAACTGGTTCCTTGGGAAATGGGCTTTGTGCCCCACAGGAAGTGGGCTGTGGCTAATGTGTGCGGTTTCGGTAATGCAGTGGATCTGGGGCAGAGACAGTTGTAGACAAGAGGAGGACACCAGTGAGCGGACTCTATAAGTGAGCAGTTAGAGCTTGAAGAAGAGTATGGTATCCAATGGCAATCATGCAGCAACAGGAACTGCTCCACTTTGTAGGAAAACAGTGCAAACTTCAGCCCTGGAGGAAGAAGGTGTCATCTGTGCCGGACACTGAAGGAGACTGGGACTTGAAATAGGACAGCGTGAGACTCTTATTTTGCCACAATGAAGTGCTTGATTGACTGGTGGGTTGAAAAGAGAACCGCCCCATATAAACAAGTTTTATCAATATTATCTGTTACAAGGAGCAACAATCACAACTGACAGAGTTTTATTGTATTGCAACTATTCACGTTTTGTACATCTACAACCATTATGCTTATGTGCCTCATTGGGATGATTTTTTTTTTTAACCTGCTCAGCCTACTGTCAAAAAAAATAAATACAAGACATACCCCTCCTGATTGCCAGCCGCTACAGGTCTGCTAGTACTCAGTCCCATGCTGTTCTTCACTTCTAGCTGCAGCAAGATAACATCACTAACAGCAGGAACATGTGACGGCTGCAGCCAATCATTGGTTCACTTTGGCTCACTGGCTAAGGTGAGCTGGAGATTGGCAGCAGTGGTCACATGCCCTTGTGTTGGGCCACCATTACTGCAAGCAGGAAGTAGAGAGTAGGGGAGACCTGAGCACCATTGATATGGAAGCAGCAGGGGAGGTGTGAATATTTTATGCTTCTATACCATACTTTTTTTCCAGTCAGCTCTTTAAAATCAAGTTTCATTAAAAAAAAATTCCCTTAAAAAATCTATATTTTTAAATATTTTTTTTTAAATAGTTGCCCATAAAGAGTTACATTTTTGGTATTTGCTGTAATCATAAAGATCCCTAAAGCTAACTTATAATTTATACCACCTGCTGTTGAAAAACAAAATTGATGCTGTATGCGGGACAACAGGGTACTACCGTAGAGCCTCCATGCCCACCCGTATCACATCTTGCATCCAAGCTAGAGGTGGTACAACAGGGTACTAGAGCCTCCATGCCCGCTTGTATCACATCTTGTATCCATGCTAGAGGCGGTACAACAGGGTACTAGAACCTCCATGCCCCCCTGTATCACATCTGTCACGCCTGTCCGCTCATAGTTAACTTTGCCAACACACCTTGTTCTGTCCAGTCGAGGCAGGGTAACATCTCCTGTGCCTTCCAATCAGGTCAATTACCCTGCTATGTGTCTGAGTAGTGTGTTGGTGATTGACAGGTCTATCTGCCTATCGGCTCCTCCCGCCTTCCTAGAAGATCCAGCTCATGCTGCCTTGGAGTGGGGTATTACTTTCCAGTTTTCAGTGTCTGCTTAGTGTCTGACCTGCTGGTAATCTGGCCTTGTACTTTGTGTCATTCTGTCAGCTTGTCCGCTAGACCTCGCTGTTATCAGCCAGGGTTTTCTAGTCCACCTCTGTTTGTATCTTGTTTCTGTCAGCTTGTCTGCTTGACCTCCCTGTTGTCAGCCAGGCCTTTCCATCTGCCTCTGTCCTGTTTGTACTGTTCTTGTTGGTTTTGTCATCTGCCTTTCCTGTCGGTGCTAGTGAGTAGTAGTCTCTTGCATAGGTACGGCGGTCCCTGCCTGTCCCCCCCTAGGAAGCGTAGGGTCAGAGTTGGCGGCCTGGATATGTCCACCATCAGGCTATCTCCAGGAAGGGACAGTGGCAATGGTGAAGATCAGGGAGCCCCGCACTGTGCGTACCTAGGCACCCCACTAGAACCGTAACATGGGTACTACAGCCTCCATGCCTGCCCGTATCACATCTTACATCCAAGCTAAAGGGGGTACAACAGGGTACTGGAGTCTCCATGCCCGCTCGTATCACATCTCATATCCATGCTAGAGGCGGTAGGTACAACACTGTACTAGAACCTCCATGCCACCCGTATCACATCTTACATCCAAGCTAGAGGTGGTACAACAGGGTACTAGAGCCTCCATGCCCGCCTGTATCACATCTTACATACAAGCAAGAGGTGGTACCACAGGGTGCTAGAGCCTCCATGCCTGCCCGTATCACATCTTGCATCCAAGCTAGAGGCGGTACAACAGGGTACTAGAGCCTCTATGCCCGCCCGTATCACATCTTGCATCTAAGCTAGAGGCGGTACAACAGGGTGCTAGAACCTCCATGCCCGCCCATATCACATCTTACATACAAGCAAGAGGTGGTACAGCAGGGTGCTAGAGCCTCCATGCCCGCCCGTATCATATCTTGCATCCAAGCTAGAGGCGGTACAACAGGGTACTAGAGCCTCCATGCCGGCCAGTATCACATCTTGTATCCATGCTAGAGGCGGTACAACAGGGTACTAGAGCCCCCTATAAAGGATGATTTATGTTAACGTTATAATTAGAGATGAGCGAGCGTACTCGCTAAGGCAACCTACTCGAGCAAATAGTGCCTTATTCCAGTACCTGCCCGCTCGTCTCTAAAGATTTGGGGTGCCGGCGGGGGGCGGTGAGGAACGGGGGGGGGGGGGGGGGAATCTCCCTCACTCTCTCCCCCCCCCCCGCTCCTCCCTGCTCACTCCCGCAACTCTCCCCCGCCGGCACCCGAATCTGTAGAGACAAGCGGGCAGGTACTCGCATAAGGCACTACTCGCTCGAGTAGTTTGCCTTAGCGAGTACGCTCGCTCATCTCTAGTTACAATCACACAGAGAAAGTTTCCCTCCATACTGACAACTCCTTCTAGGGGAAGGATGGGTCTGACATTGAGTGCGCATATATATTTATATATATATGCATATTTATACACACATACTTATGACAAGGCACAGACATACATGTGAAAAATTTGCACTTAACTCCTTAGTGACCAAGCCTGTTTGGGCCTTAGTGACTGAGCCAAGTTTTGGAAATCTGACATGTGTCACTTTAACATAGAACAACTCTGTAAAGGTTCTGCACATCCCAGTGATTCTGACATTGTTTTTTCACTACATATTGTACTTCATTTAGGTGGTAAAATTAGACTGATAAAATTTGTGTATATTTATTAAGATCGCCAAAATTGGAAAAATTTTGAAAAAATTGTCATTTTTTCACATTTTCAACTGCAATATCTCAAATATGTGCAAACATACTGCACAAATTTTTGATGAGATATATATTTCCATCTGTTTACTCTATACTGGGTGCAGATTGGAAAAACTTCAGTTTTTTTAACCATTTAAAAGACATACAAATTTAACATTGATTATTAACATTTTTAGGAACACTGTTTTCCTACTCCAAGCCAAGATTGCAAAGGCTCATAGGTGTCAGAATGATAGATACCCCCACAAATGACCCTATTTAAAAACTACACCCATTGTATTCACTGAGGGGGGTCAGGAGTATTTTGACTTCACAGTTTCTTTTCAGGAATTAATGCAATTTAGAGGAGAAAAAATAAAACTTCATATTTTTGCAAATATGTTATTAAACCCCTTCCCACTCCAGGGCGTAGGTTTACGTCCTGGCAACGGGGTACTTCCCGCAACAGGGCGTAAACTTACGTCCTGGGGATAGCGCGAGATCACTTATGATCTCGCGCTATCCCGCAGCAGGAGCTGGCTGTCAGTCATAGCCGGCCTCCTGCTGCAACAGCGAGGGTGCATCGGAGATGCGCCCCCCCGCTGTTAACCCCTTCCCTGCCGCGATCTACGTAGATCGAGGCATGGGAGGGGTCCACAGAGGGAGCTCGCTCCCTCTGTGAAGTTGCCGGGCTCTCACGATATAATTGCAGAGAGCCTGGCCTGTTGGCATGGCAACAGGACGCCAAACACTGGCGTCCTGTAGTACCATAGCCTGTGATCACTGTATAAGCGATAAGGCATGGCAGGGTAGTAGCCCTGCCATGCCTTATCACAGCGATCATCAGTGCTGTGCTGCAAGTCCCCCAGAGGGACATAGATGGTGTAAAAAAACGATTAAAAAATGAATAAAAAAGAAAAATGTAAAAAAAAGTAAAAAAAACCCTTTTTTATGCTTTTCTCATATCAGCATAAAAAAAGGTTAAAAAAACGCTAAAAAACTGAGGCAAAATGCTCATCTTTAGCATTTTGCCTCCCTAAAAACGCAATAAAAGTGATAAAAAAGCCGTATGTACCCCAAAATGGTACCAATAAAAACTACAGCTCGTCTCGCAAAAAATAAGCCCTCATAGAGCTCCGTACACACACACAAAAAAAAGGTTACAGGACTTTGAATGCAGCGATCTAGAAAAAAAAAAGATTTCCAAAAAAAGGGTTTTTATTGCAGAAAAGTGGAAAAACCTAAAATAAATGTAAGAATTTTGGTATCGTTGTAACCGTACTGACCTGCAGAAAAAAATGGATTGTGTCATTTATGCTGCAAGATTAACGCTGTACAAAAAAAAAAGTTTTACAATACAGTCTATGTACCCAAAAGTGGCACTGATAAAAACTACAGTTCAGCACGCAAAAAACAAGCCCTTATACGGCCGCATCGACGGAAAAATAAAAAGGTTATGGCTTTTGAAAAATGGAGAAGAAAATCCGCCAAAAATCATTGCGTCCTTAAGCCCAAAATAGGCCATGTCATTTAGGGGTTAAAAGGCAGGAATTTTTTTCTATAGTGCACATGAAAATAAGGATTTGCACCACAAAATGTATCCCCGTTTGTCCCGTGTTCAGAAACATACCCATTGTGGCCCTAATCCTATGTCCGTATGCACAACGGGGCCAAAACCTGAAGGAGCATTACACTTCAACTGTGTTTTAATTTTTCGTTATGGCCATTATCGATTGGATAGCGGCAATCCCGTGACTGGTGATTAATCACTGCGGCCCTCGGTCACTGCTCAAGGCTCTCGGCCATACACACTCCTAGGGGAGGGATGGATCTGACGATGAGTGTGTATGTAATATATATTTATATATATATATACTCCCAGGGGAAGTCTGGGTCTGACAGAAGAGTGCGTACACTTTAACTGTGAGAGAAGTGTATAGAGCTGTAGCAGAGCTGTGTGTGCGGCACACTCTCTCCGCCCCACACTTTCCTCCGGCACAACAGTGGAGGCCGCGCGCTCCCGCCTGTTGTCATGGAGACGCCCCCGCCCTCCGTTCCTGCGCGTTCCCGCTGCTCTCCCTTCATCCGGGGTCCTGACTCCAATCCCGAGAGCCGGAGGCCGGGCCGTGTGCTCGGGTAGTCCTAATGGCGGACGACGTGGAGTGGGTGCTGGACAGCGTCCTGACCTTCCTCAGCGGCCCCGCTTGGACGGCGCCGGTGAGCGGCTTCATAGAGCACAACTGCTCAGGTACCCCGTCCTCTCCCGGCATGCTCTGCGGCTCTGTAATCTCTGCCTGTATACAGCTGTGCACCTAAAGAAAATAAGTGACCCCCCCCCGTGTGCCTGGTGTACCGTGGGGTCATAGATGTGCCAGCATTGGCCCTTATTTACCAGCCTGGCACCATTTCCCCGCAGTACTGTTAGTGGGGCTGACCGTCCTCCTATGGCGCGTTCACACGAAACGATAAGCGTTCCAGCAAGTGAAAATGACTGATCGTTCGTGTAATCGCTGCCAACGACCAAACGGTAAATAGTCTTCTTTGCGTTCATTTTCTGCAGGCATCAAAATCATGGTTGGCTCGTTCGCTAATTGTACGGCGTAAATGGCGCTCATTCAGTCCTTCTCAGTCACACAGCGAATGAACGACTTCTCATTTGAATGCGTCAACGATGTTCCTGCCTGTATAAACAGGTGGCCTGAGCTTTTGCGGACCCTTACACCGACTTCATATGCACGTATTTGCACAACACGCAGAGAATAGAGCCCATTGATTTTAGTGAGTTCATTCGGATTTTCGTTATTTGCGTTTGCGTTTTGGTTGCGCAAGGAAAAAAAATAGAACCTGTTCTGTTTTCTGCACTTTTGCGCACTAATGGTCCACGTAGAAGTCAATGGCGGGGTGCGTGAATGCGTGTAATACGCAAGGAGATGCATGAAATATGCGTAGTTCTGCTGGAAAAAGGACACATCTGGAACGCATTTCAATTGGTGCGTCTTTGTTGGCCGCGCAAATCAACAAGCCCTGCGGGTGGGAAAAGCACAGTAAGTTACACTGATTCGCATGCAAAAAAAGCATCATTCATTCTGTAAAAACACTCAGGTGTGCGCAAATGCGCTTACATTCGTGTTAAGCCGGCCTTAAACCTAAGTTGCTGCGCACCGTGAGCATATGTTTTGCGCACAAGCATGCAGCAAGTACACGATGGTAGTGGGAAACACTTCGCGATCTTCCATCATGGCTAAAATCTACGGCGGCGGATCACTACTCCCCCGAAGTGACGTTGGCAGGCGCGATATTGGGCCGAGTTTCTCGGTTTGATATCGCACTCTGCGTGTGAAACCAGTCTTCGGTTACATGGATGAAACAAAGGCGGAGAGCTGTCAATGAGGTGAAATATCTGGGCGCGTAAAAGCTCTTTCGCACTTGCGCTATTTTTTTTTTTATCCGTCGCTCAGCACCATCACAGTAGTGGTACAGCAGAAATAGCTGACGTGTCAGATCGGGTAGATGAAGGCCAACATCGCTTCCCAACGGAGACCATTGACTATAATGATGTCCGCTGGGTTTCCGTCTTTCATCCGGCGGTTTCCTGTACAAAATAGCGCCACGTGACGTCTTTCAGGATGATATGGCGGATCTGCGCTGGAGGCTCCAAAAAGAACCCATGTGATAACAAGGTATCCCAAGGGCCTTGTTACACAGATCCCGCACGCAGCAAGAATCTGAACCATTATCGTTCAGTGTAAAGGCACACCCTGACTGAACGCCGCACGAGAATTAGTTCAGTTTCTGCATGCAGAGAACTGAGCGACGACCATCGGTGTAAACAGGCAGCGGTTCATCTACGAAGGACTACCTGTTTCCTGTGAATCGAGGCGCCCTGGAATAATCCCCGATCCGCTCAGCCTCTGATCACTGAGCGCTGATGGTTCTGGGGAATGCTGCAACCAGCCGCACATGTCCCTTAGGCCGACTCCATTCACTGTGTACTACATACGCATACATCACAATGAAATTGTGCTTGTGTGTGCCTGCCTGCCTTACGGTGGCGGCTGTCGCAACGGAAATGTTTGATTACATGACGGCCATTCAGATGAGTAGCAGACCTGTTCTACAAGAACCCATGACAGTCCACCAGAACAGGAGATGTTCCGTCTCATACAGGGGGTCTGCAGCGAGGTAACCCAGTCCTTGATGTCCATGTGTGCTAATGGGGTACAGCCCATGCAGACCTCTCTCTTCTCCTTTCCTTTTAAAGGGGTTGCCCGGAATAGACTGATCACCTATCTGCTGGGACAGCTGCCGGGCACATCAGCACCCAACAGGCATCCTGTGTAGAATGACCCTTTACTACTACCGGTATATATTCTCCTCCGGCAGTGCGCCCTCTGCTGCCAAGAAGCTGCAAGCAAGCAGCCTGTTGCTGCACATGGCCTCCTGTTTAGGCATCAGTCTGCAGGGAGCGGGATGCTGTCGGTTCACTCAGAAGTTGAGGCCAAAGGGCAAAACCTGCGTCCGCCTTCAGGGAGGATTTGTCCATACAGTTTAGTGTCTGTACAGATGAGCTGCGTGGGCGATAACCCCTTTAATATCCTGATGGGATCTGCTTGTGACCACGGACTAGTAATGTGCATGGACTTTGTGGTACATTGTATAGACTTTAAGTGCTGGCATTTCTCATTGCAGTGTTTAATGATGAGGAGGAGAATAAGCTGTCCTACACGGAGGTTCACAACGAGTACAAGGAGCTGGTAAATATAATCCCTTACTAGTAATGGAGTTCTCAGGTGCCCTGCAGGGTAATTTGGGCATGTAAAATAACAGATGTAGTTAAAGGGGTTGTCTGATTAGAATTAACTTTTTAAAACCAAAGCCAAAGGGGTTAAAATATAAAACAAAAGGTAGTTACCCGTCCTCAGCTCTGGCGATCCAGTGCTACAGCCCCGCTATTTCTCTGGTCTCTGTTCACAGCAGAAGTCAGGTGACAAATGCCTGTCAATCGGAGGTGTGATCATAGAGGGGCGGTATATATTCCTTAGGCCGCATGCACATGGGTGGGTTGAAATCCCGCAGCGGAATCCGGCCTTGGCAGCAGCGGTGTCCGCGCGTAACTGCTTTCTTTTTCTTCTTTCTGTACTGTGGATGGTCCGCAAGGTCAATTGTGGACGGACCGCAGGTCGGACCACTGCACCAGCAAAGCAACTAAAATGGGACAAACCCTTAGTGACCAACTTATTTTGTGTCTTAAGGACTGAGCAATTGTTATTGTCACCTTGCCATAAATTGTTCACATATAATATGTTTTATAACTTTTTTTTATTTGGCGGGGGAAGGGGGTGACAGATGGTGAAAAAACATCCAGAAATTGATCATTGATATACAGCATGCCGATTCTTTCTTCTTCTTTTCCCTGACATATTGGGAAGCTGCCATTTATATGGGATTTTTCCTCAATGTGTACGGCGTACTTTATTCCTGCTGAACTATTTCTGTATCGGATCATTAGATGACCATAATAGTTATAATGTTTATTAACCATTTATGTAACCACTTTCCTTGGATTCCTTCTAATGTTGCAGGTGGAAAAGCTCATCCAAGAACTTCTTACTGAAATGGGGATTAGCGAGGAGCAGTTTCAGCTAGCGTGCTTATCTCCCCTTGCCCACGCTCCAGACGTCAAGGTGACAATAGTCTTATATTTCTCAACAGCTTTTTATATAATAATGTTTACTTTTGTAAACTGTTGATTTACACGTAGAACATTGTGAATACACGAGTGGTTCTGTTTATAATCACACATGTAAGTACATACCACAGTTATGTCATGTGAAATAGCAAAATCTGCCTTTTTTTAAATGCAGATTTTGCTACATATTTGACCCATTGCATACTGTTAGGTGCCATGTGGCAAGTCCAGAAAAAAAAATGCAGCATGTCTTCAAATCTACATGGATTGTTGTTTGCACTGTGGGTTTGTTAAACCCATTCACATGCATTGTACTGAAGGTTAGTTGCAGATTTTTGCTACTGATTCAGCAAATCCTTTATGTTGGCACATGGCATAACATGACATGACAATGGCTTTCCTAGCTATGGCGAAACTCCAAATCCCTGCATGCTACAAGTCTACAGCCTTCATGCAGAGCGCTAACAACGCAAAAGTCACTTTTTAGATCTGGCTTTTTCATTTTGAAACTTTTAGATGTTACTGGAAGGCTACAGCTACCTGGTGACTGTCTTACAAGGTTGCTTGGAACTTGGTTTTTCCCCAGGGCGCCATGTGAAAGCAAACAAGAAATTTTAAAGACATAACTGCTGGCAGGGATGTATCCTAACACTATGTTACAGTAAATCATTAGGCTCCTTCCATGCACACGGCCTCTTCCCAGTCCAGGCTGCATATATATTCTCCGATCAGTCTACTCCTAGGACCAATACCACTTCACCACCGTGAATTCTCCTGTCCTAGGACAGGTTTCCACAGGCTTCACTGACAGCAGCTGTTTTATACCGTTCCTGGACAACTCATTCAAAGATAGCAGGGGATGGGGATTCCTTCAGATGCGATTTGGGCAAAAAGACAGCTGTGGCAGGGGATTCTTTCAGATGCGCTGTGCATAAAAGAACAGCTGGGGCAGGGAATTCCTTCAGATGCGATGTGGGCAAAAGGACAGCTGTGGCAGGGGATTCCTTTAGTGCGATGCGTTGTGCGCTTTTAAAAAACACAGTCCTATCTTTTACATGGGCAATTTCTTTTTTTTGCACGCTTGTAAAAATCTGACGTGACTGTTTTCATTGGAAAGCACTGGTTCTAGTAGAGCCAATTATTTAATAAGCGCACCAATACATGCGCTAAAAAATTGCTCATCTGACTGCACCCTAAAAAGTGACTTGTGAACCCCATTCAGATGTATAGAAGCCTTCAAAATGTCTGCTACACCCCTGTCTCATGTAAATATAACCTATTCATTTTCAGGGTTCTGTAGTAGTTATTAAGGCTCTGTTCATACTTGTACTTCTATTTACCAAAACCCATAACATTCTGCAATAAATATGTAGAGTTTCCAGTGATAATGAGGCGGCTTACAATATGTTCTCTCTTGCCATAAATCTTTCCGGACGGTCTTTGAAGGATAACGTAGATTAAGAGATAATACAATTGTAATCCTCCTATTGACCTTAGGTAAGTTAATCTACGTGGAAATCAGCGTGTGTTCTTGCTTTCTGAACTGCCATACAGTAAGCTTAAATTGATGTGACAGGAATTATCAGAAAGGAGACACTTGCATTTTCATGATACTTCATTGGATGAACCTAAATTGTCTTGTCCTTCTTCCTAGAATCTCTTGCAGTGTGTGGTAGCGGTAGAAGATTTCGTGGTCTTTAAAGAAATGATGGTGCAGAAGAATATTGAGCTTCAGTTACAAGCAATTCAGATAATCCAGCAAAAGAATGGTAATATGTGCAGATGTACTGTGCACGTCAGGTGCCTGAGTATGGAGTGGGCTTGGGAGGCGAGGCCACTACATACACGGTGGGTGTCGGCAAGCTATGATAGCTGACATTCGCCAGCAACAGCTGCAATTAGTGCTAAACACTGATCGCGGCTGGTAACCCTTTAAGTGCCGCTGTTAATTCTGACAGCAGCATTTAAATGCCCTAATCAATGTTCTGGGCTCATGAATAGCCCCCGTGAATGCAATCAGGGGGTGCTGTCTCGTTGTCATGGAAGCCTGGGGGCTCCTGAAGGCCCACCATGAATATGAATGATTGCCTGTGGCATGTCTTAGTAGACTGCCTGTCAGTATTCTATTGCATTAGGCCCCCGGTCCACAGGCGTTGCGGTGTCCCGCGGCAGAGCTCCACCACGGGACCCGCCGCCAAATCTCCGTTGGTCAGCCCTATCTGACAGATAGGCTGACCGTGGAGAATCAGGGCATGCCCGCCGTGAGCAGAGAATCGCAATGATTCTCCGCTCGATGACAGTGTGTCGGCGCTTTCCATAACAACGCTAGGGAAAGCTTCAGAGGGCGTGATTCACTAGCGAAATTACGCCTTTGGACAGGCACCTTTATACTGTATGAGTGATTAAACTATCAAAAGCTAAGTCCCCTATGCAGACTAAAAAAAAAACCCAAGTTTAATTTTTAGGAAAACTAAAAGGTAGTAAAAGTTTAAGAAAAGCCCTTTTCCCAGACGTGTCATCTAAAACTAAAAACGTAGTATCATTGTATCCACAAAAGTCCAGATTGTTAAAATATTTCAGTATTTTTTTTCACTTTGTTTTATTCAAAATATTACAATATTAGAACAAGGAACATATTTTTCCTATTTGTATAGGCATAGCATGAAAGAAACAATCTGTTGTCCTAAATTATAATAAACAATTCCACAAACATATTGGCTTTTGTGCCTATACATCTTGTTTGACAAGTTGAAGCTATTACAAAATATTTCATTATTAATACCGCATGATGATCGCTGTTAGAAAATAAATATACATAATGTTGGGAATGGCGCTTTTTTTGGGATCACCCCGTATCCAAGAAAAAAATTGAATTAAAAGTGATCCAAAAGTTGTATGTACCCGAAAATGTTAGTATTATGCAAAAAATGACCTGTCGCACAGGCCTACAACATTAAAAGAAAATAAAAAAAACAATAATATATGTATATATGTGTACAGGGTTATTCTAAAAGAAAGAGGAGCAGGTTTGGGGATGTAATTACTAACAGACTACAAAAGACAGGTATCCATTAGAGATGAGCGAACGTACTCGGCCACGCCCCTTTTCCACTCAAGCACCGCGATTTTCGAGTACTTCTTTACTCGGGTGAAAAGATTCAAGGGGGGCGCCATGGGTGAGCAGGCGGTTGCAGAGGGGAGTGGGGGGGAGAGTTAGAGAGAGAGCCCCCCCCTGTTTCCCACTGCTACCCCCCCGCTCCACCACGCCATCCCCCGCCCCCCTGCGCCCCCCGAATCTTTGCACCCGAGTAGCCAGGTATTCGAAAATAGCGATGCTCGATCGAGTAATTACTCGAAACGAGTACATTCGCTCATCTCTAGTATCCATACATCAATGAAAAGAGGAAGATAAGTTTTTACGACATACGAGTAATGGCCCTTTTACACGGACCAACTAAACGAGTGCTGACGTTACCGCTAAGATCATTGGCACTCTTGCAGAGCTTTTAGACTGAAAGTCTTCTTGCTGGATCACGGGCTTCTTGCTCAGCGCTTCACCTGCTACGTGAAGCGCTGAGTGGGGGGCATTTACACAGAATGAGAAGTCCGCGATCCAGCGATGATTCTTTCACTGAAAGTCAGCGATAAACTGTGAATGAATAGTGAGCGTTTTTGTTTTTTCACATTCACACTGAATGATTATTGATCAAATTCATTTGTTTGAACAAAGTTTGAGTGATAATCATTACGTGTGAATGGGCCATCAGTTCTATAATCTGCCACATCGCAGTCCTGAATCTCTTGTTTACAGTTTTATGGTCCCTGAGGTGCGTCTGCATGTGCAACCGAGTTTAGCAAATTTTCGGTGCCCCTCGTAACTTTGCTAGAGATGAGTCGGCTGTTTTTAGAATTCACGCCGGAATTCACTTTGCATTTGTTTGACACTTAGCAAACTCAAGCGCACAAAATGACTTCTCCTGCGGTGTCGCCATTTTCCTACAAACTGTAAACAACAAGAACCAGTGCTGCGGTGTGGCAGAAAATGGAACTTACTGGTTTGTCATAAAAAATCGCTGAACCTTCCTCCACCCAGTGATGTGCAGACTGTGTCCCCGTCTTGCGTAGTTTTGTTTTAATTAAATCCCCAAATCTTTTTAAATAACGCTTTGAATTATTTTCGTAATCCTACTGATCCGCAGAATGAAAATAACATCACATTTACTGGACTGTGAACGTCGTAAAAGCAAACCCCTGACAAAAATTGCACATTTGCATTATTTTACCCACTTCTCCTCAGTTAGAACGTTTTTAAGTTTTCCAGCACGTCTATGGTATATTAATGGTACCACTAAAATACAACTTGTCCTGCAAAACACAAGCCCTCAAATAGCTAAAGAACCACAAAACTTAGAGCCGTGGTATTTATTTATTTTAGTTTTTTTAAAGTGGGGGAAAAAATATGAAAACCAGCTGCACGGGAAGAGGTTAAATGTATTTTTCACTTCAAGAAAAGGCTTGTTTTACTGGCTTTCTAATTATACTAGTGTAACAGTTTGAATATATTTTGGCTATAGGTGACCTTCCTGAATGCCTGAAAAATGGTGCAGATTTTATTTCAGACCTTGAACAACAGGAGATAAAAATGATCTCAGAAGCTTTAAGGTAAACAGTGAAGACCTTTATGTTATACTATAAATCTATATTGGCTTGGATTAGGCAGTGATCATAAGCAGCAACAGCTGTAGGGATAGTATAATTGATCTCTCCTGACTTCTGTGTTTGGTAAAGGCTTCTTGGCTAAATAGGGAGTTGGTCATGTATCTGACTTATCTGGCACATAGTTACTGGATAGCGGCTAGTCCTCTTTAAGTTTCCAGGAAGGCATTTGGAAAGACGTCCTACACCAATAGCAGTCTCTGCAAGGAGAACCAGTACCTTCCAGATGAATGTAGAATAAGATCTGCTCTTTCGGGTGTCTCTCTGCTTTGACTATGAAATATATAGGGTTTGCTGTAATGGCAGCACCTCTTAATAGGTTGTACTTAGTGACTTCAAACCCCTAGACACCTGCCCTCATACCGCTACAGTGACAAGAAAATGTAAGAAAGTTATGACTCTTGGAATGTGATGGTGAAATTGGTGTAGAAGTGGCAACTTTTTGCTGCCTACGCCACCATTTTTCTTTTTAAAGGGGGTGTGACTTATTGGAGGGACCTGGCCACCCTGGACCCAAAATAAATAAAGAGCTGGGGAGTGTGCGGGCGGCAGGGAAATTGGATTAGAGGATAAGAATGATAGGATTAAGAATTGTTTCATCCTATATGGGAGGATGAGTTAAAGGCTACGTTGCGTTTTGAACATGCCTTTCTATGTTCAGACAGAGGGGACTATATCAAATTTATGGAAGGTATGCTTGTGTTTTTCAGGATATCAAAAGAGGAATATGAACAGGAACAGTTGCGCAGAAAGGTTGGGAAATTACACATTATAGATTTTTATCTTTTCTAAAACCATACATTATCTCTACACTGTGAGCTATAGGCCGAATGCCCACGGCATCAGATCCGGTGCCCAGCCAGAGACAGATACTTACCTATCCTGATCCGGCGCGAGTGTATCGGCTAGCGCGCGTGCGCAGTACGGGGCATGACGCAGATCCGCGGCGATTTCAAAATTTACATTTTGGACACGCCACGGATGGGATGGCTTCCATTAATTTCCGCTCGTGGGCATGGAAGAATCTTTTACCATAGCATGCTATGGACAGACAGACATTTTGCTGTAAAAATCCGTCCATGGGTATTGAGCCATAATGAGTGATGTCTGTTCACATCAGATATTTTGTCTTTATTTATTTTTAATTTTTTCTAGGAAAAAAGTGAAGCTAATGTGAATAAAAATCTCTCCAAAACATCCCCGCATGAGAAAGTGACAACCCCAGAGATGGGTAATAAAGCAATTTTTATTTTTATTTGTTCTTACTTTCAGACAGCGTAGGGGTTCAAATTAAAAGTAACAATTTAAGAATTGGCCGGTGGCATAATGTTACTTAGTACATTGTCATAGTACACAAACGAATGGCTATAATACTTTTTCCAGGATAAAGGTGCACATGTGCTTTAACGTAACCTTCTGGTATTGGGGCTTCAATATAATAAATAAATAAATAAATAAAACTACACTGCAGCAATAGGGGGCTTGCAGTGAATGACACTGTTCTCATACAGGGGATCTATTGTGATGCCATAGATTTAGATTTTTAGTAAAGGATAAAAAAATGTATATGAGATAATTGCGCCAGCCATTAGGCAGCTTTCACACTTTGCTTTTTTTTTCCAGCGCTGACTCCATCTTGGCTTTCTGTCCTCTGTGCAGGGGTGATTATATGAGAACTCTTTAGTCTCCTTCTCACATAGTTTCTATCTTTGTCAGGCTGTTTAACTGGATAGAAAGAAATGTGAAAGATCAAGGTCGCCTCCGGCTCACGTATTCACCCCTATGCTTCCAGCCGCTTTCTGTCTCATGCAGTTTTTGGCATGCAGGACGGATGGAACCTGCACTATAAGCAGCACAGTGTGAAAGAAGCCTTAGTTGGACATGTTTTCCTGCATCAGTCTTGTTGGCTGAAATATAATCAGCTGACACTTAGAATTGGTAAGATCCACAATCGGCTCAGCATGTGATTCCTATGGAAACTGAAGAAGTAAGTGGCTGCCAGTCACATTTATAAACCATAGATCTACTCCGTGCACTAGCTTCATTTACCTGCAGGCTACCTCTCTGTGCGAATGAAGATATATTTGGTCAGGTTTTAAAATAACTGCCTAAATTGTGTCAGGAATATCCGACATTCTTTCATTTGCCAAGACTAGTCTGCAATTATATGACGAATTATTGGCAACTGCACAGGAGGTTCCACAAACTTTTTTTTTTATTTTTTTGTAAAGTTTTTTTATTATATTTGTCTGTGAAGTTATTAGTTAAACTTAATTTTAAAGGGAATCTGTAGTTTGGGAGAAACTTTCATTTTATCAGAAGCCGCCAGACAGAAAGCTAATCTTTGATAGATATTAGCGGCAAGCTAGCCCCACCCACACCAACCTCAAATTCGCTGATTGACAGCTATCTTGCTACCATTCCTCCCAAAAATAAGTCCTACCCCTATTTTCAGTGAGGGCGGGGCTTGAAATATAAGCCCTTCACCAAAAATAAGCCCTAGCAAATTGGGGGGCAAAAAACATCAATACTCACCAAGTCGGCGGCGTCTGAGTCTCTCACACTGGCCCCTAGAGCTGTGTCAGGCTGCCGTACCCTCTGCACTGACACAGAACTCTCCTTCTGGTGACGGGGCTTTGAATACCCCGCCTCCAGCAAGCGAGTGTTATGATTGGATCGAGTGCCAGCCAATCGGAGCCAGCGCTCGATCATTCACAGCCATTCAGTGAATGACATCACTGAATGGCTGTGATTGGCTCATCGAGTGCCGGCTCTGATTGGCTAAGCCACAGTGCTCATTAGCCAATCACAGCACTCTCTTGCTGCAGGCGGGGTAATCAAAGACTCATGACCAGAAGGAGAGTTCTGTGTGAACGCTGAAGACACTGCAGCCATGACGCATCGCCGCCAGAGATCAGCAGTGCCAGGGACCCCTGACGCCACAGACCAGGTGAGTATAAGACACCGTGCCTCTTTTGGGGCAAAAATTAATATGACTGTGTCTTATTTTGGGGGAAACACGGTATGTACAGTAATAAGAAGACAGCTGTCAATCGATTGCATAAGAGTGGCGTGGGTGGAACTAGTTGCACCTCATTTATATTGAGGACTACTTCCTGTAGTCCTCTGTGTCTGGCTGCCTAATGACTAATAAAAGGCAAGTTTCTCCCAAACTCCTGCACAAATTCATACGGCAGACATATGGTTCTGACCAGTGTGCCTGTCACTACTTTGTGCTGCTCTCAGTGAGGGCTGAGAAAAGATGGTGACAGATTCTCCTTAAATGCACATTTGGGTTTCCAATGTCTGTTGTACCAGGTGTTCATTGCGATCCTTACTTACAGAACAAGTGAAACCCCCTCCAACCATCAAGCAGACGTTGAAAGAGGAAGAACTTCCATACAGACCTCTGTCTGTCCAATTTAAAGAGCTTAGTAGCGCAGAAGCAGCCGAGGCTTGGATGGAGCAAGCCAGGAAAGAAGCTGGCATACAGGGCAATTTAACTGTAAGTTCTTTACCTTTTCTTTATCTATTTAATTTTTTCTTCAATAACCGGCATGCGAATTACTGCTGTGGCGACTCTTAGGTGAGATTGGTCATTTCTCCATTGAAGTCAATTAAGTTGGGAAAACTTGCAAGTAGCTGAACTTTTTTTTTTTTTTTTTAAAGGGCCACTCCAACGAAAACTCTTATTTATTTATTTATTTATTTTTTCTTCCCTGCTCCCCTCACCTGATTGCCTGTCACACTCTGGAGGTCTCCAGCCACTTCCCTGCAGTGCAGCCCCCTATCTGATGCTTATCACTCATCATCATAAGAGGGGGATTTTTTACTTTCAGTTTCACATCAATCCCATGATGCATCAGCACTGCATTGGCTGAGGCTATACCATTTTTTTGCCTGCTGGGGAGACCATTTACTTATCATTACCTTCTACGGAAGCTACAGAACATAAGCATACAGTCAGGAGAATGAGCTGTGATCTCCTCTAGAATACCTGTGTGACAGGAGTGGTGAGCTAATCATCAGTAACTGTGATAGGAGTGCCTCGGTCCCCCTGTAGGCAGTTTAAGGGGTAGGATCCATATAATAGCATCACACAGACTGAGTATCTGACTAGAAGCTGAATACATAACTCCAAGCAGATCTGAGCTGGTCAGAATTGAGCTCACATGACAATCTACATGTGATTGACTAATTCTGAACACAACTGCATCCCTAAATATAGGAGGGTGTTCACGCGTATGCAACCACATTATTTTAGTTTTGTTTCTAGTGCAGGTCCTCCTCTGTACACACAGGGACAGACAGTAGCAGCAGGACCGCAGCTGTCATAACCATGTGACCAGGAAGCAACTAGACGAGGCCATGTGTTACTACACTTCTATGTGGGGATTTATAAAATCAGTGTTCAACATGCCAGCTGCCCCCCCCCCCCCTCCGCTGTTAACCCCTTCCCCGCAGCGATCTAAGTAGATTGCGGTAGGGAAAGGGTTCACAGAGTAAGCGATTTTCCTACCGCAATCAGAAAGCGATAAAAAAATGCTAAAAAACGGAGGCAAAATGCTAATTTTTAGCATTTTGCCTCCCAAAAAACACAATGAAAGTGATCAAAAAAATTGTGTGTACCTCAAAATGGTACGAATAAAAACTACAGCCCTCAGAGAGCTCTGTCCATGGAAAAGTAAAAAAGTTATAACACTTTGAATGCAGTGAGTTTAGAAAAAAATAATAATTTCCAAAAAAATAGTTTTTTATTGTGGAAAAGTGGAAAAACCTAAAAAAAAATATAAGCATTTTGGTATCGTTGTAACCGAACCGTCCCGCAGAAAAAAATGCAGTGTGTCATTTATGCTGCATAATTAACGCTTTAAAAAAAACCCCCAAAAATCTATGGCAGAATTGATGCGTTTTCTCTCCCTACGATTATAAAAAAAATAAGAAAAGTTTTACAATATAGCCTATGTACCCAAAAATGCTAACCATAAAAACTACAGTTCGCCACGCAAAAAACAAGCCCTTACATGGCCGCGTCGACGGAAAAATAAAGTTATGGCTTTTGAAAAATGGATATGAAAAAATACCAAAAATCGTTTGGTCCTCAACGCTAAAATAGGCAATGTCCTCAAGGGGTTAATGACTGTTCACTGTTAACCCACTTTTCTATACTAGAGCACTAAGATCTAAATTTGGGGTGCGTCTTATAGTCTGAAAAATGCAGTAACTAACCAAAGTACCACTACCTGACTTGTTTATACTGGGGGGAATCGCTACATAATGAAAGAAAAAAATCTCCGGAGCGGCCCCTTTAAGATTGTCACTCCTAATGTGTATGATTAAGATTCTATAATGGAAATTCCCTAGTCACACTGTTTGTTATTGACTTATGTGTCCATTGGAGATCGATTTACTTTTTTTTAGACTTTCATCAAAACCTAAAGCATGCTGAATTTTCTCTGCAGAACTTGACACAGGCAGAGAAAGAACAACTCCAAGAACGTGCAGAGTATCTCAGACAGCGAAGAGCAGAACTTTTAGCAAGGAAAAGGGACTCTAAGAAGGAAATGCAGAATTCTGAAGAGAACAAAGAAAAGGCGTCCTGCTCAAGACAGGTAACCTGCGGGGAGTGGGAGCCATCAGAGGAAAGCCTGAACACTCCCAAATGTCCCTCAACTGTAACATTTGTTGTATTTGCTGCACTGTAAGAACACCGCACAACATACTGTATATTATGTATGTGTAACCAGGAATGGTATTTTTGTACATGGCTGGAAATTATTATAATCCGCATATCTTGGCTTAATATTTGTGATCTAGCATTTATAATCGTATTTAAAAATTTTATGCCCACAATTTTTTCTTTAAACCATGAAAGTCTCCTGTCATTCTCTTCCTGTGAATTGCCATAATACACAATAAATAGCTGTGTATAGCTGACAGTCCAGCCTATGGGTAGCTTTGGGTAGTGCTATATGTCCTTCACAAATGCCCTATTGGCCTCATTTGTGAATATATGAGTTCATATTAAAATATACTAATATTCTATATAATTATACTACGTGTGTATAGATGCATATGAGGGTGATCTCCTACCATATATTACGGGTGTCGGCTGTTTCTTACAACCAACACCCGGCTGAAACAGCTCCGATTAGCCACGTGGCTTATCGGAGCCGTTAACCCTTTAAGTGCCGCTGTGAATTCTGACAGCGGCATTTAAATCCCCTGGACGATGTTTCAGGGTCTCGTACGAACCCCCCGTTATGAGATCGCAGGGAACCGTGCGAATGTCATAGCAGGCGGGGGCCTTCTGAAAGGCCCCAGGGCCGTCTTAGCAGAATGCCTATCTAGGCATCGCTTGCTATAATGCCTGTCCGATCGCAGTATGATGTAATGCTATGGCATCAAAGCATCACTAGTTGTTGTACCCTCTGGGGATAAAAAAAAATAAGTAGAGATTTAAAGTCTTACTAATTATTTAAAAAAAACAAAACAAGTAATAAAAGCTTAACCCTCCACCCCTTTGTTATCGCTGCATCCGTAAAAGTCTGATCTCTCAAGGTAACGTATTATTTACCCCACAAATTGAACTTCGTCAGAAAAAAAAAAAAAGAACGCCAGAATTGCGGTTTTTTTTTTTTTGGTCACCCCTGTAATAACAGGCGATCAAAAAGTCATATGTACTCCGAATGGTACCAATTGAAACTACAGGATGTCCTGCACAGATTAAGACATCGCACAACTATGTCGACGAAAAAATAGAAATGTTATAGCTGTCAGAAAATGAAGGCAGAAAATTATTTTAAAAAATTAAATATCTTTGAAAATGTAGTACAGTAAAAAAAAAACTATATAAATTTGGTATCATAGTAATCTGACCCATAGAATAAAGTTATCAGAACATTTTTGTTGCAGTGTGTACGCTGTTGAAACAAGACTCACCCAAAGATGGCCGAATTTTAGGTTTTTTTTACCATTTCTTTCCACTAAGAATTTTTTTAAAGTTTTTCAGTACATAATGTGGTACATTAAATAAAACCATTGAAAAATACAACTCGTCCCGCAAAAAACAACCCATCTTACAGCTACTTTGATGACTAAATAAAAGAGTTACGATTTTTTTTAAAAGGGGGGAGGAAAAAATGAAAATAAAAGGGGGGGTGGGGGCGCTCCTTAAGGGGTTAAAGTGACTCCCCCCAGGCATGGAGAAACAAAGATGGCCACACCAGCTTCTCTGACTACCTGATGCACACCTTGTACTAGTACGTTTCATTAGTATAAGACACTACACCTGCTTTCATTAACCCGTGCTGGCTAGATTGATCAGCATGTGGTGTCCTAGATTACTGATGCATACTATGCACAGCATTCATTAAGTGGTCAGAGAAGCAGTTCGCCCATCTTTGGTTCTCCAGGTCCATAGGGTTGCTTTAATTCACAATCGGTAAACTCTTATTTCATTCAGTTATATATCCTGTTGCTTTAAGGCTTTGCCTCAAATCAGCAGCCCTGGCAACATTAACCAGTGGTAAGGGCCAGTCCTTAAATGTCAGCCCTGAATTTTGACACTAACCTAATGTCAATCCTCTATCTGAATGACAGAGGCATTCAAGCATTGGGATCAGTCTGCTTGAGAATCTCTTCCTGGGGGACAGGCCGCTTGTGTATATGAGCTCTTATACCTACACTTAAAAAGTACTTCAGTTTTCAAAATGTTTTCTAAAATCTACCAGGTTCACCTTACAATCTCATTTGTTTCTATTTGCACTGCTACATGCTTCTAGGTTCTGATTTTCAGGTGGTATTCCCCATTGCTGCCCTGCTGTTTGCAATCCACTAACAGGCGGGAAAAAAGGGGTGTGGTAATCCTACCATTCTGCCAGTAGTTTACTGTCCTGTACATCCTTTCCTGACTTCCCATGCTGCATTGCTCTGCCTCTGGTCCAGTCAGCAAAGAGACAGTATCTGGATGCCCACCCCTGTCTTTTCCCAGGATATCTCAGGCACTCAGAGACACTCTGGCCAAAAGGTTAGCAAACCCAATGTAATGTGTGTACACACACGTGCTGTAACAGCAGGAGAGGCGGAGATTACAGACACTGTGGAGCACACTTATAAACCATTTTACGGCAGCTTCTAGTGTAAGAAAACCTCACATTTTTGTGCAAAAATTTGCAACCTTTTTGCGCTGGTGCTTTTAAGGGGGCTTTGGCCACCCGTACCAACAGATTTATGTATAATTTACTCCAGAAACTGGCATAACTTCTGCTACAAATGTATGGCAGATCAGACCTGGTGTACATTTCTGAGAAGGTGCACCGAGCTATTCCTCTGCATGCGTGCAACTGTGCGCCAGGGATAATTATACCAAGTCCCACATTGGAAATGCTTGGCTTTGTAAATTTGCCCGTGTGTCTCCAGATGTCAGCCTGTGAAGATAGTCCCTCCCCACAAATCATCATAACTACAGAAGCTCAATAGCTAGCAACAGGCAGTGGGTTTTACTGGGCTGGAAGGGAGACTCCTAGTGGCAGCCACTTCAAACTTGATTTACAGTGGTAAAACCATAAAGCTAAATGAAATTATGAGATTGATGAGACACACGGGCTTTTATATTAGCTTAAGGTGTCTGAAAAGTTACTACCTTTTTGTAATGTTTTAATTGTCATATTTTGCAGCAGCAAAAGGAGTTGACTGAAGAAGAACTGAAGAACTTACAGAAAAGAAAGCAACTTGCAGAAAAGCTTAAAGAGGAAGTGATTAACAAGTGAAGTCTGCTCACGCTTTGCCCATTCTCCATTTAACTAATTGCCAAAGCCATTCATATACACCTATCGTAAGCCTTAAATACTTAGTCACAGCCTCTAAATATATTAGTTTTGCAAGAGACAGAGTATGTGATTACAGTGCAGAGCAACACAAAACTCAACTTACAAAGGCTTTCCCACCTTTAGACATTTGCAGCTTATCTACAGGCCCAACTTCTCAAGAGTAGCAAGTTCCCTTAACATTCTGCAAGGCAACAGATGGACCCATTGCAGTTAGTTCTCCTTCTTTATGTGGGTACTTTTTACATGGGCCGATAGTCGCCTGAATAATCGCTCAAACAAGTGATTACGGGCGACTGTTGGACCTTGTAAACACGAGACCCTATGGGGTACTGAGTGCAAAGTCTTTCAGTAGCCACTAGTAGTTAAATTTCAGCTCCCTGAAACTGAACGACTAGTGAGCAACTTCTTGGGTATAAACAGGCAGTCATTCATCTTTGAACCACTGCATGTTTACAATGAATGGAGACAGGTGGCCAAAAGGGATCTCCAGTGCACTCCGCCTCCATTCACTGAACAACTATTGGTCCTGTGTGAAAGCACAGAGCGATAGTCGCTCTGTCTAAAACCACCCTAAGGCTGCTTTAACACGGCTGGGAAAATCGCGTGAGATTTGTGCGCTGCAACACATACAAATCTCGTACGAATATGAACCCCATTCTTTTGAATGGGGTCATACACATGATTTTTTTTCCTGTTGCACAGGAAAAAACTCATGGCCTGTTCTATCTTTGGGCATTCCCTCTGAACGCCTTGCATCACATCACCCATTGTTTTCAATGGGGCTGGCACAGCATTGTGTGCTATGTGCACACAAATGCAGTGCAATAGGAGATTTACCCATTGAAAACAATGTGTAAAAGCTGCAACGGAGGATCTCTACTTTCCTGAAGTGATGCAAAGCAGTTTTAACACAAACTCCTCGCATGCACAGGGACATCGCATGTTGGCGAGTGCGATATCGGGCTTTCACGGCCTGATATCGCACTCTCCTGTGTGAAATTAGCCTTATTTTAGTGTTGAGTGTCTCATTTTGCCAGACAGATAGGTGGGACCCAGAGGTCAGACTGTTGTCGTATCAGACATTTATGGCGTAGCCTATGGATATACTATAAAAGAGCCATTTAACTTGTCAAAGATTGCCAAAATGTGGAAATGCGCTTCATGTCCATTTACAGGAGAGCCCCCACAATTTTCCTTCAAGGCTCCTTCTGCATGAGCTTGCATGCAAACAACTTTTTGTTTAATATTCAACTACTGTGCAATTCAAAACTGAAGTTGCAGTTTGTCTGCAGTTCACCTGAACCAATCTCCCTATGTCTACACTTCCACCTGTAAGCTTCAGCAGCATTGTCAGCAGTACGTTGTGTTGGTCCAAATTCACATCCTAATAAACAGTTAGACTGTTTTACATGCTGGGGTTTTGCCACTAAATTCACTATGGTGACCAGATGATACATTGTAGTGAGTGGGGCATCATGCAGCATTACATTGCGCTGGTAAAATCTGTGGCTGTTTACTTGTGACGTGTGATAGTGGTGTCAGACCACTGCCACTGTGTGCGACGATTCCATGATATGCAAAAGAAAGGTACTTTTCACCTGACAATACAATCATAAATCCCAGCTAGAGACCAGCATGCTGCTAGGGAAGCAGTCTTAAAATGTAGATTGAAACTCGCAGTAATTTCAGCCCCATTTATTTACTTAGAGAGTAACTGTACTTACCAATATTTTTTTTCTAAAATGCATAGAAAAGGTGATTCTAAGCATCTGTGCAATGTTTTCTCAGAATATTTTGTACATTTTTTTTTTGTACAGTTTGAGTGATCATCTTTGCATAACTCTTAGAGTTAAGGCCCTTTTAGACAACTATTTTCGCTCAAAAATCACTCAAAGCCATCTTTTGAGCGATAATCGTGACATCGTGCAGTTTTTGTTAAGCCGTCGCTGATCTTTCAGCATGCTGAAAGATCAGTGATCAGTTATCAGGAATTTACAGTGGGATACAGCTGATACTATTGTTTCAGCTGTATCCCCCTCCCTGAAGACAGGCTAGGTATGAAGAACAGAGCGGTCCAGCTCTGTTCTCCATACCCCACTTGGCTGTATAACAGCCTGGCGTTCCGACCAGAGAACAGCTGGATGCAGAAGACAAGTGGGGACGCCCCACTTGTCTTCTGCATCCTTCGCTCGGAGCGCTAGGTGATCGTTCAACGTTTGAGCGATCACCTTGCACTTTAAGAACACAACGATAATCGCTCAAATAATCGTGTCTAAACCAGCTTTTAAATGCAGACGGAATGGGACATCGCTGATAACTCCGTCAAAAAGCAGCTGCTTTATTCTCGGAGCTTTCAGCTGGTGTCCTGCTGAGAAGTCCCAGCGGGATACCAGCTGAAAGAATGCTATCAGTGCCGCCGGCTGAGAAAATCAGCGTGTGGTACTGATAACCGGCAATGGTGATTTCTAGCTTGCTAGAAATCAACAATGAACGAACAGTGCACGATAGCAGTGCGTTTAGACAGAACGATTATCGCTCAAAAGATGGCTTTTGAGCGATAATCGTTGTGTTTAAATGGGCCCTAAATCTTTCAATCTTTTGAAAGACTATCTTTGCATGTAAAAGGACCTTTACATGGAAATGACTGTGCTTGCGCTTCTATCTCTAGTACAGGCACAGCTAGAGTTCTCTGTTCAGCTATGCAGTTAGCTAGCTGAAGGTGGATTTTTCAGCCCTGTTTTCACGTAGCTGAATAGGGGTTTTGTATGAAAAATGTACAGAATAGGCTGATAAAACCTATTTAAAAAATACTGTAACCTATTCTGTTCCTTTTTAGAAAAAATACATTTAAAGTGCAATTACTTTTTAAAATATAGGGGTAATCCTATGTTATATTGTTGGACTTATCTCTAGGATATATCACAGCATTCTGTGCTACTCACAGATCCTTAAAACAAAAGGACATAAGCCCCTTTTGTCATTTCACTTGTACTGTGGCATTCCCAACTGTTGGGCGCTGCACCATTCAAGTGAATGGGCTTACGCTGCATAGCAGGTGGCCTGGAGTGCTGCTGTGCAGGAAACAATAAAGGAGGGGCTCTGAGGATCAGTGGGGATCCCGGCAGTCAGACCCCCTCCAGTTAGCCATGGCAATTACTACTGAGATTCCATCGCTTACTATAGTGGAAAAAACATTTTAAGGACTGGGAGGAATAAATTCTCAACCCCCAAGGATGGTCCTGAGATCAATACACTGACATAGAGGAACTCTCCATTTAAAGCAATGTACCTAGTGTAAACAGTAATCTGCATATGTGGATGTAGGTCTTACATGAAATGTTGTTGGGTTTATTTAATAGAAATGTATTTTTACATTTTTTTTTTATTTTTGATGACATAGATTGTATATGCACACAAGCAATAAATCTAAAGTATATGATAATAGAACTTGTAGTGGTTTTTATTTTAGACACATTTATTTTCTTGTATTTATAGACTTGTAGTTCTCGTACTGTACGGTGTTGACCAGACTCAGACTCACGTATTTTGGCCATATAATGCGAGCAGAGTCGCTAGAAAAATCTATAATGCTTGGACAGATCAGTGGCAAAAGAAGACCTGGGCGCCAAAGAACACGATGGCTGATGCTGTCAGAGCTGATACTGGCATGGATATCACACAACTAAAAGAAGCAGTGCAAAACCAAAAAACATGGAGGGAGCTCGCCTTTAGGGTCGCCAAGGGTGGTGAACGACTAAACGGCTAACAACAACGACACTGAAAATGATTCCAGAGATTGATACATGTACATGTGACTCACACAATAGGACAATATGTAGGTATCACATAGGTAGTGAGGAGCCTGAAACAAAAGTAATCCGGGTTTAACTGTAGGTTATGTAGGGGACTCAATAGGGCATACTTATCTATAGTGACAAACCGATCGCTTATGCACTGGGCTCTGTTAGATTTGGCCAATGGCCAGCTTGAACTGCCCAGCTCTATGTAACTGATTAGGTTTTGGTTGCACTGCCAACAGCCAGAGCTATGGTAGTCATGAAAAAGAGACTAGAACGTCACTATATGTGAAGCCTAGTTGTAAGCGTCCAAGCGAGTGACGTCGCTGCTAAATTCGTCCTAACTTGTACACTCTTGTGCAGTCTGTTTAGGCTTGATTAAAAAGTTACAATGTTTCATTCTATAAAGTTCTAAGTAACAAGTCTATGTTGGGTCTTGGCCTCTGCTATCTCCTTTTACACAGAGCGATTAAAAATCTTTCGCATGAGTGAGAGATGATAGAGTTCGCTCGTTTATACAGGAAAAAAAATCTTTTAGATTTCATTCATAAGTGGTTCACACTTATTGTACAGTGAATGTGACTGACTATATGGTCACTACTTACACGCAACGACGTGTAAACGATTTTTAGGTCTGCATAAAATGGACGAATGAGAAGCGAACAAATTCTGGTTCGTCATTCAATCGTTTACACTGAACGATTGACATCCATATTTGCATGATCTAACGATTTCTTGGTTAAAAAAAAAGTTTTTATTGATTTTTGAGAATGCTATAATATTAGAACAATTTCAACATTGCAATCATGTTTTAAATCTGGGTTACATCAGAATTGTCAAAGTTTTATATACCAGATTTCTTGAATTACGTTTTAGATTCTGTTTCTTCATTTACATAGTCTCATATATAAAAAAGCACAGGTTCAAAGACAATGGGAGGAAAAGACTGAAAGAGGATGGGGATGGGGGTTGGGCAGTAATTGTTACTTGTCATGAAATTTATATCTGGTTTGGAGGATTTGAATGAGCCCTTCTATTGTCTACTACAAAGGTTATGTTCCTTCATAAATTGGTTTGGGAGTAGAGGATACTCTAGAGAGCGAGTTGGGATCAGCTAGATGGGTCTGGGATTGAGTTGCGGAATTCCACAGGCGCATGGTAGGGGAATAATGATGCCAAGATGTCCACGTTTTTTCAGAGAGTGTTTCATAATCCATGAGAATGACTGCCAACTTCTCATTGCCCATGATCCAAGATAGTTTAGTTTTCACAAAGTCGATACTAACTTATTTTTTCCTCCAGGAGTGAGCAAATGCTACACATGCAGATAGAAAACAATGAGAGATTCATTTGTGTAGGTGTCTAGAACCGATAGGAATCAGTCTGCCCAAGAGTGGCTCCCAGGACGATTTGTGGAGTGTTAAATTTGTGATGGTTAAAATTAATGTATATACCTGAATTCGAAATCGATGGAGTTTTGGACAGTTCCACCGTGTGTAGGATTGCAATTGGCAAAGCGTGAAAGAGGTATAAGATTTTTGGGAGCCAGGACATTTTGATGGAGTGGATTCTGCCTAGCCAAGAGAGATTATAGAATGCCCAAGTAGTTAGGTCATATTCCAAGTTTTTAATCGGAGGGGGAGAGTTAGGGCTCCTTCCCACGGATGGATTTCCGCCGCGTAACATACGCGGCAGAAATCCGCTGCGTTGCCCGCAGCTATTAGGTTCTATTGAACCTAATAGCACAATGTGGAATTCCGCACCGTAAAATCACCCGTCCTTACCCGCGGCATGCTCTATTTGCCGCGGGTGTACGCGCGGACGGCTTCCATTGCAGTCAATGGAAGCCGTGCGTCACGCTATCTTCCGCTGTAGCACAGTGGAAGATAGAGTGAAACCGCTTCCCCGCCAGCCGCGTCATGTGACGCTGTGGGCGTGTCATGACGCGGCCGGCGTGTTACATGACGCTGTGGCGCATCACGCGCTCTATTACGCATGCGCACCGAAGCGTCATGCGGGACGGAAGACGCTAGATCCGGAGGTAAGTATTGGGGTTTCTGGGGGGCGCCATGACGGGCTCCACCGTGGAATTCCGCGGCGGAGCCCGTCATGGCCGTGGGAAGCCGGCCTTAGTTTGATTTGAAGACAAAAGAGTCTATGAGCTTTATTCTCAAGTATGGAAAGCTCTTATTAACCCATTGAAACTTAAAATTAGGTCTCAATAGTTGAAGCATAGATGGAGGTTAGTTTAGGTTTAACCCCTTAGTGACCAGCCCATTGCCTTTTTACGTCCTAGCTTGCTGGGCCTTATTCCCTGAGGACGTAGAAACATGTTTCCTGCAGGGATTAAGGCCCTGCAAGCTGAGGACGTGACAGCTCCATGCTGCCGGCTCCCGGAGGTAGCCGGAAACCTGGAGCTGCCATTCCGGGCCGCGGGTCCCCTCCCCCAGTCACATGATCGGCATTTACTGAATGCCGTTGATTATATAAAAGTTGATAAAAAGTTTTAAAAAGCTAAAGATTCAGCTGCCCCGGTGGATCGGATCCATCGGGGCAGCTAAAAGTACTCACACGCCTTCTCCGCAATGACCCGCAGTGTCCTGGCCACCCAGGTCCCCTCGGCGCCTTCTGCGGACTTGCGCCAGACGTCATACGTCGGGTGCGTGCGGCCCGGGAAATTAAAAAATTCTCTGGCTCCCATGTGTAGCCGAGAGCAGAGAGATGTCACCGGGAGCCGCTGTATGCAGTTTCCGGTCACATGATCGCTGCTATCGAATGGATAACAGCGATCATGTAAAGTAAAACAAGTTTTTAAAAAGTTTAAAAAAGACAAAAATGTTTAAGTTTCATGAAATAATGTACCTAAGGCCCCGCATTTATCTGTGGACTTCACCACGGCTTCTGCGCACACGCCCGCCGCCAAGGTGGCGGACGCATATGCAAAAGCCGCAGATTGCCAGGGTAATTTAAAATCTCCCTGCTCCTGGCTACCAAATGTACATTAAGGGGTGTAGTTTTTTTTTAAAATGGGGTCATTTGTGGGGGTATCTATCATTCTGACACTTATGAGCCTTTGCAATCTTGGCTTGGAGTAGGAAAGGAAAATGTTCCTCAAAATGTTAAAAATCAATGTTAAATTTGCACATCTCTTAAATGGTTAAAAAAACCTGAACTTTTTCCAATGTGCGCCCAGAATAAAGTAAACAAATGGAAATATATATCTTATCAAAAATTTGTACAATGTGTTTGCACATATTTGAGATATTGCAGTTGAAAATGTGAAATTTTTTTCAAAATTTTCCCAATTTTGGTGCTTTTAATAAATATACACAAATTCTATTGGCATATTTTTAGCGTCTAAATGAAGTACAACATGTGACGGAAAAACAATGTCAGAATCACTTCGATATGCAAAACCTTTACGGAGTTATTCTATGTCAAAGTGACACCTCAGATTTCCAAAATTTGGTCTGGTCATTAAGGCGCAAACAGGCTTGGTCACTAAGGGGTTAAAGCTAAAGATTTGGTGTCATTGACTGTGAGGTCCGAGATTGCTCCAAAGGACCTGAGGATCAGTGAAATTCCTTGTAATAAAGGTTAAAGAAACCATCTGGGCTAGGAGCTCTAGACGGTTTAAATGATTTTATTGCAGCAGCGCCGGCCCCATCGAAAGCAATGGGAGAACTCCACGATCTTCTGACATGGCTGTCACAGGCGTTCTGGGGATTCCCTTCAGCACCGCAGTGGGCTACCAATATAGGGGGTCACTATTACTACTGTGGCCACCAATATTAGGGGGTCACTATTACAACTGTTGCCACCAATATAAGGGGTCACTATTACTACAGAACTTACAGTAGCTGTAGAAGCAAAGTGGATAAGATTTTGAAGTCCTAGCTTGTGATAAGCCATACCCCTATTCCCTCCCTTGACCACACCCTATGTCTCATTTTGGGGCTCCACAAGAAACTTTTGCTTTAAAAATGGCTCCATGGCTGAAAACGTTTGTGAACCACTGCTTTAGTGTATAGGTTATTGTAAAATTGACCGAATGTTTTTCCAATCTCTACTGGGTTTTGGCTTAAGTTTCCATACTGGAGACATAATTTAGGGATTGCTGGTAGGAAGCGCCTGTGAGCAAGACGTTGTGCCAAAAGTCTGCCCTGTCGATCCCCTTGTGAGAAGAATCTATATCCTAACCATCTCAATTATTTTTCTGCTATAGTTGTAAGGCATAGGTTTAACTCTGTGTGTGCTGTAGAGATCTCAAACAGGAGATCCAGGGAAGGATTGGTCTTATGACACTCTAGCATGGAAGAATAGTAGGCCTCTTTTTGCTGCAGTTCCATGGCCTGTTGTGTCTTCAATTTGGAAGCTAGTTGAATGATTTTCCCTCTGACCACTGCCTGATGGGCTTCCCAATTCCTAGAAAAAGAGCTGGCTTCAGGGTGGTTGTGCACAAAAAAATACTCGACAGTATCGAGAATCTACTTGCGCAATGAATCGTTGTTCAGGAGATATTCATTCAATTGGCAGTGTCCAGTAGTTTTGTAGCTGGCAAGATCTGTAAAAGAGATTGAGTATGGGGAATGATCAGCCCAGGGACAAGTCAAAATTTTTGCTTTGACAATTTTGGGAAGAAATCTAGTTTGGTTAAAAACGTGGTCTATTCTTATGTATACATTATGTGCTATGAAGTAGTATGTCTAGTTTGGTAAAAGTTCTGGCAAATGTCTACGATGTCGGAGGAGTATAAGAGTTTAGCAAATCGATGGGCTGAGGCAGTTGGGGGGAATAAGTTTTGACAAGTGTGAATTAGATTTGTAGTGCTAATTTGGAATCTCGACCCACTATGATTGGACCTTCGAAGTGAGGGAGCCACATGGTTAGAAGCGAGAAGAATGTGGTAAAAAACTGGTGTGGGGGCGCAACCTTCTAAGATACTAGAAGATAAAAGATCCAATATGTGATAGTGAATGTGTGCCTTCACTATCACATGGAAATTTTGTTCCATGTAAAGGGGCCCTAAAACAAATTCCCCAAGCTGGTTGGTGTAGGCCACATTCTTTTCGCTACACTCACGCCCACCCTGGTGGAGCGTCATCTGGTTGGCAGCACCTCCATCATTTGAAATACTCCATCATTGGAAATACTCCAGAAATATTCCACCCTCCTTTCTCATCGCTTTTACTCACATGGATAGAAGGGTATGCAAGAATGGGAGTTGTTTAGTATTGTGGGCATAATAATGGAGCACAGGTCACATTCTTTATATGTCACATTCTTTTAGAAACCTACCCGGTCCGGGTGGATCTTCTGTAGAGCAGAGGATGTTCGCCTAAATATCCATATCCTTACACCTCTATTCTTCTCCTGTGCAGAGGGCAGGTAATGTTTTGGATAATTGCGATGGAAGGCGGCCAGGGCAAAATACGTCTCCTGGAGGAAAATCACGTCAGCCTGAAGTCTGTGGTAACAGTGAAAAAAGGCTTTGCATTCTTGATGGAAGAATTGAACCCTGATGGGGGGTTATTGGCTGTTTTGGGGGTGGTTTGTCAAGATTATCACCTGGTGCGTCCCCTCAGTTAGCCAACTCCCACTCCGCTCCTTCCAATAGGGCGTTTAGATAACACTGATGTAGTGCGTTCTCATCTGTCTCCACAGGGAGGGAGGCCACCCAGCGCTGCAAGGATATCTCTCCTCTGTCTTTTGAACAGCTTTGAAGTACTTAAAGCTGTCTCGCTGTCGTTTCCCATCTGTACAAAAAGTTGGGATCTCATGTTTGATCAGGCTTGCTGCATGGGAGATGAGGTGGTATATTTTTTCACCACCAAGCAGTCAAGAGTGATATTTTGTTGAACCTCAGGATAATGGCTTCCCACTAGGAGACAAGCAGGGTGCTGCTTAAAGCCAATAATGCTGTTGTGTGTGGTGGGAGGTTTGTGTAGGGTCTTCTATCCCCTTGGGCTGTTATAGAGACCCTACCAGCAGCACTTAGGTCATGATTTTTGGGGCTATGGCCCTGCTTGAGGGGCTCCTCAGCTCTTCAGCCTCTGTGGTGGCTCAGCAGGACGATCTCCCAGCTGTCCCCGGAAATTTAGCCTGTGGCTTAGCGGACTTTGCTAAACCGAAAGCCTTTGCGGCTTCTGATTGGGCCACAGCACCCCTCTGCTATCTCTCTGCACTGAGAGGACAGTGACGGTACTGGTAAAGGCATTAAGTGGCACAGGATTAAGCTATTGGCTTAATTGAGCTCTTCTGCTGCATCTCTTCTCGCGATAGAGGTTAGGCCACGTCCCCCATAACTTTTTTGAACAAAAATTTTGTTCCATGTAAAGGGGCCCTAAAACAAATTCCCCAAGCTGGTTGGTGATAATCTTTAGTCTCCTGTTCCCCCTAAATAGCAAAAAAAATAGTCTAGGGAGGAGAGGCCCACAGGGTTATACTACTGGACTGAGTTCGCCAATAAACAAACCCTCTTGTTATGATGCTGAGTGACAGTGCCCAAATGTCCAGTGCTGTACTGTAACACTTTCCTATAACCAGGGAACAACAAGTAGGTGAATACCAGTAGAGGAGTACAACAACTTGTGTAGCACCCTGCTGGCATTGGTTCCCCTCTCCAGTCTGCCTTTCTACAGAAGGAGAATGAACACCTGAAAAGGTATTTTCCTTTGCTTCCCAGAGAAAAGTACACAACGTGAGAAGTGGAGTTTATGGTGAGATGCAGGTTACAGTAGGAACCGTTGAACAGGCAGGTGTCACCTATCTACCCTGGTTCCCCAAAAATAAGACTGTCATTCATTTTTCCTCCAAAAATTTTTTACATGCATAGCTGCCTGGATGCTATTTCTATCGTCTTTTTTATTAACTGTAACTAGAGCTCAGTTTTGGAGTAGAGCTTATACTTCAAGCATCCTCAAAAATGATGCTAGGTCTTATTTTCAGAGAAACAGGGTATATGCTCAGGAGGCTAGATCATCCAAAAAATTCAACCACTGCCACACAAGCTTGTTTGGAACTGCATAGCTGGAGACTAATGTCTTACGTGTGGATTCTGCCCTTAGCAAAACCACAGAATAGGGGGTAACTACCTGGTTGTTGGGGGGGGGGGGGGGGGGGGGGGAAGGGGAAGAAGAGTCTGACTGCTGGGACCTCCTCTGATCACTGGAGTGAGAGTACCGTGTTCCCCTGTATGCCTAGTAATGAATAGAGTGGTGGTCGGATGTTTGGACACTACTCCATTGTACAGGGACTTCCAGTGATAATTGACTTCAAGCACTCGGCTATCTCCCAGGCCGACTGAAATGAATCGAGTTGTGACCAAGCATGCTGGCTGCTCCAGTCAGAACAAGTCACAGAGCGGGACACGGAACCCTAATTCTGGTGATCAGTGGGGGAGGGGGGGGGGGGGTTCTACCAATCGTTCAAAACGAGCAAAAAGTAATGAAAATTGTTCAGTCTAAACTCAGCTAGGGGTGCCTACCCACTGGCGATTTTTTTTCCTGCGATGCTAAACTGCGTTTCGCCTGAAGAGCAATTAGCATAGAATGTGTTCTTGGGTTTTTTTTTTCGTTTCGTTGCAATTTTTCACATAGGAACTGTCAGTTGCATATGTCTCCTTATTTTTCTCTTAATGCATCCATGATTGTCAATGGAAATTAACGAAAAAGGCGCGAAAAACGCTGCGTTTTTCACGCACGAAAATCGGCAACGCCAGTGGGTAGGCGCCCTTACAATCGAACGACGTACAATAAATCATTTACATTTTGTTCATTGTTCATTTTATGCAGGCATAAAAAAAAAAAAAATCATTGGATCGTTCAGTTTAAATACCGCTCGTTCAGTCATTTTCATTGACTTATACAACGACCGTGACCGACGGGAGTTTCTATTGTTAAAAACGCAAGTTTGTGCATTGCGATAAAAAAAGGAAGCCCCATAGGGAAACATGGGCGAGAGGAGGGGGGGGGGGGGGGGGGGACAGTAGAAAGGTAGGGTGCAAATATCTTCACATGAGTGAAAACATTGCAAGTGGGAATGAAAGCATTGATTTCATAATTCTGCATTTTCAGTCACTCTCGCATTGCAGGATTTTATCATTCGAACTTTGGTTTCCTACGGTTTTTTTTTTGTATGTCTGGTACACACACAATACAGAGTTCATACCCAGAGTATTACATCCTTGTTGTAGGCTGCGGATTTTAGGGCTGAAGTTCAATGGCATTCACAGCTCATGGTTGGGGTGGGATGTAGAATATGTATATATTTTTTGCATATGATCTATTTAAGGGTAAGTTGTTTACACGCAGCAGAACATTCTACACCATTTCCGCATTCAATACAGTCAAAATCTGCACATGTGGAATTTAACTTGAAATGAGCTGCGTAGCCACAGGTGACTGCAGAAGATACAGCGCTCCCCTCCGGTCTAAAGTCTTCACGCTGTCTGCGCTCCACAGCGTCTTGTAATAAACGCAGCACCACGAGTCTGGTGATGCCACTGCGCCTGACCAGCGGTGCTGCGCTCAATACAGGCCACTGGTTGCCGGCAAGTGCAGAGAGAATTAAGAGTCTGGAGGTGAGAGTTGCATCTTCAGAAGAATGCTGCGGATACGCACCTGGTTTCAAGTCAATGTCCACACAAATGGTGCAGAGTTTAACAGTTTCAAACGCTACAGAATTTGGCACGGAAATTCCGTTTAATGTAAACATAGGCCAAAACTATGTTCACGGGGCAGGAATGATGTGAAATTTCCACAGCAGAAAATACTGCATTTCCCTATCCAAAACAATCATAATCCAAACCATTAGTTTGGTCCGAGACTCAAAATCAGCTGCTGCTGCGTTGCTTAATATTTTTGGTGTTTTATCCACTTGAAAAGTGTTTTTGGTTGGGAAGTGTTAACTGGATTTCTTATCTGAAACGATAGCATCATTAAAATTTAATTTAAAGTCCTTGAAGATGCAATCATCCAATTACTACGATAGTACACAGTATTACTTATCCACTGCATCTACTAAACCTATGACCACAACTTAATAGCCTCTGCTGGAGTTGGGTCTAATAGAGTTACATAGCAGATGTGGAGGCCTTTGTCAAACTTTTGGTCCCCATGAAAATCTATTGGTACCTTGCGATCGCACTGCAGAGTTCTGATGGGTAACAGAAAGAGCCCCCTGTCATCTGCTGCAGTCGCTATTGTGGCATGAAAGGGGTTAAACTGACAAGATCGGAAGTTTTATCACGATTGGTGGGTAGAGCAAGAAGTCTGGTTATCAGTCAGCCAAGCCACCTTAAAAGATGCATGCGCAGGTTTAAAGCCCTTTAGTGAGGTCAGTAAAAAGATGGTAGTCACTAAGGAGTTAAGTACAAGATCTCTACTTATGCAGCTGGGTGGACATTTAGCATTAGCTGAAACAGGTGAGCTGCAACCATCAGCTATTGTGACTGGTGGGTCCTCTTATCGATACAGAGGTGTTAAGGCCCATTTTAGACGGGATGGATGTCGGGCAAATAATGTCAGACACTTGTCCCCACAAGTACCCACTCATGTGCTTTTGCACAGGAGCGAGTATCATTGCTTTACAGCGGGGCGGCTGGAGATTTCATTCCTCGCTCTCCCCCACCCTTCTCCATTCACTTAACATAGTGGCCGTTCAGTACTGAATGGAGAGGGGCGGGGGAGCGAGAGGAGAGAAATCTCTAGCAGCCGCCCCACTGAGAGCCAGCAATACTACCTGTGTTTCCCCGAAAATAAGACAGTGTCATATTAATTTTTGTTCAAAAAGGTTTAACTTCTTTACATGTATAGCTGCCTGGACACTATTCAAATTGACTTTTTTTAATTAACTGTTAGTAGGGCTTCATTTTGGAGTAGGGCTTATATTTCAATCATCCTCAAAAAGCCTGAAAAATCATTTTGCATCCTCAAAAATTCTGGAAAATCATGCTAGGTCTTATTTTCAGGGAAACAGGGTAGCTCCTGTGCAACAGCACTACAGAGAGCGAGTATGTGCGGGGACGAGTGTTGGGCATAGTTTGCCCGACCTTCGTCCCGTGTAAATGGACCTTTAGCTTTCATTGTAGTCCTGCATAAGAGGATCCATGTAGACAAGTCAATGCTAGTTTGAATAAGCGAGTGACGTCAGCGCTAACTCATTTGTGTGCTATTTAAACTGAATGATATTTAAGCCTGCATAAAATGGATGAGTGAAAAGCGAAAGATTCTCGTTCGACTGACATTTAGACCAAACAATTATCGTTCACTTTCATGCTTAACAAGATTAAAAAAAAAAAAAAAAAAAAAAAATCAAACACCGTTAGCGGTCAGTGTGAAAAGTGCAGAAGTTTAGGATTTCTGATTCACTTTACAGTGTGCCTGACTTTTCAGAAGAAGTTGCTCTGTGTGTACAGGAGGAACAGAACTCTCCAGCCATTGTAAGACTTATATCCTGCGTTTAACTTCAGATTGTATCTCTGATTTTCAGCTCTCTCTGAACTGATGGGACAAGTCTTTTGTTGTGCTGTGTTCTATACAGTGCACAGAGAAAACAGATTTTGTTCCTCAACACACAACCATCAGGGAGTGGGGGAAAGTTTAACAGTAAACTTACCATTAGCTCTTACAGCACATCTGTATGAGTCTCTGCTTCTCCCCCTTCCCATCTCTACACACTTCAATAAGGAGGATAAGTCCTCTCCCTCACTTCACAATCCTATAATCTGTTACTAGAGACAGGCATCACCTGACAACAGGCAGTGGACAGCAACTTAAAAGGAAGACCCCCTAGTGTCCAGCACTTTTAGCCTGGGTTCACACAGGGCGGATTTGCTGCGGTTTGCCGTTGCATATCTGCACTGCGGCAAAACCGCTGTGTTTGCAGTGCAAAATGTGTTTGGGCAAAAAGCTGTTCTCACAGGACGGATTTTTTCGCACTGCCACAGTGCGGAAATACAGCTGCGGTGCGGTTTTTCAAGACAGCATGTCAATTCTTTTGACTTTTCTGCAGGGCTTTTTGGTCCATAGACCTCTATAGACACAGCAAAATCCGCACCAAAATCCGCTGCGAGAGTAAAAAAGCGCTGCGGAAAAAAAACACATGCGGATTTTCCGCGCAGAAAATACGCAAGACACAAATAACCTTTGAAGCGGTTTTGACACAGAAGCAGTTCTTCTGCGGCAAAAACGCAACGGAAAAGCCGCAGCAAAACCGCAACAAATCCGCCCTGTGTGAACCCAGCCTTAAAGTGTTTTTTGTTTCAGAACATAAACAAGTCACTGTAGCTAAAGTGATTTGTACTTTTGCTAGTTATCACACAGGCTATTATATAAGCACAAATTATTAGAAAAGCCAGTTACCATTTAAAATGTTTTCTGCATTTTGATGTTGTTGGTCTGCCCCAGTATACCCAACAATCAGCTGAATGAAATCGTAGTGCAGCTGTGTCTGAGATGGGGTGAGCTTCAGTAACAATGAACTAGGGATGTGCTGGAAACAAAGTGTACTTTAAAGGCATTATCTGCTTACCGGACAATATTCCCCCTATACTATACCACTAACTGTGCTAAAACAAGGTCAGCTGTATGTACCCCCCATTCTCTGCTACCGTGATCCAGTGCTGTAGCCTCGCCATCTTCCTGGTGTTTGTTGTTGAAAAAGTCACCAGGCTAGGCTCACACAGGGCGGATTTGCCGCGGAAATTCCGTGCGCAATTTCGCCACGGCAACTCCGCCTGCGGCCGCTAATCTCGGGATTAGCCAGACATGTGGACGAGATTTCTCAGAAATCTCGTCCACACGGGACGGCCAATCCGCTGCGGTAAGTCAGGCAGGCTTTAGAATATGCAGCATGTCTATTTATTTTTTCTTTCCGCTGCAGCCGCGCTCTCCTCTATGGGAGCGCCGGCCGCAGCGGAAGAGCGAGTGGCTGGGCCGCTTCAAAGCCGCCGTGGGATTTTCCTGCGGCGGTTCTCCCGGCGGAAATCTCGCGTTTTTTTGCTGCGGCCAAACTGCGGGATTTACGGCGGGAATCCGCCCCGTGTGAACCCAGCCTAATACATAAATGGTGCATAATCTCAGAGCAACGTCATATACAGATGTGCGCAGGTGAACGAGTACAAGCAGTTGGGACCACATGACTACTATAGAAGCTAGTATAAGGTTCTATTCACATGGGCAAGGGCAATATAAGGCAGAGAAATCCGGCCTGATCTTGTGCTTGTAAACATACGTTTTACCCGTGGATGTGAGTAGTTTTGAATAACTTCTGTGAAATTCTGATCCTACGACACTTGTTTCATGTACAGAAGAGGATCGGCAAGCGTTTCCCAAAGGAAACATCACATCACACGGCATGCAAGGTGTTTGGCTGTCCCATTAAAAGCAATGTGCGATGCGTTCCGAGGGACCTGAAAAACAATAGGACACGCAAATTTTTTTTTTTTTACCTCCCAGCATCGCTCATCAGTATGACTCCATTCAAAAGCATAGAGTTCATATTCGTGCGTCTCACACCGCCAAAAACACGTGCGTGATTGGCGATCATGTGAATGTAGCCCAAGATAAAAAAAAAAAAAAAAAGGGTAAAATACTGTAAACAAAACAAACAGACAAGCTCTGGAATTACAGGGTCACATTTTAATTCCTGAAATTTTACAGTTCAGCATTAATATCACCACATGTATACAAATGGTGTAAAACAAGTACAGTGGTATTTAATACAAAATAAACTTCTGTATTTTTATGGAAAAAAGAACTATACTTCATATCTACACAGACAGCCCATCTTTCCAAACAATAGCTAAAATTATAATTAACTACAAAATCTTCAAAACTTGGAAACTGCTTCAACTATCAGGAGAAACGGATCTAGAACCTGGAACAAGGGGGACTTTTCCGAGAGGACTGCAGCTGCTCCGTGCGTTTCTGAACGGTAAATTCAAGTGAAGGAGGAACACTTCATGATCTCAGATCATATATGGAGGAATATTACAATATTTACAGCTGAGGTGCTAAAAATCAAAACCAAAGAAAAATAATAAAAATCGGATTCCACAACTAGACCGGCTACGGCATATCGGCTGCAATTCATTTACATCCATGGAATGTGCTCTGAATTGCTATGTGAGTGTGTACCGAAAGCGACTGCTTCTCCCTTTACACCCGTCTCTAAAAAAAAAGGTAAAAGGTGCATATATCAGTCTTTCCTGACACTATGAAACAAAATGACTGATGGCAACTCATTGCTTGCTGTGTTAACCCTTTGGTATATTTGTTTCTTGTATAGCCATGATGGTTTCAGCACTTAAAAAAAAAATTGGAATAGTTTAATTAATGTGGACTAAAAACAGCCAACAGCATCAAACCAAGGAGGCCGAATGCAAAAGGGAAAAAAAACAAAAAAAACTAAAATGGGTAACACACTTTTCATATAATTAACACAAAAATATTAACACTGCAAGAGATTGAGGCACTGGTTAGGAGGTCAATGGGCAGTTTCCAGACTAGTTTTGGAAGCTACTGATCCTTGGCATCAGTATTTCTGGAAGTGCAGTATGCAGGACGGGCTACTTATTACATCTGTCCATTCTGACTTCAGATTTTAATAAAATACACACTGAAAGATTCTCATTCATTTTTTTTTCTCTTTTTAAAAGTTAACATGCACTACAATGTGTCACCCATCCCCCCTCCCAATCCTACTACCGAAGACGGGAATTAAATTTACAAAGACTGGTCCCAAAGTTAGATCAGAATTCTTTCCCTTCAATGTCTTTTTTTTGTGTTTTTTTTTTTTTTCTTTTTATAAAATAGGCAATTAAGAAAACACTATGGCCAGCACCATTAAAAATTACCGGTGTGCAACTGAGAGCTTTTTCTCTTTTTTTTTTTTTATTTGAGTCTAGTTGACTTACCTTGGGGCAACCCTGCAACATTAAAATGTGTCTAAGTGATCCATTCTGTCCCCCTCCCCAAACACAAGATGCGCAAAAGCAATCATCTTTGCTTGTCATCGCTCATCCGTCATTCCGAAACCCTACAAGTAATTAGAACCGCTTGAAGGACTTCCATGAAATCTTGGCATTTCCACCCTTCTCGTGGAGTTTGGCTACTTCCATATTATTCGAGGGAGAAAGCGTCCTGACTCGCACTAAGCTCAGACATCAGTTGCTGCGTTAACCCAAAACTAATGGTTGTCAATTTAAGATCCCAGCCTAGGTCTCTTTCTTGGAGAAGTCTCTTCCTCCTCCTCCTCTTCCTCATCGTCAGGGTAATCCACCAGTCCGATCAGGCTTCCCTGCTGCAGAAACCACAATGTTAGTTATCGTATGAAGATGTAATTTTACAGAGGATACTGTTACGCTGCAATGCTACTTCCAAAGCCTCAACTGTCCCAATGGCTCATGTGATATGATTGTCCAATAATCACATGACATTTCATAATTATTGGACAGTCATTCTGTCCACACAGCAAGCTTTAAGGCCGCCTGCACACGATCGGAAATTCCGCGGCGAGATTTCCCGCGGAATTTCCGCTGCTGGAAGCCTGCATAGGATTGCGTTAACAAACGCAATCCTATGCAGACGGGCGCGATTTGGCCGTGCGAAATAGCGCGCGGCAAACAAATCGCTGCACAGAAATGTCACTCAGCTGCCGCCGGCTCCGGTCTGCGCATCCGCCAGCTGTGCGGCAAGCCGGCACATCAAACAGCCGAAGCCGGCGTGCACGGGCGAGTACGCACTGGTCCCTGCAGGCGCCCCGGTCAGGTCCCGCCGGATCCGACCCGCCCGTCTGCAGGCAGCCTAAAAGAGATTGTACCAAAATGCACAACACTTCCTGGGGGTACAACTAACCAGTCATAGACCCGCTCCTGGCACCCCTGGCAATCGGCTAATGTCACTGGGGGATTGCAGAAGGCATCCAAGCATATCTACTTTGCAGTGGACAAAATATACTATTACAGGATGGTTACCCACATGAATGGCTGCCCTGTAACAGAACGGTACAAGGTCCTCCATATGAGGAGCAGCTCTCTATGCTGGGACATAGAAGGATAGCCCAAGTGAGGGACCACACATTAGGATGGTAATATGCCCCAATAGGACATACAAACAGGAGGTTGTGCTCGACACTACTTCTTTATCCCCTTAACGACTGCCCATATGCCCTTTTACGCCGTCAAGTTGCTTTATTCTGATGCAATCGCCTTTTTACAGACCTAGTATTATACAGAGGGAAGCGGTTCCTCCTTGTGGAGTGCGCCAAGGATACATAAGGAGATTTAAGCCTGGTTTAGTCAACGATTATCGCTCAAAAAAAAAAAAAATCTTTTGAGCGATAAACGTTGTGTTCTTTACAGCGCAAGGCGATAGCTCAAACATAGAGGGATCACCTTGCACTCCGAGTGGGGAATGCAGAAAACAAGCAGGGCCGCTTGTCTTCTGCATTAAGCTGTTCCCCGCTCGGAACGCCCGGCTGTTATCCGAGCGGGGGATGAAGAACACAGCTGGACCGTTCTGTTCTTCATTCCCCGCCTGTCAGTGAGTGTGATACAGCTGAAACAATAGTATCAGCTGTATCCCGCTGTGACTTCCTGATAACTGATCGCTGATCTTTCAGCATGCTGAAAGACCAGCGATGGCTTAACGAAAACTGCACATTAACGTTGTGTGCAGTTAGACAACAATTATCGCTCAAAAGATGACAGTGATTTTTCAGTGAAAATTGTGCCTAAAAGGGCCTTTACAGGCCATGCAATGCTCTTTTGGGAAATTTGGTATGCAAATGGTAGATGGTACAACGAGGTGATGCTACAGAAAATTGTACAGTCTCCCTTTTGTATTAGGCTAATAAACATTCATGTAGAGTACACTGTTCTAATTGGGTCATTAAACTAGTAAAGTACATGACTAAGGCTTTCTATATTGCAACAGAATCCTCATGTACCTCTGAACAAAGTAGTCTTAATTTGTCAAAAGGAGCCAAAAAAATGGATGTTTTGCTCATAGCAACCATAGTACAGAGTTCTCTTGTCTAACACTTAGCTCACCTTTGTAGACGTGACTGTAGTTGATAAACTTGTGTTCTTAGAGGAAGACCCATTAGAACCTGCTGGTGGGGTCTGAGCTGCCACAGATTTGCTGTTTGCACTATTTGCTCCATTAGCTGAGCTGGCAGAGTGAGAAAAAGTGAACTTGAATCCTCCCACTGAGGTCCTCTTTGGAAGATTCTCCTTGTCTTCACTTTCTTTAGCTTTGGAAACAGAAAAGAAATGTTAGAGTAGCTGCACTCTCAGAAATCTTTTGGACATGTCAAGAGAGAAAGAGACATGTCAAAAGTATTGATCAGTGGGGTTCCGCTGCCGAGACGCCCGCTGAAGGCTCACCCGAGCCCCGTGCTTCCGTCAGCTGAAGATGGCCTTGTACACCTCTATGAGGCAGTCTTCAGCTGCTAGTAGCCACCAAAAACCAGCGAACATAGCTGAAGGGGTCAGAGCTCGGGTGAGCCATCAGTGGGGGTCTCAGCAGCGGGACCCCCAGTGATCAATACTTTTGACATGTCAAAAGTTTTTTTGTTTTTTTTTAGTGCAGGTATTCTTTAAGAATACAAATAAGTACATAACATACAGCAACTAAGTGAAAGGGAAACAGTCAGTCTTCCTGCAGATACAGAGGAGCAGCTGAGCAGACTAGTGCATAATTTTGGTATATAATTTAGCAGGAACAAATACAGATAAAAACTTCCATGAAAGTTCTGTTTCTCTCGTACAGAATACCACCCCATGTGCATACAGTCTAACCCGTCCTGCACTTCTGTGGGAATCAAATGAGCAGCAAAGATTTTTATCCTCTGGAAGAAATGGTTTCCATTCAGTGACTAAGCAGAGATCCTGAAAACTGAAGAACTAATACAATAAAGTATATTAGTATAGCTTTTCATTCTGACGAGTAAATTAATTTTCTAATTCACAAACTCAAAATATCTGTTTTTAATAGTAAACCACCCATTTATACCTTTCTTGGTTTCCATAAATTTTTCATAGCTGTCAGGAAAGTCATCTTCCGTCTTCGACTTTTCAACAGGAGGTACAACGGCTTCACCTTCTTCCTCCTCATCTTCATTAAACCATAGCTCTTCATCTTCATCCAAAGCTCTTGCATCTCTTCGGAATCTGTTGCTACGCAGTATAGACGGTACACTATAGAGGAAGTATATTGAAAGTGTCAAGATTTGTGTTTGCATAAGGACTCAGGGACGAGGGGGGGGGGTATCCCATGTATTACATGCAAGTATATGCGCATCTACTGCACATCCTAAATCTGCATAGCCTATATTTGTGTGCAATAAGCATCATAATAGGACATTCTACGATTTTTTTCACACGTACGGAAAAAAAACAAAACAAAAATAAAAACAGGTGCGAGTGGCCCAATAGAAATCAATTGGCCTTTAGCACCGCACAATACCCTGTTTCTCTGAAAATAAGCCCTACCCCGCTGATTTTTCGGGATCAGGGAGGCTTTTAAGCCGTACCGCGAAAATAAACCCTAGCTGCATTACAATGAAAATAAAAAGGAATACATTACCTAGCAGGCTCGGTCCAGGTCCCTCCCGCTGCTCTCCGAAACTCCGACAATTTATTAATCCCATAACCAGAAAGTCATCTTCTGTGGGAGGCCGATGACTGCAAGAAGAGTGTCGGAGCTCCGGAGAGCAGCGGGAGGTACCGGGACCAAGCCTGCTAAGTATAAGACATCCGCTGAAAATAAGAACTCGTGCCTCTTTTGGGGCAAAAATTATTAGACAGGATCTTCTTTTCAGGTAAACATGATAGGTAGCATACATCTGCTTGTGTGAGCAAGCCCTAAGACGGACATAACCGTATAGGTGATCATACTGAAGTTGGACTCAAAAACCTAGGTTCAATCTAAATGCCTCTCCTTGATCAACCCCCAACCTAACATAAAATCAGTCCATAACTCTGTACAAAATTAATTTGACAATCCAGTCTAAGACACAGCTTCAAATCCCCTGCATGAATAGATTTAACACATTACATTTACCTGCATCTGCCACTAGAGGGAGTTTTACTGTATAACAGTAGTAGGCAGTAAGCGCCCTCTAGTGGCGGATACAAGTGGCTATTGCGCTCTCTTAATGGGGTTATCCAAAGAAATTTGTTTTATTATAATAAGTTGCTCAGTGTGCTGTACTATAAATGATATTTGGGCAGAAGAGCAGGGAAGGTTAGTAGATGGTGTGTGCGCGATAGATAATCTCTAACCTTTCCCCGCTTAAACCTGACCGCCTCGTCACCAACACTAGGGCCTTGTGATTGCTGCAGCCAATCACCATCTCCAGTGGTCACATGGCCCGTATCAATATCATTGCCGCTCCCTTGCACCTGGAAACGAAGACCAGCAGAGACCGGCAGCAGCAGAAGAGTGGAGGAGGGCAAGTAGATCTATTTTATGTTAATAAAGCAGGCTGAGCGAGGAAGAGTCGGGAGACGTCAGTGAATATATACCTGGTTTAGGGCCGGCCCAACTATGGAGGGGTTGTGGAGCTCTATATCAGGACAAAACGGAGCCACGAACAAGATATATAAAGGACTCAATACATTTTAGGGCTCATTCAGATTGTTTGAATTCCGTCTGTTCTATTTTTGGAGCAGAAAAACTGAATTCAAATAGAATTAGGCGTTTCAGCTTTTGTCCATTAATCTCAATGGGTTTTCAAAAAAGAATTTATTGTACATTTGGATTAAGGAATGGGATCGTACCCAAGCACCAGTGTGAATAGTGCCGTATCGTTGCTTAAGTCTATACTACCACACAGTTGTATTAAGGCTAATTAGGCATAATTAGGATTCCTATTCCATTGCATGGAGCCGCTGTGTCTCAGAATATGACATTACATTGAGGCTTGGATTTGGCCTGGAGGGCTGTGTAGCAGCACAGAAAGCCAATTATCCACTGAGGACTGCCACACAAGCGCCATGCCTTACTAAAAGGGAAAAAATGTCAATAGATAAGCGTTTTCTATCATCGGCCTCACCTGTTTAATTTCTGACTCTGCCGGTCTTTTTCTTGCTCATACTTGGTCTTCAGCCCCTTGAATGTTTGAACATATTCAATAGACTCAAGAGCCTTATAGAAGTTATCCACTATATGCGCTGTCAGCGACTTTATGTCTTCCTGTAATGTAAAGGAACACAAGACTTACATCCAGCTCTCATCACTGCATCAAGGGGAGCTCTACTGGCAGCGGCGACATCCAAAGTTTATACAATAAGAACTTCGGTTTGAATGGGCCAGAGACAGGATCAGGTGTAAATATGGAAGTGATGACCCCATAACAGCATCACCCTCATCAATGGGGCTCTCACCACCTCCACATTCTCACTCAACACCTATTGGACATTGCCTACATCTAACAGTAGATGGCCTATTTAGACTCTGCTGGGATGTGTAGTCCAAACACAAAAATAGCACAGTATACACTTGTGTGGTGTGGGCTACACGGTCACTTTACCCACGCCACACAATAAAGTGCCATGCTGCCTTCATTGCAAGTTAATGTGGCCCCTTTGTGACTGCAAGTAATCGGCCATGTTCACGGTTTTAGTAGCTGATGGGCCACAACATGACCACATTCACTTTCATGGTTTGTGATGACAGCAGCATTACCACTGCAATCTTTGGGCATAACATACATTGTGCGGCCAAAGTTGCTGTGTAGCCCTAACCTTATTGGAACAGTAGGTAAGAGTGGATTAGGTTTAGTGGTGCGGGGAGATCACAGACTAAGTAGTGCTGTGCTTGAATAGTCACTTACCACTCTGATGAATTCAAAAAGTTCTATTATTGCGGAGTTTAGCAAGTTGTATCTGGTTCCATTATCCACAAGTGCATTGATAACCGGTTCAAAAAGGTTTCCCTTTATAATATAACGGTTGTAAAACTCATCTTTCAAACCAATTATTCGCCTCATGAAACGTAAAGCACCTAGAAGGAACACACTGCATGAGTAAGACATGCTGCAAACATGTATACGTTAACCAGGCCCAACCGCGAAAGCTCCAAATACATGCATCTCTCCCAATAACTACACTACATCTGGAAATGCTCATTTTAAAGAGGTCAATGACGTAAGGCACATTTTTACAAAGGTCAGAGTGACGCCGCTGCTCTGACCCTAAGTAGTGGCCAGCGCTTGTAATTGCAGGCGTAGCTCTCATTGAAATCAATTGCAACTGCAATTACAAGCGCAGCTCCCAATGATTTCAATGAATTAAACACGCAATTTAAAAGCACCGGTCACTACACAGGGGGTCGGAGTAGCGGCTTTCCACTCAGACCTGGCACTGCCTGGTAAAGCGCTTTAACATGCGGCTGCTTGGAAGAAGTTGGCTAGGATATAGCAAATCATCCACGAATAAGGAATTAGTCTCCAGCCTGTTACATTCGACTCTAAACAGTCACTTCCCAGCATCTGCAATAGAAGAGCCTTCTAAGAGGCATTATGAATAACTTTTCTGCTATTCTAGTTCTCCACATGGTAATTTTGTAATTCGTCTTTTATGGCCCATGATGTGCCGGCAGCAGGTCATCTATGATGTTATCTCATATACAGATCACATGAGCCAGGAGCCGATGACCAATGCTCTGTATATAGAAGAAAGTCACAGGTGAGGTCCTGTTTCAGGGGGTGTGTTTTTTGCATTTTATTAGCTGCAGTAGCCATGTGGCAATACAGGCACATCATCGCTGCAATCCTTAACAAAAACCAGAGAGAATGAATGGAGCAGCAACGCTAGATGATGGCCGATTAGGTCAGAATTGGCCAATTATTTGGCATAACCCTCAACTTTAAGACAAAGCGCCTTCTGTACAAAACACAGCAAGCTCCTCAATACTACAGGGCACAGTGCCGGAGTCTGAAACTTGTGCCATTCATGAAAGTTCACAAGAGGGAAAGGACTTACAAAGTGCCAAGAAAGTATGTTTTGAGTTCATTAGTATTAACACTCTCCGAAGCAAATCCTTGTTCATGATGTAGTTCTTGATGTGGTACGTGTGATGCTCTACACAAAATGTCAACAACTCCAGAATTAACGCAAGTAGCTGAGCAGTCTGATAGTTATCTGAAATACAGAAAAGAGAACCTCAGTGTCACCCATCCACACGCAGACCACCCATTGGAAGCATTTCATATAGTTACACAGCATGTAAGACCGAAAAAAGACATCTGTAGGTTTTTATTTTTATGGACTTAACAGACGATCCTAAACATTTTTACAATAGGTTTTATCAGCCTATTATGCACATTTTTCTTTAAAAACCCCCTCTTCTGCTGCACAGCTGTTAGTGAAGAAGATAGTTCTCTCAGTCTTGTCTTCATCTAGCTGCATAACCGAAGAGGGGCTTAAGAAAAATGTACAGAATACACTGATAAAACCCATTTTAAAAATGCTTAGAAATCGCCTTTTTTTCTCTTATTTAAATGTACAGAAGTGCAGGTACTTAGGTTTGTAAAACAAGGAATGCCTACTTCAATACTCAGATATTTCTAAACACGAAAATAATGCTATATTCATAGCTACAACTGAGTATTTCGCTTTTAGCGCCAAAATTGTGCACCAGATTCGTAAAATCCTTTTTTTTCTCCCTTTAATTACGGTATCTCCTCAGTGAAACAACACTTTCACTGCTCACAGACTTATAACTGGGAGCTGTATAATGCTGTTGGGGCCCCCTAGTGGTCAATATAGAAAGAGGAACTAGCTCACCAGCACAAGCCACATCCACAGTCGAGCACAGACTAGATTGTCCATCCAGGTAAACATGCAGCTTAGAAAGGAAATCCAGCTCATCCAGTGACCCAGAAAAATTCTTAAAAATTTACAAAAACCTGACATGCTTCAGGCACATAACAGCACCCTAAGGCTTAATGTCCACGGGTGGACTTGAATTGCGGACGATCCGCAATAGAGAAACATGGGCATCCGCAGCTGAATCAAAGCATGTGGATTTTGTCTATATGAGCATTTTTGTTTTTTTACATACGTATGGCTGCTTACACACCTGCGCTGGGGATTTAGTTTTCCCACTCCGTTCAGGAAGCAGGAAAGGGGGAATCCCCGCGGCTGAACAGTTTTATCTGTGAATGGAACCGAATATCGCCGGATGGACCCCATTGACTATAATGGGGTTCGTCCACTTACCACATAGCTGCCTGATTTTTGGACGGAAGCAAAAGCGCTGTGATACTGGCCTAATACGCGGCGACTAGAAGCCATTAATTTCAATGGGTTTGCTCATGTGATGTTTAAGTGCATGGAAAAATACGCAGCATATCCTATTTTGGTGCGTATTACAAACACAGCATATTTCTGCTGGCATATTCACTTTCATGGTGTAAATACACAAGAAACCTGCCTGTATTCACGTATACAAACCCACAGGAATGGCTGAAATACACAAACACGTTCTAGTCCGTGTAAATACGTAGTGTGTATACACAACTGAACCCCGCAGGTGTCTATGTGAATGAGCTGTAACAGTAATCATAGGGCAGCTTTCATTTTACGTCAGCTGGTTGAGAAATGAAAGCCGCGCTGTGATTGGTCGTTCTGGTCAACAAGGAAGTCTTATGGTAGACTGTTATACTAAATGAAAAGTTTTGAGTTTGTTTCAATTGATATCAAATTCATGTATTGGAGTGTCATTAAAACAGGAGTTATGAGTGTCCGAAATCAGGAAGATCACTAGTAATAATCCTGAATATAGATCAATACATTCACACACAAAACTCACATAAAAGCAATAAAAGGCTGCCAACCCCTAAGCCCCGGCGGACCGGCCTGCCAACCCCTAAGCCCCGGCCTGCCAACCCCTAAGCCCCGGCCTGCCAACCCCTAAGCCCCGGCCTGCCAACCCCTAAGCCCCGGCCTGCCAACCCCTAAGCCCCGGCCTGCCAACCCCTAAGCCCCGGCCTGCCAACCCCTAAGCCCCGGCCTGCCAACCCCTAAGCCCCGGCCTGCCAACCCCTAAGCCCCGGCGGACCGGCCTTCTTCACCAATGAAATGAAGTAAAGAACATAGTAACTCATTTTCTTGCCTTTTACCTCTTTAGAGCTAGGCAGCTACGTACACCGCAAATGAATGGCTCTTCATAACATGTAACAAAGTTTATTAAACGGTATTCATCTTTCACTCATCTGGGATTAAATCTCGCCAACTACCCCTTTCCACTTTCATTGGAGCAAAATACTCCATAAAATCCAAAGAAGCGAGTTGAAATGTGAAGGTGGCTTCAATGATTGCCATTCCAGATTTGATTTATCTCTTCACATCCCCTGTCCAAGACATAAGACACTTACCTGGACAAATAGTGCTGCTATTGGTGGGCCCAAGACTAGAATCTAAGAAAAAACACAAAAACAAAGATGGTTTTCATGAGAAGTCTTGGTAACTTATGGCGCACACAGTACAGCTGCTTAGGGACATTCTTCAGTAATGCTGCCGATCAGCAGAGACCGATACGTGCTGAATGAGTTAATGGGAAGATCAGTAGCCAAGATGTAAAATGGCAGAAATTACAGGAACTTTAAGGCCCAATGTCCATGGACGGATTTTTGCTGTGAAAAAACGATTCTTCAGGCACGAGTGGAAACCAATTGCGGTTTCCGCTCGAGGATGATGGGGAAAAACAAACAAGCAAAAAACACTGTACTGCGCATGTCCTACGGCGAGCCATGCGGACCATCCGCAGTACAGAAGTAGTAAGAAGATGTGAGGAACGCACCAACGCCGCTGTGGCAGGGTCAGATTCCACTACGGGCTCCCACATGTGGAATCCGACTCGCATGTGGACATGAGGTCTTGGGTAGATTTTACATCTGCATTGAAACCTCCAACTGGGGTTTCCATCACAGATCGGGCTCAAAATACCAGGAGAAAAAAAAAAAAAGTGCTGCATGCAGTCAGGCGCTGTTCGGTTCTGTCCAGAGAGAGGAGTTTGGCCGGGTGGATTACCCTTTCCGGCTCCACAAATGGAATCCCCACCGCAGATGTGTAACCACCCTGGCTTCTTTTGCTGCACACAGCAAGTATTTATCAGCAGATTAAACCACCAACTATCCTTTGACATCTTATATTTGGGAAAACAAGCTTCCGAATGAGAGTATACTCAGTGGAGGCAGAACAGGGACTCCATGCAGTACAGCTGGAAATTTTTTCATGCATTTGCCCAGAATGGTGACATGGAACGGAAAGCCAAAGTTACGTTTCGACGTAACAAGTGATAATCGTTCCATTTAAAATGCGGGCCAACGACTGAACAAGAATCGGGCACTTTTCGTTCGTCGTTCAGTTTCAGCCGGACTAAAAATCATTGGCTTGTTCACTTCTCATTGCGTTTAAGTATTTGCGCTCAGTGTGTAACATAGGGATGTGGAGGACTGAACGAGTCCCAACGATGATCTGCCAGTCTGAACAGGCTGTACGAAAGCTAATAAGTGAGCGGTGATGTCAAACGAGAATCGGCTCTTCTAAAAGGGGCATTACTCATAACGAACAAATATAGTATAAGCATAAGACACAAGACTAACACACGCCGCCGTTGCCATCATACCCTTATCTGGTTTGTCTTCAGAGGTGTTTGCCAGGAGAGGTGCGGTGAGGACTTGCATACAATGATTGTAGAAGAAATTCAGAAACTCACTTTTTTCAGTTTTCTGTAAAAGAAAAAAAAGTGCATATTTTCACAAATACCGAGTTACGATGACCACGTCGTCACAGAACTTATCTATATTATCATGGCGATACACATTTTTTTTGCATCTTACATTGTGTCGTCTGCAGGAAAGGTTAATGTTAACAGTCCAGAAGACCCAATATTACACAGGTTTCTTAAATACTTCAAGGGTTATTCCAATCTCAGATCATTATGGCAACACAGGCTGAGGCAAAAGTCTGGACACACCTGTTTAACTGGTGTAATAATGTGAAAATTGACTTTCAATATGTGAAAGTAATAATTTTTGGTTTTGGTGATGTTTTTTGGCGACTATTTTGAAATCCAATAGTGAATTCAGCTCAGGCTTTTCAAATGGGAATGGGGTCATGTGATATCAGTCTTGGGTAGAATTTTCTCAGAAACATTGGAAATGTCAGTTTTGCATTCTTTACCAATTTTGTCCCGTCTTGACTCCTAAACAAGTAAATTGTGTCAGACATCCAATTAATCTGTTGCTACAGGTAAACGATCATACAGTTATCTAAAGAACATTGCACAGAAATTGTCCTCATCTGGGTAGGAAGGAGCATGTGTGACCCATTTCACACTCAACTGTATGCAAAATCAGCACAAAGTTTTGTGAAACTGGATCCATTGACAGCCGACAGGATGACCACAATCTGCAACAAGTGAGGAGGTGGCCACAAATGTCCCTGCATCACTTATTAAAATACCAAATGCAGTACCAGGCTGTTATAGATGGAAACCATTAGTCAACGGTCCATACTGCGGATTTTTCTGAATTAAAAATGGCATCCATACAAATGGCGCTGCAGTGCCTCAATACAGACGACCCAGGCAGATGGATGGAGTAGCAGGCAGTCGCGGATCCAGTGCACCCACATCATCTTTTCAGTAGAAAGGCATTGCTTTACAGGAATGGTGACATCAATCAATCTGGTATTGGCCAGATGAGAATTCATCATCAATTTACCCATCAAAACAATGAGTTTGCAAAAGATGATGGCTTGGTGTGGCACTTGGGGGACTTGTACCACAGAGCTTCTTTTTAGTGACAGATCACTTAACATTGAGATGTACCTCTAGATGTTACAGGACACCATATTCCCATTTGTGCTCAATGAGGACAGCGAGTTTCCACATTACTTTCAACAGGATGGCGCACACTTTGTTGTGGCTGCATCTGGAAACCCCGAGTATTGGACTGGCTGTAGAGGCCTGTAGAATAGCCGCCAAGGTCATCGGACTTAAAGGGGTTGTCCCGCGGCAGCAAGTGGGGTTATACACTTCTGTATGGCCGGAGCGGCCCCATTCAACAGAGCAGAAGACCGGACAGCGCAAGCGCATCTAATGGAAGGAGAAGGCAGCTTTAGTCGGCGCCATGGAGGCAGGGACGCCAGCACCGGAGGAGGTAAGTGTATAACTTCTGTATGGCTCATATTTAATGCACGATGTATATTACAAAGTGCATTAATATGGCCATTCAGAAGTGTATAACCCCACTTGCTGCCGCGGGACAACCCCTTTAATGTCTTCGGACTTTTATCTCTAGAGCCATTTAAACTCCCTTGTGCATATAAAAAAAAAAAAAAAAATGTAACATGATTCACCTAAAACAGCAAATCCTGCAGTTTGGCGCAGAAATATCACCTGTAGTTCTTCTGCAGGTTCCCGAAGACTGTATTAAAACGCTTAACCATGTGCGTCCGGCAGAATGATGGACAGATCGAACACATCATGTAAAGCACTTTGTGAAACTTTACCTTCACTTAACTCCTAAACAAGTAAATATAAGCCAAACCTGACACTTCCAGCGTGTTTGAGTAAATTCTAGCCAAGATAGATATCTATCACCTGACAGCTCCCCCTCCTATATGAAAAACCTGAGCTGAATTCAATATGGTAGATTTCAAAATGGCCATTGAAACCAAAACACAGCCACCCTTCCCAATTACTACTCACACATTGTTTTACCATTTAAACGCGCGTGTCCAGACTTTTGCCTCACCCTGTACATGTCTACATGCAACAGCCAGAGATGGTCAGGATTACAAAATTCAATAGCTGGCTGTGTACATTGTTTCCATAACTACCATCTAAGTTAAGGGGAGTTAACAGCACAGCCAGCTTGGTGGTTTCTATAATCCGTGCCACCACAGAGATTGGCATTTCCATCTCGGCCACAATTGTCTGAGGCCGGAATAACCTTTTAAAGCTGCCTAAATGTAGACATGTAGGTTTTAGTCCAGTGGGCAGCCTGAATTACCACATCTGTTTGCCCCCAAGCACTATATTTCATAAAAATGAACTAAAAAAAGGACAAAAAAAAAAAAATAAAATGATGCTTTTACCCATTTGCATGTTCTTACATTAGCGGTCGCTAACATGTTCTCAGGGTCTATCAAAGTCCGCAGAAGTCCCATCAATTGAACAGCTCCTCCAAGCTCAGGGTCCGTATCACAAATCATTTGCTCAATTACAACATTTATCAACAGAATGTCCTGCGGGAGGGAAGGGAAGAGGTGTTACAGTAACATAACCAATAGGAGCTCTCCTGCAATTGTGTTGTAGGACTACTAGAGACAACAGCAGGATTATTATAGGCCCAAAGTTCACTAATGCGCACCATTTACACAGGACAATTATCGCTCTAAATTACTTAAGACAAACGAATTTCAGTGATAATCGTGCAATGCAAATTGATGGCGTGAGGCAAGTCACTCACTATTAATTCGCAAGTAGTTATAAAAACAATCGCCAGCTTCCAGTTCCGTGTAAATGCTCACAGAGGTTGAATCACGGAGCGAGAAGCCTGCGATCAGCAGCGAAGTCTGTCTAATCGCTCTGCATTTATACCCTAAAGGGATATTTTATGCCTTCAGTGTGCAGTCACAGAAAGTATAAGATATCAGTTTAAGGTATAAGTATATTTTTTGTGGTGTCCCCTTCACTAAAACTTTAATAAAAGGTGATTTACCCCCCAGGACAAACCATACAGAGTGCACACTGTTACAAGACAGACAATATAGAATAAAGCATGACGGCAGCTTACAATCTGCGCACTTACGTCATCACTCTGCTGCGCTTCCTGCATCACAAATTCCCGGACCATAGATGGACTAAATTCTACCAGATATGAAAATATATCGGTTGCAGCTGCTCTAACTTGCAGGTCGTCCATACCCTAGAAGGAACAGGTGATTAATAACTCAACTGGATACTGAAAACAGATAAAAAGGAGAAAAGAGTCGAGAAACGTTCCACAAGTGCGTTCACACGTAGACGATTTTCTGCGTTTTCTTGCTGCACAACTGCAGCCGGTTTCACCCTTAGTTGAAATCAACTTGAAGTGGTGAAACCGGCTGTAGATCCGCACAAAAATTTATGACAAAATCCACTGCAAATCATGCCAGGTGTGAATGCACCTAACAAAGCAAGTCTTCCATCAATAGAAGGACTAGAGGCCATTTAGACACAACAATTATTGCTCAAAAGGTCTTTTGAGCGATAATCGTTGTGCCTCAATGGGCCTTTAGAAAATGTCTTCGCTTTTTTCTATTCCTAGACCGTGAAGGTCATGATATAGCCACAAATCCGTGTTATATACGGCTTTGCAAAGGCTGAAGTCTACAGCGTATGCTTCTGGTATTGAAAACCCATCTTCACTTGCATTGTACTCTGAAGATCTTTACTGTACAACTCGGTATTGAAAATTTACCACTAATATTCCACATGTGAACTCTTTCTAAATGTCCAGCTTAACTGAAGTGTAGGGTCTGTTACAGATAATCCCAAGGGTACGGTCCCACCTAGCGACTGGGTTATGGCAGCTGAGAACTCCCACCGGTGATACAGATCTGTATCAAATTAAGATCTGTATTAAATTAACATGGTTTTCAGAGACTGAACTATTGATGATCTAACCTCAGGATACATCAATAGTTGATAGTCAGGGTCCACAGCTCAGGACCGCAAACAATCACTAGTAATGCAGCCTACTGTCAGTGTGGATGGAGCCAGAAGCAGACAGTTCCTTCCACACTGCAGTGGCCTAGGCTGGTAATGCAGACAGCTTCTGGCTCTGTCCACAGAGTGCAGGACTCCCGCTAATCAGCTATTGATTAGCTCTGCTGAGGATAGATCATCAATAGTTCAGACTTAGAAAACCCCTTTAGGTGTTCGCTGCAAATGGACGCACATTTTATTTATTTATTTTTTTAAACACAAATCACGCGGCCAGTAACAAGCTACAGATAATGAACAATGTATATTGGCATTACCAGCCTGGTTCTCAGCCCCATGGTGATCGCTAAGTGGGACCAGACCCCAACGCAGCAACTGCTGTGCATTACACACTCCAGTCACAATCACTTTGGTTCACTGAATGATATGGGAAATGTCAGAATGTACCGGTGAGGACACAAAATACGACGGCAGCTTCGTGAAGATGGTGGTTTTATCATCATGCAAGAGGAATTCTAGAAGATCCATATTAAAAAAAACAAAAAAAAAAAAAACGTTCCTTTGTTGAAGTGTCAGTATAGAAATTAAGAAGCTCAACCCTCCATCTATTTCTTCACACCACTTTATACATCTTAGGGGAGCCAAAGAGGTCGGGCGCTCGGAGCAGATTGCAATTGAATCCCTCATTAGATACGGCTGATGCCCAAAGATCTTTCTGCAATAAGAAGGATTTCTCACATGGAACACTTTGTACCCAGTTTTGTACAAAGGAGCCATAACTGATCTGACTGAAGGCTACAGTCAATATTAGATTGCTTAACAGAGGGTCCTAAAGCGTCATGGGGGACACATTCTGGCACCCATAATCACTTGATAAGACTATTATAAAAAAGGGACTATCAATCTAGCGCTGTGATATGACAAATTACCCATTTGCAAAACAATAAGAACCCAATAAGCAGTAAACTAATGATATGCCGACCCTTACATGGCACTGGAAAATATAGATAAATCTCAGCATAAGTCCAAAGCAGGTGATTCTACAAGTCTGAGAGCGGGCGACCTACCATGACGATTTCCAGGGCAGGAAGAATTCCTAGATTTGCCAATGTTTTGAAAAAAGCGTCTCTATTTTGAGGTTGTAATGTCTGTGAAAATGCACAGAATTCCTTGAAAAAGTTTACCTGTAGAAAAAGACATCAATATTTTAAAGGTTCTTATGAAGTGGCGAAATGTTCATAAAGTTGCATCACACCTGAAGTATTTGCATTTGCTGGGCAACAGAAAAGAATTCATTGTTCTCTGCTATCAGCCATTTCAAGATGTGGAGAGACCAACGGCCCATTTACACGTAACTATTATCGCTCAAAATTCGTTCAAACAGATTTGGGCTATCATCGTTTAGTGTGAATGTAAAAAAAAACAAAAAACCTCACTTGTTCGTTGTGGTTTAAGCTGACTTTTCAGTGAACTTAAACCTTGTTGGCTCGCTGGCTTCTCGTCCCGTGTAAACGCTCAGCGCCTTGCATAGGGGTGAAGTGCTGAGTAAGAAACCTTAGAGCTGATGGCAGGACTTTCAGGGTTAACACCCACTTGCGGGGTTTTTTTTTTTTTAACTCTGCGATATCGCTGCGTTTTTTTAACGCGATTGTCAATGGGACTTCCTAATGTTAAAAACGCGTTGCGCAAAAATTTCAAAGCACAAACTTGCGATGCATTTTTAACATTTGAAAGTCCCATTGACAATCGCGTTTAAAAAAAAAAAAAAGGCAGCGATATCGCGGCGTTTAAAAAAAACAAAAAAACGCAAGTGGGTGTTCATCCTTAGTTCAAGGCCACATGTGCCCAAAGGGATGCATCAGCATCTGCAAATTATTTAAAGCATGCAGATTTGGTTTGCGGACCTTTTGGTTCAGAAAACAAGTCGCAGCATACTCCATTGTTCTGCAGATCCAGCACTTATTGCTTCCATTGAAGTCAATGGAAGCCGTCTGATTTGCGGCACACCCGCCACTGACACTGCAGACATGTTAAGAAGCGCTGGTTTAAAAGACAGTCGGCTCGTGTAAAAGGGCCTTAACGCTCCTTTTAGACAAAACGAATGAACTGGTGACATCCGTAGCTCGATGGTGCTCGGACCGCCCGTTTAGGCTGCACAAGTCTCTTTGAGAACCCTGCAGTTCTCCATCACTGATCGTTCAGGGTTTCACATTCCTATACGAACGATCAGTGTTTAAACTGCCCAACAAGTGAACGAGCCAGCGCTGGTTTTTATGCCGACTGACCCTGAATAACAATTTTCGTTCAGTTTTGCTCGTTTAAACAATTTTCTGTACACTAATAGTTCAGTCTAAAACCCAACAGTCCCATGGATTGTTGCTCCTGTGCTTAGACACAGGAGCGATGATCAGTGAATGGAGGCGGAGTGGGTTGGAAAGGATTTTCAGGCCACTCACCTCCATTCACAGATGAACGACTGCCTGTTTACACGGGCCGATCATCGTTTAACCTTTATGCCTGCACAAACGATAACTGAACTCATTATTGTTTGGCGTCCAATGGCTGGAAGCATTCACACTGAACAATTATCGTTCCAATCTGCAAGATCCAGTGAGAATTGTTCAGTTTAAAAGGGGCTGAATCCTTGGGTTCTGCAATATAATCACTGACAGAAAACCCAGTCAACGCCTCTCCTAACGATCAGCCCTTTATTGCCTCCATTCCCGGGGCCAGGAAGCTTCAGGAACACTTCTGTATGGACAGCAGCAGCTCCGGTTATAAGAGGAGCTTGCAGGAAGTGCCAGCTTTCTTTTACAATATGTTCTGATTGTACTTAAAAGAAGTGAAGGATCTGGAAACGTCTTACCAATTCCCGTCTTTTATCATCATCTGTCGCTTCATCTGTCAACTGCGCAAATACTTCTGACAAAAACTTTTCATCCTCCTGTAACAAAACAGAAAAAAGTCAGAAACTGCACGGCACCCATTCTAGTGCCCCATTTACGCGTGTCTAAACAAGTGGTCGATGTCTCCGCTAGTTGTTCGCGCAGGATGTTTGGACAGGCAAATCGCCGAGAACCACGGACGTCTTGTTCAGCGCGTCCCATTCTATGTTACAATCTGAGCGGGGAGCGTTTAGACGTAGCGAGAAGTGAGCGAACGAGCGATGACTTATGTAGGCTGAAACGGAGCGACACACAAAAAGCACACGATAGCTTCCTGTTTAGAAGTAACGATTATTGCACACATTCATTTAAACGAATTTTGAGCGGCAATCATTACATTAAAATAGACCTTAATTTATACAAAAAAGAAACAAGAAAAAAATACAAACCAAAACAATGCTATCAAAGCGCCTCAGATATAGCTATATGTGCAAAGTGCCATCTGCAAAGTGCCGACATCACTGGATCACAGTGCAGGCGGATTAACTATTGAATGGGCTTGTCCACTCATAAGCGCCTTAGGGCATTTTCACAAAATAAAGGCGCCCTGCCCCCCACCCTCTGTCCACAGTATATCAACCAGAGAATAGAGCCCCATTGTCTGAAGGTCACGGCTTATCTTGACATTACATGGATGCCTCTTTTTCTACCAATTAGCATTAAGAGTAATAGCAGGAAATGGCAACTGGTTATCTACAAGTAATCCCTGCATGAAGCCAATGGGCCACTAACAATATATGTGGGAAGTAAGACAAGTGCAGGAAGGGAAACATCTATTACTATATTTACTATATAAGAAGTAATAGGAGGCTTGTTCTAACCAGAAGAGTATGAATGAGCCCAGGAGTTCATATAGAGCAGCCTCATCAGGGTCCCCGGACTTGGTGGCCCCCCCACTATTTGCTCGGGGTGTTACAAGGACATCGACCATGACCATAGCTAGGCAGTCATACAGCGCAAGGCATCACTTGCCTAGAGCACCATAAACTAATTTCTGGTGCCAGTGGAGGAGGCGACAGGGAGACGAGTGATGGATTGTTTATATATACACCCCCGCTTCCTGGTTCCCGCCTGTAAAGGCCACAAGCGGCTAAAAATCTGACTCTTTTCGGAGTTCTGTGCCCACACTCCTTTATAGACTTGTTAGGCGAGCGCACGGGACTCTGATTAGCCAGATTTTTCTGCCACTGGAACACAAGTATTTTAAAAAAAGCAAAACAAGTGGGAAAACAGAAGAGACCAAAAAAATTTCCTCCGCCTCCCTGTCATGTCCCCTAACAGCCCCATAACTTATTGGTCTATGGTGCTGGGGAAACATGACAGGTTCTCTTTAACCCCTTCCCATACCAGGGTGTATATTTATGTCCTGGAGCGTCAGGGTATGTATAAAGAGATCATGGGGCAACCTCTTTATACAGCGCGGGCGTCAGCTGTTTATTACAGCTGACACCCGCGGGCAATAGCTGCAATCAACCACGCGGTTATTAATAACCTTTAAATGCCGCTGTCAATTCTGACAGCAGCATTTAAATTCCCCAAGCGATGTTCGGTGGTCCCGTATGCCCCCCACCCCTGGCGTGAGATCGCAGGGAGCCATACGGGTGTCATGGCAGCCAGGGGCCTTTTGAAAGGCCCCAGTGCTGCCTTTCAAGCCATCCCCGTAGGGGGGGCTTGATAGACTGTCTTTCAAATCGCAGTATGACGTAATGCTATAGCATCTCGACATAGTTGTGCGAAGGCTGATTTTGTGCAGAACGTCCTGTAATTCTTGTTAGTACCATTTTGAATACATATGACTTTTTGATCATTTTTTCTTGGGGCACAATTCGGGTGTTTTGTTTTTTTTCCTGACGATGTTCACCATGTGGGATGAATAATGTGTAACTGATGGATGCAGCGATACCAAATAGGTCTTTTTGTTTTATTAAGATTCTTTAAAGAACTTATTTTTACTTTTTTCTTTAGTCCCCAGAAAGGACCACAACTTGTGATGCTTTGATCGCTCCTGCAGTATAATGTAATGCCATAGCATTACATCATGCCACGCTCTGATAGACAATTAAGCCACGGCATAGCCATGACTTGACAAGCACTCTGCAATGGCAGAGATGGGGCCTTTCAGAAGGCTGCAATGACAACCACACTGCAACCCGCAATCTCATTGTGGGGAGGGTGCGTATGAGACACACGAACATTGGTCGGGGCATTTAAAGGGTTTACAGCTCCGATGAGCAGCGCAGCTTCTCGGAGCTGTTGCAGGTGGGTGTCGGCTGTAAGAAACAGCCGACACCCGCATTGTGTAGAGCGGAATCCACCAACGATCCCCCTTAATACAAACCCCGATGCTGCAGGACGTAACTAAAGGCTTAAATATTCAAAAAATAAAAAAAACAAAAAAAATACACACTGTTTCCCCAGTCACAATAATCTGTAAACCGTTTTCATCTCAAAAATAATAAAAACTACAAGTCAACCTGCAAAAGCCTTTACAGATCTGTCTGAGAAAAAACACAAAGAAAAAACAAAACACATCATATAAAGCTTTACAAGTTAAGTGAGGGCAACGTTTCACAAACATGTAGGAGACGAGGCAAGGCTGACATATCACATGACCCCCTTAACATTTGTAAAACCTGAGTTGAATTTAATATGGCAGATTTAAACCCCCCCTCCCCCAAAAGAAAACCCAAAAATATCACCTCCACAAAAAAAAAAAAAAAAAAAAAATGCAGCCTCCCTCCCAGTTATTACTTCCACACTTGGAAGTAAATTTTCTAATTATCACAGCAGTTAAAACAGATGTGCCCATACTTTTGCTTCATCCTGTGTATATATTTTTTCCTTTGGTATGGGCACGAGCCTCAATTATTTTAGGAGTTTAGTAGGCGAGGCTGCAGCTAGGAGTGTTACCTGTACATTGTATTACTCCAGTTGTTGTCTGACCAGAGATGGCATCAAACAGCTTACACAAGCTCTCTGATGTTGTGTCAGCAGGTTGTCGCACCCTTTACTTACCTCGGACACAACATGCCATGTCCATAAAGATAAACCTGCCATGACTACAGGGCAAAAAAAAGGCAGTATAGCCAAGTATGGCGGTAAGTAAGACTCGTGCGACAGACAGCAAATCCGCTGTACTCAATAGGGACACAAATCGAATAGATCACCTGTGAAACCATCTGGAACCTGAAAAGCAAATTTCTAGTAACAAGAACTTTCAGCGATAAAGCGTACACATGGTGAACTTTATATGCACATTTACATAATGGAGGCTTAGGGCTCAGTCACATGACTGATTTCAGCACGTATTACGGCCGCGTGACAGGCGGTGAATGGAGTCAATGAAAGTGAGTAGACTTCCACTGATCCGTTCACATTAGCGTGAAGACACTGCGTGTAGTCATGTGCGAGAAAGATGGCAGCATGCTGTATTTCTTCACGTACCACACAGCGTGAGCCCTATATGTTTGTGTAGGAAGCGTAAGCAAACAGTGCCCATATGCAATATAAGGTGTATGGGCAGCGATTCATACCCAACCCCCGCTATGATACAGAGCGAGGAATAGAAAAAAAAGGCACTCTGCACATGTTGTGTACGTGAGATATGCAGGCATGTGCAGTACACTCGCAGCCATGCACGGTCTATTTACAAACATCCGTAAAATGCTATGGAAGATGTGCAGCCTTTTAGGCCGCCTGCACACGAACGGATTTGCAGTGCGGAGCCGCAATAAATGCCGTTCATGGCATGCTATGGGAAATAGATTTTTCCTGCACACAAGTGAAAACCACTTACGGTTTCCACGAGCGGAGGGGGACAAAAAGCTCAATTTTTGCGCAGTGTCCACACTGACAGCTTTCATTCAAGTCAATGGAATCAGTCTGACCCGTGGCATGTCCACAATTGACATTGCGGAGAGATTGCGGATTCAACATCATCGCCTAGCGCCGACGCGGAAAACATTTAAAAAAAATCTGGACTGTGCATGTCCAACGGCAGCTTACCACGACCATCCACAGTACAGAGAAAAGAAGAATAAGACAGGTACGCGTGTCTGCCGGCTGCTGTCAGTGTTGGACTCCGCTGCTCCTGAATGCAGAGTCTAACCCATTCGTATGCAGGCGGCCTTACTGATACGGTCATGTGAATGAGTCCTTAGAGCAACACTCTGGTTTGGGTATTACATTCTGTCCTAGACCGGCGGGGGGACATTAGCTGCACTTGATTCTCTGACATCTCTACAATCATTTCAGTGACAATATTTTCAATTCTTTACATAAAGATCAACATTTTCCAACCTTAATGTAGATAAATTCACCCTTGTGTTAAGTCCACAGGCCCAGCTTTACAAGTCAGCGTGGGAACACGTCCCCATACTAGCAGCTGTGTTGAGGCTCTTAACTCTTCTTCAGGCTCACAAAACGTCACGGACAGCAAAATTGCTGTAGAATGTGAGCCAAAAATCAGCAGCAATAAAACGGCAGAATATAAGTGAATACGGCTTTAACAGCAGAAAAAAGCTGCCATGATAGTCATGCTGCAAATCTGAAAGTCTGCAGGCCGCCCCATTTGTTGCAAAAATGCCACAGATAGTCACCATGGAATTCTTTCATTGATGTGCGCTCATACCCCAAGATTGGTCACACGCATTCTGCGAGTTCCATCTGATTGCGATGTGGAGGAATCCCACGTGTGACAACAACAGATTTCAATGCGTTTGTGCACAACAATTTCTCTCTCATAGCGATGTTGAGATACACATTACTGTATGTGATGCAATACGTTTTTTAACAAACTACTGGAAACACTAGTGTAATTTAGAAGTACATGGAGGAGATGCTTTTTTGAGCAAAACCACATGGTGCTTGCATCCAGATCACAAGTCTGGAGTGAGATATGCGTCTGGGAGTTTCTGCAGAGAGGAGCCGGCCACTCTAAGTTATGGTTTTCTTAAGCCGCTTCCACTACTTCAAAAAAAAAAAAAAAAGCAGGGGGTATGAATCCATAATATCCAAGTGTGAACGAGCCTTAAAGTTGTAACACTAAAAACCTGTAAGAGGTCGGAAGATACATTTCTCTATATACTTACTGTCAGAAATCTGCTCCGAGTGAGGCCGAACTTACACAGCCGTAAACATAGATCACCGTGGGGCTCCCGCAGTGTTTTAAAACTGTGAACCCGGCCATCACCCTGCGTACGACTGCAAAAGTGCACTGCGCAGAGAACAATGGGTTCCATCTTGGGTATATACGCAGCAAAATAGAACATGTTGCGTTCTATTTTGCACTTGCGAATTATGCAATTCCGACACGCTAATGTGAGAGGAACTGCATAAGGCAATGTGATCAATTGCCTTCGAGTTACCACGTATCACGTATATACAGAGCCGCGTAATACGCAATTCCAGGACGTGTGAGCCCGGCCTTCTAGGCCTCATCTGCCTTACATTCATAGTGAAGATGTATACTGTCACATAGATGAATGATCAGCAAGGCCGGGATCTCAGAACGATCCAGTGAACCACACATCCGTAGAAAGTTCTCAATCACAACTATGACAATTAAACCCCAATTTTAAAGGTGACCAGTGAGGTGTTGACATTCTGTAAGTGCAGCAATAATACTTACTTGCAGCATGCTGACTATCTCCACTTTGTTGAAGAATATGAAGGATGTGAGTGTAGAGAGAAAATTGTCTTCAAAGACAGATGGCGTAGGCAAGATGACGTCTTGGATGTACTGTACCCTGTACGTCTGGTGAATCTTTTGTCTGAGTTCGGAGTCTGTTATGGGGATTACTTCCTTGAACTTAGCAGTTTTGGTCAAGAATTCCCGGTGTCTCTTTGGCTGGGCCAAGGCTGGGTCATACTCCAAGCACCCCACAACATCCATAATACACTCGTCCGAAAACATCACCTCAAACAGAGTTGCTTTATTGAGAAATAGAATTCCTCGTATAATCTCGTATAAGTGATGCAAACCTTCGGCGTTATCCATATTTTCGCAGGTTTGGAAGAGCTGCAGCAGTTTCTTTATGTAGCCCTCATTCTCCAGGGCTAGCGCTAGCTTCTCTCTACGGATGGGCGACGACAGGACTGAGGTAACAAGGTCAGCAATCTCTTCAAGTTTACTGAGTTCACAAGTAGGAAGATCGATCAAGCTGCTTGTGTCAGGCATCTCCTCAAAGCGCTCCTCTTCAGATTCATCAATGGGGTCTTGTGTCACTTCTACAGAGGGGTCTTTTCCTTGAACCTAAAAATGTAAAAATGCGTAACGTTACTGTATAGGCAGCTGCAATATGGTGAAATACATTGCCAAAAAAAATTAGCCCTATGACTTCAATACAACAAGTGTCTCTCACACCAATAGGAAAAGACTGGCAGAGCTATACATAGTTTGTAATAGAACAGACATAGCCATGTACATCATATTAGACCAGCTTCACATCTGCGCCGCAGGTTCCGTCGCAGATCCGGTTGAAAGTACCGAAAGAAAGTATTGGGCAGAAAGCAGGGGGACCCCATTATAGTCAGTTAAGGGGGTTCGTCCATCTCGTTCCAGCAATGGAGCAGTTGTCCATGGGGATTTCCCTTTTCCTCTAAACAGAATCCCCGACGCAGATGTAAAGCCACCGTTAGACCCAGCAGCTTGGGCCCAACACTAGCATAACTCTGGTTGCTTTTATGCATGTAAAGAAGGCATATTAGCATGCAAATTCTCTGACATTCCAAGTGTAGAGTCTGCTGATTTATACACAAGTGTGAGGAAGGTGTCCTGGTGTTGGCAGGTTGTTAAGATTTTACTACACAAATACAAGATCCTAATTAGATGCACCCTAAGACCCCCTGTCCACGGCTGTGATTTCGCCGGCGGTAAATCGCCGGTGAATCACGGCGTCTGAAGCCTTCCATAGCGTTGCTATGGAAAGCGCCGGCCCTGTGTCCACGAGCAGAGAATAACTGCGATTCTCTGCTCGTGGTCGGCAATTTGCAGCATGCTGCGAATTGCTGCGATTCTCCACGGTCAGCCCATCTGTCAGATAAGGCTGACAGCAGAGATCCGTCTGCGTCTCCTGCTCCCGGGCGGCGGCTCCCGCAACGCCCATGGACAGGGGTTTTTAAGGACCATTTACACACAATGATTATCGCTCAAAAGCCATCTTTTGATCAATAATCGTGTGTAAATGTGTGCCTATGCAAAAACACCTGAAGGGGGATGCAAAAGACTGCTGCAGCTGAAAAAATATGCCACTGATGGAGGGGGAAAAAGAAAAACAGCACATTTTGGGAGCACTTTTCCCATTTCTCTATTGACCCCTAGCCAACATCTGGTCGCAGCAGTTTTTGCTGCTAAATCAGTGTTTTTAAGAAAAACTATGTAAAAACCTCCCTTCAGCTACTATTTTTACTAAAGGGTTCTCGGCTTTGGACAATACCTACTTTGTGATCAATATTTTGTCACGGCATCCTACAATGTCCACACGGACTCCAGCAGTCAGCTGAAATGTGGGGGAAAGGGTTTATTTTCCCTGCGGTGACACTCTAGGGAAGAGGATTCTGGAAGCATTCGTTCACATGTCCAGCACATGGGTGATGGGTATTCTGGCTAGGAGGAACTCCTTTTAAAAAGGATGGGGGAGGGGTAGTCTTACAAAGAACCTGTAGATTAGTATATATCACCACAGAGGAGGGCACCCCCATTTGGTTTAGATAACTAGCCATCTGATGGGGGGGTTGGACCCAGGGTGAATACCAAAAAGGAGTTGTCTCCAACATGAAGGCATACAGGTTTTGTATGTTATGCTGTGACCTATCAGTCCACATCTGCTGTAATTGAATCTCCAGATCGTACAAAACTCGTAGGATGCTGAAGTTGGCATTCCAGATGGTCCCATACACTGTCTGTTAACAATAAATCTGCCGACCGAGCAGGCCATGGGGAAGAAGGAGCGGGAGGTGTGTGTGTGTGAAAAGGGGAGGGGGGGGGGGGGGGGGAGTGGATGTTACAGGTAGTTCATGTAATGGGCACTGTGAGAGACCTAATGTCCTTCAGCCAGGGACATTCAACGATGGTATCTCCACCGTCTCTGGATGGCAGACAGTTCTCCTGCTGTGCAAATCAAACCAGTGTTCCCAATGAACATAAAGTGCAACAATGCAATCCTGCTGATGCATCTAACGTGCAATTTCAAGTCATCATCTGACTCAGATACACGTCATAAGTAAACAAATAAATTACAATTGAGCCAAAAAAAACAAAAAACACATTACCTGACATATCTTTTCCCATATTTCGTCACAGCCGGCCTTTTCTTGAAAGCTGAGAGCCAAGTCATAGTTTTCTGCTTCGGACCAAACTATCAGTGTATCCTAGACAAAAGCAAACATATGACATGGTTTAGATATGAAAGAACAAACGTTTTTGCAGGGAGCAACGGTCCAAAATGCCCCCTCAATGCTGTACAAATCTTATTTGCCCCTACTGGAGAAGTTTAGTGAAGGTGGTTGCTGCTTTAGGGGATCTAAAAGCTATTAAGTTCAAGGGTTCACTTAAACACATAGAAAATAAAAAATTGGGAGAGAAAAAGTAAAAAGCTTAAAAGGTCCTCCACCAATCACATTCAGCTGAAGGCCACGCCAATACATACCTGCTGCTTCTGATATGCAGTATTTGGATTTATCTTCGATTCTAAAAGCAATGAACCTGAGAAGACACAACCATGAAGAATTAGAATACAAGTATTAAACGGCAGAAGCACCACACTCATTACTACTATACCACCGCCACATGCAGCCATTAAATGGTAATATATATATAAAAAATAAAAAAGTAAGAACATCCTGTTCGAGCAGCGTTATTAAAACTGCAGCATATTACGCCATATTTCCTCCCAACCCACATATACATTTTAATAAGGACTTTTTGCCCACTAAATAGCTCTAATAGGAATATTAGGCAATTCTGTAGAGTGACTAAATCCCCAACATTTGCCTTTGAATTGTTTTTTATTTTTTGATTGTAGAATCTTCTATTATGTTCTCTGTACATGACTATGGGGGCGGCCATCCTTCCCTGAGCTACATTTACCAGCATTAAGAAAATATGATTTACGGCTGCTTTATGGGCTATTCACACAATGGACCCATTGACTTGTATGGGAGACTGCTCGAGGCATGTTGTGAGCTACGCGGGGGTCATTGTAGAGGAAAGGGAGTAGATGGTCACAGCTTATACCTATTGTGGATGGTGGATGCTGTGTCATCTACATATAGGAGTTACATCTCAGTGTAATCCTGCTGGTAAGGTTAGTGAGAGGACTAGTATTGGACCCTGCGGTCAGTGTGAAAAAAAAAAACCGCAGAATTTTAGTATACACTTTATAGATACAGAAAAAAAAAAAAAAAAAATTATATATTTTTTTTTTTAACACATTGTGACCGGAGAGAGAAAAACAAAAACTCTTTAAACATATAGTTAACATAAAAGTGTGATAAATATAACAGGCGATTTTCTGATGACACATTCGCTTTAAGGCTGGGTTCACACACGGGGCAGAATTGCCGCGGAGTTTGACTTTCTGCACGGAAATTCCACCAGCAGTCTTCATCCCGGGATAGAGCAGCAAAGTGGACAAGATTTGCAAAAATCTCGTCCACATGCCACAGATAAGCCATTGCGGCCAAGCCATGATGAAACCAAAATGCCGCGTGGAATTCAAAGCTGCGGCATGTCAATTATATCGCCGTCTCCACGGCGGCCTCTCTCCTGTCTGTAGGGAGAGAAGGCTGCAGCGAAATGTAGGAGGTGAAGCCGCTTCAAAACCGCCGTTTTGAAGCTGCATTTCTGCCGCGGAAATCTCACAGTATTTCTTTGCGGTCATTCTGCAAGATTTCCACGGGATTTATGGCCCATGTGAACCCAGCCCAAGCACTCAAAAATTCACATGTAAACATACCCAAGTTAGCAGAAACCTTAAGTAGCAGTTTAGGATATCCTAACATTCGGCACAATCTGTCTAAGAGCTACTTCACACCTGCATTAGTGGCTGACTGAAGGGCCTTCTGTTAGGTCTCCAGCTGCCAATCATCGCCCTGCTGTGATCACATCTCTAGGTGCTCCATAGGTGACCCGTCTCTGAAACTACTTACATACCATTCACTAATGATTATGGCATTTGATGGGTAAAAAGGAAGCTGGTATCTGAGGTTTCTCCTACTCTGGTCGTTCGAGCAGGAGCCTGGCTGTCTGTAAACAGCAGAGTACCCCCCCCCCCCCCAAAAAAAAAAAAAAAAAAAATGGGACACCTGTACTAGGCAAGATGAGCCATCAGCCTTAGTCCTAGGCCCCTTCAGGTCTCTGGATATTGCTTACTGTTGTAAACTATTTTCATGGCCGCCATTCAAGAGCCACAGCTTTAATTTTTCAACAAACAGCCACGTGAGAGCTTGTTTTTCTTGTTTGTTTTAGAGGTGGGGGTGAGCTGTATGGTCGAGTTGGATTTTATTAGATCATACTTTTTCCATATTTAAAAATTCAGAGATGCTTTTAAAGGTTCTTAAACTTTGTTTTCTGGAGATCTTTTGATTGCTTCTACAATACACCGCATTACTTCTGTATTGGAGTGTGTTCATTCCTGGCTGTCATTCTATGGCCACAGGTAGGGTGCAATAGAAAGGCAGACGTGCAGGCTTTCACTAATCCTCTGGCTACCCTGACAACTTAATGACACCCCATGTTCGTTGATGGTGGTGTGGAAGTCAGGAGACAAGTAGCGCCCTCCTCTGTCTAACCACAGGTGGTGCTGTTAGCATTGATCACAGCATCTAAGTGGTTAAGCATGTGGAATCAGAGTTCTCTGTTTCACAACCAGTGACTACAGCATACAGAACAGGCTCAGCTCCTAAATCGGCCCCATACTGTCATACACATATGGTGGTGGTTTAGGAAGCTATTCGCTCTCCTGATGTGTCCATTATAGTAATGTAACAACTCTGAAGAATCTTATCTTTGCCCTGTCTGTTGTGCCACTCCTGGTATTCCGCCTGTAAATATAAGAGGTGACAACTGGGTGTTACCAGTTGGAGTTGTGTCCCTAAACACTACCTGTCCAATCAATGATCAGACTAAAGGGACACACCCCTTTGGCTTCACGCATGCATTTAGAGGACACAAAATTCGAAGAAACGGCACTCTAGAATTGTTATTTTATAGCGAATAATTGGAAAAACAGACATCAGGAGAGCGGACAAGTATATAGTAAATCGTAGGGACTACTTGGCACGACAATGTGCCATGCCCAAAGCAGACCACACCACGGCTGGATGTAGATTAGAGTCATGTACAACTGCACAGCTTTTACTGAACAAAATCACTCAAACTTTCATCGAGTCAACCCACAACTTATTTCCCCAAAACATCAGATTCTGGAAGTAGTGCAATACCACACTCAGTGACTAGGCCGAATTGCATCGACTGCTAGTCACATCTGTCATAGTGGGAGGTGCAGCATCGGGGGTGGTAAGACCGTCAAACCAGAGGACACAAGCACTGTCTTTTCCCAGTCGCCGCATCAAAAAAAATGAAGATGAGAAAAATTTTAAAATCCCTATCAGTGCGTCCATAAACACACAATACTTGCCTCTCAGCCGGCAGTGCAGCAAGCCGCTTCAGTCTTCTCCCTAGCTTGGCTTTGAAATCCCCCGCCGTCAGTGCTGTGATTGGATCGAGCACCAGCCAATCACAGCCAGCGCTTGATCATTCACATACATTCAGTGAATGACATCACTGAATGGCTGTGACTAATTTATCGAGCGCTGGCTATGATTGGCTGGTGCTCAATCCAATTATAGTGTTTAGTTTCACAGCGCTGACGGCGGGGAAATTCAAAAACAAGCCAGGGAGATGACAACGGGGAGAAGTCTGAAGCGGCTTGCCGCACCGCCGGGAAGAGCATCACGCCGGGGACACAAACACTAGCAGAGAGGCAAGCATTACGTTTTTTTACCTAGTATATACTCGGGTATAGCTAGGCTTATACTCTAGTCAATAAGTTGCACCAGTTTTTGCATATCAAAATCTGTAGTAACACTAGGAAGTAAAGGTCCATTTAGACAATGATTTTCGCTCAAAGCCGTCTTTTGAGCGATAATTGTTGTGTGTAACTGCATTGTCGTGCAGTTTTCCATAAGCCGTCGCTCATCTTTCAGCAAGCTGAAAGTCTAGCGATCAGTTATCAGGAGTTCACAGCGGGATACAGCTGATACTATTGTTTCAGCTGTATCCCGCTCCCTGATGACAGGCAGGGTATGAAGAACAGAGCAGACCAGCTGTGTTCGCCATACCCCGCTCGGAGCTCCCAGCTGTATAGTAGCCGGACACTGCGAGCAGAGAACAGCTGGATGCAGAAGACAAGCAGGGACACCCCGCTTGTCTTTCCCATCCTCCGCTCCAAGCGCTCGGCTGTATAACAGCCGGGCGCTCCCAGAGGGGAACAGCTGGATGCAGAAGACAAGGTGCGGAGAGCAAGGTAATCGCTCAAAAGATTTGAGCAATTACCTCGCGCTGTAAAAAGAACAACAATTATTGCTCAAAGAAAAAAAAAACGCTCAAAAGATTTTTTGAGCGATAATCGTTGTGTCTAAACCAGCCTTAACACACGTGGATATAAGAGTGTCTGCAGCGGATAAACCTGCTCAGTGTGCACATGGCATTAATATGTGTGTTGTCTTCTGCTAGCCTCTATGGGGGAGGTAATTGGCTCGGCCCGGAGGTCTACAGTACTTAGAGTAGCTCTGCTCCGAATAATAAGTCTGGTTGGCATTTCAAGAAGTCTTTGAGCTGCATTACATACAGAAGTAGTGAAGACTGGTAATACTTGACTAACAAGACAAGAAAGTATTCATACAAAGGACCCCTTTATGTAACCACCATACAGTGCATGCAGCGGTCCGCAATGACATGTATACGCCAAATCTACAGCAGTATTCTCACTCTGCACAAAGATTTCCGCCTACAACCGCTCCCTACTGATAATGTACAGTTACATGTGTGTACTTGTAATGTCTCCATTGTAGTCAATGAGCCAACCTCCATGGTTACACCTTGGTGTCATAAATACATGGATTTTAACACCTTAAAAGCCCATTTGCTTTTTTCATTCCTGTCGACAAAGCCTATGAGCCCCCCCCCCATGCCTTTTTAATGGGTCAAGTTATATATTTTACTGGTACCATATAATGTATTGAAAACTTAAAAAAAAAAACATAGATACCAAATTTATATAAGCTTCTTCTCCAGTTTGCTCTTTTTAAAAGGGCACGCTCATAACATTGCAGATTTTCCACAGTGGAGAACCTGCCACATATCCTAAGAGTATGGCCCCCTGCACACGGGCGGAAATTCTGCGGAATTTCCGCCCCTGGACGCCTGCATTGCAAAATGCAATCCCATGCAGACGGCCACAATTTGTCCACATGAAAATACACGCGGAAAACAAATCGTGGCATGTTCTATTTCTCTGCGGGTCTCAGAGGCCCGCACAGAAATGCCTCTCCCGGCGCCCCAGCTCTGCTCATGCGCCGGCTGGACGGCACATCAAAGAGCCGGAGCGGTGAGCACCGCACTGGTTCCTGCAGGGGCTCGGGTCGGGACCCGCTGCGAGATCCGACCCGGCCATCTGCAGGCAGCCGTAAACTTGTTTTTTTTGTGAGGTGAACTAGAATTTCTATTGATACCATTTGTATACAACTTTGACAATTTTTTTTGCTGTTCATACAGCGCACACGGTGCGGGATATCGGCATTTTATTACTTCAGATTTTTAGGGAAGCAAAAGTTTTTTTTTTTTAATTATTTTTATGGGGGAATTAGGAAAAAGTTTTTTTTTTTTTTTAATAAAAAAAAATGTATTTAATTTTTTTTTAGCCCTTTTGGGTTCACGCAAACATATGTACACAATACAACAATACTTCTGTATAGCAAAACTGTACTTTTCCCTGTCACTACCGTTGGAGAGCCTCCTGATTGGCTGGAATCGGCACGCGTGATGGGGCGGAGCTACGCGATGACACGTAGAAGGGGGCAGAGCCAGAATGCCGCTCAAGCCAGGCCGAACAGATGGGAGAAGACCCTTCTGCGCAAGCGCGTCTAATCGGGAGATTAGACGCTGAAATTAGACGGAGCCATGGAGACGGGGACGCCAGCGCAGGGAAGGTAAGTGAATAACTTCTGTATGGCTCATATTTAATGCACGATGTATATTACAAAGTGCATTAATATGGCCATACAGAAGTACTTAACCCCACTTGCTTTCGCGAGACAACCCCTTTAAAGGCTTGCTTTTGTGTCGTCACATTCCAAGAGCCGTATTAATTGTATTTTCCATTGCCCAGAAGGGCTTGTTTTTTGCGGGATGAACTCCAGTCTTCATTTATCTATTTTTTATTCCATTTTTTCTATTGTTAAAATTAAGAAAATCTGTAATTCTGGCATGTTTTTTACTTTTCACTGCATTCTCTGAGCGGTATAATATATTAAAGTCATTCTGCAGGCCAGTACGATTATCCCAATACCAAATTGTAATAGTTTTTTTTTTTTCTTTTTTAGCAACTTTTTCACAGTTTAAAAAAAAGAAAAAAGTAAAAGTTTAAATCACCCTCCTTTTGCCATATCTATAATAAAAAAATCTAAATCACGAAAGAAAAATACGTGTCTGTAAAAGTCAGATCTATCAAAGTAGTGCATTATTTACCCCACATGGTGAATGTAGTACGGAAAAAGAAAATAAAGAACGCCACAAATGCACTTTCAGTCACCGTCTCCCAGAGAAAAATGCAATAAAAAGCGATCAAAAAGGCCTATGTATTCCGAATTAGTACTAACGTAAACTACAGTACATCTTACAAAAAAATGAGCCCTTGCTCAAGTATGTCGACAGAAAAACAAAAAAAGTTATTGCGCGCAGAAGATGCAACAGAAAATAATTTAAAAAAAATGTAATGTCTGAAAAAATACAAGTACTACAGCAAAAAGAAAAACTATACAAGTTTGGTATAGCAGTAATCGTACTGACCCATAGAATAAAGTTATGTCATTTTTGTTGGTTTGTGCACCGGTAGAAACGAAACGCACTGAAAGATGGCGGAATGTCATTTTTTTTTATCATTCTACTCCACATAGAATTTTGTAAAAGTTTTTCAGTACATTATATGGTACATTAAATAGCACCATTGAAAAATACAACTCGTTCCGCAAAAAACATCGCTGTCGATGAATAAATAAAGGAGTTTTTTTTTTTTAAACGGGGAAAGGAAAAAAAGGGGCCGTGTCATTAAGGGGTTAAATAATGTACTAACTTCCTTCTCCGAGTCATTCGATGCAGGAATACCGCATGTGTAATTCTGTTTTTAATTTTATACAAAGTTAAGGGAGAAAAGTGTTATTTTTATTTTAATAATTTTTTTAAATTTGTCCCTTTAGGGGACTTCCACAGAGACCCATCAGGACCCCCTGATCACATTGCAGGGGTCCGATGGTGACAGCCCTTTACCTGCTGCAGTCGCAGAGACTGCGGCATGTAAAGGGTTAAAACAGCAGAGATCTGAGGTTTTCTCAATTCTCTGCTGTGTCAGAGCTGGTGCCCAGCTATCCTCTGACAGCCAAACACCAGCTCTCCCTGCCACAGAGACCATTGGCTGGCTTCTGACAAGCCGATGGTCTCCAAGGAAATCTGTAAACAAAGCAGTGCAGGAGTTTGAAATTAGAAGCCAAAGTCCTGCACTGCTCTGTGTGGGTCTGTACAGGCAGTGTACACTGCCACAGCTTATAGCAATGTGCTCTGCAGGTACCATAGTGAAACATAGCCCAGAAATCTTCCGAGCTATATTGCTATGGGCAGTGGAGCTTGTCCAGGAAAGTTTCTGGGCGTGCCACTTAAGGGGTTAATAGGCAACAAGTGGCAGCCTTTACTAGCTCAGCCATCGTGGGCCACTGTCAGCTATTTAACCCTTTAAGACTATGGAACAAGTATGTCCCTTTGTCCTTAAAAGTCCCACAAAATCAATTGAATCATTTCCGTTCCTCAGAAGTTTAGCACATGTGACACCCATTAGGTATTGCACTGACACGACGCTCGTGACCGCATGATGTACATTTATGGTATCTAGTTACTATAGGGCTAGAATTCCCCTAATGTGCGCATACATATTTCTTAAATCATAAACCCCCCCCCCAAAAAAATGCAGCGCCCAGATAGTATTAAGATGGTATTTATGAACCCAAGCTAGTAGCGCAAACACCTCACCCAATGTGCACCCCCAACCCGTTAACTCCCAATTCAGTACTGAGTTTTGGGAGGAAGCACAATACTTACCCCGTAAGGGAGCGTTGACACAGCCACGTAACCAAGTATGACGTACATGTCACTTTCTTTTTTTGAGCCTTGAATAAGTTTGTGGGTAATGCCGCTTCTCGAGACATCTGTTAGGCCGCTCTCACACAGACTCCTCCCCCCCACAGCGTTTAGCAGGCGTAGCACAGTAAAAACGCTGCACCAAGCGTCCATGCATTTCCATGGGGCTTCTCAGACAAGCGTTTATAACGCCCACTAAAATGACCACTGTGTGGTCTATGTTTGGGCGTTCAGCGCTGGTTTTTAGCACCCTGTATCACCCATTGAATTGAATGGGATGCGTTAAAGACGATGTAAAAGGCTGCTTACTATGCTACAAGGAGGAGGGGAAGAATGGTGATGTCATCAGGTTGCTTTGCTAATTTTCTTTTTTTACATTTTTGGTTTGAAACCACCTAAAAATTGGATGGAAATCGCACCCATTTTTTTTTTTTTTAGGAACGACCGAGTTAAAAAACTAAAATAAATAAATTGCAACATGCCACATGTCTGATTTTTGGATGTGAATAGGACACATCAATGTGCGGTGTTCGGCACATCGGATGCGAGTTGCAGTTGAGGTCTCTCTGGGTGACTGCCGCGATACCATGCAGGATTTCTGCACCTGACGTGGGAGGGTTCTGTACGCGTTCTGCCACAGATTTTTCCCCGCATTGAAAGAAGCAATATCTGTGGTGAAAACGCACAAGAACGGACCTGCTGACTACTTTAACACCCACAACAGAAGTTTATAAGCAGAGAAAAACCAGCAGGGTCTACGGGAAACTAGCTGTCATTCACATCGCTGGCACTAAATTACTATGCAGATTTTCTATTGCAAAAACTGAAAGATTTGCAAATATTACACCCCCTCTACAGATATCCACAGGCCCCAATTTTAGCAAAAAACGCAATTGCCAGTGTTGCAGTTTTTATGCTGTATGAAGGAGGGCGGCTTTTCTCGTCATTAAAAGTTTTTTTTTAGTTTTTTTTTTAAGGCAATTATCTATTGATGACGGATCCCTTGGATTGGTTATCATTTGTTGATCGTCTGAGGTCAGCCACTAGGGATTCTAGCCGATCAGCTTGTTTAGTGCCCACTATTAGCGCCACACCACAGTGTGCAGAACAGAACCAGATCACTCTGACCCATGTAGTGACCACCCAATACACAGGAGTTGGTGATATCTACGTCCGCACACCGTGTTCTGGCGCTGACACTGGGCGCCCAAACAGCGGGCGCGAGCCGATCTACTAATGACCTATCCGGAGGATCCTGGGAATCTGACCGATAACCGTTGAATGCAAATGCCTGCATGATTGGAAAGATGAACGATAATTCATTAGTCTTCGGATGGTAATCATCGGGGACCTCACACCATAGACTGTTCACTTCTGCCTGGAAGCAACCGTGGTTTCTGGAACAGATCGGGTCAAGTGAAGATTACGTCCCCCTACTGCTTCCTCGGTGACAATGAGGAGATTTACCCCACTGTCTTATAGTAAGAATGTCCCTTGTTGCCCATAACTACCAGCTTTCATATACATTGTCTAAATAAATAAATAAATAAAATGTAAAAAAATCCAGCCCTAGAAAAAAAATTGTCAGTTTGAAGCAGAACTCCTGACTGCAGTTCCATCTCAGGCAGATGTGTAAATAATTAGATGAACAGTCGTGTCACCCGAGACCCTAAAAGTGGTTCCCTCCTTGGCTTATATAAAGACTCTCAGAGGCTCCTTGCGTGTAGTGACCTCTTCTTCCGCTTGTAGAGCTTGTTGACCACTAGACTGCTCTACAACGCAGAGAAGAGTTTCACCACGTTACCAGAGTCAGAGAGGCGCATTATTGGGATGTGAGAAGCTGGACGGTCATATCGACGAATTGTCACCTACCGGCAGTCACAATAATCCAAACTTTTGATGCCGGCCTTATAAGCATTTTTCCCCGGTGCACGATATGCTTAATATATGAAAAGGTGCAAGCCTCTCCAAATATTTGGAGCACCCCGCAGCTTACATTTCTGGCATAAGTTATATATAAATCTGAGTGGTCTAGGCAGTCACATCCCTATTGACAATTCTTCAAAGAAGGTGGCGGGGACAACAAATACCTGCTTTGGCAAAAATTTGCAACTTTTGTTTACGCTATAGGACGCCTGCAGACGGGCGGGTCGGATCCGGCGGCGAGAATCCTCGCCGCCGGATCCGACCCGAGCGCCTGCAGAGAGTGGCATGTACTCACCCGCGGCTGTGTGATGTGCCGGCTTGCCGGGCCGGTGCATGCGCAGACAGGAGCCGGTGGTGGGTGAGTGACGTTTCTGTGCGGGGCTCGCCGCGGTTTGTTTGCCGCGTGAGATTTCGCGCAGCAGTCTGCATAGGATTGCGTTTGTTAACGCAATCCTATGCAGGCTTCCAGCGGCGGAAATCCCGCCGCGGAATTTCCGTTCGTGTGCAGGTGCCCATAAACTGTCATTAATGTGACCCACATAGTCTTACTGGAATCAATGTAAGGCTTATATCTAGACGAAAAAGGGTGCTCTTTATGATTTGCTTCCAAAGCATCCTGCAGAATTCATGTGAAGATCGGTTCAGCAAAGACACATTTAACACCTCGATTCTACATATTGCAGAGCGGTTTCCCATTTAGGATTATGCAGTCCGATGGCGGGGGACATAACCTTCACTTCAGACAGACAAGTCAAAAATATAATTTAGCTTGCTTTCCTTCTGCATCGGCTCATTTAAAAACCGATCTGTTAAATGGAACCCAAAAAACATGAATTTTTCGGTTACCCAATGCATATAATTAAAGGCCACCACAGAAGAGGCCTTCCTGTTTGCTTTCCATTATTTTAGCATAAAAATGACGCTGCGACCTGCAGTGTTTTTTCCAGTTTAAAATATGTGAAAGTGGGCAGAACGGAGCCGAACCGATCCAAACAGAAGCACAGAAGATTCCACTGAGATCCATGTGAGGTAAAACAGGGCGGCCCCACAACTATTTAATGTTTCCTTCGACAGCCGTACACGAGGGCTTGTTTTCTGCCGATGTCCACGTGCGAATTTTAATTATAAAATCAGCGTCTCCTGTGTGGGTGTTCCGCAGCTCTAGAAGCCCATAGGGATGCATTAGCATCCGCACAGCAATTAAAAGCATGCGGATGTGATTTTTTTCCCCTGTTGTGCAGATCGCACGTGTGGGAAGAAACTGCAGCATGCGCCATATTTCTGCGGATCCCGTGGGACGGCTTCCACCGAGTCAATGAAAGGCGTCCAATCTGCGGCCAAGCAGATTTGAAAAAAACACTGCGCATGCGTCCGGACGCATCTGCCGTGCTGAAGAAAAAAGATCCGGCCGGCGTGGAGGAGACCCGCGCTGGAGCCGGGGAGGTAAGAAAATGTATTTTCCTCCCCATGTCCGTGGGCACGCATGACTGTGGGATTCAGCACTGGTGTCCGTGCACGATTACAAGTTTATGAAGTTTATGTTTTGCTATTTATGAACACAAAACACACTTTTTTTAAATAAAGATTTGCTTTTGTGTTGTGGCGTATTTTTATTTTCCCATTGCCGACATCTATCAGAGTAGCTATTCCACTTTTTTCTAGATGTGAGATTAACAAAGTTTGCAGTTGTGGCATCTTATATTTAATGGCGCTCACCCTGCGGTATGGATATATGGTACATTTATTCTGCAGGCCGGCAGCACATTACATAGGATTTGTCTCTTGCCATTTCCTCACACTTTAAAAAAATAAATAAATATATATATTTTTTGTTTGTTTAGTGCTGCATTCAGAGACTCCTAACATTTCTCTTTTTTGGACGTGTAAGGGTTGTTTTTTGCCCGATGAGTTGTACCTTTTAATGGCACCATTTGTTGATCCCGGAGACGTTTTGATCAACTTCTATTCCGTTTTTTGTAATGTTTTTTCATGCCGTGCGGGTTAAACAATGTACTAGCGGTTTTCTCTGGGTCATCGCGAACACAATGATACCTCAAAGGCCATTTATTTATTATTTTTACCTAGTAATGGAAAAGTTGGGTTTTTGACATTTATTTTTTGATACTTTTTACTTTTGTGGCAGCGGGGGGCTTTAATACCCCCATATTTTATCACTCTTCTAACATACTACTCTGCTTCAGCATAGCACTGCCCTAGAAAGTCTATGAAGCTCTACCAGAAGCTGAGCCTCATGGGGCACCGTAGCTGACAGACATGGAGGCTATAGCCAAGCCGCCGTAGCAACCCATCGACAACCTGTAATCACATCGCGGGGGGGGGGTCTGATGGAAGAGAGCGGTTAACCACCGGGGATCAAAGGTTTTTATGACCCCAGGTGTTAGAGCCAGTGCCCGCTGTCGTCCAACAACTGAGTCCCGACTCCTCCTGGCACGAAGACCCACGCCGGGCATCTAATGTGGTGCTGTCAAAAGACGGTGCTGAAGAATAAAGGCCAATAATGGCTGCAATCGAAAAACCGCTTGGGCGGCCATCAAGGGCCTGTTTAGATGGGGGTATGTGCTGTCTATAGTCAGTCTATCACTGATTGAATACGCAATGTAGAAAGGAAGAACCAGGCAGCATTCACTAAAATCCTCAAGCTTGATAAAGACCCGAGCACAGGGTCGATACGTGGCTGCTTGCTTCCTCATGACTATTCATTAAAGAAGAGGATTTTAGTGAATGCTGCCTGGTTCTTCCTTTCTACATTGCTGATCAACGGTGGACCCAGGGAGTCGGGACCCTAACTGGGCTATTGCATAGTGCCTTGCACCAGCGGTGTGGCTGAATCTTTGGAGTGCTGCTGTGTTTCTTTTTTCTTCTTACTGATTGAATACGGACGGTCCGTGGACTCAGTAAATCGGCATATTCAGACACGAGACCGATGCAAGTTAAAAAGAAAAAAAAAACAAAACACATCGCTGGGCCCTATTTTCCTGGTATTTACGGACTACAAATCACCCATTGAAGTCTATGGGGGCAGTAAAAAACAAAACTGGGAACATGTTCGCATCTGTATGCATTGCATGTTTTTGCGCACCCCATTTTCTGTGCCCATATAAGTGGCGTCACTTGGGCCTTCATGCTTTTTTATTGTTTGTGCGTGTGAAATATGAAACCATTTTGGCGCCTGCTGCGACTCTACTGCGCCGCCATGTTTAGCACATGTATGTATTTTTGCATTGCGCCCCTTTTGTGCGACTTCCACAGTGGAACGGACAGTCCTGTGTTTTCTCTTCCATGGTAACACTGATCAGTCGTTGCTCCTTCATATATGAGCACCTGCCTCTGGCCGCTGCCTCGTGGCGACACACGTGCGGATATCAGTCCGATCCCCCCTGGGTACTGCAGTGTGGCGGATCACGGCTGCACATTGTATACGACCAGGTCAGTGCTGCGGGTGTATACGTGTGGCCGGCGTCCTCTGTTACAGGAGAGGCTCTTTGCCCATATGATATGTATAGGACCCGTCGGCCGCCCCGGCACTAGCCGTGAGCTCCGGGATGTATTTCTTACATTCGCCTGCTTCCTGGTCCCGCCGGTGATGTCCGCGTGTCGGCAATCTGCCAGTCCTGCGAGTCTGGCGCTCCGCTGTGTGGCTCTACGGGGGCGCAGGACCCTCAGGACTGACAGATTGTCATTGGACAGGCAGACATCCGCGGCGGGACCAGGAAGCGGGCAAATGTAAGAAATACACACATGGCGCCAAGAAGATTTGGTATTATTGGGGACTTCCTTCTGCAGCTTAAGCAGGTCTTGTTCGCACTACTTACCTGTGACACACGGGCAACACACGGATGTAACAGCCGCACACGGCAAACACACGGATGTAACGTAACATTTATACAGACCCACATTTTATACACCCGGGGCGACCCCTTAGTTATACCACACGTGTCCCCCCCTCAACAGGGGGGCTAACTTCACTTACATTACAGGGGTCTCCCTTCCCTCACATTACCTGGTCCCCCACTCATAGACCACTGGGGGGGGCTTACTCTTCTCCCCTCACATTACAGGGGGCACCCTCCCCTCACTGGAGTCCTTAACTGGGGGGCTGACTCTTCTCCCCTTACATTACAGGGGTCTCCCTCCCCTGACATTACATCACAGGGGGCTCCCTCCCCTCCAGGGGTCTCCCTTCCCTCACATTATTGGGTCTCCCCCCTCATAGACCACTGGGGGGGGGGGGGGGGGGCTTACTCTTCTCCCCTCACATTACAGGGGGCACCCTCTCCTCCGGGGGGTTACCCTCCCCTCACACACCTCAAGGGGTCCCCTCCCATAGACCACTGGGGGGGGCTTACTTTTCTCCCCTCACGCACCTCCGGGGGTCTTCCTCCCCTCACAGACCCCTGGGGTGGCTTTTCTCCCCTCACATTACAAGGGTCTCCCCTCCACACCCCCGGGGTTTTCCTCCCCTCACATTACATTACATTACGGTAGACTTCCTCCCCTCCGGGGGTCTCCCACACACGCCAATGGGGGGGCTCCGCTCCCCTCCCCTCACGGGGTCTCCCTCCCCTCTCACCGTCGGCCTCGGCCCGCACGAGCAGGGACATCCCCTTGAGGCGGTCCACGTATGTGGAGGACACATGGCCGGTGCCTCGGTCGTCCCACTGCCGCTCCTCGTTCAGCGTGTAGACCTTCACCCTCCGCCGGGTGTCAGACATGATGCCGCCGCTCGCTGCTTCCGTCCCCGCCGCTGTCCTCACGAGCAGCCGCGGCTCATCCTCCGCCGGTGCCTTCTCTGTCGGCGTCCTCCGCCTCCTCCGTCTTCCTGGGAGATCACACAGTCGCCATCTTGTAACCCGATTCTCTCCTTTCTCTTCCTCCAACGATAACTGGAACAGGTTGTCCCGGCTTGTTCTGCAGGGGCTACGGTGTCTTTCCAGGGACAAGAAACCCTCCAAAGACTTCCGCGTAACTCGTTTTCGTCGGCAGAGGGCGCAGATCAGGCACTGGCTACGGTGTCCCGTCAGGGTCAAAAAAGGATGCAAAGACTTCCCTAAAATGGCGACAGCCGGCAGAAGGCAGAGTCATCCGACAGGGCGGGAGATCCGTGGCGGGCATATTGGATGTGGGCAACGTAATAGGCACCCATAGCCTGCGCCTCTGCCTAACGACCTCTGTCTAGAGCGGATATGCCAAAAAAAAGATGGCGTCTGCAGCTTCGCTTATGCTCTCTGTCGCCATCTACAGGTTCCTATTTGTAAGACTCTCTAATGAACGAGTAAATAAATGGACGCGGTTTATCTTTATGACCCCGGAGGAAGAGCAGGAAAACAAACAGTCAGCCAATCAGAGGGGGCCGATGACAGCGCCCGGCGCGCCCCCTGTGGCGGCAGGGAAGGAGATCGCAGTAAATCTGCATTTTTAGAAATGCTTAAAGAGGTGCTATCAGCAAAATAAAAAAATTATACTCACCTGCATCCTGCCCTGCATCACTTTACAGTCTAACCTGTAAAAGCAGAGAAGTTAAAAAAACAAACAAACTCACCTAATCCCGTTGTACTTGGCCCCTCCATTGTTCAGGTGCCATGTGAGGGGTCCAGGTGCCATGTGAGGGGTCATCTTCAGCGGCTCCTGTACGCACATGCACACTCACGCCGTTATGGCCGCGTCTAACCTCTGCCATCCATGTAGAGAAGACTACGAGTGTGCATGTGTGCCGGGAAGGGGAACGCATGCGCATTCGCCGTTGACTCTCCAAGGACGTCGGAGGTTAGACGCAGTTGGGCCAATCAGTGGGCGATGCGTCACTTGTGACGCATCGACCACTGACCTGGGCGGCAGCGGAAGCTGGCACTTTGCCAGCTTCTGCCCTGCGATCAGACGGCTGCCGGAGGAAGAGAAGAGCAGCAGCCTCCCGGTGACCAGCCCCGTACAGCACAGGTGAGTATGTTTTTTGTTTTTTTCGTGACAGAACCCTTTTAATGTTCCTGTTGGGGAACTTTGTAAAAACTTAACCTTCTATTTTCCTCTCCAGTCACAGCAAGTTCTACTAGTTTCCCAATATCAGAAAGCATTGAATGCTGGGACCTTAACCCCTTAATGACGGCCCCATTGTGTTTTTACGTCCTAGCTAAGTGGACTTTAATCCTAGAGGACGTAAAATCATGCATCCTTTTAGAATTAAAGCCCTCTTGGCTGAGGACGTGACAGCTTCATTCTGTCGGTGCCCACAGGTAGCCGACAGCCTGGAGCTGTCATCCCAGGCTGCGGGGAGCCCCCCCCCAGGCAATGCGATTGGCGCTATCCAATGAATAGTGCCGATCACAATAAACTGAAGAAAAAGTTAAAGATTCAGCTGCCCTGATGGATCGGAACCATGGGGGCAGCTGAGCTTACTCACCCACCTTGTCCATGGTGTCACTCGGTGAACTGGTCCTCTGGGAAAGTTAAAAAAGAGTTCCAAGTTTCAACTCCCCTCATGGATTGGATCCATGGGGGAGGTTAAAAAAAAAGGGAGTCAATTTTTATTTCGTACTAGTGAGCAATGAGGCCCAGAATTTATTCAGTTGTGCCCTGCAATCCAACGGGTGTTCCCTCCATTATAGGCCTAGCCATGTGTCCAATAAGTAGGTTAGGGCCACAAGAGGAATGTTTCTGAACACGGGACAACCAGGGGGATCCATTTTGGGGTGAAAGTCTTCATTCCTATGTACACTGTACAAAAAATAGTTTTTAAATTGACACAATTGCCAAAAAAATGCAAATTGTAATTTTTTTCCTTCTGCTTTGCTTAGATTCATTCAATTACTGTGGGGTCAAAATATGCAGTCCAGCCCTAGAGGAATTTGTTAAGGGGTCTAGTTTTCAAAATGAGGTAATTTGTGGAGCTTTTCTGTCGTTTTGGCCGCTCAAGGGCTCTACAAGTTGGCAATGGGGCCTAAATCACCTTCATGTAAAATTTCTGTTTGAAAGCCACCGATTACTCCTTTCATTTTGGGCCCCGTTGTGCATCCAGACAGAAGATTAGGCCCACAATGGGTATGTCTCTGCACATAGGAGAAACATGGGTATCCATTTTGGGGTGCAAGTCTTCATTCATGTGTGTGCTGTTCAAAAAAAGCTGTTTTTAAAATGACAGAATTGCCAAAAAAACCGAAAATCACAATTTTTTCCTTTTACTTTGCTTGAATTCATTCAAGACCTGTGAGGTCAAAATGGGCAGTACACCCCTAGATAACTTCATTAAGGGGTCTAGTTTTCAAAATGGTGTCATTTCTGGGGGTTTTCTATGGTTTTGGCCACTCAAGAGCTCTACAAGTGTGCTATGGGGCATAAAAGGCCTTCAAGCTAAATTTCTGTTCTGAAAGCCATTGGCTGCTCCTTTCATTTTGGGCCCCGTTGTTCATCCAGACATAAGATTAGGGCCACAATGGGTATATTACTGAACATAGGACAAACAGGGGTATCCATTTTGGGGTGTCAATCCTCATTTTCATGTGCACTATAGAAAAAAATATGTCTTTAAAATGACTTATTTGCAAAAGTATGAACTTTTATTTTTCTAAATTGCATTAATTTCTGAAAAAAAATTGTGGGTTCAAAATACTAATGACCCGCCTCAGTGAATATATTAAGGGGTGTAGTTTTTAAAATAGGGTCATTTGTGGGCTGATACCTATGAGTCTTGGTGTAGGAAAACAAAGTGTTCCTCAAAATGCTGAAAAGTCATGTTAAATTTGTATGTCTCCTAAACGGTTAAAAAAAACAAGAACATTTTTTAAATATGCATTCAGAATAAAGTAAACAGATGGAAATACATATATTGGCAAAAATTTGTACGGTATGTTTGCACATATTTGAGATATTACAATTGAAATGTGTGAAAAAATGACGATTTTTTCTAAATTTTCCCAATATTGGCACTTTTAACAAATATACACAAATTCTATTGGTCCATTTTTACAACCTAAATGAAGTACAATATGTGGCGAAAAAACAGTGTCAGAATCACTAGGATATGCAAAGCCTTTACGGAGTTATGATATGTTAAGTTCCAAAATTTTGCTCAGTCACTAAGGCGCAAACAGGCTTCATCACTAAGTGGGTAAAGGGGGTGGCCAGGGCTTATACAACTTTTTAAAAGTAGATCCAACTCTGTTAAAGGGGTTGTTTAGGTACTTTATGCAAGCGAGGCTGCGAGGGGAAAAAAAATAAATTGCAGCACATTGGTACTCTGGGCGTTCCCGTAGAACGCTTCGCCTATTGTTTGCAATGGGAACTTAAAAGATGTCACATGGCGTGCAATGTATCCCATTAAGAGTAGGAAAAATTAATGATCTTAACACGTGAGATGATCGCAATTTCAGACACGCCATGTGATGTGATTTTTAATCAAAAACGCGTTGCATCCATCGCTATAAAAAAATCACCCAATGCCAAGTGCCACCTCTCACCCTGATATAGCGCTCGCCTGTGTGAATATAGCCTGGCTGTAGTAAAATAAACCGAGCAGTACTTACTCTTCCGCTGCCGGCGTTTGTTGTGACATCCTGAGCACCACTCATCCTGAGTGCCATAATGCTAGGAGTTTGGAAACGTGACGCTGTAGCGGTCACTTGATTTCCAGTGACATTAGCTGTCACAACAACCGTCAGGACCACAGCGCTGGATCGCAGAAGACGGGTAAGTATTAACTCCTCAAGGACCAAGCTCTGTAAATTTATGGCACGTGATCCTGGGCTTTAATCCCGCCCAATAGCAGACCTACGGCATGGGATTAAAGCCTCTGCTCCTGCAATCAATCAGAAGCAGGTCCGGTTGTCAGCTGTTAGTCCCAGCTGAGAACCAGGAGGAGAAGCGGTTTTTAACCCCCTCTTCCTTCTCCTTTCTCGAGTACATAGCGCTCAATGAGCATATGTACTAAGAAGTGAAGTTAGAAATATAACTTCCACTACGCGACCCAGCAATCACGTGACCACCGGGATCCCATGGAAGAGATGCAGGGTCCTAGTAGTCCCTGAGCAGTTCTGTTAGTGACTCTTGTCACTACAATGGGATTTTTTCCCTGTAACTGGGGCACCTATGGATGCGGCTCCTATGAATGCCCCAGCTACAGTTAAAAAGTGTGTTAAAAAAGGCCAAGTGAATGTCCCCCAGAGGTCTTATATGACATCATGGGGGTAATAGATGGTTAAAAAAAGTGGCATTGGGAGAACATTAAATAAGGCGTCCACTGGAAATAAAGGCACAGACACAAAGATTTCTGGAGGGAGAAAGAACATTTTATTTCTAGTTGGGGGAAATGGTAGATTTTATTATGAGGAATTTTAAGGCTGAGTTGATCCAGAGGAAGGCGAAAACCCTTTGATAGGAAAAAGCCAATTATTCTTGTATAAAGGGTAAAAATTCCTTCCTGACCCCAAATATGGCAATCAGAACAAGCCCCAGGATCAAAGCCGAAACCTGACTTGACTTTTTAAAATGTATTTTTTTTCTCATAAATCTAAATAAATCTCTTACTATTTATTGTTTCTGTGAAATATAAAGTGTGTTGAACTAAACTTGTTTATAGACTGTGTTGATCCAGAGGAAGGCGAAACCCCCCTTGAGGAAAGAGCCAATTATCCTGTTCTAAGGGGGAAAAATTCCTTCCTGACCCCAAATATGGCAACCACAATAAATCTCAGGATCAAACATCAGCAGCTCACCTGCCTAGTGTATGTGATGTCAGCTATAGATTGTGTTTCTTTATGTTTATATTAGGTTATTTATGTGGCTGTTTCCCTTTAAATAAGACCTAACCTTATTTAAGGCTGTGAGTTGATCCAGAGGAAGGCAAAAACCTCCGTGAGGTATGAGCCAATTGTCCTCAAGTTGGAAAAAATTCGTTCCTGACCCCAAATATGGCGATCAGAGCAAGTCCCAGGATCAAAGCCGACATCTACGCCTATCTGTGTGTATACTTGTGTCTATGTATGTGTTAGTGTCTACACTTGTGCCTAACATTCATGTATGTGGTGTGTGCTACTTACCTGGCCAGGTCTTACTAGTAACCAGGAGTTCAGCGATAATAGTCACTTGGGCTATTGTTCCTGAACTCGCTAGTTACCAATCAAGCACAGGCCTCTTCTGGGGGTGTAGAGTGTCTTCAGAAGAGGATGATGTCCGATGCCAGCCGGAGGATGTCGGGGTTCGGGCTAGCATGATGGTAATGCAGATGCAATTGGTGGTGAGAGGATGTTGTTGGTAAGCCGGGGTCTTCTACAGAAGCAGAGTTGTGGGTTCAGCAGACAGTTGGCGCGTGCCAAGCCTATAAGACATAAGAGAGAATTGTCAGTTTTACCAGTTGTGCATATAAACCAGTGAACTACTGTAACATGACGACTTGTATCAGGATCTGATTTGTATCTGATATAAAAAATAGTTATTTTCTGCAACTGTGGTAATATATTAAATTTTCTACGGTATGTGAGGTTTTGCTACTGTGTATGGCTATAATTGTAGGTGTCTTGTGTGTATAGGTGTGTATATAGGTGTATAGATATGTATGTGTAGGTGTGTATAGGTGTACAGATATGTATGTGTAGGTGTGTATAGAGGGTACTTACCAGATGATTGCGGCTTCCTTCACAATCGGATTCTTCTCGTCATCCTAAGAAGAATCAGAGACATATTAATTACAGGAGCAATAATAATGAAGAACATCATCCCTAGAGTAGGAAGATCTTACCAGGTCCAGCTTGGTGAAGCGTACGAGAATCCGTCCACGGGGTGAAGGGGTGTCCCATCCTCCGGTCATGGCAGGTCTCGATTCCTGGAAATTCTGCTGAAGGGTTTGAATGGCGGTACTGCTCTTCTCAGTTCCAGCTCCTCCCAATCTACGGTGTTGAAGAAACTGTGACCTCTGATGTTCTTGTGGACACCCAGCCACTTCTTAGGCTTCTTTCGCAGCAGTCTTTTTACCAGATGCTTTACAGCAGCATCCAGCCAAGATGGGAATTTTGTCTTCTTTTTGGTGATGGACTTGATGATCTTTCTCCTGGAGGAGCCGTAGTAGAAAGGAGACTGTCCTGTCACCATCCAGGATACGACAATCCCCAGGCTCTACCAGTCGACTGCTGTGTCGTAGTCCTTCTCGCGAAGCACCTCTGGGGCCATGAATCGATATGTGCCCGTCATTCCGCTGATCTTCTTAGACAGGGCAATGCCGTCTTGGCCAGCCCCAGGTCAATCAGGCAGATGTGTCCATCTCCATCCAGCATGATGTTCGCCGGCTTTATGTCACTGCAATGAAATAAAGAGAAATGTTAATCTGTTCAGTGATATAGAGCAGTGGTCCCCAACCTTTTTGGCACCAGGGACCGGCTTCAAGCAAGACCATTTTTACAAGGCCCGGCAGGGTTGGGCGGGACATGGACGGGGCTTTGGTTATAGGGGGCGGGGTTACGAAGGGGGTTGGAGTTTAGTGCATTCTTATTTAATTATGACATTTAGAATGTCCTGGCAGTACACACATAGGGCAGTATATAATCTATCCCCCCCCCCAACACACACATAGGGCAGCATATAATTTATCTCCCCCCAGTAATAGACAGCCCCCATCCCTCAGTAATTAGCAGCCTCTCCCAGTAATAGGCAGCGCCCCCCCCAAGTAATAGGCAGCCCCCCCGTAATAGGCAGCCCCTTCCCCTGTAATAAGTAGCCCCCCCAGTAATAAGCAGCCCCCCTAGTAATAAGCAGGTCCCCCCCCAGTAATAGGCAGCCCCCCCAACCCATATACTTACTTCCTCCCTGCTGTCGCTCTCTCTCTGCTTGCCTGGACGTCAGTGTGCAGCCCGGAACGCTTTCTCCCCGAGTCCTCTCCTGCGGAACTAATGAGCAGGGGACTCGGGGAGGGGAATCTGGCTGCACAGACGTAAGTGTGTGAGCCGGGAACAGCGCGATTACCAGCGGGGAGCTGCGGCGCCCCCGCTGGTAATCGCTTCAGTGGTCAGCGGCGTCGGCACGCCGCGGGCCACATAGCACAAGGCAGCGGGCCGGATTCGGGCCGTGGGCCTTGTGTTTAGAGCAAAAGTTCCCGGCGGTGCTGCAGACCGGCGCTAACCAACCAATGGCCCGGCCCCGGTCCGCGGCCCGGTGGTTGGGGACCCCTGATATAGAGGACTTAGGAATGTACCGCAGCCAAACCAGTCCTAATTCAGGACTCTAGGAAAGCTGGGTACATTATCTCCACTATCGCAAGGAAACAGGGAGACGTGGGAAAGTTGTGCTTACCGGTGGATGATGTAGCGTCGGTGCAGGAACTGGAGGCCACATGCAATCTCCGCTGTGTAGAATCTGAGAGAAGAGTGTAGTATCAATGACATGACATCAGTCTCCTAACATCATGTCACCATTATAGTGTCCTCACCAGAAGACGCGCTGTTTATGGCAGCCTGTACGCCCTCCACTCTTCTATATCCGTCAAGTCACCCTCAGTATCCCCTCCCCCATCTCCTGATCAGTCATTTACCTACCTCACATGGTTGATGTCCAAGCTGCCATACATCTTGATCATCGCCGCCAGGCTGCCTCCAGAAAGATACTCCATGATGAAGTAGGCCCGGTCTGCAGACTACTGTGCGGCCTATAGATGGCAGATGAAGGGACAGTCTTGGCCCTTCAGGAGTATCCGCTGCTCTCTCCTTATGACGTCTGCCTTGCTCTTTCCTCTGTCGACAACCTTGATCGCCATGAAGGTGTTCCTTCCGGGGAAAGATGCCAGGACCACCTCAAGAAAACAAATAGGAAATTATCACTGACAGCGGCAGGGGAGGGGAAAGTCATATACATTCATTACATGGGGGATTTATCACTAGGCCGCTTTCACACAGCCAAGAAGATCACGCAAGACTTGTGCGCTGCGAGACGCAGAAATAAGAACCCTATTCTTTTTAATGTAGTCATATACATGAGCGTTCTTCTCTTTTTTCCCACACTGCATTTTGGTGCGGGAAAAAAAAAATCGCAACATGCTCTCTTTACACGTTGTTTTCAATGGGACAGGAAAACGCATTGCATGGCGTGTGCTGCGAGGTTTCCCATTGTCGATCGCTACTTTACCTAAAGTGATGGGAGGCATTTTTAAAGAAAAAAACCTCATATCCGCGGGTAAATCACAAATAAGCAACCATGATATCAGGCCAAGTTTTACGGCTCGATATCGCGCTCGGCTGTGTGTAGGTAGTCTAAGGCTAGGTACACGCATAGCAAATCTGCATCAACATCCACATGAAAGACATGGATTTCAACATCTTTTGAAGAGATGAAATTCATGCTGAAAATTCCCAACATAAATTGTCCTGACACAGATTTACAATCCGCCCCGTGAGCATAAGGCCGGGTCACATGACCATATAGGAATTGCGTATAATGCGGGCTCTGTAAGCCCATGTGATAGGCTGTAGTTCGCAGGCAATTCATTACATTGTCTTGCGCAGTTCCGCTTACATGTATTGGAATTGCGTAAGAATACTTGTCGGATGCTTCATTCCCTCAGATATTTAATCTGCCATATCCTCTCATCGACCAGCAATACAATTCCGATGGAAGGAGATATCACACAGACATTGGGAACGGCTGAGACCGCTAGCAGCCATTCATGCCGTGGGGGTTCACTGCCCCAAATACTTGACTCTTCTAACATAGACACTAAGGCGCATTTACATATAATGATTGTGGCTCAAAATTCGGTGAAACAAACAAAAGTGCATGATAATCATTACGTGTAAACGCGAGCCATCACGCATTTTTTACTTGTCGTTCAATTTCAGCCGGCTTAAAAATCATGGCCGGCTCGCTTACTTCTCGTTACATTTAGACGCGACCTGCTCGGTGTACACAGGAAGGTCAGGCGCTGAGGGGGAAGGGAGCGATTCTTAGTGATGATCTCTGTATCTAAACACTCTGCTTAAACGCAAACAACTGCGAATGAACTGGCGGTGCCAGTACTCGCTTGTGCAAATGCCAACCGGGGGGAGGGGGAGGCGTTATGCTGGATGTGCACTAGTGTATATGCCGCTTGTGGGTCCCTAATACTACTGGGGCAACTGTTTGGGGTCACTATTACTACTGGGGCAACTGTTGGGAGTCACTATTACCACTGGAGCAATTGTTAAGGGTCACTATTGCCACTGGGGCAACTATTGGGGTAACTATTACTACTGAGGCAACTGTTGGGGGTCACTATTACCACTAGAACAACTATTGCGGGGTCTATATTACCACTGGGGCAACTATTGAGGGTCTGTATTACTACTTGGGCAACTATTGTGGGTCACTATTACCACTGGAGCAGCTATTGGGGTCACTTTTTCTGCTGTGGCAACTACTGGGGGTCACTATTACTACTGGGGCAACTATTGGGGGTCACTATTACTGCTGGGGCAATTATTAAGGGTCACTATTAGTTCTGGGGCAACTATTAGGGTTCATTATTAGTTCTGGGAAAACTATTAGGGGTCACTATTACTACTGGGGCAACTATTGGGGGTCACCTTTAGTGCAGGGGCAACTGTTGGGTGACTCTAAGCACTGGGCAACTGTTGTGGTCACTATTACTACTGCGTCAACAGTTGAGGGTCACTATTACCACTAGGGCAAATATTAGGGGTCACTATTGCCACTGGGGCAACTGTTGGGGTCACTATTACCACTGGGGCAACTATTGGGGGTCAGTATTACCACTGGAGCAACTATTGGGGGTCACTATTAGGACTGGGGCAACTATTGGGGTCATTATTACTACTTGGGCAGCTATTGGGGGTCACTATTATTCCTAGGGCAACTATTGAGGGTCACTATTTCTGCTAGGCAACTATTGGGGGCCACTGTTAGTGCTGCGGCAACTATTGAGGGTCACTATTAGTACTGGGACAACTATTGGGGCTTACTACTACAGCTGGGGCAGCTATTGGAGGTCACTATTACTGCTGGGGAAACTATTGGGGTCACTATTACTGCTGGGGCAACTATTAAGGGTCACTATTAGTGCTAGGGCAAGTATTAGGGGTTACTATTACTGCTGGGGCAACTATTGTGGGTCACTATTGGTGCTGGGGCTACTGTTGGATGACTACATGCTGCGGCAACCATTGGGGGTCACTTACTGCTGTGACAACTATTGGGGGTCAGTAATAGTGACCCCCACCAGTTGCTCCAGTAGTAATAGTGACCCTCAATAGTTTCCCCAGCAGTAATAGTGACCGCCAATTAGTTGCCCCAGCAGTAATAGTTACCCTCAATAGTTGCCCCAGCAGTTATAGTGACCCCAAACAGTTGCCCCAGCACTAATAATTGCCCCCAATAGTTGCCCTAGCAGGTATTGGGACCCCCCAATAGCTGCCCCAGCACTAATAGTTACCCAAATGGTTGCCCATAGCAATAATAGTGACCTCCAATAGTTCCCCCAGCAGCAATAGTAACCCACAATAGTAGCCCCAGCAGTAATAGTAACCCCCAATACCTGCCCCAACAGAAATAGTGACCCCCAATAGTTTCCCCAGCACTAATAATGACCCCCAATAGTTGCTACATCAGTAATGTTGCCCCAGCAATAGTTGCCCCAGCACTAAAAGCTACCCCCTAGAGTTTTCCCAACAGTAATAATTACCCCCAATAGTTGTCCCAGCAGTAATAGTGACCACCATTAGTTGCCCCAGCAGTAAAAGTGACCCCCAATAGTTGCTCGAACACTAATAGTTACCCCCAATAGTTGCCCCAACACTAATAGTGACTTCCAATAGTTGCCCCTATACGAATAATGACCCTCAATAGTTGGCCCAGCACTAATAGTGATCCCCAATAGTTGCCCTGGCAGTAATAGTGACCCTCCCACAGTTGCCACAGCAGAAATAGTGACCCCCGATAGTTGTCCCAGCATCCTAAGCCTCTACTGCGGATTACATGACTGATAATGGGGAACAATAGTCTGCACAGTAAATGGAAGAATTTGGGTCAGGCTCCTTCACACCCGTGCATTTTTTCATCAGTATTTTGTAAGCAAAAACCAGAAATGGAAAGTACAGAGAGGAAGTATAATGGAAGGATTGGTATTTCTTCCATATTTTGGACCCACTCCTGATTTTGGCTTCCAAAATACTGATGAATAATCTGCGGGTGTGAAGGAGCCGTCACTGCGCCATTACCAGAAAATAACAGTTATATAACTTACCTCGCTGAAGCTTCCTCTACCCAAGATCTGTAGGGCGTGAAGTGACTGATGTTAAATCCGCGGTCAGATGGTAAAGAGTCCTGGCTGGTGCCCGGTCTTGGCTTCTCCTCCTCTTCGCTCCTCTTCTTTATCTCCGTGAGTCCGCTCACGCTGTTCTCTTCTGTCTTACGCTTTTCTCCTTTTCCTTTATGCCCATTGGACACCATTTTTCTCAATACAGTAGTCTTCGATCCAACCGCTGCCGTCGTCAGTTGAAAGGAAATGGCAGTTGGCCGAGTGGAGGTCAAAGGTCAGGAAAGCTGCCAGTACCCATGCTTGCCAGCACTCTGCTTGCCAGTACCCTCCTCTGCCATATACATTGTGATGTGGGCACCATGAGTGATGGTCTAGTCCCCAGAGAAATGGAGAAATTTATGGTTGTTTCTTCCAGTGCCACATTATTAGCAGATGGGGCAGAGATGGCACTTCATGTCTGGGTTGGCAGCGGTGCCCATAATTCATCAGAAACTCCTGGAGTTTTAGAAAACTTAGAGTTGTGTGGAAATTGAAATGAGCCCGGTGTAGGAAAAAAAACATAAATTGTACTAATGAGAGAAATAATAGGGCCTTGTGAGGGTAATTTTCAGCTGCATTCAATAAGTGTCCATCATCCAGATACATGGCGTGTATTCCCACAGGGTACAATGGGCAGCGCCCTCGCCACGCAGATCTGGGTGTAGCAGGCGGAGATGCTTCTATGGAAGTTACAGAGGGGTTCATCCACAATGGCGGCTTTTTCTGAGGTGTCGAATGTTTGAAAGGGGTCATATAGAAATATTAGGATGGACTTATAAATAAGCGGTTGTGGTGTGAGTTATTGTTGCAGGCTGTAAATTGGTGATGTATGTACGGTATTATAAGACTTTTTATTTAGCCTGAGACAATAAAGACTATTTTATTAGACAAGTTTGTGAGTCCAATCTGAAGTCTGGGAGAAGGAGAGGTTGTGTACAAGATATCGCCAGGTTTAGGGCCTCGACAGACGAGCGTGTAACGTAATGCACTCACTTCTGCACATTTTATTTTTGTGCAGTGAACAAGTGTAGTTGACGCTCATGCTTGCATAAATACAGAGCGTATTTGCATAGGCACTACTCGTTCGCACAAGTGGGGAACCACCGATTTAAAAGGCTATGTTGCCTAACGTGGTGCCGGTGATTGCAGATATACGCTGTGCTTAGTACATACCCACGCGGGTAGATGTGCGTGCTTGCGCACCTCACATAGGCCTCTATGGGACTCTTTAGGGCGTAAACACGCACAAGATAGGGCAAAAAAAGTGGGAATTAACCTATTGAAATCAATGAATTCTATTCTCCATGTATCGCACTCATCGGTTTAAGCCCAAAAATCACATGACATGCGAGTGCAATTTTTTTTACATTTTTAATTTTATCCCATGCATTCATAGTAAATAGTGCGCATTCCTGAACAAAATCGCACAAAAATAGGACCTGCTGCAATTTTTCAATCTTCACTATCGGTGCGAGCAAAAAAACTTCTGTAATGAATAGGGATGAGCGAGTATACTCGCTAAGGCACTACTTGCTCGAGTAATGTGCCTTAGCCGAGTATCTCCCTGCTCGTCCCTAAAGATTCGGGGGCCGCCGCAGCTGACAGGTGAGTTGCGGCGGGGAGCAGGGGAGAGTGGGCGGGAGAGAGGGAGAGAGAGATCTCTGCTCCGTTCCTCCCTGCTCTCCCCCGCAGCTCCCCGCCCCGCGTCAGCACCCGAATCTTTCGGGACGAGTGGGGAGATACTCAGCTAAGGCACATTACTCGAGCGAGTAGTGCCTTAGCGAGTATACTCGCTCATCCCTAGTAATGAACATTAACCCATTGTAATCAGTGGCTTATTTTCCCATATGAGTTCCATCTATTTCGCAATTGGAGAGAACTCGCCCGAAAAAATCATTTACGTAAATAATTCCTAAGAAGCATATAGTGTGATGTTAATTAAAAAGTCTGAGCATTTAAAAAAAAACAAAAAAAAAAACATTTACGTGCAGCTATGCTCCGTAGCGGTGAGCGGAGTTGCGCATGCGGCCATTTGTTTTTGCCCGCACTCTGCAGACATATTTTTTAACACGTTCCTATTCCGGTCTAAATGTTGGATGACGGTTACACATTCAGAGCGACTTCACACAGGCGGATGTGTTTTTGCGCACGCGACAGCACAACGTATTGCGATATGTATGAGGCTTTTTGCGCGCTTATTGGCACATATTTTACTGTACATTTTAGACTGGCTTCACATTGGCAAGTGCGATATGGGGCCGTGAATCCCACTCCAATATTGTGCTCCTCGCCATGTGAAAGCCCCGAGGATGCCAGGCGTTTCAATCACTGCAGGAATGAATGCAATCCCCTGCCACAGCTGTCGCAGCCACGGCAGAGGATCACAGAGTATCTCCCATTGTCTTCAGTGGGGCTGGCGATGCTGCCACCGCCTCCATCGATAGCAATGGGCGCTGTGATGCGAGTTTCCACAGCAATATAGAACACGCTGCGAACTGGGTCCATATTTGTGCGAGATTTGTGCATCACAAAATGCACAAATTTCATGCGATTTTATTGCCCGGATGAAGCTGGCCTTACGCTCACAGAATATCTTCATTTACACGAGGCAGACGAACACACCCTAATTTAAATGGCTAAATAGCCTAATGAGCTCCAGATGTGTTCTGTTTTTTTTACAGAAATGTGCAGTGCTTTACGCATTGTGGTGCGCAAATGTGCAGGAAGATAGAGCATGTTCTATTTTTTGTGAGCACGCAAAATCGGGAAATGTCAACAAACCCATTGACATTAGTGGGTTCCATCCTCCGCATATTGTGCGCAAAAATGAGTGCAAATTAACCTGTGAAAAGGAGCCCTCAGGCTTTATATTCATGGGTGTGCAAAACAAAATGGCGTGCATGCGAATAACATCCGTGTGTGGTCGTCTTTCAGGGATCATTGCTTATATAGAACTGGACCTTCATATTTTTTTTCTCTTTTGCGCACATGAGAAAAAAAAGGATTAAACCCAGAAGTGTAAAACAGAAGCACGCCGTCTGTATGGACACGCAACCGGATTCACATCGGACACGCATGTCTCAATAAGGGCCTATGCAGACGAACGTGTCCGATTTTGATTTGTGAAGAATTGAACAGTGTTAATCTGTGTGCGTGTCCGCGTTGCATGTGTCTGTTTTATAATTCCGTGTGTCATCCAGTTTTTTTTCTCGTGTGAAAAAACCACCAGAAAGGGGCCCATTTTTTCTAGCATTGCTTAGCAATGATTTTTGAGAACCGAGTGCCGCGGATGACATCTGCCCGCGCTCGCTCTTTCCTTTTTATTGCGCATCCATTGACTTGAATGGGTGACATCTGAGGGATCAGTCCAGAATAGGACAAGCTGTGACTTACATTGACCATCGCATGTCTGTAAAGCCCCATTGCCTGTAACGGGTCAGCACACTCACTGACTCCATGTGAATGTGGGCTAATGTGCACAGTGATATTTGTCGTCCGTGTCTACAACTGATTCAACTCTGACTGCACACGGACCTGTAGTGGTCAATGTGCCTGTCGGGGGTTAGTCTGCTCAAACAGACTGGTCAGTGATGTTGTCCGTTTCCAAATTGACCTAGGTAGGAGCGCTCCGAGAGGCAAAGCATTGACCCATACACAGTATATGGTTGAAGCAATGAACTCTATTTATTATTTGCATGTCCTGGTTTTTATAGACAGTCGCCCTCGGACTTGTGGTTAAACAGGGAAAAACTTGTGATTTCACATATGACTTAGACAAGCACATTCTTTTTAAAGAACCGATAACTCTCTGTGGTTAAGCCATTTCTTGACAAACTAAGGAACATCTGCTCTGGTGACCTTCCTGATTCCACTCAGGTCAGGTGTAGAACTCAAGACAGGAAACCACAGGCTTGTTCCTCAAAATAGTCATCAGTCCTTTTACACATAAAATATTTGCAGTATTCATCCATTTTTCTAAAATGGATTGCTAAGCAACATATATTAACCCTTTTAGCCCCTATCATTCCCCCATTTTGGAATCAGGAAGACACACGCAGGGTCCAGTTCTATCGCCCGATGGCGCTGACGGCCTAGTCAGGTCCCTGGACAGTATGTCTAACCTTCATCCAGCAAGGGTCGGCCTACACAGGGGCCGAAAAGGCTTTTGCCGTACATTTGCTCACACAAGAGATTATAACTTTGATTACTATATATATACACAACAGCGTGACAATTATCTGTACTATACTTTGTAGGATTCCCATGAACCATCCTCCCAGACCAGAGAACCAATTTGCAGGGTTAAGAAAACGAAACCATCCCTGGTCTTTATCCTGTTTTATGCTAGTAGCTATTTTTCCCAAGGTATTGATCTTTTGGTGAATGGATTCTGAGTGATCAGAGAGGTTGAAACAACACATCCCCTCAAATTCCTCACATCCGTGGTTTACCGCGAGCAACAGGTAATCTATGGCGGCTCTATTTTGTAAAGCTGCTTTCCTGACTCCTTGTATGTCTAGTAGGAGAAGGTCCAAGGCCTGTGATGTAGCATTCAGGCCCTTTACCATATCGCATGCTAATCCATTGATTACTCTTGCGTTATATTGTGCCAACCCGGGAACACCCACAATACTGACTGCCAGTGCCGTATGTTCTGTGTAGCTAAGTAGAGTGGGTGGTCCTTCACATTTGCTATCCAGTCCTTCTACCTCCCTCTTTTGTCTTTTGGTGAGTTGTGGGCTGTTAGGTTTTTGGTACATTAGTATACTTAATCTGGCCAGTGCACACGGCCCACCAGAGATATTACCAGGGATGTATGTGTAAGTCAGGTTACCGCAGGACAGGACCCAGCCTAATGGTAATTTGACGTGCCTAAAATGGCTGGGGCTTCGGACTGTGTGGTTACAGAGCATAGGAGTCTGTACCTTTCTACATTGCTCGACTGTGCGATTACAGAGTCTCTGGGAATCACTAGTCACCCTGGTTTTCTGCGCACAACCTCCCATATGTTCTTTATTACACGTGAAGTTATAGCATACCTCAGCCGGAGCGACATTCCTGACCCGGAAACGAGTCATATTTGACCAAAGTGTATGTTCGACCGCATCACAATGGGGACAATATTCATATACATTAAGAAAGGTATTTTCCTGGACAACATTGCTCTCCTCCACATCACTATCGTTATGCACTATTGAATATATATCGCGAAGTGTCTTTATTGGGGTGGGGATAGACAGTAAGCAAGTCCGTAAAATATCTTCCCCACTCCGAAGGTTGGGCATGCACATGTGGGAGATATTCAGTACGTCTTTTGCAAGGTATTCCCACATGTTGGGGTGTCCTTCCGCCCAACCAGTCCATCTTCTTCTTACATTGACAGTTGGTGAGGAGTTGTCCCGAAAAGAGAGTAGTCCAAGAAGACAAAGGGTAAATAATACACCTATCCAGACTATCAGTGCTGGTGTCCAGGTTGCCATCCCCCCCCCCCCCCTGGGTTGGGCTTATTCTCCACCCCCCTCGTGGTGCTGAGGCGTTGGAACTTTCTTGCAGTGTGAGGCATGAATCCAAGTGGGTTAAGGCCTGGTTTAAGGATAAAGCCCAAGAGAGACGTACCGCCCTAACACAGTGTAGACAGAACAAGGGCGAATCTATTGAATGTTACTTTGGCCGTTTAGAGGAAGTAGGCAGAGATCTGGGTTTGTATGATTGTCCAAAGGCCATACGTAATGCTGCTTTTTGTGAAGCCTTTATGCAAGGAATAGATAAGCGCCTGTCCGACCGCGTTAAAGCATGTACCCCCGATTGGCGACAGGCCAAACCGCGTGTTCTATATAAGAAAGCTGTAGGATTTGTCATGGACACAGAAGACCACGCAAAGGGTGTTATGGTTAAACATTACACCATGGAGGGGGACACAGTCCGACTTACAGACCCCAGGCGGGAGACCCGTAAGTCTTATAACTGCGGGAAGACTGGACACTTGGCCCGTAATTGTCGGGCCCCTAAACGCCCTAGACAGAACATGTCAGACAAAAGGGGGCAACACGGAAGTACGGCCAATACCACATCATCCCGCCCACAGGGAAACAACGGGTATACCAATTACCAATGAAGGTCTGGCACTCCTTCCCCCGTGTCCCTTATAGTTACTGACACATGTGGACCACAAATTTTTCAGCCTCTAAAAATCCAGGGGAAGGAGGTGCCCTTTTTAATTGACACAGGGGCCACTAAATCATGTGTCAGTACCTCACAAGTTAATGACCTTAGTATTCCCCTCTCAGACTCCATAGCCATAGCCGTTGGAGTGTCCGGTGAACCAACACCCATGCGTGAGACCGAACCCATAGAAGTCTCCTTTCAAGGGTCACGAGTCCTCACTCGCTTCCTGGTGTCACCCGCTGGGGATTGCATCATGGGAACCGATGTGATGGGACCCCTGGGGTGCTGTATTCAGCTCCATCCTTCCGGTGAGGCTCATGTCAGTACCTCCGCGGCCGACCACCAGGTATTTTGTCTCATGGCAGCAGACTTGGTCACTCCGCCTCCTTGTACTGTATATGTGTTGACCCCAGAAGATACACAGGTTCTCTCAGCCGTACCAGAGACCCTATGGGCAAAAGGGAAGACAGACTTGGGGCGTCTCCACGTACCCCCAGTCATGGTGTATCTCAAAGATGGGGAAAAAGCCCCCATGATTCGCCAGTATCCCCTAGCCATGGCACAGGAAGATGCAATAGCCTCCACTATTACAGAGTTATGTGCCTTGAATGCTTTAAAACCTTGCGTCTCACCCGCTAACACGCCACTCTTCCCGGTTAAAAAGAAAGGCAAGAAAGGCGAACCTGATACCTACCGGATGGTTCACGATCTAAGAGAACTTAATAAGGTGACCATCCTAGAGACAACTCTGGTTCCCAATCCATACACCCTGTTGTCCACCATACCCTCCGGAACCTGTTGGTACACTCTGGTCGATCTTGCCAAGACAATTCAAAAGACTGCCAACATTCTAAAGACAATTCAAAAGGCTGCCAACATTCTAAAGACAGTTTAAAAGACTGCCAACATTCTAAAGACTGCCAACATTCTATAGACAGTTCAAAAGACTGCCAACATTCTATAGACAGTTCAAAAGACTGCCAACATTCTAAAGACAGTTCAAAAGACTGCCAACATTCTAAAGACACTTCAAAAGACAGCCAACATTCTAAAGACAATTCAAAAGGCTGCCAACATTCTAAAGACAATTCAAATGACAGCCAACATTCTAAAGACAATTCAAAAAACTGCCAACATTCTAAAGACAGTTTAAAAGACTGCCAACATTCTAAAGACAATTCAAAAGACTGCCAACATTCTAAAGACAGTTTAAAAGACTGCCAACATTCTAAAGACTGCCAACATTCTATAGACAGTTCAAAAGACTGCCAACATTCTATAGACAGTTCAAAAGACTGCCAACATTCTAAAGACATTTCAAAAGACTGCCAACATTCTAAAGACAATTCAAAAGACTGCCAACATACTAAAGACAATTCAAAAGACTGCCAACATTCTAAAGACAGTTTAAAAGACTGCCAACATTCTAAATAGACTGCCAACATTCTAAAGACAATACAAAAGACTGCCAACATTCTAAAGACAATTCAAAAGACTGCCAACATTCTAAAGACAATTCAAAAGACTGCCAACATTCTAAAGACAGTTCAAAAGACTGCCAACATTCTAAAGACAATTCCAAAGACTGCCAACATTCTAAAGACAATTCAAAAGGCTGCCAACATTCTAAAGACAATTCAAATGACTGCCAACATTCTAAAGACAATTCAAAAGACTGCCAACATTCTAAAGACAGTTTAAAAGACTGACAACATTCTAAAGACTGCCAACATTCTATAGACAGTTCAAAAGACTGCCAACATTCTATAGACAGTTCAAAAGACTGCCAACATTCTAAAGACAATTCAAAAGACTGCCAACATTCTAAAGACAATTCAAAAGACTGCCAACATTCTAAAGACACTTCAAAAGACTGCCAACATTCTAAAGACAATTCAAAAGGCTGCCAACATTCTAAAGACAATTCAAAAAACTGCCAACATTCTAAAGACAATTCAAAAGACTGCCAACATTCTAAAGACACTTCAAAAGACTGCCAACATTCTAAAGACAATTCAAAAGGCTGCCAACATTCTAAAGACAATTCAAAAGACTGCCAACATTCTAAAGACAATTCAAAAGACTGCCAACATTCTAAAGACAATTCAAAAGACTGCCAACATTCTAAAGACAATTCAAAAGACTGCCAACATTCTAAAGACACTTCAAAAGACTGCCAACATTCTAAAGACAATTCAAAAGGCTGCCAACATTCTAAAGACAATTCAAAAGACTGCCAACATTCTAAAGACAATTCAAAAGACTGCCAACATTCTAAAGACACTTCAAAAGACTGCCAACATTCTAAAGACAATTCAAAAGGCTGCCAACATTCTAAAGACAATTCAAAAAACTGCCAACATTCTAAAGACAGTTTAAAAGACTGCCAACATTCTAAAGACAATTCAAAAGACTGCCAACATTCTAAAGACAGTTTAAAAGACTGCCAACATTCTAAAGACTGCCAACATTCTATAGACAGTTCAAAAGACTGCCAACATTCTAAAGACAGTTCAAAAGACTGCCAACATTCTAAAGACAATTTAAAAGACTGCCAACCTTCTAAAGACAATTCAAAAGGCTGCCAACATTCTCAAGACAATTCAAATGACTGCCAACATTCTAAAGACAATTCAAAAGACTGCCAACATTCTAAAGACAGTTTAAAAGACTGCCAACATTCTAAAGACTGCCAACATTCTATAGACAGTTCAAAAGACTGCCAACATTCTATAGACAGTTCAAAAGACTGCCAACATTCTAAAGACAATTCAAAAGACTGCCAACATTCTAAAGACAATTCAAAAGACTGCCAACATTCTAAAGACTGCCAACATTCTATAGACAGTTCAAAAGACTGCCAACATTCTAAAGACAATTCAAAAGACTGCCAACATTCTAAAGACAGTTTAAAAGACTGCCAACATTCTAAAGACTGCCAACATTCTAAAGACAGTTCAATAGACTGCCAACATTCTAAAGACAATTCAAAAGACTGCCAACATTCTAAAGACAATTCAAAAGGCTGCCAACATTCTAAAGACAATTCAAATGACTGCCCACATTCTAAAGACAATTAAAAAAACTGCCAACATTCTAAAGACAGTTTAAAATACTGCCAACATTCTAAAGACAATTCAAAAGACTGCCAACATTCTAAAAACAATTCAAAAGACTGCCAACATTCTAAAGACAATTCAAAAGACTGCCAACATTCTAAAGACAATTCAAAAGACTGCCAACATTCTAAAGACAGTTTAAAAGACTGCCAACATTCTAAAGACAATTCAAAAGACTGCCAACATTCTAAAGACAGTTTAAAAGACTGCCAACATTCTAAAGACAGTTTAAAAGACTGCCAACATTCTAAAGACTGCCAACATTCTAAAGACAGTTCAAAAGACGACCAACATTCTAAAGACAATTCAAAAGACTGCCAACATTCTAAAGACAATTCAAAAGGCTGCCAACATTCTAAAGACAATTCAAATGACTGCCAACATTTTAAAGACAATTAAAAAAACTGCCAACATTCTAAAGACAGTTTAAAAGACTGTCAACATTCTAAAGACAGTTCAAAAGACTGCCAACATTCTAAAGACAGTTCAAAAGACTGACAACATTCTAAAGACTGCCAACATTCTATAGACAGTTCAAAAGACTGCCAACATTCTATAGACAGTTCAAAAGACTGCCAACATTCTAAAGACAATTCAAAAGACTGCCAACATTCTAAAGACAATTCAAAAGACTGCCAACATTCTAAAGACAATTCAAAAGACTGCCAACATTCTAAAGACAGTTTAAAAGACTGCCAACATTCTAAAGACAATTCAAAAGACTGCCAACATTCTAAAGACAATTCAAAAGACTGCCAACATTCTAAAGACAGTTTAAAAGACTGCCAACATTCTAAAGACAATTCAAAAGGCTGCCAACATTCTAAAGACAGTTTAAAAGACTGCCAACATTCTAAAGACTGCCAACATTCTATAGACAGTTCAAAAGACTGCCAACATTCTATAGACAGTTCAAAAGACTGCCAACATTCTAAAGACATTTCAAAAGACTGCCAACATTCTAAAGACAATTCAAAAGACTGCCAACATACTAAAGACAATTCAAAAGACTGCCAACATTCTAAAGACAGTTTAAAAGACTGCCAACATTCTAAAGACAATTCAAAAGACTGCCAACATTCTAAAGACAATTCGAAAGACTGCCAACATTCTAAAGACAGTTTAAAAGACTGCCAACATTCTAAAGACAATTCAAAAGACTGCCAACATTCTAAAGACAATTCAAAAGGCTGCCAACATTCTAAAGACAGTTTAAAAGACGGCCAACATTCTAAAGACTGCCAACATTCTATAGACAGTTCAAAAGACTGCCAACATTCTATAGACAGTTCAAAAGACAGCCAACATTCTAAAGACAATTCAAAAGACTGCCAACATTCTAAAGACAATTCAAAAGACTGCCAACATTCTATAGACAGTTCAAAAGACTGCCAATATTCTATAGACAGTTCAAAAGACTGCCAACATTCTATAGACAGTTCAAAAGACTGCCAACATTCTAAAGACATTTCAAAAGACTGCCAACATTCTAAAGACAATTCAAAAGACTGCCAACATACTAAAGACAATTCAAAAGACTGCCAACATTCTAAAGACAGTTTTAAAGACTGCCAACATTCTAAAGACAATTCAAAAGACTGCCAACATTCTAAAGACAATTCGAAAGACTGCCAACATTCTAAAGACAGTTCAAAAGACTGCCAACATTCTAAAGACAATTCAAAAGACTGCCAACATTCTAAAGACAGTTTAAAAGACTGCCAACATTCTAAAGACTGCCAACATTCTAAAGACAGTTCAAAAGACTGCCAACATTCTAAAGACAATTCAAAAGGCTGCCAACATTTTAAAGACAATTCAAATGACTGCCAACATTCTAAAGACAATTCAAAAGGCTGCCAACATTCTAAAGACAGTTTAAAAGACTGTCAACATTCTAAAGACAGTTCAAAAGACTGCCAACATTCTAAAGACAGTTTAAAAGACTGCCAACATTCTAAAGACTGCCAACATTCTAAAGACAGTTCAATAGACTGCCAACATTCTAAAGACAATTCAAAAGACTGCCAACATTCTAAAGACAATTCAAAAGGCTGCCAACATTCTAAAGACAATTCAAATGACTGCCCACATTCTAAAGACAATTAAAAAAACTGCCAACATTCTAAAGACAGTTTAAAATACTGCCAACATTCTAAAGACAATTCAAAAGACTGCCAACATTCTAAAAACAATTCAAAAGACTGCCAACATTCTAAAGACAATTCAAAAGACTGCCAACATTCTAAAGACAATTCAAAAGACTGCCAACATTCTAAAGACAGTTTAAAAGACTGCCAACATTCTAAAGACAATTCAAAAGACTGCCAACATTCTAAAGACAGTTTAAAAGACTGCCAACATTCTAAAGACAGTTTAAAAGACTGCCAACATTCTAAAGACTGCCAACATTCTAAAGACAGTTCAAAAGACGGCCAACATTCTAAAGACAATTCAAAAGACTGCCAACATTCTAAAGACTGCCAACATTCTAAAGACAGTTCAAAAGACGGCCAACATTCTAAAGACAATTCAAAAGACTGCCAACATTCTAAAGACAATTCAAAAGACTGCCAACATTCTAAAGACAATTCAAATGACTGCCAACATTTTAAAGACAATTAAAAAAACTGCCAACATTCTAAAGACAGTTTAAAAGACTGTCAACATTCTAAAGACAGTTCAAAAGACTGCCAACATTCTAAAGACAGTTCAAAAGACTGACAACATTCTAAAGACTGCCAACATTCTATAGACAGTTCAAAAGACTGCCAACATTCTATAGACAGTTCAAAAGACTGCCAACATTCTAAAGACAATTCAAAAGACTGCCAACATTCTAAAGACAATTCAAAAGACTGCCAACATTCTAAAGACAATTCAAAAGACTGCCAACATTCTAAAGACAGTTTAAAAGACTGCCAACATTCTAAAGACAATTCAAAAGACTGCCAACATTCTAAAGACAATTCAAAAGACTGCCAACATTCTAAAGACAGTTTAAAAGACTGCCAACATTCTAAAGACAATTCAAAAGGCTGCCAACATTCTAAAGACAGTTTAAAAGACTGCCAACATTCTAAAGACTGCCAACATTCTATAGACAGTTCAAAAGACTGCCAACATTCTATAGACAGTTCAAAAGACTGCCAACATTCTAAAGACATTTCAAAAGACTGCCAACATTCTAAAGACAATTCAAAAGACTGCCAACATACTAAAGACAATTCAAAAGACTGCCAACATTCTAAAGACAGTTTAAAAGACTGCCAACATTCTAAAGACAATTCAAAAGACTGCCAACATTCTAAAGACAATTCGAAAGACTGCCAACATTCTAAAGACAGTTTAAAAGACTGCCAACATTCTAAAGACAATTCAAAAGACTGCCAACATTCTAAAGACAATTCAAAAGGCTGCCAACATTCTAAAGACAGTTTAAAAGACGGCCAACATTCTAAAGACTGCCAACATTCTATAGACAGTTCAAAAGACTGCCAACATTCTATAGACAGTTCAAAAGACAGCCAACATTCTAAAGACAATTCAAAAGACTGCCAACATTCTAAAGACAATTCAAAAGACTGCCAACATTCTATAGACAGTTCAAAAGACTGCCAATATTCTATAGACAGTTCAAAAGACTGCCAACATTCTATAGACAGTTCAAAAGACTGCCAACATTCTAAAGACATTTCAAAAGACTGCCAACATTCTAAAGACAATTCAAAAGACTGCCAACATACTAAAGACAATTCAAAAGACTGCCAACATTCTAAAGACAGTTTTAAAGACTGCCAACATTCTAAAGACAATTCAAAAGACTGCCAACATTCTAAAGACAATTCGAAAGACTGCCAACATTCTAAAGACAGTTCAAAAGACTGCCAACATTCTAAAGACAATTCAAAAGACTGCCAACATTCTAAAGACAGTTTAAAAGACTGCCAACATTCTAAAGACTGCCAACATTCTAAAGACAGTTCAAAAGACTGCCAACATTCTAAAGACAATTCAAAAGGCTGCCAACATTTTAAAGACAATTCAAATGACTGCCAACATTCTAAAGACAATTCAAAAGGCTGCCAACATTCTAAAGACAGTTTAAAAGACTGTCAACATTCTAAAGACAGTTCAAAAGACTGCCAACATTCTAAAGACAGTTTAAAAGACTGACAACATTCTAAAGACTGCCAACATTCTATAGACAGTTCAAAAGACTGACAACATTCTATAGACAGTTCAAAAGACTGCCAACATTCTAAAGACAATTCAAAAGACTGCCAACATTCTAAAGACAATTCAAAAGACTGCCAACATTCTAAAGACAATTCAAAAGACTGCCAACATTCTAAAGACAGTTTAAAAGACTGCCAACATTCTAAAGACAATTCAAAAGACTGCCAACATTCTAAAGACAATTCAAAAGACTGCCAACATTCTAAAGACAGTTTAAAAGACTGCCAACATTCTAAAGACAATTCAAAAGGCTGGCAACATTCTAAAGACAGTTTAAAAGACTGCCAACATTCTAAAGACTGCCAACATTCTATAGACAGTTCAAAAGACTGCCAACATTCTATAGACAGTTCAAAAGACTGCCAACATTCTAAAGACATTTCAAAAGACTGCCAACATTCTAAAGACAATTCAAAAGACTGCCAACATACTAAAGACAATTCAAAATACTGCCAACATTCTAAAGACAGTTTAAAAGACTGCCAACATTCTAAAGACAATTCGAAAGACTGCCAACATTCTAAAGACAGTTTAAAAGACTGCCAACATTCTAAAGACAATTCAAAAGACTGCCAACATTCTAAAGACAATTCAAAAGGCTGCCAACATTCTAAAGACAGTTTAAAAGCCTGCCAACATTCTAAAGACTGCCAACATTCTATAGACAGTTCAAAAGACTGCCAACATTCTATAGACAGTTCAAAAGACAGCCAACATTCTAAAGACAATTCAAAAGACTGCCAACATTCTATAGACAGTTCAAAAGACTGCCAATATTTTATAGACAGTTCAAAAGACTGCCAACATTCTAAAGACAGTTCAAAAGACTGCCAACATTCTAAAGACAATTCAAAAGACTGCCAACATACTAAAGACAATTCAAAAGACTGCCAACATTCTAAAGACAGTTTAAAAGACTGCCAACATTCTAAAGACAATTCAAAAGACTGCCAACATTCTAAAGACAATTCGAAAGACTGCCAACATTCTAAAGACAGTTTAAAAGACTGCCAACATTCTAAAGACAATTCAAAAGACTGCCAACATTCTAAAGACAATTCAAAAGGCTGCCAACATTCTAAAGACAGTTTAAAAGACTGCCAACATTCTAAAGACAATTCAAAAGGCTGCCAACATTTTAAAGACAATTCAAATGACTGCCAACATTCTAAAGACAATTCAAAAGGCTGCCAACATTCTAAAGACAGTTTAAAAGACTGTCAACATTCTAAAGACAGTTCAAAAGACTGCCAACATTCTAAAGACAGTTTAAAAGACTGCCAACATTCTAAAGACTGCCAACATTCTATAGACAGTTCAAAAGACTGCCAACATTCTATAGACAGTTCAAAAGACTGCCAACATTCTAAAGACATTTCAAAAGACTGCCAACATTCTAAAGACAATTCAAAAGACTGCCAACATACTAAAGACAATTCAAAAGACTGCCAACATTCTAAAGACAGTTTAAAAGACTGCCAACATTCTAAAGACAATTCGAAAGACTGCCAACATTCTAAAGACAGTTTAAAAGACTGCCAACATTCTAAAGACAATTCAAAAGACTGCCAACATTCTAAAGACAGTTTAAAAGCCTGCCAACATTCTAAAGACTGCCAACATTCTATAGACAGTTCAAAAGACTGCCAACATTCTATAGACAGTTCAAAAGACAGCCAACATTCTAAAGACAATTCAAAAGACTGCCAACATTCTAAAGACAATTCAAAAGACTGCCAACATTCTATAGACAGTTCAAAAGACTGCCAATATTCTATAGACAGTTCAAAAGACTGCCAACATTCTAAAGACAGTTCAAAAGACTGCCAACATTCTAAAGACAATTCAAAAGACTGCCAACATTCTAAAGACAGTTTAAAAGACTGCCAACATTCTAAAGACAATTCAAAAGACTGCCAACATTCTAAAGACAATTCGAAAGACTGCCAACATTCTAAAGACAGTTTAAAAGACTGCCAACATTCTAAAGACAATTCAAAAATCTGCCAACATTCTAAAGACAATTCAAAAGGCTGCCAACATTCTAAAGACAGTTTAAAAGACTGCCAACATTCTAAAGACTGCCAAAATTCTATAGACAGTTCAAAAGACTGCCAACATTCTATAGACAGTTCAAATGACAGCCAACATTCTAAAGACAATTCAAAAGACTGCCAACATTCTAAAGACAATTCAAAAGACTGCCAACATTCTAAAGACAATTTAAAAGACTGCCAACATTCTAAAGACAGTTTAAAATACTGCCAAAATTCTAAGGACTGCCAACATTCTAAAGACAGTTCAAAAGACTGCCAACATTCTAAAGACAATTCAAAAGACCGCCAACATTCTAAAGACAATTCAAAAGGCTGCCAACATTCTAAAGACAATTCAAAAGACTGCCAACATTCTAAAGACAATTCAAAAGACTGCCAACATTCTAAAGACAGTTTAAAAGACTGCCAACATTCTAAAGACTGCCAACATTCTATAGACAGTTCAAAAGACTGCCAACATTCTATAGACAGTTCAAAAGACTGCCAACATTCTAAAGACAATTCAAAAGACTGCCAACATTCTAAAGACAATTCAAAAGACTGCCAACATTCTAAAGACTTCCAACATTCTATAGACAGTTCAAAAGACTGCCAACATTCTAAAGACAATTCAAAAGACTGCCAACATTCTAAAGACAGTTTAAAAGACTGCCAACATTTTAAAGACTGCCAACATTCTAAAGACAGTTCAAAAGACTGCCAACATTCTAAAGACAATTCAAAAGACTGCCAACATTCTAAAGACAATTCAAAAGGCTGCCAACATTCTAAAGACAATTCAAATGACTGCCAACATTTTAAAGACAATTAAAAAAACTGCCAACATTCTAAAGACAGTTTAAAAGACTGCCAACATTCTAAAGACAATTCAAAAGACTGCCAACATTCTAAAGACAATTCAAAAGACTGCCAACATTCTAAAGACAATTCAAAAGACTGCCAACATTCTAAAGACAATTCAAAAGACTGCCAACATTCTAAAGACAGTTTAAAAGACTGCCAACATTCTAAAGACAGTTTAAAAGACTGCCAACATTCTAAAGACAATTCAAAAGGCTGCCAACATTCTAAAGACAGTTTAAAAGACTGCCAACATTCTAAAGACTGCCAACATTCTATAGGCAGTTCAAAAGACTGCCAACATTCTATAGACAGTTCAAAAGACTGCCAACATTCTAAGGACTTTTCAAAAGACTGCCAACATTCTAAAGACAATTCAAAAGACTGCCAACATACTAAAGACAATTCAAAAGACTGCCAACATTCTAAAGACAGTTTAAAAGACTGCCAACATTCTAAAGACAATTCAAAAGACTGCCAACATTCTAAAGACAATTCGAAAGACTGCCAACATTCTAAAGACAGTTTAAAAGACTGCCAACATTCTAAAGACAATTCAAAAGACTGCCAACATTCTAAAGACAATTCAAAAGGCTGCCAACATTCTAAAGACAGTTTAAAAGACTGCCAACATTCTAAAGACTGCCAACATTCTATAGACAGTTCAAAAGACTGCCAACATTCTATAGACAGTTCAAAAGACAGCCAACATTCTAAAGACAATTCAAAAGACTGCCAACATTCTAAAGACAATTCAAAAGACTGCCAACATTCTATAGACAGTTCAAAAGACTGCCAATATTCTATAGACAGTTCAAAAGACTGCCAACATTCTATAGACAGTTCAAAAGACTGCCAACATTCTAAAGACAATTCAAAAGACTGCCAACATACTAAAAACAATTCAAAAGACTGCCAACATTCTAAAGACAGTTTAAAAGACTGCCAACATTCTAAAGACAATTCAAAAGACTGCCAACATTCTAAAGACAATTCGAAAGACTGCCAACATTCTAAAGAATGCCAACATTCTAAAGACAGTTCAAAAGACTGCCAACATTCTAAAGACAATTCAAAAGACTGCCAACATTCTAAAGACAGTTTAAAAGACTGCCAACATTCTAAAGACTGCCAACATTCTAAAGACAGTTCAAAAGACTGCCAACATTCTAAAGACAATTCAAAAGGCTGCCAACATTTTAAAGACAATTCAAATGACTGCCAACATTCTAAAGACAATTCAAAAGGCTGCCAACATTCTAAAGACAGTTTAAAAGACTGTCAACATTCTAAAGACAGTTCAAAAGACTGCCAACATTCTAAAGACAGTTTAAAAGACTGACAACATTCTAAAGACTGCCAACATTCTATAGACAGTTCAAAAGACTGACAACATTCTATAGACAGTTCAAAAGACTGCCAACATTCTAAAGACAATTCAAAAGACTGCCAACATTCTAAAGACAATTCAAAAGACTGCCAACATTCTAAAGACAATTCAAAAGACTGCCAACATTCTAAAGACAGTTTAAAAGACTGCCAACATTCTAAAGACAATTCAAAAGACTGCCAACATTCTAAAGACAGTTTAAAAGACTGCCAACATTCTAAAGACAGTTTAAAAGACTGCCAACATTCTAAAGACTGCCAACATTCTATAGACAGTTCAAAAGACTGCCATTATTCTATAGACAGTTCAAAAGACTGCCAACATTCTAAAGACATTTCAAAAGACTGCCAACATTCTAAAGACAATTCAAAAGACTGCCAACATACTAAAGACAATTCAAAAGACTGCCAACATTCTAAAGACAGTTTAAAAGACTGCCAACATTCTAAAGACAATTCAAAAGACTGCCAACATTCTAAAGACAATTCGAAAGACTGCCAACATTCTAAAGACAGTTTAAAAGACTGCCAACATTGTAAAGATAATTCAAAAGGCTGCCAACATTCTAAAGACAGTTTAAAAGACTGCCAACATTCTAAAGACTGCCAACATTCTATAGACAGTTCAAAAGACTGCCAACATTCTATAGACAGTTCAAAAGACAGCCAACATTCTAAAGACAATTCAAAAGACTGCCAACATTCTAAAGACAATTCTAAAGACTGCCAACATTCTAAAGACAGTTTAAAAGACTGCCAACATTCTAAAGACTGCCAACATTCTAAAGACAGTACAAAAGACTGCCAACATTCTAAAGACAATTTAAAAGACTGCCAACATTCTAAAGACAATTCAAAAGGCTGCCAACATTCTAAAGACAATTCAAATGACTGCCAACATTCTAAAGACAATTCAAAAGACTGCCAACATTCTAAAGACAGTTTAAAAGACTGCCAACATTCTAAAGACTGCCAACATTCTATAGACAGCTCAAAAGACTGCCAACATTCTAAAGACAATTCAAAAGACTGCCAACATTTTAAAGACAATTCAAATGACTGCCAACATTCTAAAGACAATTCAAATGACTGCCAACATTCTAAAGACAATTCAAAAGACTGCCAACATTCTAAAGACAGTTTAAAAGACTGCCAACATTCTAAAGACAGTCTAAAAGACTGCCAACATTCTAAAGACTGCCAACATTCTATAGACAGTTCAAAAGACTGCCAACATTCTATAGACAGTTCAAAAGACTGCCAACATTCTAAAGACAATTCAAAAGACTGCCAACATTCTAAAGACAATTCAAAAGACTGCCAACATTCTAAAGACAATTCAAAAGGCTGCCAACATTCTAAAGACAATTCAAATGACTGCCAACATTCTAAAGACAATTCAAAAGACTGCCAACATTCTAAAGACAGTTTAAAAGACTGCCAACATTCTAAAGACTGCCAACATTCTATAGACAGTTCAAAAGACTGCCAACATTCTATAGACAGTTCAAAAGACTGCCAACATTCTAAAGACAATTCAAAAAACTGCCAACATTCTAAAGACAATTCAAAAGACTGCCAACATTCTAAAGACTGCCAACATTCTAAAGACAGTTCAAAAGACTGCCAACATTCTAAAGACAATTCAAAAGACTGCCAACATTTTAAAGACAATTCAAATGACTGCCAACATTCTAAAGACAATTCAAAAGGCTGCCAACATTCTAAAGACAGTTTAAAAGACTGTCAACATTCTAAAGACAGTTCAAAAGACTGCCAACATTCTAAAGACAGTGTAAAAGACTGCCAACATTCTAAAGACAATTCAAAAGACTGCCAACATTCTAAAGACAGTTTAAAAGACTGCCAACATTCTAAAGACAATTCAAAAGGCTGCCAACATTCTAAAGACAGTTTAAAAGACTGCCAACATTCTAAAGACTGCCAACATTCTATAGACAGTTCAAAAGACTGCCAACATTCTATAGACAGTTCAAAAGACTGCCAACATTCTAAAGACATTTCAAAAGACTGCCAACATTCTAAAGACAATTCAAAAGACTGCCAACATACTAAAGACAATTCAAAAGACTGCCAACATTCTAAAGACAGTTTAAAAGACTGCCAACATTCTAAAGACAATTCGAAAGACTGCCAACATTCTAAAGAATGCCAACATTCTAAAGACAGTTCAAAAGACTGCCAACATTCTAAAGACAATTCAAAAGACTGCCAACATTCTAAAGACAGTTTAAAAGACTGCCAACATTCTAAAGACTGCCAACATTCTAAAGACAGTTCAAAAGACTGCCAACATTCTAAAGACAATTCAAAAGGCTGACAAACATTTTAAAGACAATTCAAATGACTTCCAACATTCTAAAGACAATTCAAAAGGCTGCCAACATTCTAAAGACAGTTTAAAAGACTGTCAACATTCTAAAGACAGTTCAAAAGACTGCCAACATTCTAAAGACAGTTTAAAAGACTGACAACATTCTAAAGACTGCCAACATTCTATAGACAGTTCAAAAGACTGCCAACATTCTATAGACAGTTCAAAAGACTGCCAACATTCTAAAGACAATTCAAAAGACTGCCAAAATGCTAAAGACAATTCAAAAGACTGCCAACATTCTAAAGACAATTCAAAAGACTGCCAACATTCTAAAGACAGTTTAAAAGACTGCCAACATTCTAAAGACAATTCAAAAGACTGCCAACATTCTAAAGACAATTCAAAAGACTGCCAACATTCTAAAGACAGTTTAAAAGACTGCCAACATTCTAAAGACAATTCAAAAGACTGCCAACATTCTAAAGACAATTCAAAAGGCTGCCAACATTCTAAAGACAGTTTAATAGACTGCCAACATTCTAAAGACTGCCAACATTCTATAGACAGTTCAAAAGACTGCCAACATTCTATAGACAGTTCAAAAGACAGCCAACATTCTAAAGACAATTCAAAAGACTGCCAACATTCTAAAGACAATTCAAAAGACTGCCAACATTCTATAGACATTTCAAAAGACTGCCAATATTCTATAGACAGTTCAAAAGACTGCCAACATTCTATAGACAGTTCAAAAGACTGCCAACATTCTACAGACATTTCAAAAGACTGCCAACATTCTAAAGACAATTCAAAAGACTGCCAACATACTAAAGACAATTCAAAAGACTGCCAACATTCTAAAGACAGTTTAAAAGACTGCTAACATTCTAAAGACAATTCAAAAGACTGCCAACATTCTAAAGACAATTCGAAAGACTGCCAACATTCTAAAGACAGTTTAAAAGACTGCCAACATTCTAAAGACAATTCAAAAGACTGCCAACATTCTAAAGACAATTCAAAAGGCTGCCAACATTCTAAAGACAGTTTAAAAGACTGCCAACATTCTAAAGACTGCCAACATTCTATAAACAGTTCAAAAGACAGCCAACATTCTAAAGACAATTCAAAAGACTGCCAACATTCTAAAGACAATTCAAAAGACTGCCAACATTCTAAAGACAATTCAAAAGACTGCCAACATTCTAAAGACAGTTTAAAATACTGCCAACATTCTAAAGACTGCCAACATTCTAAAGACAGTTCAAAAGACAGCCAACATTCTAAAGACAATTCAAAAGACTGCCAACATTCTAAAGACAGTTTAAAAGACTGCCAACATTCTAAAGACAATTCAAAAGACTGCCAACATTCTAAAGACAATTCAAAAGGCTGCCAACATTCTAAAGACAGTTTAATAGACTGCCAACATTCTAAAGACTGCCAACATTCTATAGACAGTTCAAAAGACTGCCAACATTCTATAGACAGTTCAAAAGACAGCCAACATTCTAAAGACAATTCAAAAGACTGCCAACATTCTAAAGACAATTCAAAAGACTGCCAAAATTCTATAGACATTTCAAAAGACTGCCAATATTCTATAGACAGTTCAAAAGACTGCCAACATTCTATAGACAGTTCAAAAGACTGCCAACATTCTACAGACATTTCAAAAGACTGCCAACATTCTAAAGACAATTCAAAAGACTGCCAACATACTAAAGACAATTCAAAAGACTGCCAACATTCTAAAGACAGTTTAAAAGACTGCTAACATTCTAAAGACAATTCAAAAGACTGCCAACATTCTAAAGACAATTCGAAAGACTGCCAACATTCTAAAGACAGTTTAAAAGACTGCCAACATTCTAAAGACAATTCAAAAGACTGCCAACATTCTAAAGACAATTCAAAAGGCTGCCAACATTCTAAAGACAGTTTAAAAGACTGCCAACATTCTAAAGACTGCCAACATTCTATAGACAGTTCAAAAGACAGCCAACATTCTAAAGACAATTCAAAAGACTGCCAACATTCTAAAGACAATTCAAAAGACTGCCAACATTCTAAAGACAATTCAAAAGACTGCCAACATTCTAAAGACAGTTTAAAATACTGCCAACATTCTAAAGACTGCCAACATTCTAAAGACAGTTCAAAAGACTGCCAACATTCTAAAGACAATTCAAAAGACCGCCAACATTCTAAAGACAATTCAAAAGGCTGCCAATATTCTAAAGACAATTCAAATGACTGCCAACATTCTAAAGACAATTCAAAAGACTGCCAACATTCTAAAGACAGTTTAAAAGACTTCCAACATTCTAAAGACTGCCAACATTCTATAGACAGTTCAAAAGACTGCCAACATTCTATAGACAGTTCAAAAGACTGCCAACATTCTAAAGACAATTCAAAAGACTGCCAACATTCTAAAGACAATTCAAAAGACTGCCAACATTCTAAAGACTGCCAACATTCTATAGACAGTTCAAAAGACTGCCAACATTCTAAAGACAATTCAAAAGACTGCCAACATTCTAAAGACAGTTTAAAAGACTGCCAACATTTTAAAGACTGCCAACATTCTAAAGACAGTTCAAAAGACTGCCAACATTCTAAAGACAATTCAAAAGACTGCCAACATTCTAAAGACAATTCAAAAGGCTGCCAACATTCTAAAGACAATTCAAATGACTGCCAACATTTTAAAGACAATTAAAAAAACTGCCAACATTCTAAGGACAGTTTAAAAGACTGCCAACATTCTAAAGACAATTCAAAAGACTGCCAACATTCTAAAGACAATTCAAAAGACTGCCAACATTCTAAAGACAATTCAAAAGACTGCCAACATTCTAAAGACAATTCAAAAGACTGCCAACATTCTAAAGACAGTTTAAAAGACTGCCAACATTCTAAAGACAGTTTAAAAGACTGCCAACATTCTAAAGACAATTCAAAAGGCTGCCAACATTCTAAAGACAGTTTAAAAGACTGCCAACATTCTAAAGACTGCCAACATTCTATAGGCAGTTCAAAAGACTGCCAACATTCTATAGACAGTTCAAAAGACTGCCAACATTCTAAAGACTTTTCAAAAGACTGCCAACATTCTAAAGACAATTCAAAAGACTGCCAACATACTAAAGACAATTCAAAAGACTGCCAACATTCTAAAGACAGTTTAAAAGACTGCCAACATTCTAAAGACAATTCAAAAGACTGCCAACATTCTAAAGACAATTCGAAAGACTGCCAACATTCTAAAGACAGTTTAAAAGACTGCCAACATTCTAAAGACAATTCAAAAGACTGCCAACATTCTAAAGACAATTCAAAAGGCTGCCAACATTCTAAAGACAGTTTAAAAGACTGCCAACATTCTAAAGACTGCCAACATTCTATAGACAGTTCAAAAGACTGCCAACATTCTATAGACAGTTCAAAAGACAGCCAACATTCTAAAGACAATTCAAAAGACTGCCAACATTCTAAAGACAATTCAAAAGACTGCCAACATTCTATAGACAGTTCAAAAGACTGCCAATATTCTATAGACAGTTCAAAAGACTGCCAACATTCTATAGACAGTTCAAAAGACTGCCAACATTACAAAGACAATTCAAAAGACTGCCAACATACTAAAAACAATTCAAAAGACTGCCAACATTCTAAAGACAGTTTAAAAGACTGCCAACATTCTAAAGACAATTCAAAAGACTGCCCACATTCAAAAGACAATTCGAAAGACTGCCAACATTCTAAAGAATGCCAACATTCTAAAGACAGTTCAAAAGACTGCCAACATTCTAAAGACAATTCAAAAGGCTGCCAACATTTTAAAGACAATTCAAATGACTGCTAACATTCTAAAGACAATTCAAAAGACTGCCAACATTCTAAAGACAATTCGAAAGACTGCCAACATTCTAAAGACAGTTTAAAAGACTGCCAACATTCTAAAGACAATTCAAAAGACTGCCAACATTCTAAAGACAATTCAAAAGGCTGCCAACATTCTAAAGACAGTTTAAAAGACTGCCAACATTCTAAAGACTGCCAACATTCTATAGACAGTTCAAAAGACAGCCAACATTCTAAAGACAATTCAAAAGACTGCCAACATTCTAAAGACAATTCAAAAGACTGCCAACATTCTAAAGACAATTCAAAAGACTGCCAACATTCTAAAGACAGTTTAAAATACTGCCAACATTCTAAAGACTGCCAACATTCTAAAGACAGTTCAAAAGACTGCCAACATTCTAAAGACAATTCAAAAGACCGCCAACATTCTAAAGACAATTCAAAAGGCTGCCAATATTCTAAAGACAATTCAAATGACTGCCAACATTCTAAAGACAATTCAAAAGACTGCCAACATTCTAAAGACAGTTTAAAAGACTTCCAACATTCTAAAGACTGCCAACATTCTATAGACAGTTCAAAAGACTGCCAACATTCTATAGACAGTTCAAAAGACTGCCAACATTCTAAAGACAATTCAAAAGACTGCCAACATTCTAAAGACAATTCAAAAGACTGCCAACATTCTAAAGACTGCCAACATTCTATAGACAGTTCAAAAGACTGCCAACATTCTAAAGACAATTCAAAAGACTGCCAACATTCTAAAGACAGTTTAAAAGACTGCCAACATTTTAAAGACTGCCAACATTCTAAAGACAGTTCAAAAGACTGCCAACATTCTAAAGACAATTCAAAAGACTGCCAACATTCTAAAGACAATTCAAAAGGCTGCCAACATTCTAAAGACAATTCAAATGACTGCCAACATTTTAAAGACAATTAAAAAAACTGCCAACATTCTAAGGACAGTTTAAAAGACTGCCAACATTCTAAAGACAATTCAAAAGACTGCCAACATTCTAAAGACAATTCAAAAGACTGCCAACATTCTAAAGACAATTCAAAAGACTGCCAACATTCTAAAGACAATTCAAAAGACTGCCAACCTTCTAAAGACAGTTTAAAAGACTGCCAACATTCTAAAGACAGTTTAAAAGACTGCCAACATTCTAAAGACAATTCAAAAGGCTGCCAACATTCTAAAGACAGTTTAAAAGACTGCCAACATTCTAAAGACTGCAAACATTCTATAGGCAGTTCAAAAGACTGCCAACATTCTATAGACAGTTCAAAAGACTGCCAACATTCTAAAGACTTTTCAAAAGACTGCCAACATTCTAAAGACAATTCAAAAGACTGCCAACATACTAAAGACAATTCAAAAGACTGCCAACATTCTAAAGACAGTTTAAAAGACTGCCAACATTCTAAAGACAATTCAAAAGACTGCCAACATTCTAAAGACAATTCGAAAGACTGCCAACATTCTAAAGACAGTTTAAAAGACTGCCAACATTCTAAAGACAATTCAAAAGACTGCCAACATTCTAAAGACAATTCAAAAGGCTGCCAACATTCTAAAGACAGTTTAAAAGACTGCCAACATTCTAAAGACTGCCAACATTCTATAGACAGTTCAAAAGACTGCCAACATTCTATAGACAGTTCAAAAGACAGCCAACATTCTAAAGACAATTCAAAAGACTGCCAACATTCTAAAGACAATTCAAAAGACTGCCAACATTCTATAGACAGTTCAAAAGACTGCCAATATTCTATAGACAGTTCAAAAGACTGCCAACATTCTATAGACAGTTCAAAAGACTGCCAACATTCCAAAGACAATTCAAAAGACTGCCAACATACTAAAAACAATTCAAAAGACTGCCAACATTCTAAAGACAGTTTAAAAGACTGCCAACATTCTAAAGACAATTCAAAAGACTGCCCACATTCAAAAGACAATTCGAAAGACTGCCAACATTCTAAAGAATGCCAACATTCTAAAGACAGTTCAAAAGACTGCCAACATTCTAAAGACAATTCAAAAGACTGCCAACATTCTAAAGACAGTTTAAAAGACTGCCAACATTCTAAAGACTGCCAACATTCTAAAGACAGTTCAAAAGACTGCCAACATTCTAAAGACAATTCAAAAGGCTGCCAACATTTTAAAGACAATTCAAATGACTGCCAACATTCTAAAGACAATTCAAAAGGCTGCCAACATTCTAAAGACAGTTTAAAAGACTGTCAACATTCTAAAGACAGTTCAAAAGACTGCCAACATTCTAAAGACAGTTTAAAAGACTGACAACATTCTAAAGACTGCCAACATTCTATAGACAGTTCAAAAGACTGACAACATTCTATAGACAGTTCAAAAGACTGCCAACATTCTAAAGACAATTCAAAAGACTGCCAACATTCTAAAGACAATTCAAAAGACTGCCAACATTCTAAAGACAATTCAAAAGACTGCCAACATTCAAAAGACAGTTTAAAAGACTGCCAACATTCTAAAGACAATTCAAAAGACTGCCAACATTCTAAAGACAATTCAAAAGACTGCCAACATTCTAAAGACAGTTTAAAAGACTGCCAACATTCTAAAGACAATTCAAAAGGCTGCCAACATTCTAAAGACAGTTTAAAAGACTGCCAACATTCTAAAGACTGCCAACATTCTATAGACAGTTCAAAAGACTGCCAACATTCTATAGACAGTTCAAAAGACTGCCAACATTCTAAAGACATTTCAAAAGACTGCCAACATTCTAAAGACAATTCAAAAGACTGCCAACATACTAAAGACAATTCAAAAGACTGCCAACATTCTAAAGACAGTTTAAAAGACTGCCAACATTCTAAAGACAATTCAAAAGACTGCCAACATTCTAAAGACAATTCGAAAGACTGCCAACATTCTAAAGACAGTTTAAAAGACTGCCAACATTGTAAAGATAATTCAAAAGGCTGCCAACATTCTAAAGACAGTTTAAAAGACTGCCAACATTCTAAAGACTGCCAACATTCTATAGACAGTTCAAAAGACTGCCAACATTCTATAGACAGTTCAAAAGACAGCCAACATTCTAAAGACAATTCAAAAGACTGCCAACATTCTAAAGACAATTCAAAAGACTGCCAACATTCTAAAGACAGTTTAAAAGACTGCCAACATTCTAAAGACTGCCAACATTCTAAAGACAGTACAAAAGACTGCCAACATTCTAAAGACAATTTAAAAGACTGCCAACATTCTAAAGACAATTCAAAAGGCTGCCAACATTCTAAAGACAATTAAAATGACTGCCAACATTCTAAAGACAATTAAAAAGACTGCCAACATTCTAAAGACAGTTTAAAAGACTGCCAACATTCTAAAGACTGCCAACATTCTATAGACAGCTCAAAAGACTGCCAACATTCTAAAGACAATTCAAAAGACTGCCAACATTTTAAAGACAATTCAAATGACTGCCAACATTCTAAAGACAATTCAAATGACTGCCAACATTCTAAAGACAATTCAAAAGACTGCCAACATTCTAAAGACAGTTTAAAAGACTGCCAACATTCTAAAGACAGTCTAAAAGACTGCCAACATTCTAAAGACTGCCAACATTCTATAGACAGTTCAAAAGACTGCCAACATTCTATAGACAGTTCAAAAGACTGCCAACATTCTAAAGACAATTCAAAAGACTGCCAACATTCTAAAGACAATTCAAAAGACTGCCAACATTCTAAAGACAATTCAAAAGGCTGCCAACATTCTAAAGACAATTCAAATGACTGCCAACATTCTAAAGACAATTCAAAAGACTGCCAACATTCTAAAGACAGTTTAAAAGACTGCCAACATTCTAAAGACTGCCAACATTCTATAGACAGTTCAAAAGACTGCCAACATTCTAAAGACAGTTTAAAAGACTGCCAACATTCTAAAGACTGCCAACATTCTATAGACAGTTCAAAAGACTGCCAACATTCTATAGACAGTTCAAAAGACTGCCAACATTCTAAAGACATTTCAAAAGACTGCCAACATTCTAAAGACAATTCAAAAGACTGCCAACATACTAAAGACAATTCAAAAGACTGCCAACATTCTAAAGACAGTTTAAAAGACTGCCAACATTCTAAAGACAATTCAAAAGACTGCCAACATTCTAAAGACAATTCGAAAGACTGCCAACATTCTAAAGACAGTTTAAAAGACTGCCAACATTGTAAAGATAATTCAAAAGGCTGCCAACATTCTAAAGACAGTTTAAAAGACTGCCAACATTCTAAAGACTGCCAACATTCTATAGACAGTTCAAAAGACTGCCAACATTCTATAGACAGTTCAAAAGACAGCCAACATTCTAAAGACAATTCAAAAGACTGCCAACATTCTAAAGACAATTCAAAAGACTGCCAACATTCTAAAGACAGTTTAAAAGACTGCCAACATTCTAAAGACTGCCAACATTCTAAAGACAGTACAAAAGACTGCCAACATTCTAAAGACAATTTAAAAGACTGCCAACATTCTAAAGACAATTCAAAAGGCTGCCAACATTCTAAAGACAATTAAAATGACTGCCAACATTCTAAAGACAATTAAAAAGACTGCCAACATTCTAAAGACAGTTTAAAAGACTGCCAACATTCTAAAGACTGCCAACATTCTATAGACAGCTCAAAAGACTGCCAACATTCTAAAGACAATTCAAAAGACTGCCAACATTTTAAAGACAATTCAAATGACTGCCAACATTCTAAAGACAATTCAAATGACTGCCAACATTCTAAAGACAATTCAAAAGACTGCCAACATTCTAAAGACAGTTTAAAAGACTGCCAACATTCTAAAGACAGTCTAAAAGACTGCCAACATTCTAAAGACTGCCAACATTCTATAGACAGTTCAAAAGACTGCCAACATTCTATAGACAGTTCAAAAGACTGCCAACATTCTAAAGACAATTCAAAAGACTGCCAACATTCTAAAGACAATTCAAAAGACTGCCAACATTCTAAAGACAATTCAAAAGGCTGCCAACATTCTAAAGACAATTCAAATGACTGCCAACATTCTAAAGACAATTCAAAAGACTGCCAACATTCTAAAGACAGTTTAAAAGACTGCCAACATTCTAAAGACTGCCAACATTCTATAGACAGTTCAAAAGACTGCCAACATTCTATAGACAGTTCAAAAGACTGCCAACATTCTAAAGACAATTCAAAAAACTGCCAACATTCTAAAGACAATTCAAAAGACTGCCAACATTCTAAAGACTGCCAACATTCTAAAGACAGTTCAAAAGACTGCCAACATTCTAAAGACAATTGCAAAAGACTGCCAACATTTTAAAGACAATTCAAATGACTGCCAACATTCTAAAGACAATTCAAAAGGCTGCCAACATTCTAAAGACAGTTTAAAAGACTGTCAACATTCTAAAGACAGTTCAAAAGACTGCCAACATTCTAAAGACAGTGTAAAAGACTGCCAACATTCTAAAGACAATTCAAAAGACTGCCAACATTCTAAAGACAGTTTAAAAGACTGCCAACATTCTAAAGACAATTCAAAAGGCTGCCAACATTCTAAAGACAGTTTAAAAGACTGCCAACATTCTAAAGACTGCCAACATTCTATAGACAGTTCAAAAGACTGCCAACATTCTATAGACAGTTCAAAAGACTGCCAACATTCTAAAGACATTTCAAAAGACTGCCAACATTCTAAAGACAATTCAAAAGACTGCCAACATACTAAAGACAATTCAAAAGACTGCCAACATTCTAAAGACAGTTTAAAAGACTGCCAACATTCTAAAGACAATTCAAAAGACTGCCAACATTCTAAAGACAATTCGAAAGACTGCCAACATTCTAAAGAATGCCAACATTCTAAAGACAGTTCAAAAGACTGCCAACATTCTAAAGACAATTCAAAAGACTGCCAACATTCTAAAGACAGTTTAAAAGACTGCCAACATTCTAAAGACTGCCAACATTCTAAAGACAGTTCAAAAGACTGCCAACATTCTAAAGACAATTCAAAAGGCTGCCAACATTTTAAAGACAATTCAAATGACTTCCAACATTCTAAAGACAATTCAAAAGGCTGCCAACATTCTAAAGACAGTTTAAAAGACTGCCAACATTCTAAAGACTGCCAACATTCTATAGACAGTTTAAAAGACTGACAACATTCTAAAGACTGCCAACATTCTATAGACAGTTCAAAAGACTGCCAACATTCTATAGACAGTTCAAAAGACTGCCAACATTCTAAAGACAATTCAAAAGACTGCCAACATTCTAAAGACAGTTTAAAAGACTGCCAACATTCTAAAGACAGTTTAAAAGACTGCCAACATTCTAAAGACAATTCAAAAGGCTGCCAACATTCTAAAGACAGTTTAAAAGACTGCCAACATTCTAAAGACTGCCAACATTCTATAGGCAGTTCAAAAGACTGCCAACATTCTATAGACAGTTCAAAAGACTGCCAACATTCTAAAGACTTTTCAAAAGACTGCCAACATTCTAAAGACAATTCAAAAGACTGCCAACATACTAAAGACAATTCAAAAGACTGCCAACATTCTAAAGACAGTTTAAAAGACTGCCAACATTCTAAAGACAATTCAAAAGACTGCCAACATTCTAAAGACAATTCGAAAGACTGCCAACATTCTAAAGACAGTTTAAAAGACTGCCAACATTCTAAAGACAATTCAAAAGACTGCCAACATTCTAAAGACAATTCAAAAGGCTGCCAACATTCTAAAGACAGTTTAAAAGACTGCCAACATTCTAAAGACTGCCAACATTCTATAGACAGTTCAAAAGACTGCCAACATTCTATAGACAGTTCAAAAGACAGCCAACATTCTAAAGACAATTCAAAAGACTGCCAACATTCTAAAGACAATTCAAAAGACTGCCAACATTCTATAGACAGTTCAAAAGACTGCCAATATTCTATAGACAGTTCAAAAGACTGCCAACATTCTATAGACAGTTCAAAAGACTGCCAACATTCCAAAGACAATTCAAAAGACTGCCAACATACTAAAAACAATTCAAAAGACTGCCAACATTCTAAAGACAGTTTAAAAGACTGCCAACATTCTAAAGACAATTCAAAAGACTGCCCACATTCAAAAGACAATTCGAAAGACTGCCAACATTCTAAAGAATGCCAACATTCTAAAGACAGTTCAAAAGACTGCCAACATTCTAAAGACAATTCAAAAGGCTGCCAACATTTTAAAGACAATTCAAATGACTGCTAACATTCTAAAGACAATTCAAAAGACTGCCAACATTCTAAAGACAATTCGAAAGACTGCCAACATTCTAAAGACAGTTTAAAAGACTGCCAACATTCTAAAGACAATTCAAAAGACTGCCAACATTCTAAAGACAATTCAAAAGGCTGCCAACATTCTAAAGACAGTTTAAAAGACTGCCAACATTCTAAAGACTGCCAACATTCTATAGACAGTTCAAAAGACAGCCAACATTCTAAAGACAATTCAAAAGACTGCCAACATTCTAAAGACAATTCAAAAGACTGCCAACATTCTAAAGACAATTCAAAAGACTGCCAACATTCTAAAGACAGTTTAAAATACTGCCAACATTCTAAAGACTGCCAACATTCTAAAGACAGTTCAAAAGACTGCCAACATTCTAAAGACAATTCAAAAGACCGCCAACATTCTAAAGACAATTCAAAAGGCTGCCAATATTCTAAAGACAATTCAAATGACTGCCAACATTCTAAAGACAATTCAAAAGACTGCCAACATTCTAAAGACAGTTTAAAAGACTTCCAACATTCTAAAGACTGCCAACATTCTATAGACAGTTCAAAAGACTGCCAACATTCTATAGACAGTTCAAAAGACTGCCAACATTCTAAAGACAATTCAAAAGACTGCCAACATTCTAAAGACAATTCAAAAGACTGCCAACATTCTAAAGACTGCCAACATTCTATAGACAGTTCAAAAGACTGCCAACATTCTAAAGACAATTCAAAAGACTGCCAACATTCTAAAGACAGTTTAAAAGACTGCCAACATTTTAAAGACTGCCAACATTCTAAAGACAGTTCAAAAGACTGCCAACATTCTAAAGACAATTCAAAAGACTGCCAACATTCTAAAGACAATTCAAAAGGCTGCCAACATTCTAAAGACAATTCAAATGACTGCCAACATTTTAAAGACAATTAAAAAAACTGCCAACATTCTAAGGACAGTTTAAAAGACTGCCAACATTCTAAAGACAATTCAAAAGACTGCCAACATTCTAAAGACAATTCAAAAGACTGCCAACATTCTAAAGACAATTCAAAAGACTGCCAACATTCTAAAGACAATTCAAAAGACTGCCAACATTCTAAAGACAGTTTAAAAGACTGCCAACATTCTAAAGACAGTTTAAAAGACTGCCAACATTCTAAAGACAATTCAAAAGGCTGCCAACATTCTAAAGACAGTTTAAAAGACTGCCAACATTCTAAAGACTGCAAACATTCTATAGGCAGTTCAAAAGACTGCCAACATTCTATAGACAGTTCAAAAGACTGCCAACATTCTAAAGACTTTTCAAAAGACTGCCAACATTCTAAAGACAATTCAAAAGACTGCCAACATACTAAAGACAATTCAAAAGACTGCCAACATTCTAAAGACAGTTTAAAAGACTGCCAACATTCTAAAGACAATTCAAAAGACTGCCAACATTCTAAAGACAATTCGAAAGACTGCCAACATTCTAAAGACAGTTTAAAAGACTGCCAACATTCTAAAGACAATTCAAAAGACTGCCAACATTCTAAAGACAATTCAAAAGGCTGCCAACATTCTAAAGACAGTTTAAAAGACTGCCAACATTCTAAAGACTGCCAACATTCTATAGACAGTTCAAAAGACTGCCAACATTCTATAGACAGTTCAAAAGACAGCCAACATTCTAAAGACAATTCAAAAGACTGCCAACATTCTAAAGACAATTCAAAAGACTGCCAACATTCTATAGACAGTTCAAAAGACTGCCAATATTCTATAGACAGTTCAAAAGACTGCCAACATTCTATAGACAGTTCAAAAGACTGCCAACATTCCAAAGACAATTCAAAAGACTGCCAACATACTAAAAACAATTCAAAAGACTGCCAACATTCTAAAGACAGTTTAAAAGACTGCCAACATTCTAAAGACAATTCAAAAGACTGCCCACATTCAAAAGACAATTCGAAAGACTGCCAACATTCTAAAGAATGCCAACATTCTAAAGACAGTTCAAAAGACTGCCAACATTCTAAAGACAATTCAAAAGACTGCCAACATTCTAAAGACAGTTTAAAAGACTGCCAACATTCTAAAGACTGCCAACATTCTAAAGACAGTTCAAAAGACTGCCAACATTCTAAAGACAATTCAAAAGGCTGCCAACATTTTAAAGACAATTCAAATGACTGCCAACATTCTAAAGACAATTCAAAAGGCTGCCAACATTCTAAAGACAGTTTAAAAGACTGTCAACATTCTAAAGACAGTTCAAAAGACTGCCAACATTCTAAAGACAGTTTAAAAGACTGACAACATTCTAAAGACTGCCAACATTCTATAGACAGTTCAAAAGACTGACAACATTCTATAGACAGTTCAAAAGACTGCCAACATTCTAAAGACAATTCAAAAGACTGCCAACATTCTAAAGACAATTCAAAAGACTGCCAACATTCTAAAGACAATTCAAAAGACTGCCAACATTCAAAAGACAGTTTAAAAGACTGCCAACATTCTAAAGACAATTCAAAAGACTGCCAACATTCTAAAGACAATTCAAAAGACTGCCAACATTCTAAAGACAGTTTAAAAGACTGCCAACATTCTAAAGACAATTCAAAAGGCTGCCAACATTCTAAAGACAGTTTAAAAGACTGCCAACATTCTAAAGACTGCCAACATTCTATAGACAGTTCAAAAGACTGCCAACATTCTATAGACAGTTCAAAAGACTGCCAACATTCTAAAGACATTTCAAAAGACTGCCAACATTCTAAAGACAATTCAAAAGACTGCCAACATACTAAAGACAATTCAAAAGACTGCCAACATTCTAAAGACAGTTTAAAAGACTGCCAACATTCTAAAGACAATTCAAAAGACTGCCAACATTCTAAAGACAATTCGAAAGACTGCCAACATTCTAAAGACAGTTTAAAAGACTGCCAACATTGTAAAGATAATTCAAAAGGCTGCCAACATTCTAAAGACAGTTTAAAAGACTGCCAACATTCTAAAGACTGCCAACATTCTATAGACAGTTCAAAAGACTGCCAACATTCTATAGACAGTTCAAAAGACAGCCAACATTCTAAAGACAATTCAAAAGACTGCCAACATTCTAAAGACAATTCAAAAGACTGCCAACATTCTAAAGACAGTTTAAAAGACTGCCAACATTCTAAAGACTGCCAACATTCTAAAGACAGTACAAAAGACTGCCAACATTCTAAAGACAATTTAAAAGACTGCCAACATTCTAAAGACAATTCAAAAGGCTGCCAACATTCTAAAGACAATTAAAATGACTGCCAACATTCTAAAGACAATTCAAAAGACTGCCAACATTCTAAAGACAGTTTAAAAGACTGCCAACATTCTAAAGACTGCCAACATTCTATAGACAGCTCAAAAGACTGCCAACATTCTAAAGACAATTCAAAAGACTGCCAACATTTTAAAGACAATTCAAATGACTGCCAACATTCTAAAGACAATTCAAATGACTGCCAACATTCTAAAGACAATTCAAAAGACTGCCAACATTCTAAAGACAGTTTAAAAGACTGCCAACATTCTAAAGACAGTCTAAAAGACTGCCAACATTCTAAAGACTGCCAACATTCTATAGACAGTTCAAAAGACTGCCAACATTCTATAGACAGTTCAAAAGACTGCCAACATTCTAAAGACAATTCAAAAGACTGCCAACATTCTAAAGACAATTCAAAAGACTGCCAACATTCTAAAGACAATTCAAAAGGCTGCCAACATTCTAAAGACAATTCAAATGACTGCCAACATTCTAAAGACAATTCAAAAGACTGCCAACATTCTAAAGACAGTTTAAAAGACTGCCAACATTCTAAAGACTGCCAACATTCTATAGACAGTTCAAAAGACTGCCAACATTCTATAGACAGTTCAAAAGACTGCCAACATTCTAAAGACAATTCAAAAAACTGCCAACATTCTAAAGACAATTCAAAAGACTGCCAACATTCTAAAGACTGCCAACATTCTAAAGACAGTTCAAAAGACTGCCAACATTCTAAAGACAATTCAAAAGACTGCCAACATTTTAAAGACAATTCAAATGACTGCCAACATTCTAAAGACAATTCAAAAGGCTGCCAACATTCTAAAGACAGTTTAAAAGACTGTCAACATTCTAAAGACAGTTCAAAAGACTGCCAACATTCTAAAGACAGTGTAAAAGACTGCCAACATTCTAAAGACAATTCAAAAGACTGCCAACATTCTAAAGACAGTTTAAAAGACTGCCAACATTCTAAAGACAATTCAAAAGGCTGCCAACATTCTAAAGACAGTTTAAAAGACTGCCAACATTCTAAAGACTGCCAACATTCTATAGACAGTTCAAAAGACTGCCAACATTCTATAGACAGTTCAAAAGACTGCCAACATTCTAAAGACATTTCAAAAGACTGCCAACATTCTAAAGACAATTCAAAAGACTGCCAACATACTAAAGACAATTCAAAAGACTGCCAACATTCTAAAGACAGTTTAAAAGACTGCCAACATTCTAAAGACAATTCAAAAGACTGCCAACATTCTAAAGACAATTCGAAAGACTGCCAACATTCTAAAGAATGCCAACATTCTAAAGACAGTTCAAAAGACTGCCAACATTCTAAAGACAATTCAAAAGACTGCCAACATTCTAAAGACAGTTTAAAAGACTGCCAACATTCTAAAGACTGCCAACATTCTAAAGACAGTTCAAAAGACTGCCAACATTCTAAAGACAATTCAAAAGGCTGCCAACATTTTAAAGACAATTCAAATGACTTCCAACATTCTAAAGACAATTCAAAAGGCTGCCAACATTCTAAAGACAGTTTAAAAGACTGCCAACATTCTAAAGACTGCCAACATTCTATAGACAGTTTAAAAGACTGACAACATTCTAAAGACTGCCAACATTCTATAGACAGTTCAAAAGACTGCCAACATTCTATAGACAGTTCAAAAGACTGCCAACATTCTAAAGACAATTCAAAAGACTGCCAAAATTCTAAAGACAATTCAAAAGACTGCCAACATTCTAAAGACAATTCAAAAGACTGCCAACATTCTAAAGACAGTTTAAAAGACTGCCAACATTCTAAAGACAATTCAAAAGACTGCCAACATTCTAAAGACAATTCAAAAGACTGCCAACATTCTAAAGACAGTTTAAAAGACTGCAAACATTCTAAAGACAATTCAAAAGGCTGCCAACATTCTAAAGACAGTTTAAAAGACTGCCAACATTCTAAAGACTGCCAACATTCTATAGACAGTTCAAAAGACTGCCAACATTCTATAGACAGTTCAAAAGACTGCCAACATTCTAAAGACATTTCAAAAGACTGCCAACATTCTAAAGACAATTCAAAAGACTGCCAGCATACTAAAGACAATTCAAAAGACTGCCAACATTCTAAAGACAGTTTAAAAGACTGCCAACATTCTAAAGACAATTCAAAAGACTGCCAACATTCTAAAGACAATTCAAAAGACTGCCAACATTCTAAAGACAGTTTAAAAGACTGCCAACATTCTAAAGACAATTCAAAAGACTGCCAACATTCTAAAGACAATTCAAAAGGCTGCCAACATTCTAAAGACAGTTTAATAGACTGCCAACATTCTAAAGACTGCCAACATTCTATAGACAGTTCAAAAGACTGCCAACATTCTATAGACAGTTCAAAAGACAGCCAACATTCTAAAGACAATTCAAAAGACTGCCAACATTCTAAAGACAATTCAAAAGACTACCAACATTCTATAGACATTTCAAAAGACTGCCAATATTCTATAGACAGTTCAAAAGACTGCCAACATTCTATAGACAGTTCAAAAGACTGCCAACATTCTACAGACATTTCAAAAGACTGCCAACATTCTAAAGACAATTCAAAAGACTGCCAACATACTAAAGACAATTCAAAAGACTGCCAACATTCTAAAGACAGTTTAAAAGACTGCTAACATTCTAAAGACAATTCAAAAGACTGCCAACATTCTAAAGACAATTCGAAAGACTGCCAACATTATAAAGACAGTTTAAAAGACTGCCAACATTCTAAAGACAATTCAAAAGACTGCCAACATTCTAAAGACAGTTTAAAAGACTGCTAACATTCTAAAGACAATTCAAAAGACTGCCAACATTCTAAAGACAATTCGAAAGACTGCCAACATTCTAAAGACAGTTTAAAAGACTGCCAACATTCTAAAGACAGTTTAAAAGACTGCCAACATTCTAAAGACAATTCAAAAGACTGCCAACATCCTATAGACAGTTCAAAAGACTGCCAACATTCTAAAGACAGTTTAAAAGACTGCCAACATTCTAAAGACAATTCAAAAGACTGCCAACATCCTATAGACAGTTCAAAAGACTGCCAACATTCTAAAGACAATTCAAAAGACTGCCAACATTCTAAAGACAATTCAAAAAACTGCCAACATTCTAAAGACAATTCAAAAGACTGCCAGCATTCTAAAGACAGTTTGAAAGACTGCCAACATTCTAAAGACAATTCAAAAGACTGCCAACATTCTAAAGACAATTCAAAAGACTGCCAACATTCTAAAGACAGTTTAAAAGACTGCCAACATTCTAAAGACAATTCAAAAGGCTGCCAACATTCTAAAGACAGTTTAAAAAACTGCCAACATTCTAAAGACTGCCAACATTCTATAGACAGTTCAAAAGACTGCCAACATTCTATAGACAGTTCAAAAGACTTCCAACATTCTAAAGACATTTCAAAAGACTGCCAACATTTTAAAGACAATTCAAAAGACTGCCAACATACTAAAGACAATTCAAAAGACTGCCAACATTCTAAAGACAGTTTAAAAGACTGCCAACATTCTAAAGACAATTCAAAAGACTGGCAACATTCTAAAGACAATTCGAAAGACTGCCAACATTCTAAAGACAGTTTAAAAGACTGCCAACATTCTAAAGACAATTCAAAAGACTGCCAACATTCTAAAGACAATTCAAAAGGCTGCCAACATTCTAAAGACAGTTTAAAAGACTGCCAACATTCTAAAGACTGCCAACATTCTATAGACAGTTCAAAAGACTGCCAACATTCTATAGACAGTTCAAAAGACAGCCAACATTCTAAAGACAATTCAAAAGACTGCCAACATTCTAAAGACAATTCAAAAGACTGCCAACATTCTAAAGACAGTTTAAAAGACTGCCAACATTCTAAAGACTGCCAACATTCTAAAGACAGTTCAAAAGACTGCCAACATTCTAAAGACAATTTAAAAGACTGCCAACATTCTAAAGACAATTCGAAAGGCTGCCAACATTCTAAAGACAATTCAAATGACTGCCAACATTCTAAAGACAATTCAAAAGACTGCCAACATTCAAAAGACAGTTTAAAAGACTGCCAACATTCTAAAGACTGCCAACATTCTATAGACAGTTCAAAAGACTGCCAACATTCTAAAGACAGTTCAAAAGACTGCCAACATTCTAAAGACAATTCAAAAGACCGCCAACATTCTAAAGACAATTCAAAAGGCTGCCAACATTCTAAAGACAATTCAAATTACTGCCACCATTCTAAAGACAATTCAAAAGACTGCCAACATTCTAAAGACAGTTTAAAAGACTGCCAACATTCTAAAGACTGCCAACATTCTATAGACAGTTCAAAAGACTGCCAACATTCTATAGACAGTTCAAAAGACTGCCAACATTCTAAAGCCAATTCAAAAGACTGCCACAATTCTAAAGACAATTCAAAAGACTGCCAACATTCTAAAGACAATTCAAAAGACTTCCAACATTCTAAAGACTGCCAACATTCTAAAGACAGTTCAAAAGACTGCCAACATTCTAATGACAATTCAAAAAACTGCCAACATTCTAAAGACAGTTTAAAAGACTGCCAACATTCTAAAGACTGCCAACATTCTAAAGACAGTTCAAAAGACTGCCAACATTCTAAAGACAATTCAAAAGACTGCCAACATTCTAAAGACAATTCAAAAGGCTGCCAACATTCTAAAGACAATTCAAATGACTGCCAACATTTTAAAGACAATTAAAAAAACTGCCAACATTCTAAAGACAGTTTAAAAGACTGCCAACATTCTAAAGACAATTCAAAAGACTGCCAACATTCTAAAGACAATTCAAAAGACTGCCAACATTCTAAAGACAATTCAAAAGACTGCCAACATTCTAAAGACAGTTTAAAAGACTGCCAACATTCTAAAGACAGTTTAAAAGACTGCCAACATTCTAAAGACTGCCAACATTCTATAGACAGTTCAAAAGACTGCCAACATTCTAAAGACAATTCAAAAGACTGCCAACATTCTAAAGACAGTTTAAAAGAGTGCCAACATTCTAAATAGACTGCCAACATTCTAAAGACAATACAAAAGACTGCCAACATTCTAAAGACAATTCAAAAGACTGCCAACATTCTAAAGACAGTTTAAAAGACTGCCAACATTCTAAAGACAGTTCAAAAGACTGCTAACATTCTAAAGACAGTTTTTAAAGACTGCCAACATTCTAAAGAATGCCAACATTCTAAAGACAGTTCAAAAGACTGCCAACATTCTAAAGACAATTCAAAAGACTGCCAACATTCTAAAGACAGTTTAAAAGACTGCCAACATTCTAAAGACAGTTTAAAAGACTGACAACATTCTAAAGACTGCCAACATTCTTTAGACAGTTCAAAAGACTGCCAACATTCTATAGACAGTTCAAAAGGCTGCCAACATTCTAAAGACAATTCAAAAGACTGCCAACATTCTAAAGACAATTCAAAAGACTGCCAACATTCTAAAGACAATTCAAAAGACTGCCAACATTCTAAAGACAGTTTAAAAGACTGCCAACATTCTAAAGACAATTCAAAAGACTGCCAACATTCTAAAGACAATTCAAAAGACTGCCAACATTCTAAAGACAGTTTAAAAGACTGCCAACATTCTAAAGACAATTCAAAAGGCTGCCAACATTCTAAAGACAGTTTAAAAGACTGCCAACAATCTAAAGACTGCCAACATTCTATAGACAGTTCAAAAGACTGCCAACATTCTATAGACAGTTCAAAAGACTGCCAACATTCTAAAGACATTTCAAAGACTGCCAACATTCTAAAGACAATTCAAAAGACTGCCAACATAATAAAGACAATTCAAAAGACTGCCAACATTCTAAAGACAGTTTAAAAGACTGCCAACATTCTAAAGACAATTCAAAAGACTGCCAACATTCTAAAGACAATTCGAAAGACTGCCAACATTCTAAAGACAGTTTAAAAGACTGCCAACATTCTAAAGACAATTCAAAAGGCTGCCAACATTCTAAAGACAGTTTAAAAGACTGCCAACATTCTAAAGACTGCCAACATTCTAAAGACTGCCAACATTCTATAGACAGTTCAAAAGACTGCCAACATTCTATAGACAGTTCAAAAGACTGCCAACATTCTAAAGACAATTCAAAAGACTGCCAACATTCTAAAGACAATTCAAAAGACTGCCAACATTCTAAAGACAGTTTAAAAGACTGCCAACATTCTAAAGACTGCCAACATTCTAAAGACAGTACAAAAGACTGCCAACATTCTAAAGACAATTTAAAAGACTGCCAACATTCTAAAGACAATTCAAAAGGCTGCCAACATTCTAAAGACAATTCTAATGATTGCCAACATTCTAAAGACAATTCAAAAGACTGCCAACATTCTAAAGACAGTTTAAAAGACTGCCAACATTCTAAATACTGCCAACATTCTATAGACAGTTCAAAAGACTGCCAACATTCTATAGACAGTTCAAAAGACTGCCAACATTCTAAAGACAATTCAAAAGACTGCCAACATTCTAAAGACAATTCAAAAGACTGCCAACATTCTAAAGACTGCCAACATTCTATAGACAGTTCAAAAGACTGCCAACATTCTAAAGACAATTCAAAAGACTGCCAACATTCTAAAGACAGTTTAAAAGACTGCCAACATTCTAAAGACTGCCAACATTCTAAAGACAGTTCAATAGACTGCCAACATTCTAAAGACAATTCAAAAGACTGCCAACATTCTAAAGACAATTCAGTAGGCTGCCAACATTCTAAAGACAATTCAAATGACTGCCAACATTCTAAAGACAATTAAAAAAACTGCCAACATTCTAAAGACAGTTTAAAATACTGCCAACATTCTAAAGACAATTCAAAAGACTGCCAACATTCTAAAAACAATTCAAAAGACTGCCAACATTCTAAAGACAATTCAAAAGACTGCCAACATTCTAAAGACAATTCAAAAGACTGCCAACATTCTAAAGACAGTTTAAAAGACTGCCAACATTCTAAAGACAATTCAAAAGACTGCCAACATTCTAAAGACAGTTTAAAAGACTGCCAACATTCTAAAGACAGTTTAAAAGACTGCCAACATTCTAAAGACTGCCAACATTCTAAAGACAGTTCAAAAGACGGCCAACATTCTAAAGACAATTCAAAAGACTGCCAACATTCTAAAGACAATTCAAAAGGCTGCCAACATTCTAAAGACAATTCAAATGACTGCCAACATTTTAAAGACAATTAAAAAAACTGCCAACATTCTAAAGACAGTTTAAAAGACTGCCAACATTCTAAAGACAATTCAAAAGACTGCCAACATTCTAAAGACAATTCAAAAGACTGCCAACATTCTAAAGACAATTCAAAAGACTGCCAACATTCTAAAGACAGTTTAAAAGACTGCCAACATTCTAAAGACAGTTCAAAAGACTGCCAACATTCTAAAGAGAGTTTAAAAGACTGCCAACATTCTAAAGACTGCCAACATTCTATAGACAGTTCAAAAGATTGCCAACATTCTAAAGACAATTCAAAAGACTGCCAACATTCTAAAGACAGTTTAAAAGAGTGCCAACATTCTAAATAGACTGCCAACATTCTAAAGACAATACAAAAGACTGCCAACATTCTAAAGACAATTCAAAAGACTGCCAACATTCCAAAGACAGTTTAAAAGACTGCCAACATTCTAAAGACAGTTCAAAAGACTGCTAACATTCTAAAGACAGTTTTTAAAGACTGCCAACATTCTAAAGAATGCCAACATTCTAAAGACAGTTCAAAAGACTGCCAACATTCTAAAGACAATTCAAAAGACTGCCAACATTCTAAAGACAGTTTAAAAGACTGCCAACATTCTAAAGACTGCCAACATTCTAAAGACAGTTCAAAAAACTGCCAACATTCTAAAGACAATTCAAAAGGCTGCCAACATTTTAAAGACAATTCAAATGACTGCCAACATTCTAAAGACAATTCAAAAGGCTGCCAACATTCTAAAGACAGTTTAAAAGACTGTCAACATTCTAAAGACAGTTTAAAAGACTGCCAACATTCTAAAGACAATTCAAAAGACTGCCAACATTCTAAAGACAATTCAAAAGACTGCCAACATTCTAAAGACAGTTTAAAAGACTGCCAACATTCTAAAGACAATTCAAAAGGCTGCCAACATTCTAAAGACAGTTTAAAAGACTGCCAACATTCTAAAGACTGCCAACATTCTATAGACAGTTCAAAAGACTGCCAACATTCTATAGACAGTTCAAAAGACTGCCAACATTCTAAAGACATTTCAAAAGACTGCCAACATTCTAAAGACAATTCAAAAGACTGCCAACATACTAAAGACAATTCAAAAGACTGCCAACATTCTAAAGACAGTTTAAAAGACTGCCAACATTCTAAAGACAATTCAAAAGACTGCCAACATTCTAAAGACAATTCGAAAGACTGCCAACATTCTAAAGACAGTTTAAAAGACTGCCAACATTCTAAAGACAATTCAAAAGACTGCCAACATTCTAAAGACAATTCAAAAGGCTGCCAACATTCTAAAGACAGTTTAAAAGACTGCCAACATTCTAAAGACTGCCAACATTCTATAGACAGTTCAAAAGACTGCCAACATTCTATAGACAGTTCAAAAGACAGCCAACATTCTAAAGACAATTCAAAAGACTGCCAACATTCTAAAGACAATTCAAAAGACTGCCAACATTCTATAGACAGTTCAAAAGACTGCCAATATTCTATAGACAGTTCAAAAGACTGCCAACATTCTATAGACAGTTCAAAAGACTGCCAACATTCTAAAGACATTTCAAAAGACTGCCAACATTCTAAAGACAATTCAAAAGACTGCCAACATACTAAAGACAATTCAAAAGACTGCCAACATTCTAAAGACAGTTTTAAAGACTGCCAACATTCTAAAGACAATTCAAAAGACTGCCAACATTCTAAAGACAATTCGAAAGACTGCCAACATTCTAAAGAATGCCAACATTCTAAAGACAGTTCAAAAGACTGCCAACATTCTAAAGACAATTCAAAAGACTGCCAACATTCTAAAGACAGTTTAAAAGACTGCCACCATTCTAAAGACTGCCAACATTCTAAAGACAGTTCAAAAGACTGCCAACATTCTAAAGACAATTCAAAAGGCTGCCAACATTTTAAAGACAATTCAAATGACTGCCAACATTCTAAAGACAATTCAAAAGGCTGCCAACATTCTAAAGACAGTTTAAAAGACTGTCAACATTCTAAAGACAGTTCAAAAGACTGCCAACATTCTAAAGACAGTTTAAAAGACTGACAACATTCTAAAGACTGCCAACATTCTATAGACAGTTCAAAAGACTGACAACATTCTATAGACAGTTCAAAAGACTGCCAACATTCTAAAGACAATTCAAAAGACTGCCAACATTCTAAAGACAATTCAAAAGACTGCCAACATTCTAAAGACAATTCAAAAGACTGCCAACATTCTAAAGACAGTTTAAAAGACTGCCAACATTCTAAAGACAATTCAAAAGACTGCCAACATTCTAAAGACAATTCAAAAGACTGCCAACATTCTAAAGACAGTTTAAAAGACTGCCAACATTCTAAAGACAATTCAAAAGGCTGGCAACATTCTAAAGACAGTTTAAAAGACTGCCAACATTCTATAGACAGTTCAAAAGACTGCCAACATTCTATAGACAGTTCAAAAGACTGCCAACATTCTAAAGACATTTCAAAAGACTGCCAACATTCTAAAGACAATTCAAAAGACTGCCAACATACTAAAGACAATTCAAAAGACTGCCAACATTCTAAAGACAGTTTAAAAGACTGCCAACATTCTAAAGACAATTCGAAAGACTGCCAACATTCTAAAGACAGTTTAAAAGACTGCCAACATTCTAAAGACAATTCAAAAGACTGCCAACATTCTAAAGACAATTCAAAAGGCTGCCAACATTCTAAAGACAGTTTAAAAGCCTGCCAACATTCTAAAGACTGCCAACATTCTATAGACAGTTCAAAAGACTGCCAACATTCTATAGACAGTTCAAAAGACAGCCAACATTCTAAAGACAATTCAAAAGACTGCCAACATTCTATAGACAGTTCAAAAGACTGCCAATATTCTATAGACAGTTCAAAAGACTGCCAACATTCTAAAGACAGTTCAAAAGACTGCCAACATTCTAAAGACAATTCAAAAGACTGCCAAAATACTAAAGACAATTCAAAAGACTGCCAACATTCTAAAGACAGTTTAAAAGACTGCCAACATTCTAAAGACAATTCAAAAGACTGCCAACATTCTAAAGACAATTCGAAAGACTGCCAACATTCTAAAGACAGTTTAAAAGACTGCCAACATTCTAAAGACAATTCAAAAGACTGCCAACATTCTAAAGACAATTCAAAAGGCTGCCAACATTCTAAAGACAGTTTAAAAGACTGCCAACATTCTAAAGACAATTCAAAAGGCTGCCAACATTTTAAAGACAATTCAAATGACTGCCAACATTCTAAAGACAATTCAAAAGGCTGCCAACATTCTAAAGACAGTTTAAAAGACTGTCAACATTCTAAAGACAGTTCAAAAGACTGCCAACATTCTAAAGACAGTTTAAAAGACTGCCAACATTCTAAAGACTGCCAACATTCTATAGACAGTTCAAAAGACTGCCAACATTCTATAGACAGTTCAAAAGACTGCCAACATTCTAAAGACATTTCAAAAGACTGCCAACATTCTAAAGACAATTCAAAAGACTGCCAACATATTAAAGACAATTCAAAAGACTGCCAACATTCTAAAGACAGTTTAAAAGACTGCCAACATTCTAAAAACAATTCGAAAGACTGCCAACATTCTAAAGACAGTTTAAAAGACTGCCAACATTCTAAAGACAATTCAAAAGACTGCCAACATTCTAAAGACAATTCAAAAGGCTGCCAACATTCTAAAGACAGTTTAAAAGCCTGCCAACATTCTAAAGACTGCCAACATTCTATAGACAGTTCAAAAGACTGCCAACATTCTATAGACAGTTCAAAAGACAGCCAACATTCTAAAGACAATTCAAAAGACTGCCAACATTCTAAAGACAATTCAAAAGACTGCCAACATTCTATAGACAGTTCAAAAGACTGCCAATATTCTATAGACAGTTCAAAAGACTGCCAACATTCTAAAGACAGTTCAAAAGACTGCCAACATTCTAAAGACAATTCAAAAGACTGCCAACATACTAAAGACAATTCAAAAGACTGCCAACATTCTAAAGACAGTTTAAAAGACTGCCAACATTCTAAAGACAATTCAAAAGACTGCCAACATTCTGAAGACAATTCGAAAGACTGCCAACATTCTAAAGACAGTTTAAAAGACTGCCAACATTCTAAAGACAATTCAAAAGACTGCCAACATTCTAAAGACAATTCGAAAGACTGCCAACATTCTAAAGACAGTTTAAAAGACTGCCAACATTCTAAAGACTGCCAACATTCTATAGACAGTTCAAAAGACTGCCAACATTCTATAGACAGTTCAAAAGACAGCCAACATTCTAAAGACAATTCAAAAGACTGCCAACATTCTAAAGACAATTCAAAAGACTGCCAACATTCTATAGACAGTTCAAAAGACTGCCAATATTCTATAGACAGTTCAAAAGACTGCCAACATTCTAAAGACAGTTCAAAAGACTGCCAACATTCTAAAGACAATTCAAAAGACTGCCAACATACTAAAGACAATTCAAAAGACTGCCAACATTCTAAAGACAGTTTAAAAGACTGCCAACATTCTAAAGACAATTCAAAAGACTGCCAACATTCTAAAGACAATTCGAAAGACTGCCAACATTCTAAAGACAGTTTAAAAGACTGCCAACATTCTAAAGACAATTCAAAAGACTGCCAACATTCTAAAGACAATTCGAAAGACTGCCAACATTCTAAAGACAGTTTAAAAGACTGCCAACATTCTAAAGACAATTCAAAAGACTGCCAACATTCTAAAGACAATTCAAAAGGCTGCCAACATTCTAAAGACAGTTTAAAAGACTGCCAACATTCTAAAGACTGCCAACATTCTATAGACAGTTCAAAAGACTGCCAACATTCTATAGACAGTTCAAAAGACAGCCAACATTCTAAAGACAATTCAAAAGACTGCCAACATTCTAAAGACAATTCAAAAGACTGCCAACATTCTATAGACAGTTCAAAAGACTGCCAATATTCTATAGACAGTTCAAAAGACTGCCAACATTCTATAGACAGTTCAAAAGACTGCCAACATTCTAAAGACATTTCAAAAGACTGCCAACATTCTAAAGACAATTCAAAAGACTGCCAACATACTAAAGACAATTCAAAAGACTGCCAACATTCTAAAGACAGTTTTAAAGACTGCCAACATTCTAAAGACAATTCAAAAGACTGCCAACATTCTAAAGACAATTCGAAAGACTGCCAACATTCTAAAGAATGCCAACATTCTAAAGACAGTTCAAAAGACTGCCAACATTCTAAAGACAATTCAAAAGACTGCCAACATTCTAAAGACAGTTTAAAAGACTGCCACCATTCTAAAGACTGCCAACATTCTAAAGACAGTTCAAAAGACTGCCAACATTCTAAAGACAATTCAAAAGGCTGCCAACATTTTAAAGACAATTCAAATGACTGCCAACATTCTAAAGACAATTCAAAAGGCTGCCAACATTCTAAAGACAGTTTAAAAGACTGTCAACATTCTAAAGACAGTTCAAAAGACTGCCAACATTCTAAAGACAGTTTAAAAGACTGACAACATTCTAAAGACTGCCAACATTCTATAGACAATTCAAAAGACTGACAACATTCTATAGACAGTTCAAAAGACTGCCAACATTCTAAAGACAATTCAAAAGACTGCCAACATTCTAAAGACAATTCAAAAGACTGCCAACATTCTAAAGACAATTCAAAAGACTGCCAACATTCTAAAGACAGTTTAAAAGACTGCCAACATTCTAAAGACAATTCAAAAGACTGCCAACATTCTAAAGACAATTCAAAAGACTGCCAACATTCTAAAGACAGTTTAAAAGACTGCCAACATTCTAAAGACAATTCAAAAGGCTGGCAACATTCTAAAGACAGTTTAAAAGACTGCCAACATTCTAAAGACTGCCAACATTCTATAGACAGTTCAAAAGACTGCCAACATTCTATAGACAGTTCAAAAGACTGCCAACATTCTAAAGACATTTCAAAAGACTGCCAACATTCTAAAGACAATTCAAAAGACTGCCAACATACTAAAGACAATTCAAAAGACTGCCAACATTCTAAAGACAGTTTAAAAGACTGCCAACATTCTAAAGACAATTCGAAAGACTGCCAACATTCTAAAGACAGTTTAAAAGACTGCCAACATTCTAAAGACAATTCAAAAGACTGCCAACATTCTAAAGACAATTCAAAAGGCTGCCAACATTCTAAAGACAGTTTAAAAGCCTGCCAACATTCTAAAGACTGCCAACATTCTATAGACAGTTCAAAAGACTGCCAACATTCTATAGACAGTTCAAAAGACAGCCAACATTCTAAAGACAATTCAAAAGACTGCCAACATTCTATAGACAGTTCAAAAGACTGCCAATATTCTATAGACAGTTCAAAAGACTGCCAACATTCTAAAGACAGTTCAAAAGACTGCCAACATTCTAAAGACAATTCAAAAGACTGCCAAAATACTAAAGACAATTCAAAAGACTGCCAACATTCTAAAGACAGTTTAAAAGACTGCCAACATTCTAAAGACAATTCAAAAGACTGCCAACATTCTAAAGACAATTCGAAAGACTGCCAACATTCTAAAGACAGTTTAAAAGACTGCCAACATTCTAAAGACAATTCAAAAGACTGCCAACATTCTAAAGACAATTCAAAAGGCTGCCAACATTCTAAAGACAGTTTAAAAGACTGCCAACATTCTAAAGACAATTCAAAAGGCTGCCAACATTTTAAAGACAATTCAAATGACTGCCAACATTCTAAAGACAATTCAAAAGGCTGCCAACATTCTAAAGACAGTTTAAAAGACTGTCAACATTCTAAAGACAGTTCAAAAGACTGCCAACATTCTAAAGACAGTTTAAAAGACTGCCAACATTCTAAAGACTGCCAACATTCTATAGACAGTTCAAAAGACTGCCAACATTCTATAGACAGTTCAAAAGACTGCCAACATTCTAAAGACATTTCAAAAGACTGCCAACATTCTAAAGACAATTCAAAAGACTGCCAACATATTAAAGACAATTCAAAAGACTGCCAACATTCTAAAGACAGTTTAAAAGACTGCCAACATTCTAAAAACAATTCGAAAGACTGCCAACATTCTAAAGACAGTTTAAAAGACTGCCAACATTCTAAAGACAATTCAAAAGACTGCCAACATTCTAAAGACAATTCAAAAGGCTGCCAACATTCTAAAGACAGTTTAAAAGCCTGCCAACATTCTAAAGACTGCCAACATTCTATAGACAGTTCAAAAGACTGCCAACATTCTATAGACAGTTCAAAAGACAGCCAACATTCTAAAGACAATTCAAAAGACTGCCAACATTCTAAAGACAATTCAAAAGACTGCCAACATTCTATAGACAGTTCAAAAGACTGCCAATATTCTATAGACAGTTCAAAAGACTGCCAACATTCTAAAGACAGTTCAAAAGACTGCCAACATTCTAAAGACAATTCAAAAGACTGCCAACATACTAAAGACAATTCAAAAGACTGCCAACATTCTAAAGACAGTTTAAAAGACTGCCAACATTCTAAAGACAATTCAAAAGACTGCCAACATTCTAAAGACAATTCGAAAGACTGCCAACATTCTAAAGACAGTTTAAAAGACTGCCAACATTCTAAAGACAATTCAAAAATCTGCCAACATTCTAAAGACAATTCAAAAGGCTGCCAACATTCTAAAGACAGTTTAAAAGACTGCCAACATTCTAAAGACTGCCAACATTCTATAGACAGTTCAAAAGACTGCCAACATTCTATAGACAGTTCAAATGACAGCCAACATTCTAAAGACAATTCAAAAGACTGCCAACATTCTAAAGACAATTCAAAAGACTGCCAACATTCTAAAGACAATTTAAAAGACTGCCAACATTCTAAAGACAGTTTAAAATACTGCCAACATTCTAAGGACTGCCAACATTCTAAAGACAGTTCAAAAGACTGCCAACATTCTAAAGACAATTCAAAAGACCGCCAACATTCTAAAGACAATTCAAAAGGCTGCCAACATTCTAAAGACAATTCAAAAGACTGCCAACATTCTAAAGACAATTTAAAAGACTGCCAACATTCTAAAGACAGTTTAAAAGACTGCCAACATTCTAAAGACTGCCAACATTCTATAGACAGTTCAAAAGACTGCCAACATTCTATAGACAGTTCAAAAGACTGCCAACATTCTAAAGACAATTCAAAAGACTGCCAACATTCTAAAGACAATTCAAAAGACTGCCAACATTCTAAAGACTGCCAACATTCTATAGACAGTTCAAAAGACTGCCAACATTCTAAAGACAATTCAAAAGACTGCCAACATTCTAAAGACAGTCTAAAAGACTGCCAACATTTTAAAGACTGCCAACATTCTAAAGACAGTTCAAAAGACTGCCAACATTCTAAAGACAATTCAAAAGACTGCCAACATTCTAAAGACAATTCAAAAGGCTGCCAACATTCTAAAGACAATTCAAATGACTGCCAACATTTTAAAGACAATTAAAAAAACTGCCAACATTCTAAAGACAGTTTAAAAGACTGCCAACATTCTAAAGACAATTCAAAAGACTGCCAACATTCTAAAGACAATTCAAAAGACTGCCAACATTCTAAAGACAATTCAAAAGACTGCCAACATTCTAAAGACAATTCAAAAGACTGCCAACATTCTAAAGACAGTTTAAAAGACTGCCAACATTCTAAAGACAGTTTAAAAGACTGCCAACATTCTAAAGACAATTCAAAAGGCTGCCAACATTCTAAAGACAGTTTAAAAGACTGCCAACATTCTAAAGACTGCCAACATTCTATAGACAGTTCAAAAGACTGCCAACATTCTATAGACAGTTCAAAAGACAGCCAACATTCTAAAGACAATTCAAAAGACTGCCAACATTCTAAAGACAATTCAAAAGACTGCCAACATTCTATAGACAGTTCAAAAGACTGCCAATATTCTATAGACAGTTCAAAAGACTGCCAACATTCTATAGACAGTTCAAAAGACTGCCAACATTCTAAAGACAATTCAAAAGACTGCCAACATACTAAAAACAATTCAAAAGACTGCCAACATTCTAAAGACAGTTTAAAAGACTGCCAACATTCTAAAGACAATTCAAAAGACTGCCAACATTCTAAAGACAATTCGAAAGACTGCCAACATTCTAAAGAATGCCAACATTCTAAAGACAGTTCAAAAGACTGCCAACATTCTAAAGACAATTCAAAAGACTGCCAACATTCTAAAGACAATTCAAAAGACTGCCAACATTCTAAAGACAGTTTAAAAGACTGCCAACATTCTAAAGACAATTCAAAAGACTGCCAACATTCTAAAGACAATTCAAAAGACTGCCAACATTCTAAAGACAGTTTAAAAGACTGCCAACATTCTAAAGACAATTCAAAAGGCTGGCAACATTCTAAAGACAGTTTAAAAGACTGCCAACATTCTAAAGACTGCCAACATTCTATAGACAGTTCAAAAGACTGCCAACATTCTATAGACAGTTCAAAAGACTGCCAACATTCTAAAGACATTTCAAAAGACTGCCAACATTCTAAAGACAATTCAAAAGACTGCCAACATACTAAAGACAATTCAAAAGACTGCCAACATTCTAAAGACAGTTTAAAAGACTGCCAACATTCTAAAGACAATTCGAAAGACTGCCAACATTCTAAAGACAGTTTAAAAGACTGCCAACATTCTAAAGACAATTCAAAAGACTGCCAACATTCTAAAGACAATTCAAAAGGCTGCCAACATTCTAAAGACAGTTTAAAAGCCTGCCAACATTCTAAAGACTGCCAACATTCTATAGACAGTTCAAAAGACTGCCAACATTCTATAGACAGTTCAAAAGACAGCCAACATTCTAAAGACAATTCAAAAGACTGCCAACATTCTATAGACAGTTCAAAAGACTGCCAATATTCTATAGACAGTTCAAAAGACTGCCAACATTCTAAAGACAGTTCAAAAGACTGCCAACATTCTAAAGACAATTCAAAAGACTGCCAAAATACTAAAGACAATTCAAAAGACTGCCAACATTCTAAAGACAGTTTAAAAGACTGCCAACATTCTAAAGACAATTCAAAAGACTGCCAACATTCTAAAGACAATTCGAAAGACTGCCAACATTCTAAAGACAGTTTAAAAGACTGCCAACATTCTAAAGACAATTCAAAAGACTGCCAACATTCTAAAGACAATTCAAAAGGCTGCCAACATTCTAAAGACAGTTTAAAAGACTGCCAACATTCTAAAGACAATTCAAAAGGCTGCCAACATTTTAAAGACAATTCAAATGACTGCCAACATTCTAAAGACAATTCAAAAGGCTGCCAACATTCTAAAGACAGTTTAAAAGACTGTCAACATTCTAAAGACAGTTCAAAAGACTGCCAACATTCTAAAGACAGTTTAAAAGACTGCCAACATTCTAAAGACTGCCAACATTCTATAGACAGTTCAAAAGACTGCCAACATTCTATAGACAGTTCAAAAGACTGCCAACATTCTAAAGACATTTCAAAAGACTGCCAACATTCTAAAGACAATTCAAAAGACTGCCAACATATTAAAGACAATTCAAAAGACTGCCAACATTCTAAAGACAGTTTAAAAGACTGCCAACATTCTAAAAACAATTCGAAAGACTGCCAACATTCTAAAGACAGTTTAAAAGACTGCCAACATTCTAAAGACAATTCAAAAGACTGCCAACATTCTAAAGACAATTCAAAAGGCTGCCAACATTCTAAAGACAGTTTAAAAGCCTGCCAACATTCTAAAGACTGCCAACATTCTATAGACAGTTCAAAAGACTGCCAACATTCTATAGACAGTTCAAAAGACAGCCAACATTCTAAAGACAATTCAAAAGACTGCCAACATTCTAAAGACAATTCAAAAGACTGCCAACATTCTATAGACAGTTCAAAAGACTGCCAATATTCTATAGACAGTTCAAAAGACTGCCAACATTCTAAAGACAGTTCAAAAGACTGCCAACATTCTAAAGACAATTCAAAAGACTGCCAACATTCTAAAGACAATTCAAAAGACTGCCAACATTCTAAAGACAGTTTAAAAGACTGCCAACATTCTAAAGACAATTCAAAAGACTGCCAACATTCTAAAGACAATTCGAAAGACTGCCAACATTCTAAAGACAGTTTAAAAGACTGCCAACATTCTAAAGACAATTCAAAAGACTGCCAACATTCTAAAGACAATTCGAAAGACTGCCAACATTCTAAAGACAGTTTAAAAGACTGCCAACATTCTAAAGACTGCCAACATTCTATAGACAGTTCAAAAGACTGCCAACATTCTATAGACAGTTCAAAAGACAGCCAACATTCTAAAGACAATTCAAAAGACTGCCAACATTCTATAGACAATTCAAAAGACTGCCAACATTCTATAGACAGTTCAAAAGACTGCCAATATTCTATAGACAGTTCAAAAGACTGCCAACATTCTAAAGACAGTTCAAAAGACTGCCAACATTCTAAAGACAATTCAAAAGACTGCCAACATACTAAAGACAATTCAAAAGACTGCCAACATTCTAAAGACAGTTTAAAAGACTGCCAACATTCTAAAGACAATTCAAAAGACTGCCAACATTCTAAAGACAATTCGAAAGACTGCCAACATTCTAAAGACAGTTTAAAAGACTGCCAACATTCTAAAGACAATTCAAAAGACTGCCAACATTCTAAAGACAATTCGAAAGACTGCCAACATTCTAAAGACAGTTTAAAAGACTGCCAACATTCTAAAGACAATTCAAAAGACTGCCAACATTCTAAAGACAATTCAAAAGGCTGCCAACATTCTAAAGACAGTTTAAAAGACTGCCAACATTCTAAAGACTGCCAACATTCTATAGACAGTTCAAAAGACTGCCAACATTCTATAGACAGTTCAAAAGACAGCCAACATTCTAAAGACAATTCAAAAGACTGCCAACATTCTAAAGACAATTCAAAAGACTGCCAACATTCTATAGACAGTTCAAAAGACTGCCAATATTCTATAGACAATTCAAAAGACTGCCAACATTCTATAGACAGTTCAAAAGACTGCCAACATTCTAAAGACATTTCAAAAGACTGCCAACATTCTAAAGACAATTCAAAAGACTGCCAACATACTAAAGACAATTCAAAAGACTGCCAACATTCTAAAGACAGTTTTAAAGACTGCCAACATTCTAAAGACAATTCAAAAGACTGCCAACATTCTAAAGACAATTCGAAAGACTGCCAACATTCTAAAGAATGCCAACATTCTAAAGACAGTTCAAAAGACTGCCAACATTCTAAAGACAATTCAAAAGACTGCCAACATTCTAAAGACAGTTTAAAAGACTGCCACCATTCTAAAGACTGCCAACATTCTAAAGACAGTTCAAAAGACTGCCAACATTCTAAAGACAATTCAAAAGGCTGCCAACATTTTAAAGACAATTCAAATGACTGCCAACATTCTAAAGACAATTCAAAAGGCTGCCAACATTCTAAAGACAGTTTAAAAGACTGTCAACATTCTAAAGACAGTTCAAAAGACTGCCAACATTCTAAAGACAGTTTAAAAGACTGACAACATTCTAAAGACTGCCAACATTCTATAGACAGTTCAAAAGACTGACAACATTCTATAGACAGTTCAAAAGACTGCCAACATTCTAAAGACAATTCAAAAGACTGCCAACATTCTAAAGACAATTCAAAAGACTGCCAACATTCTAAAGACAATTCAAAAGACTGCCAACATTCTAAAGACAGTTTAAAAGACTGCCAACATTCTAAAGACAATTCAAAAGACTGCCAACATTCTAAAGACAATTCAAAAGACTGCCAACATTCTAAAGACAGTTTAAAAGACTGCCAACATTCTAAAGACAATTCAAAAGGCTGGCAACATTCTAAAGACAGTTTAAAAGACTGCCAACATTCTAAAGACTGCCAACATTCTATAGACAGTTCAAAAGACTGCCAACATTCTATAGACAGTTCAAAAGACTGCCAACATTCTAAAGACATTTCAAAAGACTGCCAACATTCTAAAGACAATTCAAAAGACTGCCAACATACTAAAGACAATTCAAAAGACTGCCAACATTCTAAAGACAGTTTAAAAGACTGCCAACATTCTAAAGACAATTCGAAAGACTGCCAACATTCTAAAGACAGTTTAAAAGACTGCCAACATTCTAAAGACAATTCAAAAGACTGCCAACATTCTAAAGACAATTCAAAAGGCTGCCAACATTCTAAAGACAGTTTAAAAGCCTGCCAACATTCTAAAGACTGCCAACATTCTATAGACAGTTCAAAAGACTGCCAACATTCTATAGACAGTTCAAAAGACAGCCAACATTCTAAAGACAATTCAAAAGACTGCCAACATTCTATAGACAGTTCAAAAGACTGCCAATATTCTATAGACAGTTCAAAAGACTGCCAACATTCTAAAGACAGTTCAAAAGACTGCCAACATTCTAAAGACAATTCAAAAGACTGCCAAAATACTAAAGACAATTCAAAAGACTGCCAACATTCTAAAGACAGTTTAAAAGACTGCCAACATTCTAAAGACAATTCAAAAGACTGCCAACATTCTAAAGACAATTCGAAAGACTGCCAACATTCTAAAGACAGTTTAAAAGACTGCCAACATTCTAAAGACAATTCAAAAGACTGCCAACATTCTAAAGACAATTCAAAAGGCTGCCAACATTCTAAAGACAGTTTAAAAGACTGCCAACATTCTAAAGACAATTCAAAAGGCTGCCAACATTTTAAAGACAATTCAAATGACTGCCAACATTCTAAAGACAATTCAAAAGGCTGCCAACATTCTAAAGACAGTTTAAAAGACTGTCAACATTCTAAAGACAGTTCAAAAGACTGCCAACATTCTAAAGACAGTTTAAAAGACTGCCAACATTCTAAAGACTGCCAACATTCTATAGACAGTTCAAAAGACTGCCAACATTCTATAGACAGTTCAAAAGACTGCCAACATTCTAAAGACATTTCAAAAGACTGCCAACATTCTAAAGACAATTCAAAAGACTGCCAACATATTAAAGACAATTCAAAAGACTGCCAACATTCTAAAGACAGTTTAAAAGACTGCCAACATTCTAAAAACAATTCGAAAGACTGCCAACATTCTAAAGACAGTTTAAAAGACTGCCAACATTCTAAAGACAATTCAAAAGACTGTCAACATTCTAAAGACAATTCAAAAGGCTGCCAACATTCTAAAGACAGTTTAAAAGCCTGCCAACATTCTAAAGACTGCCAACATTCTATAGACAGTTCAAAAGACTGCCAACATTCTATAGACAGTTCAAAAGACAGCCAACATTCTAAAGACAATTCAAAAGACTGCCAACATTCTAAAGACAATTCAAAAGACTGCCAACATTCTATAGACAGTTCAAAAGACTGCCAATATTCTATAGACAGTTCAAAAGACTGCCAACATTCTAAAGACAGTTCAAAAGACTGCCAACATTCTAAAGACAATTCAAAAGACTGCCAACATACTAAAGACAATTCAAAAGACTGCCAACATTCTAAAGACAGTTTAAAAGACTGCCAACATTCTAAAGACAATTCAAAAGACTGCCAACATTCTAAAGACAATTCGAAAGACTGCCAACATTCTAAAGACAGTTTAAAAGACTGCCAACATTCTAAAGACAATTCAAAAATCTGCCAACATTCTAAAGACAATTCAAAAGGCTGCCAACATTCTAAAGACAGTTTAAAAGACTGCCAACATTCTAAAGACTGCCAACATTCTATAGACAGTTCAAAAGACTGCCAACATTCTATAGACAGTTCAAATGACAGCCAACATTCTAAAGACAATTCAAAAGACTGCCAACATTCTAAAGACAATTCAAAAGACTGCCAACATTCTAAAGACAATTTAAAAGACTGCCAACATTCTAAAGACAGTTTAAAATACTGCCAACATTCTAAGGACTGCCAACATTCTAAAGACAGTTCAAAAGACTGCCAACATTCTAAAGACAATTCAAAAGACCGCCAACATTCTAAAGACAATTCAAAAGGCTGCCAACATTCTAAAGACAATTCAAAAGACTGCCAACATTCTAAAGACAATTTAAAAGACTGCCAACATTCTAAAGACAGTTTAAAAGACTGCCAACATTCTAAAGACTGCCAACATTCTATAGACAGTTCAAAAGACTGCCAACATTCTATAGACAGTTCAAAAGACTGCCAACATTCTAAAGACAATTCAAAAGACTGCCAACATTCTAAAGACAATTCAAAAGACTGCCAACATTCTAAAGACTGCCAACATTCTATAGACAGTTCAAAAGACTGCCAACATTCTAAAGACAATTCAAAAGACTGCCAACATTCTAAAGACAGTCTAAAAGACTGCCAACATTTTAAAGACTGCCAACATTCTAAAGACAGTTCAAAAGACTGCCAACATTCTAAAGACAATTCAAAAGACTGCCAACATTCTAAAGACAATTCAAAAGGCTGCCAACATTCTAAAGACAATTCAAATGACTGCCAACATTTTAAAGACAATTAAAAAAACTGCCAACATTCTAAAGACAGTTTAAAAGACTGCCAACATTCTAAAGACAATTCAAAAGACTGCCAACATTCTAAAGACAATTCAAAAGACTGCCAACATTCTAAAGACAATTCAAAAGACTGCCAACATTCTAAAGACAATTCAAAAGACTGCCAACATTCTAAAGACAGTTTAAAAGACTGCCAACATTCTAAAGACAGTTTAAAAGACTGCCAACATTCTAAAGACAATTCAAAAGACTGCCAACATTCTAAAGACAGTTTAAAAGACTGCCAACATTCTAAAGACAATACAAAAGACTGCCAACATTCTAAAGACAGTTTAAAAGACTGCCAACATTCTAAAGACAGTTTGAAAGACTGCCAACATTCTAAAGACTGCCAACATTCTAAAGACAGTTCAAAAGACGGCCAACATTCTAAAGACTGCCAACATTCTAAAGACAGTTCAAAAGACTGCCAACATTCTAAAGACAATTCAAAAGACTGCCAACATTCTAAAGACAATTCAAAAGGCTGCCAACATTCTAAAGACAATTCAAATGACTGCCAACATTCTAAAGACAATTCAAAAAACTGCCAACAGTCTAAAGACAGTTTAAAAGACTGCCAACATTCTAAAGACAGTTTAAAGACTGCCAACATTCTAAATACAGTTCAAAAGACTGCCAACATTCTAAAGACAATTCAAAAGACTGCCAACATTCTAAAGACAATTCAAAAGACTGCCAACATTCTAAAGACAATTCAAATGACTGCCAACATTCTAAAGACAATTCAAAAGACTGTCAACATTCTAAAGACAGTTTAAAAGACTGCCAACATTCTAAAGACTGCCAACATTCTATAGACAGTACAAAAGACTGCCAACATTCTATAGACAGTTCAAAAGACTGCCAACATTCTATAGACAGTTCAAAAGACTGCCAACATTCTAAAGACAATTCAACAGACTGCCAACATTCTAAAGACAATTCAAAAGACTGCCAACATTCTAAAGACAATTCAAAAGACTGCCAACATTCTAAAGACAGTTTAAAAGACTGCCAACATTCTAAAGACTGCCAACATTCTATAGACAGTTCAAAAGACTGCCAACATTCTAAAGACAATTCAAAAGACTGCCAACATTCTAAAGACAGTTTAAAAGACTGCCAACATTCTAAAGACTGCCAACATTCTAAAGACAGTTCAAAAGACTGCCAACATTCTAAAGACAATTCAAAAGACTGCCAACATTCTAAAGACAATTCAAAAGGCTGCAAACATTCTAAAGACAATTCAAATGACTGCCAACATTCTAAAGACAATTCAAAAACCTGCCAACATTCTAAAGACAGTTTAAAAGACTGCCAACATTCTAAAGACTGCCAACATTCTATAGACAGTTCAAAAGACTGCCAACATTCTAAAGACAGTTTAAAAGACTGCCAACATTCTAAAGACAATTCAAAAGACTGCCAACATTCTAAAAACAATTCAAAAGGCTGCCAACATTCTAAAGACAGTTTAAAAGACTGCCAACATTCTAAAGACTGCCAACATTCTATAGACAGTTCAAAAGACTGCCAACATTCTATAGACAGTTCAAAAGACTGCCAACATTCTAAAGACAATTCAAAAGACTGCCAACATTCTAAAGACAATTCAAAAGACTGCCAACATTCTAAAGACAATTCAAAAAACTGCCAACATTCTAAAGACAGTTTAAAAGACTGCCAACATTCTAAAGACAATTCAAAAGACTGCCAACATTCTAAAGACAGTTTAAAAGACTGCCAACATTCTAAAGACAATTCAAAAGGCTGCCAACATTCTAAAGACAGTTTAAAAGACTGCCAACATTCTAAAGACTGCCAACATTCTATAGACAGTTCAAAAGACTGCCAACATTCTATAGACAGTTCAAAAGACTGCCAACATTCTATAGACAGTTCAAAAGACTGCCAACATTCTAAAGACAATTCAAAAGACTGCCAACATTCTAAAAACAATTCAAAAGACTGCCAACATTCTAAAGACAGTTTAAAAGACTGCCAACATTCTAAAGACTGCCAATATTCTATAGACAGTTCAAAAGACTGCCAACATTCTAAAGACAGTTTAAAAGACTGCCAACATTCTAAAGACAATTCAAAAGACTGCCAACATTCTAAAGACAATTCAAAAGGCTGCCAACATTCTAAAGACAGTTTAAAAGACTGCCAACATTCTAAAGACTGCCAACATTCTATAGACAGTTCAAAAGACTGCCAACATTCTATAGACAGTTCAACAGACTGCCAACATTCTAAAGACAATTCAAAAGACTGCCAACATTCTAAAGACAATTCAAAAGACTGCCAACATTCTAAAGACAGTTTAAAAGACTGCCAACATTCTAAAGACAATTCAAAAGACTGCCAACATTCTAAAGACAGTTTAAAAGACTGCCAACATTCTAAAGACAATTCAAAAGGCTGCCAACATTCTAAAGACAGTTTAAAAGACTGCCAACATTCTATAGACTGCTAACATTCTATAGACAGTTCAAAAGACTGCCAACATTCTATAGACAGTTCAAAAGACTGCCAACATTCTATAGACAGTTCAAAAGACTGCCAACATTCTAAAGACAATTCAAAAGACTGCCAACATTCTAAAGACAATTCAAAAGACTGCCAACATTCTAAAGACAATTCAAAAGACTGCCAACATTCTAAAGACAGTTTAAAAGACTGCCAACATTCTAAAGACAATTCAAAAGACTGCCAACATTCTAAAGACAGTTTAAAAGACTGCCAACATTCTAAAGACAATTCAAAAGGCTGCCAACATTCTAAAGACAGTTTAAAAGACTGCCAACATTCTAAAGACTGCCAACGTTCTATAGACAGTTCAAAAGACTGCCAACATTCTATAGACAGTTCAAAAGACTGCCAGCATTCTATAGACAGTTCAAAAGACTGCCAACATTCTAAAGACAATTCAAAAGACTGCCAACATTCTAAAGACAATTCAAAAGACTGCCAACATTCTAAAGACAGTTTAAAAGACTGCCAACATTCTAAAGACAATTCAAAAGACTGCCAACATTCTAAAGACAATTCAAAAGGCTGCCAACATTCTAAAGGCAGTTTAAAAGACTGCCAACATTCTAAAGACTGCCAACATTCTATAGACAGTTCAAAAGACTGCCAACATTCGATAGACAGTTCAAAAGACTGCCAACATTCTAAAGACAATTCAAAAGACTGCCAACATTCTAAAGACAATTCAAAAGACTGCCAACATTCTAAAGACAATTCAAAAGACTGCCAACATTCTAAAGACAGTTTAAAAGACTGCCAACATTCTAAAGACAATTCAAAAGACTGCCAACATTCTAAAGACAATTCAAAAGACTGCCAACATTCTAAAGACAGTTTAAAAGACTGCCAACATTCTAAAGACAATTCAAAAGGCTGCCAACATTCTAAAGACAGTTTAAAAGACTGCCAACATTCTATAGACTGCCAACATTCTATAGACAGTTCAAAAGACTGCCAACATTCTATAGACAGTTCAAAAGACTGCCAACATTCTAAAGACAATTCAAAAGACTGCCAACATTCTAAAGACAATTCAAAAGACTGCCAACATTCTAAAGACAGTTTAAAAGACTGCCAACATTCTAAAGACTGCCAACATTCTAAAGACAGTTCAAAAGACTGCCAACATTCTAAAGACAATTCAAAAGACTGCCAACATTCTAAAGACAATTCAAAAGACTGCCAACATTCTAAAGACAGTTTAAAAGACTGCCAACATTCTAAAGACTGCCAATATTCTATAGACAGTTCAAAAGACTGCCAACATTCTAAAGACAGTTTAAAAGACTGCCAACATTCTAAAGACAATTCAAAAGACTGCCAACATTCTAAAGACAATTCAAAAGGCTGCCAACATTCTAAAGGCAGTTTAAAAGACTGCCAACATTCTAAAGACTGCCAACATTCTATAGACAGTTCAAAAGACTGCCAACATTCGATAGACAGTTCAAAAGACTGCCAACATTCTAAAGACAATTCAAAAGACTGCCACATTCTAAAGACAATTCAAAAGACTGCCAACATTCTAAAGACAATTCAAAAGACTGCCAACATTCTAAAGACAGTTTAAAAGACTGCCAACATTCTAAAGACAATTCAAAAGACTGCCAACATTCTAAAGACAGTTTAAAAGACTGCCAACATTCTAAAGACAATTCAAAAGGCTGCCAACATTCTAAAGACAGTTTAAAAGACTGCCAACATTCTATAGACTGCCAACATTCTATAGACAGTTCAAAAGACTGCCAACATTCTATAGACAGTTCAAAAGACTGCCAACATTCTAAAGACAATTCAAAAGACTGCCAACATTCTAAAGACAATTCAAAAGACTGCCAACATTCTAAAGACAGTTTAAAAGACTGCCAACATTCTAAAGACTGCCAACATTCTAAAGACAGTTCAAAAGACTGCCAACATTCTAAAGACAATTCAAAAGACTGCCAACATTCTAAAGACAATTCAAAAGGCTGCCAACATTCTAAAGACAATTCAAATGACTGCCAACATTCTAAAGACAATTCAAAAAACTGCCAACATTCTAAAGACAGTTGAAAAGACTGCCAACATTCTAAAGACAGTTTAAAGACTGCCAACATTCTAAATACAGTTCAAAAGACTGCCAACATTCTAAAGACAATTCAAAAGACTGCCAACATTCTAAAGACAATTCAAAAGACTGCCAACATTCTAAAGACAATTCAAATGACTGCCAACATTCTAAAGACAATTCAAAAGACTGTCAACATTCTAAAGACAGTTTAAAAGACTGCCAACATTCTAAAGACTGCCAACATTCTATAGACAGTTCAAAAGACTGCCAACATTCTTTAGACAGTTCAAAAGACTGCCAACATTCTAAAGACAATTCAAAAGACTGCCAACATTCTAAAGACAATTCAAAAGGCTGCCAACATTCTAAAGACAGTTTAAAAGACTGCCAACATTCTAAAGACTGCCAACATTCTATAGACAGTACAAAAGACTGCCAACATTCTATAGACAGTTCAAAAGACTGCCAACATTCTATAGACAGTTCAAAAGACTGCCAACATTCTAAAGACAATTCAACAGACTGCCAACATTCTAAAGACAATTCAAAAGACTGCCAACATTCTAAAGACAATTCAAAAGACTGCCAACATTCTAAAGACAGTTTAAAAGACTGCCAACATTCTAAAGACTGCCAACATTCTATAGACAGTTCAAAAGACTGCCAACATTCTAAAGACAATTCAAAAGACTGCCAACATTCTAAAGACAGTTTAAAAGACTGCCAACATTCTAAAGACTGCCAACATTCTAAAGACAGTTCAAAAGACTGCCAGCATTCTAAAGACAATTCAAAAGACTGCCAACATTCTAAAGACAATTCAAAAGGCTGCAAACATTCTAAAGACAATTCAAATGACTGCCAACATTCTAAAGACAATTCAAAAACCTGCCAACATTCTAAAGACAGTTTAAAAGACTGCCAACATTCCAAAGACTGCCAACATTCTATAGACAGTTCAAAAGACTGCCAACATTCTAAAGACAGTTTAAAAGACTGCCAACATTCTAAAGACAATTCAAAAGACTGCCAACATTCTAAAGACAATTCAAAAGGCTGCCAACATTCTAAAGACAGTTTAAAAGACTGCCAACATTCTAAAGACTGCCAACATTCTATAGACAGTTCAAAAGACTGCCAACATTCTATAGACAGTTCAAAAGACTGCCAACATTCTAAAGACAATTCAAAAGACTGCCAACATTCTAAAGACAATTCAAAAGACTGCCAACATTCTAAAGACAGTTTAAAAGACTGCCAACATTCTAAAGACAATTCAAAAGACTGCCAACATTCTAAAGACAGTTTAAAAGACTGCCAACATTCTAAAGACAATTCAAAAGGCTGCCAACATTCTAAAGACTGCCAACGTTCTATAGACAGTTCAAAAGACTGCCAACATTCTATAGACAGTTCAAAAGACTGCCAACATTCTATAGACAGTTCAAAAGACTGCCAACATTCTAAAGACAATTCAAAAGACTGCCAACATTCTAAAGACAATTCAAAAGACTGCCAACATTCTAAAGACAGTTTAAAAGACTGCCAACATTCTAAAGACTGCCAATATTCTATAGACAGTTCAAAAGACTGCCAACATTCTAAAGACAGTTTAAAAGACTGCCAACATTCTAAAGACAATTCAAAAGACTGCCAACATTCTAAAGACAATTCAAAAGGCTGCCAACATTCTAAAGGCAGTTTAAAAGACTGCCAACATTCTAAAGACTGCCAACATTCTATAGACAGTTCAAAAGACTGCCAACATTCGATAGACAGTTCAAAAGACTGCCAACATTCTAAAGACAATTCAAAAGACTGCCAACATTCTAAAGACAATTCAAAAGACTGCCAACATTCTAAAGACAGTTTAAAAGACTGCCAACATTCTAAAGACAATTCAAAAGACTGCCAACATTCTAAAGACAGTTTAAAAGACTGCCAACATTCTAAAGACAATTCAAAAGGCTGCCAACATTCTAAAGACAGTTTAAAAGACTGCCAACATTCTATAGACTGCCAACATTCTATAGACAGTTCAAAAGACTGCCAACATTCTATAGACAGTTCAAAAGACTGCCAACATTCTAAAGACAATTCAAAAGACTGCCAACATTCTAAAGACAATTCAAAAGACTGCCAACATTCTAAAGACAGTTTAAAAGACTGCCAACATTCTAAAGACTGCCAACATTCTAAAGACAGTTCAAAAGACTGCCAACATTCTAAAGACAATTCAAAAGACTGCCAACATTCTAAAGACAATTCAAAAGGCTGCCAACATTCTAAAGACAATTCAAATGACTGCCAACATTCTAAAGACAATTCAAAAAACTGCCAACAGTCTAAAGACAGTTTAAAAGACTGCCAACATTCTAAAGACAGTTTAAAGACTGCCAACATTCTAAATACAGTTCAAAAGACTGCCAACATTCTAAAGACAATTCAAAAGACTGCCAACATTCTAAAGAAAATTCAAAAGACTGCCAACATTCTAAAGACAATTCAAATGACTGCCAACATTCTAAAGACAATTCAAAAGACTGTCAACATTCTAAAGACAGTTTAAAAGACTGCCAACATTCTAAAGACTGCCAACATTCTATAGACAGTACAAAAGACTGCCAACATTCTATAGACAGTTCAAAAGACTGCCAACATTCTATAGACAGTTCAAAAGACTGCCAACATTCTAAAGACAATTCAACAGACTGCCAACATTCTAAAGACAATTCAAAAGACTGCCAACATTCTAAAGACAATTCAAAAGACTGCCAACATTCTAAAGACAGTTTAAAAGACTGCCAACATTCTAAAGACTGCCAACATTCTATAGACAGTTCAAAAGACTGCCAACATTCTAAAGACAATTCAAAAGACTGCCAACATTCTAAAGACAGTTTAAAAGACTGCCAACATTCTAAAGACTGCCAACATTCTAAAGACAGTTCAAAAGACTGCCAACATTCTAAAGACAATTCAAAAGACTGCCAACATTCTAAAGACAATTCAAAAGGCTGCAAACATTCTAAAGACAATTCAAATGACTGCCAACATTCTAAAGACAATTCAAAAACCTGCCAACATTCTAAAGACAGTTTAAAAGACTGCCAACATTCTAAAGACTGCCAACATTCTATAGACAGTTCAAAAGACTGCCAACATTCTAAAGACAGTTTAAAAGACTGCCAACATTCTAAAGACAATTCAAAAGACTGCCAACATTCTAAAAACAATTCAAAAGGCTGCCAACATTCTAAAGACAGTTTAAAAGACTGCCAACATTCTAAAGACTGCCAACATTCTATAGACAGTTCAAAAGACTGCCAACATTCTATAGACAGTTCAAAAGACTGCCAACATTCTAAAGACAATTCAAAAGACTGCCAACATTCTAAAGACAATTCAAAAGACTGCCAACATTCTAAAGACAATTCAAAAAACTGCCAACATTCTAAAGACAGTTTAAAAGACTGCCAACATTCTAAAGACAATTCAAAAGACTGCCAACATTCTAAAGACAGTTTAAAAGACTGCCAACATTCTAAAGACAATTCAAAAGGCTGCCAACATTCTAAAGACAGTTTAAAAGACTGCCAACATTCTAAAGACTGCCAACATTCTATAGACAGTTCAAAAGACTGCCAACATTCTATAGACAGTTCAAAAGACTGCCAACATTCTATAGACAGTTCAAAAGACTGCCAACATTCTAAAGACAATTCAAAAGACTGCCAACATTCTAAAAACAATTCAAAAGACTGCCAACATTCTAAAGACAGTTTAAAAGACTGCCAACATTCTAAAGACTGCCAATATTCTATAGACAGTTCAAAAGACTGCCAACATTCTAAAGACAGTTTAAAAGACTGCCAACATTCTAAAGACAATTCAAAAGACTGCCAACATTCTAAAGACAATTCAAAAGGCTGCCAACATTCTAAAGACAGTTTAAAAGACTGCCAACATTCTAAAGACTGCCAACAATCTATAGACAGTTCAAAAGACTGCCAACATTCTATAGACAGTTCAACAGACTGCCAACATTCTAAAGACAATTCAAAAGACTGCCAACATTCTAAAGACAATTCAAAAGACTGCCAACATTCTAAAGACAGTTTAAAAGACTGCCAACATTCTAAAGACAATTCAAAAGACTGCCAACATTCTAAAGACAGTTTAAAAGACTGCCAACATTCTAAAGACAATTCAAAAGGCTGCCAACATTCTAAAGACAGTTTAAAAGACTGCCAACATTCTATAGACTGCTAACATTCTATAGACAGTTCAAAAGACTGCCAACATTCTATAGACAGTTCAAAAGACTGCCAACATTCTATAGACAGTTCAAAAGACTGCCAACATTCTAAAGACAATTCAAAAGACTGCCAACATTCTAAAGACAATTCAAAAGACTGCCAACATTCTAAAGACAATTCAAAAGACTGCCAACATTCTAAAGACAGTTTAAAAGACTGCCAACATTCTAAAGACAATTCAAAAGACTGCCAACATTCTAAAGACAGTTTAAAAGACTGCCAACATTCTAAAGACAATTCAAAAGGCTGCCAACATTCTAAAGACAGTTTAAAAGACTGCCAACATTCTAAAGACTGCCAACGTTCTATAGACAGTTCAAAAGACTGCCAACATTCTATAGACAGTTCAAAAGACTGCCAGCATTCTATAGACAGTTCAAAAGACTGCCAACATTCTAAAGACAATTCAAAAGACTGCCAACATTCTAAAGACAATTCAAAAGACTGCCAACATTCTAAAGACAGTTTAAAAGACTGCCAACATTCTAAAGACAATTCAAAAGACTGCCAACATTCTAAAGACAATTCAAAAGGCTGCCAACATTCTAAAGGCAGTTTAAAAGACTGCCAACATTCAAAAGACTGCCAACATTCTAAAGACAATTCAAAAGACTGCCAACATTCTAAAGACAATTCAAAAGACTGCCAACATTCTAAAGACAGTTTAAAAGACTGCCAACATTCTAAAGACTGCCAACATTCTAAAGACAGTTCAAAAGACTGCCAACATTCTAAAGACAATTCAAAAGACTGCCAACATTCTAAAGACAATTCAAAAGGCTGCCAACATTCTAAAGACAATTCAAATGACTGCCAACATTCTAAAGACAATTCAAAAAACTGCCAACATTCTAAAGACAGTTTAAAAGACTGCCAACATTCTAAAGACAGTTTAAAGACTGCCAACATTCTAAATACAGTTCAAAAGACTGCCAACATTCTAAAGACAATTCAAAAGACTGCCAACATTCTAAAGACAATTCAAAAGACTGCCAACATTCTAAAGACAATTCAAATGACTGCCAACATTCTAAAGACAATTCAAAAGACTGTCAACATTCTAAAGACAGTTTAAAAGACTACCAACATTCTAAAGACTGCCAACATTCTATAGACAGTTCAAAAGACTGCCAACATTCTTTAGACAGTTCAAAAGACTGCCAACATTCTAAAGACAATTCAAAAGACTGCCAACATTCTAAAGACAATTCAAAAGGCTGCCAACATTCTAAAGACAGTTTAAAAGACTGCCAACATTCTAAAGACTGCCAACATTCTATAGACAGTACAAAAGACTGCCAACATTCTATAGACAGTTCAAAAGACTGCCAACATTCTATAGACAGTTCAAAAGACTGCCAACATTCTAAAGACAATTCAACAGACTGCCAACATTCTAAAGACAATTCAAAAGACTGCCAACATTCTAAAGACAATTCAAAAGACTGCCAACATTCTAAAGACAGTTTAAAAGACTGCCAACATTCTAAAGACTGCCAACATTCTATAGACAGTTCAAAAGACTGCCAACATTCTAAAGACAATTCAAAAGACTGCCAACATTCTAAAGACAGTTTAAAAGACTGCCAACATTCTAAAGACTGCCAACATTCTAAAGACAGTTCAAAAGACTGCCAACATTCTAAAGACAATTCAAAAGACTGCCAACATTCTAAAGACAATTCAAAAGGCTGCAAACATTCTAAAGACAATTCAAATGACTGCCAACATTCTAAAGACAATTCAAAAACCTGCCAACATTCTAAAGACAGTTTAAAAGACTGCCAACATTCTAAAGACTGCCAACATTCTATAGACAGTTCAAAAGACTGCCAACATTCTAAAGACAGTTTAAAAGACTGCCAACATTCTAAAGACAATTCAAAAGACTGCCAACATTCTAAAAACAATTCAAAAGGCTGCCAACATTCTAAAGACAGTTTAAAAGACTGCCAACATTCTAAAGACTGCCAACATTCTATAGACAGTTCAAAAGACTGCCAACATTCTATAGACAGTTCAAAAGACTGCCAACATTCTAAAGACAATTCAAAAGACTGCCAACATTCTAAAGACAGTTTAAAAGACTGCCAACATTCTAAAGACAATTCAAAAGACTGCCAACATTCTAAAGACAATTCAAAAAACTGCCAACATTCTAAAGACAGTTTAAAAGACTGCCAACATTCTAAAGACAATTCAAAAGACTGCCAACATTCTAAAGACAGTTTAAAAGACTGTCAACATTCTAAAGACAATTCAAAAGGCTGCCAACATTCTAAAGACAGTTTAAAAGACTGCCAACATTCTAAAGACTGCCAACATTCTATAGACAGTTCAAAAGACTGCCAACATTCTATAGACAGTTCAAAAGACTGCCAACATTCTAAAGACAATTCAAAAGACTGCCAACATTCTAAAGACAATTCAAAAGACTGCCAACATTCTAAAGACAGTTTAAAAGACTGCCAACATTCTAAAGACTGCCAATATTCTATAGACAGTTCAAAAGACTGCCAACATTCTAAAGACAGTTTAAAAGACTGCCAACATTCTAAAGACAATTCAAAAGACTGCCAACATTCTAAAGACAATTCAAAAGGCTGCCAACATTCTAAAGACAGTTTAAAAGACTGCCAACATTCTAAAGACTGCCAACATTCTATAGACAGTTCAAAAGACTGCCAACATTCTATAGACAGTTCAACAGACTGCCAACATTCTAAAGACAATTCAAAAGACTGCCAACATTCTAAAGACAATTCAAAAGACTGCCAACATTCTAAAGACAATTCAAAAGACTGCCAACATTCTAAAGACAGTTTAAAAGACTGCCAACATTCTAAAGACAATTCAAAAGACTGCCAACATTCTAAAGACAGTTTAAAAGACTGCCAACATTCTAAAGACAATTCAAAAGGCTGCCAACATTCTAAAGACAGTTTAAAAGACTGCCAACATTCTATAGACTGCTAACATTCTATAGACAGTTCAAAAGACTGCCAACATTCTATAGACAGTTCAAAAGACTGCCAACATTCTAAAGACAATTCAAAAGACTGCCAACATTCTAAAGACAATTCAAAAGACTGCCAACATTCTAAAGACAATTCAAAAGACTGCCAACATTCTAAAGACAATTCAAATGACTGCAAACATTCTAAAGACAATTCAAAAACCTGCCAACATTCTAAAGACAGTTTAAAAGACTGCCAACATTCTAAAGACTGCTAACATTCTATAGACAGTTCAAAAGACTGCCAACATTCTAAAGACAGTTTAAAAGACTGCCAACATTCTAAAGACAATTCAAAAGACTGCCAACATTCTAAAAACAATTCAAAAGGCTGCCAACATTCTAAAGACAGTTTAAAAGACTGCCAACATTCTAAAGACTGCCAACATTCTATAGACAGTTCAAAAGACTGCCAACATTCTATAGACAGTTCAAAAGACTGCCAACATTCTAAAGACAATTCAAAAGACTGCCAACATTCTAAAGACAATTCAAAAGACTGCCAACATTCTAAAGACAATTCAAAAAACTGCCAACATTCTAAAGACAGTTTAAAAGACTGCCAACATTCTAAAGACAATTCAAAAGACTGCCAACATTCTAAAGACAGTTTAAAAGACTGCCAACATTCTAAAGACAATTCAAAAGGCTGCCAACATTCTAAAGACAGTTTAAAAGACTGCCAACATTCTAAAGACTGCCAACATTCTATAGACAGTTCAAAAGACTGCCAACATTCTATAGACAGTTCAAAAGACTGCCAACATTCTATAGACAGTTCAAAAGACTGCCAACATTCTAAAGACAATTCAAAAGACTGCCAACATTCTAAAGACAATTCAAAAGACTGCCAACATTCTAAAGACAGTTTAAAAGACTGCCAACATTCTAAAGACTGCCAATATTCTATAGACAGTTCAAAAGACTGCCAACATTCTAAAGACAGTTTAAAAGACTGCCAACATTCTAAAGACAATTCAAAAGACTGCCAACATTCTAAAGACAATTCAAAAGGCTGCCAACATTCTAAAGACAGTTTAAAAGACTGCCAACATTCTAAAGACTGCCAACATTCTATAGACAGTTCAAAAGACTGCCAACATTCTAAAGACAGTTTAAAAGACTGCCAACATTCTAAAGACAATTCAAAAGACTGCCAACATTCTAAAAACAATTCAAAAGGCTGCCAACATTCTAAAGACAGTTTAAAAGACTGCCAACATTCTAAAGACTGCCAACATTCTATAGACAGTTCAAAAGACTGCCAACATTCTATAGACAGTTCAAAAGACTGCCAACATTCTAAAGACAATTCAAAAGACTGCCAACATTCTAAAGACAGTTTAAAAGACTGCCAACATTCTAAAGACAATTCAAAAGACTGCCAACATTCTAAAGACAATTCAAAAAACTGCCAACATTCTAAAGACAGTTTAAAAGACTGCCAACATTCTAAAGACAATTCAAAAGACTGCCAACATTCTAAAGACAGTTTAAAAGACTGTCAACATTCTAAAGACAATTCAAAAGGCTGCCAACATTCTAAAGACAGTTTAAAAGACTGCCAACATTCTAAAGACTGCCAACATTCTATAGACAGTTCAAAAGACTGCCAACATTCTATAGACAGTTCAAAAGACTGCCAACATTCTAAAGACAATTCAAAAGACTGCCAACATTCTAAAGACAATTCAAAAGACTGCCAACATTCTAAAGACAGTTTAAAAGACTGCCAACATTCTAAAGACTGCCAATATTCTATAGACAGTTCAAAAGACTGCCAACATTCTAAAGACAGTTTAAAAGACTGCCAACATTCTAAAGACAATTCAAAAGACTGCCAACATTCTAAAGACAATTCAAAAGGCTGCCAACATTCTAAAGACAGTTTAAAAGACTGCCAACATTCTAAAGACTGCCAACATTCTATAGACAGTTCAAAAGACTGCCAACATTCTATAGACAGTTCAACAGACTGCCAACATTCTAAAGACAATTCAAAAGACTGCCAACATTCTAAAGACAATTCAAAAGACTGCCAACATTCTAAAGACAATTCAAAAGACTGCCAACATTCTAAAGACAGTTTAAAAGACTGCCAACATTCTAAAGACAATTCAAAAGACTGCCAACATTCTAAAGACAGTTTAAAAGACTGCCAACATTCTAAAGACAATTCAAAAGGCTGCCAACATTCTAAAGACAGTTTAAAAGACTGCCAACATTCTATAGACTGCTAACATTCTATAGACAGTTCAAAAGACTGCCAACATTCTATAGACAGTTCAAAAGACTGCCAACATTCTAAAGACAATTCAAAAGACTGCCAACATTCTAAAGACAATTCAAAAGACTGCCAACATTCTAAAGACAATTCAAAAGACTGCCAACATTCTAAAGACAATTCAAATGACTGCAAACATTCTAAAGACAATTCAAAAACCTGCCAACATTCTAAAGACAGTTTAAAAGACTGCCAACATTCTAAAGACTGCTAACATTCTATAGACAGTTCAAAAGACTGCCAACATTCTAAAGACAGTTTAAAAGACTGCCAACATTCTAAAGACAATTCAAAAGACTGCCAACATTCTAAAAACAATTCAAAAGGCTGCCAACATTCTAAAGACAGTTTAAAAGACTGCCAACATTCTAAAGACTGCCAACATTCTATAGACAGTTCAAAAGACTGCCAACATTCTATAGACAGTTCAAAAGACTGCCAACATTCTAAAGACAATTCAAAAGACTGCCAACATTCTAAAGACAATTCAAAAGACTGCCAACATTCTAAAGACAATTCAAAAAACTGCCAACATTCTAAAGACAGTTTAAAAGACTGCCAACATTCTAAAGACAATTCAAAAGACTGCCAACATTCTAAAGACAGTTTAAAAGACTGCCAACATTCTAAAGACAATTCAAAAGGCTGCCAACATTCTAAAGACAGTTTAAAAGACTGCCAACATTCTAAAGACTGCCAACATTCTATAGACAGTTCAAAAGACTGCCAACATTCTATAGACAGTTCAAAAGACTGCCAACATTCTATAGACAGTTCAAAAGACTGCCAACATTCTAAAGACAATTCAAAAGACTGCCAACATTCTAAAGACAATTCAAAAGACTGCCAACATTCTAAAGACAGTTTAAAAGACTGCCAACATTCTAAAGACTGCCAATATTCTATAGACAGTTCAAAAGACTGCCAACATTCTAAAGACAGTTTAAAAGACTGCCAACATTCTAAAGACAATTCAAAAGACTGCCAACATTCTAAAGACAATTCAAAAGGCTGCCAACATTCTAAAGACAGTTTAAAAGACTGCCAACATTCTAAAGACTGCCAACATTCTATAGACAGTTCAAAAGACTGCCAACATTCTATAGACAGTTCAACAGACTGCCAACATTCTAAAGACAATTCAAAAGACTGCCAACATTCTAAAGACAATTCAAAAGACTGCCAACATTCTAAAGACAATTCAAAAGACTGCCAACATTCTAAAGACAGTTTAAAAGACTGCCAACATTCTAAAGACAATTCAAAAGACTGCCAACATTCTAAAGACAGTTTAAAAGACTGCCAACATTCTAAAGACAATTCAAAAGGCTGCCAACATTCTAAAGACAGTTTAAAAGACTGCCAACATTCTATAGACTGCTAACATTCTATAGACAGTTCAAAAGACTGCCAACATTCTATAGACAGTTCAAAAGACTGCCAACATTCTAAAGACAATTCAAAAGACTGCCAACATTCTAAAGACAATTCAAAAGACTGCCAACATTCTAAAGACAATTCAAAAGACTGCCAACATTCTAAAGACAGTTTAAAAGACTGCCAACATTCTAAAGACAATACAAAAGACTGCCAACATTCTAAAGACAATTCAAAAGACTGCCAACATTCTAAAGACAATTCAAAAGACTGCCAACATTCTAAAGACAGTTTAAAAGACTGCCAGCATTCTAAAGACAATACAAAAGACTGCCAACATTCTAAAGACAATTCAAAAGACTGCCAACATTCTAAAGACAGTTTAAAAGACTGCCAACATTCTAAAGACAATTCAAAAGACTGCCAACATTCTAAAGACAATTCAAAAGGCTGCCAACATTCTAAAGACAGTTTAAAAGACTGCCAACATTCTAAAGACTGCCAACATTCTATAGACAGTTCAAAAGACTGCCAACATTTTATAGACAGTTCAAAAAACTGCCAACATTCTAAAGACAATTCAAAAGACTGCCAACATTCTAAAGACAATTCAAAAGACTGCCAACATTCTAAAGACAGTTTAAAAGACTGCCAACATTCTAAAGACAATTCAAAAGACTGCCAACATTCTAAAGACAGTTTAAAAGACTGCCAACATTCTAAAGACAATTCAAAAGGCTGCCAACATTCTAAAGACAGTTTAAAAGACTGCCAACATACTATAGACTGCCGACATTCTTTAGACAATTCAAAAGACTGCCAACATTCTATAGACAGTTCAAAAGACTGCCAACATTCTAAAGACAATTCAAAAGACTGCCAACATTCTAAAGACAATTCAAAAGACTGCCAACATTCTAAAGACAGTTTAAAAGACTGCCAACATTCTAAAGACTGCCAACATTCTAAAGACAGTTCAAAAGACTGCCAACATTCTAAAGACAATTCAAAAGACTGCCAACATTCTAAAGACAATTCAAAAGGCTGCCAACATTCTAAAGACAATTCAAATGACTGCCAACATTCTAAAGAAAATTCAAAAAACTGCCAACATTCTAAAGACAGTTTAAAAGACTGCCAACATTCTAAAGACAGTTTAAAGACTGCCAACATTCTAAATACAGTTCAAAAGACTGCCAACATTCTAAAGACAATTCAAAAGACTGCCAACATTCTAAAGACAATTCAAAAGGCTGCCAACATTCTAAAGACAATTCAAATGACTGCCAACATTCTAAAGACAATTCAACAGACTGCCAACATTCTAAAGACAATTCAAAAGACTGCCAACATTCTAAAGACAATTCAAAAGACTGCCAACATTCTAAAGACAGTTTAAAAGACTGCCAACATTCTAAAGACTGCCAACATTCTATAGACAGTTCAAAAGACTGCCAACATTCTAAAGACAATTCAAAAGACTGCCAACATTCTAAAGACAGTTTAAAAGACTGCCAACATTCTAAAGACTGCCAACATTCTAAACACAGTTCAAAAGACTGCCAACATTCTAAAGACAATTCAAAAGACTGCCAACATTCTAAAGACAATTCAAAAGGCTGCAAACATTCTAAAGACAATTCAAACGACTGCCAACATTCTAAAGACTATTCAAAAACCTGCCAACATTCTAAAGACAGTTTAAAAGACTGCCAACATTCTAAAGACTGCCAACATTCTATAGACAGTTCAAAAGACTGCCAACATTCTAAAGACAATTCAAAAGACTGCCAACATTCTAAAGACAATTCAAAAGGCTGCCAACATTCTAAAGACAGTTTAAAAGCCTGCCAACATTCTAAAGACTGCCAACATTCTATAGACAGTACAAAAGACTGCCAACATTCTATAGACAGTTCAAAAGACTGCCAACATTCTAAAGACAATTCAAAAGACTGCCAACATTCTAAAGACAATTCAAAAGACTGCCAACATTCTAAAGACAATTCAAAAGACTGCCAACATTCTAAAGACAGTTTAAAAGACTGCCAACATTCTAAAGACAATTCAAAAGACTGCCAACATTCTAAAGACAGTTTAAAAGACTGCCAACATTCTAAAGACAATTCAAAAGGCTGCCAACATTCTAAAGCGAGTTTAAAAGACTGCCAACATTCTATAAACTGCCAACATTCTATAGACAGTTCAAAAGACTGCCAACATTCTATAGACAGTTCAAAAGACTGCCAACATTCTAAAGACAATTCAAAAGACTGCCAACATTCTAAAGACAATTCAAAAGACTGCCAACATTCTAAAGACAGTTTAAAAGACTGCCAACATTCTAAAGACTGCCAACATTCTAAAGACAGTTCAAAAGACTGCCAACATTCTAAAGACAATTCAAAAGACTGCCAACATTCTAAAGACAATTCAAAAAACTGCCAACATTCTAAAGACAATTCAAATGACTGCCAACATTCTAAAGACAATTCAAAAAACTGCCAACATTCTAAAGACAGTTTAAAAGACTGCCAACATTCTAAAGACAGTTTAAAGACTGCCAACATTCTAAATACAGTTCAAAAGACTGCCAACATTCTAAAGACAATTCAAAAGACTGCCAACATTCTAAAGACAATTCAAAAGGCTGCCAACATTCTAAAGACAATTCAAATGACTGCCAACATTCTAAAGACAATTCAAAAGACTCACAACATTCTAAAGACAGTTTAAAAGACTGCCAACATTCTAAAGACTGCCAACATTCTATAGACAGTTCAAAAGACTGCCAACATTCTATAGACAGTTCAAAAGACTGCCAACATTCTAAAGACAATTCAAAAGACTGCCAACATTCTAAAGACAATTCAAAAGGCTGCCAACATTCTAAAGACAGTTTAAAAGACTGCCAACATTCTAAAGACTGCCAACATTCTATAGACAGTACAAAAGACTGCCAACATTCTATAGACAGTTCAAAAGACTGCCAACATTCTAAAGACAATTCAAAAGACTGCCAACATTCTAAAGACAGTTTAAAAGACTGCCAACATTCTAAAGACAATACAAAAGACTGCCAACATTCTAAAGACAATTCAAAAGACTGCCAACATTCTAAAGACAGTTTAAAAGACTGCCAACATTCTAAAGACAATTCAAAAGACTGCCAACATTCTAAAGACAATTCAAAAGGCTGCCAACATTCTATAGACAGTTTAAAAGACTGCCAACATTCTAAAGACTGCCAACATTCTATAGACAGTTCAAAAGACTGCCAACATTCTATAGACAGTTCAAAAAACTGCCAACATTCTAAAGACAATTCAAAAGACTGCCAACATTCTAAAGACAATTCAAAAGACTGCCAACATTCTAAAGACAGTTTAAAAGACAGCCAACATTCTAAAGACTGCCAACATTCTAAAGACAGTTCAAAAGACTGCCAACATTCTAAAGACAATTCAAAAGACTGCCAACATTCTAAAGACAGTTTAAAATACTGCCAACATTCTAAAGACTGCCAACATTCTAAAGACAGTTCAAAAGACTGCCAACATTCTAAAGACAATTCAAAAGACTGCCAACATTCTAAAGACAATTCAAAAGGCTGCCAATATTCTAAAGACAATTCAAAAGACTGCCAACATTCTAAAGACAGTTTAAAAGACTGCCAACATTCTATAGACAGTTCAAAAGACTGCCAACATTCTATAGACAGTTCAAAAGACTGCCAACATTCTAAAGACAATTCAACAGACTGCCAACATTCTAAAGACAATTCAAAAGACTGCCAACATTCTAAAGACCGTTTAAAAGACTGCCAACATTCTAAAGACAATACAAAAGACTGCCAACATTCTAAAGACAATTCAAAAGACTGCCAACATTCTAAAGACAGTTTAAAAGACTGCCAACATTCTATAGACAGTTCAAAAGACTGCCAACATTCTATAGACAGTTCAAAAGACTGCCAACATTCTAAAGACAATTCAAAAGACTGCCAACATTCTAAAGACAATTCAAAAGACTGCCAACATACTAAAGACAGTTTAAAAGACTGCCAACATTCTAAAGACTGCCAACATTCTAAAGACAGTTCAAAAGACTGCCAACATTCTAAAGACAATTCAAAAAACTGCCAACATTCTAAAGACAGTTTAAAAGACTGCCAACATTCTAAAGACAGTTTAAAGACTGCCAACATTCTAAATACAGTTCAAAAGACTGCCAACATTCTAAAGACAATTCAAAAGACTGCCAACATTCTAAAGACAATTCAAAAGACTGCCAACATTCTAAAGACAATTCAAATGACTGCCAACATTCTAAAGACAATTCAAAAGACTGTTAACATTCTAAAGACAGTTTAAAAGACTGCCAACATTCTAAAGACTGCCAACATTCTATAGACAGTTCAAAAGACTGCCAACATTCTATAGACAGTTCAAAAGACTGCCAACATTCTAAAGACTGCCAACATTCTAAAGACAGTTCAAAAGACTGCCAACATTCTAAAGACAATTCAAAAGACTGCCAACATTCTAAAGACAATTCAAAAGGCTGCAAACATTCTAAAGACAATTCAAATGACTGCCAACATTCTAAAGACAATTCAAAAACCTGCCAACATTCTAAAGACAGTTTAAAAGACTGCCAACATTCTAAAGACTGCCAACATTCTATAGACAGTTCAAAAGACTGCCAACATTCTAAAGACAGTTTAAAAGACTGCCAACATTCTAAAGACAATTCAAAAGACTGCCAACATTCTAAAAACAATTCAAAAGGCTGCCAACATTCTAAAGCCAGTTTAAAAGACTGCCAACATTCTAAAGACAATTCAAAAGACTGCCAACATTCTAAAGACAATTCAAAAGACTGCCAACATTCTAAAGACAGTTTAAAAGACTGCCAACATTCTAAAGACAATTCAAAAGACTGCCAACATTCTAAAGACAGTTTAAAAGACTGCCAACATTCTAAAGACAATTCAAAAGGCTGCCAACATTCTAAAGACAGTTTAAAAGACTGCCAACATTCTAAAGACTGCCAACATTCTATAGACAGTTCAAAAGACTGCCAACATTCTATAGACAGTTCAAAAGACTGCCAACATTCTAAAGACAATTCAAAAGACTGCCAACATTCTAAAGACAATTCAAAAGACTGCCAACATTCTAAAGACAATTCAAAAGACTGCCAACATTCTAAAGACAGTTTAAAAGACTGCCAACATTCTAAAGACAATTCAAAAGACTGCCAACATTCTAAAGACAGTTTAAAAGACTGCCAACATTCTAAAGACAATTCAAAAGGCTGCCAACATTCTAAAGACAGTTTAAAAGACTGCCAACATTCTAAAGACTGCCAACATTCTATAGACAGTTCAAAAGACTGCCAACATTCTATAGACAGTTCAAAAGACTGCCAACATTCTAAAGACAATTCAAAAGACTGCCAACATTCTAAAGACAATTCAAAAGACTGCCAACATTCTAAAGACAGTTTAAAAGACTGCCAACATTCTAAAGACTGCCAATATTCTATAGACAGTTCAAAAGACTGCCAACATTCTAAAGACAGTTTAAAAGACTGCCAACATTCTAAAGACAATTCAAAAGACTGCCAACATTCTAAAGACAATTCAAAAGGCTGCCAACATTCTAAAGACAGTTTAAAAGACTGCCAACATTCTAAAGACTGCCAACATTCTATAGACAGTTCAAAAGACTGCCAACATTCTATAGACAGTTCAACAGACTGCCAACATTCTAAAGACAATTCAAAAGACTGCCAACATTCTAAAGACAATTCAAAAGACTGCCAACATTCTAAAGACAATTCAAAAGACTGCCAACATTCTAAAGACAGTTTAAAAGACTGCCAACATTCTAAAGACAATTCAAAAGACTGCCAACATTCTAAAGACAATTCAAAAGACTGCCAACATTCTAAAGACAGTTTAAAAGACTGCCAACATTCTAAAGACAATTCAAAAGACTGCCAACATTCTAAAGACAGTTTAAAAGACTGCCAACATTCTAAAGACAATTCAAAAGGCTGCCAACATTCTAAAGCGAGTTTAAAAGACTGCCAACATTCTATAAACTGCCAACATTCTATAGACAGTTCAAAAGACTGCCAACATTCTATAGACAGTTCAAAAGACTGCCAACATTCTAAAGACAATTCAAAAGACTGCCAACATTCTAAAGACAATTCAAAAGACTGCCAACATTCTAAAGACAGTTTAAAAGACTGCCAACATTCTAAAGACTGCCAACATTCTAAAGACAGTTCAAAAGACTGCCAACATTCTAAAGACAATTCAAAAGACTGCCAACATTCTAAAGACAATTCAAAAAACTGCCAACATTCTAAAGACAATTCAAATGAGTGCCAACATTCTAAAGACAATTCAAAAAACTGCCAACATTCTAAAGACAGTTTAAAAGACTGCCAACATTCTAAAGACAGTTTAAAGACTGCCAACATTCTAAATACAGTTCAAAAGACTGCCAACATTCTAAAGACAATTCAAAAGACTGCCAACATTCTAAAGACAATTCAAAAGGCTGCCAACATTCTAAAGACAATTCAAATGACTGCCAACATTCTAAAGACAATTCAAAAGACTCACAACATTCTAAAGACAGTTTAAAAGACTGCCAACATTCTAAAGACTGCCAACATTCTATAGACAGTTCAAAAGACTGCCAACATTCTATAGACAGTTCAAAAGACTGCCAACATTCTAAAGACAATTCAAAAGACTGCCAACATTCTAAAGACAATTCAAAAGGCTGCCAACATTCTAAAGACAGTTTAAAAGACTGCCAACATTCTAAAGACTGCCAACATTCTATAGACAGTACAAAAGACTGCCAACATTCTATAGACAGTTCAAAAGACTGCCAACATTCTAAAGACAATTCAAAAGACTGCCAACATTCTAAAGACAGTTTAAAAGACTGCCAACATTCTAAAGACAATACAAAAGACTGCCAACATTCTAAAGACAATTCAAAAGACTGCCAACATTCTAAAGACAGTTTAAAAGACTGCCAACATTCTAAAGACAATTTAAAAGACTGCCAACATTCTAAAGACAATTCAAAAGGCTGCCAACATTCTATAGACAGTTTAAAAGACTGCCAACATTCTAAAGACTGCCAACATTCTATAGACAGTTCAAAAGACTGCCAACATTCTATAGACAGTTCAAAAAACTGCCAACATTCTAAAGACAATTCAAAAGACTGCCAACATTCTAAAGACAATTCAAAAGACTGCCAACATTCTAAAGACAGTTTAAAAGACAGCCAACATTCTAAAGACTGCCAACATTCTAAAGACAGTTCAAAAGACTGCCAACATTCTAAAGACAATTCAAAAGACTGCCAACATTCTAAAGACAGTTTAAAAGACTGCCAACATTCTAAAGACTGCCAACATTCTAAAGACAGTTCAAAAGACTGCCAACATTCTAAAGACAATTCAAAAGACTGCCAACATTCTAAAGACAATTCAAAAGGCTGCCAATATTCTAAAGACAATTCAAAAGACTGCCAACATTCTAAAGACAGTTTAAAAGACTGCCAACATTCTATAGACAGTTCAAAAGACTGCCAACATTCTATAGACAGTTCAAAAGACTGCCAACATTCTAAAGACAATTCAACAGACTGCCAACATTCTAAAGACAATTCAAAAGACTGCCAACATTCTAAAGACAGTTTAAAAGACTGCCAACATTCTAAAGACAATACAAAAGACTGCCAACATTCTAAAGACAATTCAAAAGACTGCCAACATTCTAAAGACAGTTTAAAAGACTGCCAACATTCTATAGACAGTTCAAAAGACTGCCAACATTCTATAGACAGTTCAAAAGACTGCCAAAATTCTAAAGACAATTCAAAAGACTGCCAACATTCTAAAGACAATTCAAAAGACTGCCAACATACTAAAGACAGTTTAAAAGACTGCCAACATTCTAAAGACTGCCAACATTCTAAAGACAGTTCAAAAGACTGCCAACATTCTAAAGACAATTCAAAAAACTGCCAACATTCTAAAGACAGTTTAAAAGACTGCCAACATTCTAAAGACAGTTTAAAGACTGCCAACATTCTAAATACAGTTCAAAAGACTGCCAACATTCTAAAGACAATTCAAAAGACTGCCAACATTCTAAAGACAATTCAAAAGACTGCCAACATTCTAAAGACAATTCAAATGACTGCCAACATTCTAAAGACAATTCAAAAGACTGTCAACATTCTAAAGACAGTTTAAAAGACTGCCAACATTCTAAAGACTGCCAACATTCTATAGACAGTTCAAAAGACTGCCAACATTCTTTAGACAGTTCAAAAGAACGCCAACATTCTAAAGACAATTCAAAAGACTGCCAACATTCTAAAGACAATTCAAAAGGCTGCCAACATTCTAAAGACAGTTTAAATGACTGCCAACATTCTAAAGACTGCCAACATTCTATAGACAGTACAAAAGACTGCCAACATTCTATAGACAGTTCAAAAGACTGCCAACATTCTATAGACAGTTCAAAAGACTGCCAACATTCTATAGACAGTTCAAAAGACTGCCAACATTCTAAAGACTGCCAACATTCTAAAGACAGTTCAAAAGACTGCCAACATTCTAAAGACAATTCAAAAGACTGCCAACATTCTAAAGACAATTCAAAAGGCTGCAAACATTCTAAAGACAATTCAAATGACTGCCAACATTCTAAAGACAATTCAAAAACCTGCCAACATTCTAAAGACAGTTTAAAAGACTGCCAACATTCTAAAGACTGCCAACATTCTATAGACAGTTCAAAAGACTGCCAACATTCTAAAGACAGTTTAAAAGACTGCCAACATTCTAAAGACAATTCAAAAGACTGACAACATTCTAAAAACAATTCAAAAGGCTGCCAACATTCTAAAGACAGTTTAAAAGACTGCCAACATTCTAAAGACTGCCAACATTCTATAGACAGTTCAAAAGACTGCCAACATTCTATAGACAGTTCAAAAGACTGCCAACATTCTAAAGACAATTCAAAAGACTGCCAACATTCTAAAGACAATTCAAAAGACTGCCAACATTCTAAAGACAATTCAAAAGACTGCCAACATTCTAAAGACAGTTTAAAAGACTGCCAACATTATAAAGACAATTCAAAAGACTGCCAACATTCTAAAGACAGTTTAAAAGACTGCCAACATTCTAAAGACAATTCAAAAGGCTGCCAACATTCTAAAGACAGTTTAAAAGACTGCCAACATTCTAAAGACTGCCAACATTCTATAGACAGTTCAAAAGACTGCCAACATTCTATAGACAGTTCAAAAGACTGCCAACATTCTAAAGACAATTCAAAAGACTGCCAACATTCTAAAGACAATTCAAAAGACTGCCAACATTCTAAAGACAGTTTAAAAGACTGCCAACATTCTAAAGACTGCCAATATTCTATAGACAGTTCAAAAGACTGCCAACATTCTAAAGACAGTTTAAAAGACTGCCAACATTCTAAAGACAATTCAAAAGACTGCCAACATTCTAAAGACAATTCAAAAGGCTGCCAACATTCTAAAGACAGTTTAAAAGACTGCCAACATTCTAAAGACTGCCAACATTCTATAGACAGTTCAAAAGACTGCCAACATTCTATAGACAGTTCAACAGACTGCCAACATTCTAAAGACAATTCAAAAGACTGCCAACATTCTAAAGACAATTCAAAAGACTGCCAACATTCTAAAGACAATTCAAAAGACTGCCAACATTCTAAAGACAGTTTAAAAGACTGCCAACATTCTAAAGACAATTCAAAAGACTGCCAACATTCTAAAGACAGTTTAAAAGACTGCCAACATTCTAAAGACAATTCAAAAGGCTGCCAACATTCTAAAGACAGTTTAAAAGACTGCCAACATTCTATAGACTGCTAACATTCTATAGACAGTTCAAAAGACTGCCAACATTCTATAGACAGTTCAAAAGACTGCCAACATTCTAAAGACAATTCAAAAGACTGCCAACATTCTAAAGACAATTCAAAAGACTGCCAACATTCTAAAGACAGTTTAAAGACTGCCAACATTCTAAATACAGTTCAAAAGACTGCCAACATTCTAAAGACAATTCAAAAGACTGCCAACATTCTAAAGACAATTCAAAAGGCTGCCAACATTCTAAAGACAATTCAAATGACTGCCAACATTCTAAAGACAATTCAAAAGACTCACAACATTCTAAAGACAGTTTAAAAGACTGCCAACATTCTAAAGACTGCCAACATTCTATAGACAGTTCAAAAGACTGCCAACATTCTATAGACAGTTCAAAAGACTGCCAGCATTCTAAAGACAATTCAAAAGACTGCCAACATTTTAAAGACAATTCAAAAGGCTGCCAACATTCTAAAGACAGTTTAAAAGACTGCCAACATTCTAAAGACTGCCAACATTCTAAAGACAATTCAAAAGGCTGCCAACATTCTAAAGACAATTCAAATGACTGCCAACATTCTAAAGACAATTCAAAAGACTCACAACATTCTAAAGACAGTTTAAAAGACTGCCAACATTCTAAAGACTGCCAACATTCTATAGACAGTTCACAAGACTGCCAACATTCTATAGACAGTTCAAAAGACTGCCAACATTCTAAAGACAATTCAAAAGACTGCCAACATTCTAAAGACAATTCAAAAGGCTGCCAACATTCTAAAGACAGTTTAAAAGACTGCCAACATTCTAAAGACTGCCAACATTCTATAGACAGTACAAAAGACTGCCAACATTCTATAGACAGTTCAAAAGACTGCCAACATTCTAAAGACAATTCAAAAGACTGCCAACATTCTAAAGACAATTCAAAAGACTGCCAACATTCTAAAGACAGTTTAAAAGACTGCCAACATTCTAAAGACAATACAAAAGACTGCCAACATTCTAAAGACAATTCAAAAGACTGCCAACATTCTAAAGACAGTTTAAAAGACTGCCAACATTCTAAAGACAATTCAAAAGACTGCCAACATTCTAAAGACAATTCAAAAGGCTGCCAACATTCTAAAGACAGTTTAAAAGACTGCCAACATTCTAAAGACTGCCAACATTCTATAGACAGTTCAAAAGACTGCCAACATTCTATAGACAGTTCAAAAAACTGCCAACATTCTAAAGACAATTCAAAAGACTGCCAACATTCTAAAGACAATTCAAAAGACTGCCAACATTCTAAAGACAGTTTAAAAGACAGCCAACATTCTAAAGACTGCCAACATTCTAAAGACAGTTCAAAAGACTGCCAACATTCTAAAGACAATTCAAAAGACTGCCAACATTCTAAAGACAGTTTAAAAGACTGCCAACATTCTAAAGACTGCCAACATTCTAAAGACAGTTCAAAAGACTGCCAACATTCTAAAGACAATTCAAAAGACTGCCAACATTCTAAAGACAATTCAAAAGGCTGCCAACATTCTAAAGACAATTCAAAAGACTGCCAACATTCTAAAGACAGTTTAAAAGACTGCCAACATTCTAAAGACTGCCAACATTCTATAGACAGTTCAAAAGACTGCCAACATTCTATAGACAGTTCAAAAGACTGCCAACATTCTAAAGACAATTCAACAGACTGCCAACATTCTAAAGACAATTCAAAAGACTGCCAACATTCTAAAGACAGTTTAAAAGACTGCCAACATTCTAAAGACAATACAAAAGACTGCCAACATTCTAAAGACAATTCAAAAGGCTGCCAATATTCTAAAGACAATTCAAAAGACTGCCAACATTCTAAAGACAGTTTAAAAGACTGCCAACATTCTATAGACAGTTCAAAAGACTGCCAACATTCTATAGACAGTTCAAAAGACTGCCAACATTCTAAAGACAATTCAACAGACTGCCAACATTCTAAAGACAATTCAAAAGACTGCCAACATTCTAAAGACAGTTTAAAAGACTGCCAACATTCTAAGGACAATACAAAAGACTGCCAACATTCTAAAGACAATTCAAAAGACTGCCAACATTCTAAAGACAGTTTAAAAGACTGCCAACATTCTATAGACAGTTCAAAAAACTGCCAACATTCTATAGACAGTTCAAAAGACTGCCAACATTCTAAAGACAATTCAAAAGACTGCCAACATTCTAAAGACAATTCAAAAGACTGCCAACATACTAAAGACAGTTTAAAAGACTGCCAACATTCTAAAGACTGCCAACATTCTAAAGACAGTTCAAAAGACTGCCAACATTCTAAAGACAATTCAAAAAACTGCCAACATTCTAAAGACAGTTTAAAAGACTGCCAACATTCTAAAGACAGTTTAAAGACTGCCAACATTCTAAAAACAGTTCAAAAGACTGCCAACATTCTAAAGACAATTCAAAAGACTGCCAACATTCTAAAGACAATTCAAAAGACTGCCAACATTCTAAAGACAATTCAAATGACTGCCAACATTCTAAAGACAATTCAAAAGACTGTCAACATTCTAAAGACAGTTTAAAAGACTGCCAACATTCTAAAGACTGCCAACATTCTATAGACAGTTCAAAAGACTGCCAACATTCTATAGACAGTTCAAAAGACTGCCAACATTCTAAAGACTGCCAACATTCTAAAGACAGTTCAAAAGACTGCCAACATTCTAAAGACAATTCAAAAGACTGCCAACATTCTAAAGACAATTCAAAAGGCTGCAAACATTCTAAAGACAATTCAAATGACTGCCAACATTCTAAAGACAATTCAAAAACCTGCCAACATTCTAAAGACAGTTTAAAAGACTGCCAACATTCTAAAGACTGCCAACATTCTATAGACAGTTCAAAAGACTGCCAACATTCTAAAGACAGTTTAAAAGACTGCCAACATTCTAAAGACAATTCAAAAGACTGCCAACATTCTAAAAACAATTCAAAAGGCTGCCAACATTCTAAAGACAGTTTAAAAGACTGCCAACATTCTAAAGACTGCCAACATTCTATAGAAAGTTCAAAAGACTGCCAACATTCTATAGACAGTTCAAAAGACTGCCAACATTCTAAAGACAATTCAAAAGACTGCCAACATTCTAAAGACAATTCAAAAGACTGCCAACATTCTAAAGACAATTCAAAAGACTGCCAACATTCTAAAGACAGTTTAAAAGACTGCCAACATTCTAAAGACAATTCAAAAGACTGCCAACATTCTAAAGACAGTTTAAAAGACTGCCAACATTCTAAAGACAATTCAAAAGGCTGCCAACATTCTAAAGACAGTTTAAAAGACTGCCAACATTCTAAAGACTGCCAACATTCTATAGACAGTTCAAAAGACTGCCAACATTCTATAGACAGTTCAAAAGACTGCCAACATTCTAAAGACAATTCAAAAGACTGCCAACATTCTAAAGACAATTCAAAAGACTGCCAACATTCTAAAGACAGTTTAAAAGACTGCCAACATTCTAAAGACTGCCAATATTCTATAGACAGTTCAAAAGACTGCCATCATTCTAAAGACAGTTTAAAAGACTGCCAACATTCTAAAGACAATTCAAAAGACTGCCAACATTCTAAAGACAATTCAAAAGGCTGCCAACATTCTAAAGACAGTTTAAAAGACTGCCAACATTCTAAAGACTGCCAACATTCTATAGACAGTTCAAAAGACTGCCAACATTCTATAGACAGTTCAACAGACTGCCAACATTCTAAAGACAATTCAAAAGACTGCCAACATTCTAAAGACAATTCAAAAGACTGCCAACATTCTAAAGACAATTCAAAAGACTGCCAACATTCTAAAGACAGTTTAAAAGACTGCCAACATTCTAAAGACAATTCAAAAGACTGCCAACATTCTAAAGACAATTCAAAAGACTGCCAACATTCTAAAGACAGTTTAAAAGACTGCCAACATTCTAAAGACAATTCAAAAGACTGCCAACATTCTAAAGACAGTTTAAAAGACTGCCAACATTCTAAAGACAATTCAAAAGGCTGCCAACATTCTAAAGCGAGTTTAAAAGACTGCCAACATTCTATAAACTGCCAACATTCTATAGACAGTTCAAAAGACTGCCAACATTCTATAGACAGTTCAAAAGACTGCCAACATTCTAAAGACAATTCAAAAGACTGCCAACATTCTAAAGACAATTCAAAAGACTGCCAACATTCTAAAGACAGTTTAAAAGACTGCCAACATTCTAAAGACTGCCAACATTCTAAAGACAGTTCAAAAGACTGCCAACATTCTAAAGACAATTCAAAAGACTGCCAACATTCTAAAGACAATTCAAAAAACTGCCAACATTCTAAAGACAATTCAAATGACTGCCAACATTCTAAAGACAATTCAAAAAACTGCCAACATTCTAAAGACAGTTTAAAAGACTGCCAACATTCTAAAGACAGTTTAAAGACTGCCAACATTCTAAATACAGTTCAAAAGACTGCCAACATTCTAAAGACAATTCAAAAGACTGCCAACATTCTAAAGACAATTCAAAAGGCTGCCAACATTCTAAAGACAATTCAAATGACTGCCAACATTCTAAAGACAATTCAAAAGACTCACAACATTCTAAAGACAGTTTAAAAGACTGCCAACATTCTAAAGACTGCCAACATTCTATAGACAGTTCAAAAGACTGCCAACATTCTATAGACAGTTCAAAAGACTGCCAACATTCTAAAGACAATTCAAAAGACTGCCAACATTCTAAAGACAATTCAAAAGGCTGCCAACATTCTAAAGACAGTTTAAAAGACTGCCAACATTCTAAAGACTGCCAACATTCTATAGACAGTACAAAAGACTGCCAACATTCTATAGACAGTTCAAAAGACTGCCAACATTCTAAAGACAATTCAAAAGACTGCCAACATTCTAAAGACAGTTTAAAAGACTGCCAACATTCTAAAGACAATACAAAAGACTGCCAACATTCTAAAGACAATTCAAAAGACTGCCAACATTCTAAAGACAGTTTAAAAGACTGCCAACATTCTAAAGACAATTCAAAAGACTGCCAACATTCTAAAGACAATTCAAAAGGCTGCCAACATTCTATAGACAGTTTAAAAGACTGCCAACATTCTAAAGACTGCCAACATTCTATAGACAGTTCAAAAGACTGCCAACATTCTATAGACAGTTCAAAAAACTGCCAACATTCTAAAGACAATTCAAAAGACTGCCAACATTCTAAAGACAATTCAAAAGACTGCCAACATTCTAAAGACAGTTTAAAAGACAGCCAACATTCTAAAGACTGCCAACATTCTAAAGACAGTTCAAAAGACTGCCAACATTCTAAAGACAATTCAAAAGACTGCCAACATTCTAAAGACAGTTTAAAAGACTGCCAACATTCTAAAGACTACCAACATTCTAAAGACAGTTCAAAAGACTGCCAACATTCTAAAGACAATTCAAAAGACTGCCAACATTCTAAAGACAATTCAAAAGGCTGCCAATATTCTAAAGACAATTCAAAAGACTGCCAACATTCTAAAGACAGTTTAAAAGACTGCCAACATTCTATAGACAGTTCAAAAGACTGCCAACATTCTATAGACAGTTCAAAAGACTGCCAACATTCTAAAGACAATTCAACAGACTGCCAACATTCTAAAGACAATTCAAAAGACTGCCAACATTCTAAAGACAGTTTAAAAGACTGCCAACATTCTAAAGACAATACAAAAGACTGCCAACATTCTAAAGACAATTCAAAAGACTGCCAACATTCTAAAGACAGTTTAAAAGACTGCCAACATTCTATAGACAGTTCAAAAGACTGCCAACATTCTATAGACAGTTCAAAAGACTGCCAACATTCTAAAGACAATTCAAAAGACTGCCAACATTCTAAAGACAATTCAAAAGACTGCCAACATACTAAAGACAGTTTAAAAGACTGCCAACATTCTAAAGACTGCCAACATTCTAAAGACAGTTCAAAAGACTGCCAACATTCTAAAGACAATTCAAAAAACTGCCAACATTCTAAAGACAGTTTAAAAGACTGCCAACATTCTAAAGACAGTTTAAAGACTGCCAACATTCTAAATACAGTTCAAAAGACTGCCAACATTCTAAAGACAATTCAAAAGACTGCCAACATTCTAAAGACAATTCAAAAGACTGCCAACATTCTAAAGACAATTCAAATGACTGCCAACATTCTAAAGACAATTCAAAAGACTGTCAACATTCTAAAGACAGTTTAAAAGACTGCCAACATTCTAAAGACTGCCAACATTCTATAGACAGTTCAAAAGACTGCCAACATTCTTTAGACAGTTCAAAAGAACGCCAACATTCTAAAGACAATTCAAAAGACTGCCAACATTCTAAAGACAATTCAAAAGGCTGCCAACATTCTAAAGACAGTTTAAATGACTGCCAACATTCTAAAGACTGCCAACATTCTATAGACAGTACAAAAGACTGCCAACATTCTATAGACAGTTCAAAAGACTGCCAACATTCTATAGACAGTTCAAAAGACTGCCAACATTCTAAAGACTGCCAACATTCTAAAGACAGTTCAAAAGACTGCCAACATTCTAAAGACAATTCAAAAGACTGCCAACATTCTAAAGACAATTCAAAAGGCTGCAAACATTCTAAAGACAATTCAAATGACTGCCAACATTCTAAAGACAATTCAAAAACCTGCCAACATTCTAAAGACAGTTTAAAAGACTGCCAACATTCTAAAGACTGCCAACATTCTATAGACAGTTCAAAAGACTGCCAACATTCTAAAGACAGTTTAAAAGACTGCCAACATTCTAAAGACAATTCAAAAGACTGCCAACATTCTAAAAACAATTCAAAAGGCTGCCAACATTCTAAAGACAGTTTAAAAGACTGCCAACATTCTAAAGACTGCCAACATTCTATAGACAGTTCAAAAGACTGCCAACATTCTATAGACAGTTCAAAAGACTGCCAACATTCTAAAGACAATTCAAAAGACTGCCAACATTCTAAAGACAATTCAAAAGACTGCCAACATTCTAAAGACAATTCAAAAGACTGCCAACATTCTAAAGACAGTTTAAAAGACTGCCAACATTCTAAAGACAATTCAAAAGACTGCCAACATTCTAAAGACAGTTTAAAAGACTGCCAACATTCTAAAGACAATTCAAAAGGCTGCCAACATTCTAAAGACAGTTTAAAAGACTGCCAACATTCTAAAGACTGCCAACATTCTATAGACAGTTCAAAAGACTGCCAACATTCTATAGACAGTTCAAAAGACTGCCAACATTCTAAAGACAATTCAAAAGACTGCCAACATTCTAAAGACAATTCAAAAGACTGCCAACATTCTAAAGACAGTTTAAAAGACTGCCAACATTCTAAAGACTGCCAATATTCTATAGACAGTTCAAAAGACTGCCAACATTCTAAAGACAGTTTAAAAGACTGCCAACATTCTAAAGACAATTCAAAAGACTGCCAACATTCTAAAGACAATTCAAAAGGCTGCCAACATTCTAAAGACAGTTTAAAAGACTGCCAACATTCTAAAGACTGCCAACATTCTATAGACAGTTCAAAAGACTGCCAACATTCTATAGACAGTTCAACAGACTGCCAACATTCTAAAGACAATTCAAAAGACTGCCAACATTCTAAAGACAATTCAAAAGACTGCCAACATTCTAAAGACAATTCAAAATACTGCCAACATTCTAAAGACAGTTTAAAAGACTGCCAACATTCTAAAGACAATTCAAAAGACTGCCAACATTCTAAAGACAGTTTAAAAGACTGCCAACATTCTAAAGACAATTCAAAAGGCTGCCAACATTCTAAAGACAGTTTAAAAGACTACCAACATTCTATAGACTGCTAACATTCTATAGACAGTTCAAAAGACTGCCAACATTCTATAGACAGTTCAAAAGACTGCCAACATTCTAAAGACAATTCAAAAGACTGCCAACATTCTAAAGACAATTCAAAAGACTGCCAACATTCTAAAGACAGTTTAAAGACTGCCAACATTCTAAATACAGTTCAAAAGACTGCCAACATTCTAAAGACAATTCTAAAGACTGCCAACATTCTAAAGACAGTTCAAAAGACTGCCAACATTCTAAAGACAATTCAAAAGACTGCCAACATTCTAAAGACAATTCAAAAGGCTGCCAACATTCTAAAGACAATTCAAAAGACTGCCAACATTCTAAAGACAGTTTAAAAGACTGCCAACATTCTAAAGACTGCCAACATTCTATAGACAGTTCAAAAGACTGCCAACATTCTATAGACAGTTCAAAAGACTGCCAACATTCTAAAGACAATTCAACAGACTGCCAACATTCTAAAGACAATTCAAAAGACTGCCAACATTCTAAAGACAGTTTAAAAGACTGCCAACATTCTAAAGACAATACAAAAGACTGCCAACATTCTAAAGACAATTCAAAAGACTGCCAACATTCTAAAGACAGTTTAAAAGACTGCCAACATTCTATAGACAGTTCAAAAGACTGCCAACATTCTATAGACAGTACAAAAGACTGCCAACATTCTAAAGACAATTCAAAAGACTGCCAACATTCTAAAGACAATTCAAAAGACTGCCAACATACTAAAGACAGTTTAAAAGACTGCCAACATTCTAAAGACTGCCAACATTCTAAAGACAGTTCAAAAGACTGCCAACATTCTAAAGACAATTCAAAAGGCTGCCAACATTCTAAAGACAATTCAAATGACTGCCAACATTCTAAAGACAATTCAAAAAACTGCCAACATTCTAAAGACAGTTTAAAAGACTGCCAACATTCTAAAGACAGTTTAAAGACTGCCAACATTCTAAATACAGTTCAAAAGACTGCCAACATTCTAAAGACAATTCAAAAGACTGCCAACATTCTAAAGACAATTCAAATGACTGCCAACATTCTAAAGACAATTCAAAAGACTGTCAACATTCTAAAGACAGTTTAAAAGACTGCCAACATTCTAAAGACTGCCAACATTCTATAGACAGTTCAAAAGACTGCCAACATTCTTTAGACAGTTCAAAAGACTGCCAACATTCTAAAGACAATTCAAAAGACTGCCAACATTCTAAAGACAATTCAAAAGGCTGCCAACATTCTAAAGACAGTTTAAAAGACTGCCAACATTCTAAAGACTGCCAACATTCTATAGACAGTACAAAAGACTGCCAACATTCTATAGACAGTTCAAAAGACTGCCAACATTCTATAGACAGTTCAAAAGACTGCCAACATTCTAAAGACTGCCAACATTCTAAAGACAGTTCAAAAGACTGCCAACATTCTAAAGACAATTCAAAAGACTGCCAACATTCTAAAGACAATTCAAAAGGCTGCAAACATTCTAAAGACAATTCAAATGACTGCCAACATTCTAAAGACAATTCAAAAACCTGCCAACATTCTAAAGACAGTTCAACAGACTGCCAACATTCTAAAGACAATTCAAAAGACTGCCAACATTCTAAAGACAATTCAAAAGACTGCCAACATTCTAAAGACAGTTTAAAAGACTGCCAACATTCTAAAGACTGCCAACATTCTATAGACAGTTCAAAAGACTGCCAACATTCTATAGACAATTCAAAAGACTGCCAACATTCTAAAGACAATTCAAAAGACTGCCAACATTCTAAAGACAATTCAAAAGACTGCCAACATTCTAAAGACAGTTTAAAAGACTGCCAACATTCTAAAGACAATTCAAAAGACTGCCAACATTCTAAAGACAGTTTAAAAGACTGCCAACATTCTAAAGACAATTCAAAAGGCTGCCAACATTCTAAAGACAGTTTAAAAGACTGCCAACATTCTATAGACTGCTAACATTCTATAGACAGTTCAAAAGACTGCCAACATTCTATAGACAGTTCAAAAGACTGCCAACATTCTAAAGACAATTCAAAAGACTGCCAACATTCTAAAGACAATTCAAAAGACTGCCAACATTCTAAAGACAATTCAAAAGACTGCCAACATTCTAAAGACAGTTTAAAAGACTGCCAACATTCTAAAGACAATACAAAAGACTGCCAACATTCTAAAGACAATTCAAAAGACTGCCAACATTCTAAAGACAATTCAAAAGACTGCCAACATTCTAAAGACAGTTTAAAAGACTGCCAGCATTCTAAAGACAATACAAAAGACTGCCAACATTCTAAAGACAATTCAAAAGACTGCCAACATTCTAAAGACAGTTTAAAAGACTGCCAACATTCTAAAGACAATTCAAAAGACTGCCAACATTCTAAAGACAATTCAAAAGGCTGCCAACATTCTAAAGACAGTTTAAAAGACTGCCAACATTCTAAAGACTGCCAACATTCTATAGACAGTTCAAAAGACTGCCAACATTCTATAGACAGTTCAAAAAACTGCCAACATTCTAAAGACAATTCAAAAGACTGCCAACATTCTAAAGACAATTCAAAAGACTGCCAACATTCTAAAGACAGTTTAAAAGACTGCCAACATTCTAAAGACAATTCAAAAGACTGCCAACATTCTAAAGACAGTTTAAAAGACTGCCAACATTCTAAAGACAATTCAAAAGGCTGCCAACATTCTAAAGACAGTTTAAAAGACTGCCAACATACTATAGACTGCCAACATTCTATAGACAATTCAAAAGACTGCCAACATTCTATAGACAGTTCAAAAGACTGCCAAAATTCTAAAGACAATTCAAAAGACTGCCAACATTCTAAAGACAATTCAAAAGACTGCCAACATTCTAAAGACAGTTTAAAAGACTGCCAACATTCTAAAGACTGCCAACATTCTAAAGACAGTTCAAAAGACTGCCAACATTCTAAAGACAATTCAAAAGACTGCCAACATTCTAAAGACAATTCAAAAGGCTGCCAACATTCTAAAGACAGTTTAAATGACTGCCAACATTCTAAAGACTGCCAACATTCTATAGACAGTACAAAAGACTGCCAACATTCTATAGACAGTTCAAAAGACTGCCAACATTCTATAGACAGTTCAAAAGACTGCCAACATTCTAAAGACTGCCAACATTCTAAAGACAGTTCAAAAGACTGCCAACATTCTAAAGACAATTCAAAAGACTGCCAACATTCTAAAGACAATTCAAAAGGCTGCAAACATTCTAAAGACAATTCAAATGACTGCCAACATTCTAAAGACAATTCAAAAACCTGCCAACATTCTAAAGACAGTTTAAAAGACTGCCAACATTCTAAAGACTGCCAACATTCTATAGACAGTTCAAAAGACTGCCAACATTCTAAAGACAGTTTAAAAGACTGCCAACATTCTAAAGACAATTCAAAAGACTGCCAACATTCTAAAAACAATTCAAAAGGCTGCCAACATTCTAAAGACAGTTTAAAAGACTGCCAACATTCTAAAGACTGCCAACATTCTATAGACAGTTCAAAAGACTGCCAACATTCTATAGACAGTTCAAAAGACTGCCAACATTCTAAAGACAATTCAAAAGACTGCCAACATTCTAAAGACAATTCAAAAGACTGCCAACATTCTAAAGACAATTCAAAAGACTGCCAACATTCTAAAGACAGTTTAAAAGACTGCCAACATTCTAAAGACAATTCAAAAGACTGCCAACATTCTAAAGACAGTTTAAAAGACTGCCAACATTCTAAAGACAATTCAAAAGGCTGCCAACATTCTAAAGACAGTTTAAAAGACTGCCAACATTCTAAAGACTGCCAACATTCTATAGACAGTACAAGAGACTGCCAACATTCTATAGACAATTCAAAAGACTGCCAACATTTTAAAGACAATTCAAAAGGCTGCCAACATTCTAAAGACAGTTTAAAAGACTGCCAACATTCTAAAGACTGCCAACATTCTAAAGACAATTCAAAAGGCTGCCAACATTCTAAAGACAATTCAAATGACTGCCAACATTCTAAAGACAATTCAAAAGACTCACAACATTCTAAAGACAGTTTAAAAGACTGCCAACATTCTAAAGACTGCCTACATTCTATAGACAGTTCAAAAGACTGCCAACATTCTAAAGACAATTCAAAAGACTGCCAACATTCTAAAGACAATTCAAAAGGCTGCCAACATTCTAAAGACAGTTTAAAAGACTGCCAACATTCTAAAGACTGCCAACATTCTATAGACAGTACAAAAGACTGCCAACATTCTATAGACAGTTCAAAAGACTGCCAACATTCTAAAGACAATTCAAAAGACTGCCAACATTCTAAAGACAATTCAAAAGACTGCCAACATTCTAAAGACAGTTTAAAAGACTGCCAACATTCTAAAGACAATACAAAAGACTGCCAACATTCTAAAGACAATTCAAAAGACTGCCAACATTCTAAAGACAGTTTAAAAGACTGCCAACATTCTAAAGACAATTCAAAAGACTGCCAACATTCTAAAGACAATTCAAAAGGCTGCCAACATTCTAAAGACAGTTTAAAAGACTGCCAACATTCTAAAGACTGCCAACATTCTATAGACAGTTCAAAAGACTGCCAACATTCTATAGACAGTTCAAAAAACTGCCAACATTCTAAAGACAATTCAAAAGACTGCCAACATTCTAAAGACAATTCAAAAGACTGCCAACATTCTAAAGACAGTTTAAAAGACAGCCAACATTCTAAAGACTGCCAACATTCTAAAGACAGTTCAAAAGACTGCCAACATTCTAAAGACAATTCAAAAGACTGCCAACATTCTAAAGACAGTTTAAAAGACTGCCAACATTCTAAAGACTGCCAACATTCTAAAGACAGTTCAAAAGACTGCCAACATTCTAAAGACAATTCAAAAGACTGCCAACATTCTAAAGACAATTCAAAAGGCTGCCAACATTCTAAAGACAATTCAAAAGACTGCCAACATTCTAAAGACAGTTTAAAAGACTGCCAACATTCTAAAGACTGCCAACATTCTATAGACAGTTCAAAAGACTGCCAACATTCTATAGACAGTTCAAAAGACTGCCAACATTCTAAAGACAATTCAACAGACTGCCAACATTCTAAAGACAATTCAAAAGACTGCCAACATTCTAAAGACAGTTTAAAAGACTGCCAACATTCTAAAGACAATACAAAAGACTGCCAACATTCTAAAGACAATTCAAAAGACTGCCAACATTCTAAAGACAGTTTAAAAGACTGCCAACATTCTATAGACAGTTCAAAAGACTGCCAACATTCCTTAGACAGTTCAAAAGACTGCCAACATTCTAAAGACAATTCAAAAGACTGCCAACATTCTAAAGACAATTCAAAAGACTGCCAACATACTAAAGACAGTTTAAAAGACTGCCAACATTCTAAAGACTGCCAACATTCTAAAGACAGTTCAAAAGACTGCCAACATTCTAAAGACAATTCAAAAGACTGCCAACATTCTAAAGACAATTCAAAAGGCTGCCAACATTCTAAAGACAATTCAAATGACTGCCAACATTCTAAAGACAATTCAAAAAACTGCCAACATTCTAAAGACAGTTTAAAAGACTGCCAACATTCTAAAGACAGTTTAAAGACTGCCAACATTCTAAATACAGTTCAAAAGACTGCCAACATTCTAAAGACAATTCAAAAGACTGCCAACATTCTAAAGACAATTCAAATGACTGCCAACATTCTAAAGACAATTCAAAAGACTGTCAACATTCTAAAGACAGTTTAAAAGACTGCCAACATTCTAAAGACTGCCAACATTCTATAGACAGTTCAAAAGACTGCCAACATTCTTTAGACAGTTCAAAAGACTGCCAACATTCTAAAGACAATTCAAAAGACTGCCAACATTCTAAAGACAATTCAAAAGGCTGCCAACATTCTAAAGACAGTTTAAAAGACTGCCAACATTCTAAAGACTGCCAACATTCTATAGACAGTACAAAAGACTGCCAACATTCTATAGACAGTTCAAAAGACTGCCAACATTCTATAGACAGTTCAAAAGACTGCCAACATTCTAAAGACTGCCAACATTCTAAAGACAGTTCAAAAGACTGCCAACATTCTAAAGACAATTCAAAAGACTGCCAACATTCTAAAGACAATTCAAAAGGCTGCAAACATTCTAAAGACAATTCAAATGACTGCCAACATTCTAAAGACAATTCAAAAACCTGCCAACATTCTAAAGACAGTTTAAAAGACTGCCAACATTCTAAAGACTGCCAACATTCTATAGACAGTTCAAAAGACTGCCAACATTCTAAAGACAGTTTAAAAGACTGCCAACATTCTAAAGACAATTCAAAAGACTGCCAACATTCTAAAAACAATTCAAAAGGCTGCCAACATTCTAAAGACAGTTTAAAAGACTGCCAACATTCTAAAGACTGCCAACATTCTATAGACAGTTCAAAAGACTGCCAACATTCTATAGACAGTTCAAAAGACTGCCAACATTCTAAAGACAATTCAAAAGACTGCCAACATTCTAAAGACAATTCAAAAGACTGCCAACATTCTAAAGACAGTTTAAAAGACTGCCAACATTCTAAAGACAATTCAAAAGACTGCCAACATTCTAAAGACAGTTTAAAAGACTGCCAACATTCTAAAGACAATTCAAAAGGCTGCCAACATTCTAAAGACAGTTTAAAAGACTGCCAACATTCTAAAGACTGCCAACATTCTATAGACAGTTCAAAAGACTGCCAACATTCTATAGACAGTTCAAAAGACTGCCAACATTCTATAGACAGTTCAAAAGACTGCCAACATTCTAAAGACAATTCAAAAGACTGCCAACATTCTAAAGACAATTCAAAAGACTGCCAACATTCTAAAGACAGTTTAAAAGACTGCCAACATTCTAAATACTGCCAATATTCTATAGACAGTTCAAAAGACTGCCAACATTCTAAAGACAGTTTAAAAGACTGCCAACATTCTAAAGACAATTCAAAAGACTCACAACATTCTAAAGACAATTCAAAAGGCTGCCAACATTCTAAAGACAGTTTAAAAGACTGCCAACATTCTAAAGACTGCCAACATTCTATAGACAGTTCAAAAGACTGCCAACATTCTATAGACAGTTCAACAGACTGCCAACATTCTAAAGACAATTCAAAAGACTGCCAACATTCTAAAGACAATTCAAAAGACTGCCAACATTCTAAAGACAATTCAAAAGACTGCCAACATTCTAAAGACAGTTTAAAAGACTGCCAACATTCTAAAGACAATTCAAAAGACTGCCAACATTCTAAAGACAGTTTAAAAGACTGCCAACATTCTAAAGACAATTCAAAAGGCTGCCAACATTCTAAAGACAGTTTAAAAGACTGCCAACATTCTATAGACTGCTAACATTCTATAGACAGTTCAAAAGACTGCCAACATTCTATAGACAGTTCAAAAGACTGCCAACATTCTAAAGACAATTCAAAAGACTGCCAACATTCTAAAGACAATTCAAAAGACTGCCAACATTCTAAAGACAATTCAAAAGACTGCCAACATTCTAAAGACAGTTTAAAAGACTGCCAACATTCTAAAGACAATACAAAAGACTGCCAACATTCTAAAGACAATTCAAAAGACTGCCAACATTCTAAAGACAATTCAAAAGACTGCCAACATTCTAAAGACAGTTTAAAAGACTGCCAGCATTCTAAAGACAATACAAAAGACTGCCAACATTCTAAAGACAATTCAAAAGACTGCCAACATTCTAAAGACAGTTTAAAAGACTGCCAACATTCTAAAGACAATTCAAAAGACTGCCAACATTCTAAAGACAATTCAAAAGGCTGCCAACATTCTAAAGACAGTTTAAAAGACTGCCAACATTCTAAAGACTGCCAACATTCTATAGACAGTTCAAAAGACTGCCAACATTCTATAGACAGTTCAAAAAACTGCCAACATTCTAAAGACAATTCAAAAGACTGCCAACATTCTAAAGACAATTCAAAAGACTGCCAACATTCTAAAGACAGTTTAAAAGACTGCCAACATTCTAAAGACAATTCAAAAGACTGCCAACATTCTAAAGACAGTTTAAAAGACTGCCAACATTCTAAAGACAATTCAAAAGGCTGCCAACATTCTAAAGACAGTTTAAAAGACTGCCAACATACTATAGACTGCCAACATTCTATAGACAATTCAAAAGACTGCCAACATTCTATAGACAGTTCAAAAGACTGCCAAAATTCTAAAGACAATTCAAAAGACTGCCAACATTCTAAAGACAATTCAAAAGACTGCCAACATTCTAAAGACAGTTTAAAAGACTGCCAACATTCTAAAGACTGCCAACATTCTAAAGACAGTTCAAAAGACTGCCAACATTCTAAAGACAATTCAAAAGACTGCCAACATTCTAAAGACAATTCAAAAGGCTGCCAACATTCTAAAGACAGTTTAAATGACTGCCAACATTCTAAAGACTGCCAACATTCTATAGACAGTACAAAAGACTGCCAACATTCTATAGACAGTTCAAAAGACTGCCAACATTCTATAGACAGTTCAAAAGACTGCCAACATTCTAAAGACTGCCAACATTCTAAAGACAGTTCAAAAGACTGCCAACATTCTAAAGACAATTCAAAAGACTGCCAACATTCTAAAGACAATTCAAAAGGCTGCAAACATTCTAAAGACAATTCAAATGACTGCCAACATTCTAAAGACAATTCAAAAACCTGCCAACATTCTAAAGACAGTTTAAAAGACTGCCAACATTCTATAGACAGTTCAAAAGACTGCCAACATTCTAAAGACAGTTTAAAAGACTGCCAACATTCTAAAGACAATTCAAAAGACTGCCAACATTCTAAAAACAATTCAAAAGGCTGCCAACATTCTAAAGACAGTTTAAAAGACTGCCAACATTCTAAAGACTGCCAACATTCTATAGACAGTTCAAAAGACTGCCAACATTCTATAGACAGTTCAAAAGACTGCCAACATTCTAAAGACAATTCAAAAGACTGCCAACATTCTAAAGACAATTCAAAAGACTGCCAACATTCTAAAGACAATTCAAAAGACTGCCAACATTCTAAAGACAGTTTAAAAGACTGCCAACATTCTAAAGACAATTCAAAAGACTGCCAACATTCTAAAGACAGTTTAAAAGACTGCCAACATTCTAAAGACAATTCAAAAGGCTGCCAACATTCTAAAGAAAGTTTAAAAGACTGCCAACATTCTAAAGACTGCCAACATTCTATAGACAGTTCAAAAGACTGCCAACATTCTATAGACAGTTCAAAAGACTGCCAACATTCTAAAGACAATTCAAAAGACTGCCAACATTCTAAAGACAATTCAAAAGACTGCCAACATTCTAAAGACAGTTTAAAAGACTGCCAACATTCTAAAGACTGCCAATATTCTATAGACAGTTCAAAAGACTGCCAACATTCTAAAGACAGTTTAAAAGACTGCCAACATTCTAAAGACAATTCAAAAGACTGCCAACATTCTAAAGACAATTCAAAAGGCTGCCAACATTCTAAAGACAGTTTAAAAGACTGCCAACATTCTAAAGACTGCCAACATTCTATAGACAGTTCAAAAGACTGCCAACATTCTATAGACAGTTCAACAGACTGCCAACATTCTAAAGACAATTCAAAAGACGGCCAACATTCTAAAGACAATTCAAAAGACTGCCAACATTCTAAAGACAATTCAAAAGACTGCCAACATTCTAAAGACAGTTTAAAAGACTGCCAACATTCTAAAGACAATTCAAAAGACTGCCAACATTCTAAAGACAGTTTAAAAGACTGCCAACATTCTAAAGACAATTCAAAAGGCTGCCAACATTCTAAAGACAGTTTAAAAGACTGCCAACATTCTATAGACTGCTAACATTCTATAGACAGTTCAAAAGACTGCCAACATTCTATAGACAGTTCAAAAGACTGCCAACATTCTAAAGACAATTCAAAAGACTGCCAACATTCTAAAGACAATTCAAAAGACTGCCAACATTCTAAAGACAGTTTAAAGACTGCCAACATTCTAAATACAGTTCAAAAGACTGCCAACATTCTAAAGACAATTCAAAAGACTGCCAACATTCTAAAGACAATTCAAAAGGCTGCCAACATTCTAAAGACAATTCAAATGACTGCCAACATTCTAAAGACAATTCAAAAGACTCACAACATTCTAAAGACAGTTTAAAAGACTGCCAACATTCTAAAGACTGCCAACATTCTATAGACAGTTCAAAAGACTGCCAACATTCTATAGACAGTTCAAAAGACTGCCAACATTCTAAAGACAATTCAAAAGACTGCCAACATTCTAAAGACAATTCAAAAGGCTGCCAACATTCTAAAGACAGTTTAAAAGACTGCCAACATTCTAAAGACTGCCAACATTCTAAAGACAATTCAAAAGGCTGCCAACATTCTAAAGACAATTCAAATGACTGCCAACATTCTAAAGACAATTCAAAAGACTCACAACATTCTAAAGACAGTTTAAAAGACTGCCAACATTCTATAGACAGTTCAAAAGACTGCCAACATTCTATAGACAGTTCAAAAGACTGCCAACATTCTAAAGACAATTCAAAAGACTGCCAACATTCTAAAGACAATTCAAAAGGCTGCCAACATTCTAAAGACAGTTTAAAAGACTGCCAACATTCTAAAGACTGCCAACATTCTATAGACAGTACAAAAGACTGCCAACATTCTATAGACAGTTCAAAAGACTGCCAACATTCTAAAGACAATTCAAAAGACTGCCAACATTCTAAAGACAATTCAAAAGACTGCCAACATTCTAAAGACAGTTTAAAAGACTGCCAACATTCTAAAGACAATACAAAAGACTGCCAACATTCTAAAGACAATTCAAAAGACTGCCAACATTCTAAAGACAGTTTAAAAGACTGCCAACATTCTAAAGACAATTCAAAAGACTGCCAACATTCTAAAGACAATTCAAAAGGCTGCCAACATTCTAAAGACAGTTTAAAAGACTGCCAACATTCTAAAGACTGCCAACATTCTATAGACAGTTCAAAAGACTGCCAACATTCTATAGACAGTTCAAAAAACTGCCAACATTCTAAAGACAATTCAAAAGACTGCCAACATTCTAAAGACAATTCAAAAGACTGCCAACATTCTAAAGACAGTTTAAAAGACAGCCAACATTCTAAAGACTGCCAACATTCTAAAGACAGTTCAAAAGACTGCCAACATTCTAAAGACAATTCAAAAGACTGCCAACATTCTAAAGACAGTTTAAAAGACTGCCAACATTCTAAAGACTGCCAACATTCTAAAGACAGTTCAAAAGACTGCCAACATTCTAAAGACAATTCAAAAGACTGCCAACATTCTAAAGACAATTCAAAAGGCTGCCAACATTCTAAAGACAATTCAAAAGACTGCCAACATTCTAAAGACAGTTTAAAAGACTGCCAACATTCTAAAGACTGCCAACATTCTATAGACAGTTCAAAAGACTGCCAACATTCTATAGACAGTTCAAAAGACTGCCAACATTCTAAAGACAATTCAACAGACTGCCAACATTCTAAAGACAATTCAAAAGACTGCCAACATTCTAAAGACAGTTTAAAAGACTGCCAACATTCTAAAGACAATACAAGAGACTGCCAACATTCTAAAGACAATTCAAAAGACTGCCAACATTCTAAAGACAGTTTAAAAGACTGCCAACATTCTAAAGACAGTTTAAAAGACTGCCAACATTCTAAAGACTGCCAACATTCTAAAGACAGTTCAAAAGACTGCCAACATTCTAAAGACAATTCAAAAGACTGCCAACATTCTAAAGACAATTCAAAAGGCTGCCAACATTCTAAAGACAATTCAAATGACTGCCAACATTCTAAAGACAATTCAAAAAACTGCCAACATTCTAAAGACAGTTTAAAAGACTGCCAACATTCTAAAGACAGTTTAAAGACTGCCAACATTCTAAATACAGTTCAAAAGACTGCCAACATTCTAAAGACAATTCAAAAGACTGCCAACATTCTAAAGACAATTCAAATGACTGCCAACATTCTAAAGACAATTCAAAAGACTGTCAACATTCTAAAGACAGTTTAAAAGACTGCCAACATTCTAAAGACTGCCAACATTCTATAGACAGTTCAAAAGACTGCCAACATTCTTTAGACAGTTCAAAAGACTGCCAACATTCTAAAGACAATTCAAAAGACTGCCAACATTCTAAAGACAATTCAAAAGGCTGCCAACATTCTAAAGACAGTTTAAAAGACTGCCAACATTCTAAAGACTGCCAACATTCTATAGACAGTACAAAAGACTGCCAACATTCTATAGACAGTTCAAAAGACTGCCAACATTCTATAGACAGTTCAAAAGACTGCCAACATTCTAAAGACTGCCAACATTCTAAAGACAGTTCAAAAGACTGCCAACATTCTAAAGACAATTCAAAAGACTGCCAACATTCTAAAGACAATTCAAAAGGCTGCAAACATTCTAAAGACAATTCAAATGACTGCCAACATTCTAAAGACAATTCAAAAACCTGCCAACATTCTAAAGACAGTTTAAAAGACTGCCAACATTCTAAAGACTGCCAACATTCTATAGACAGTTCAAAAGACTGCCAACATTCTAAAGACAGTTTAAAAGACTGCCAACATTCTAAAGACAATTCAAAAGACTGCCAACATTCTAAAAACAATTCAAAAGGCTGCCAACATTCTAAAGACAGTTTAAAAGACTGCCAACATTCTAAAGACTGCCAACATTCTATAGACAGTTCAAAAGACTGCCAACATTCTATAGACAGTTCAAAAGACTGCCAACATTCTAAAGACAATTCAAAAGACTGCCAACATTCTAAAGACAATTCAAAAGACTGCCAACATTCTAAAGACAGTTTAAAAGACTGCCAACATTCTAAAGACAATTCAAAAGACTGCCAACATTCTAAAGACAGTTTAAAAGACTGCCAACATTCTAAAGACAATTCAAAAGGCTGCCTCATTCTAAAGACAGTTTAAAAGACTGCCAACATTCTAAAGACTGCCAACATTCTATAGACAGTTCAAAAGACTGCCAACATTCTATAGACAGTTCAAAAGACTGCCAACATTCTATAGACAGTTCAAAAGACTGCCAACATTCTAAAGACAATTCAAAAGACTGCCAACATTCTAAAGACAATTCAAAAGACTGCCAACATTCTAAAGACAGTTTAAAAGACTGCCAACATTCTAAATACTGCCAATATTCTATAGACAGTTCAAAAGACTGCCAACATTCTAAAGACAGTTTAAAAGACTGCCAACATTCTAAAGACAATTCAAAAGACTGCCAACATTCTAAAGACAATTCAAAAGGCTGCCAACATTCTAAAGACAGTTTAAAAGACTGCCAACATTCTAAAGACTGCCAACATTCTATAGACAGTTCAAAAGACTGCCAACATTCTATAGACAGTTCAACAGACTGCCAACATTCTAAAGACAATTCAAAAGACTGCCAACATTCTAAAGACAATTCAAAAGACTGCCAACATTCTAAAGACAATTCAAAAGACTGCCAACATTCTAAAGACAGTTTAAAAGACTGCCAACATTCTAAAGACAATTCAAAAGACTGCCAACATTCTAAAGACAGTTTAAAAGACTGCCAACATTCTAAAGACAATTCAAAAGGCTGCCAACATTCTAAAGACAGTTTAAAAGACTGCCAACATTCTATAGACTGCTAACATTCTATAGACAGTTCAAAAGACTGCCAACATTCTATAGACAGTTCAAAAGACTGCCAACATTCTAAAGACAATTCAAAAGACTGCCAACATTCTAAAGACAATTCAAAAGACTGCCAACATTCTAAAGACAATTCAAAAGACTGCCAACATTCTAAAGACAGTTTAAAAGACTGCCAACATTCTAAAGACAATACAAAAGACTGCCAACATTCTAAAGACAATTCAAAAGACTGCCAACATTCTAAAGACAATTCAAAAGACTGCCAACATTCTAAAGACAGTTTAAAAGACTGCCAGCATTCTAAAGACAATACAAAAGACTGCCAACATTCTAAAGACAATTCAAAAGACTGCCAACATTCTAAAGACAGTTTAAAAGACTGCCAACATTCTAAAGACAATTCAAAAGACTGCCAACATTCTAAAGACAATTCAAAAGGCTGCCAACATTCTAAAGACAGTTTAAAAGACTGCCAACATTCTAAAGACTGCCAACATTCTATAGACAGTTCAAAAGACTGCCAACATTCTATAGACAGTTCAAAAAACTGCCAACATTCTAAAGACAATTCAAAAGGCTGCCAACATTCTAAAGACAATTCAAAAGACTGCCAACATTCTAAAGACAGTTTAAAAGACTGCCAACATTCTAAAGACAATTCAAAAGACTGCCAACATTCTAAAGACAGTTTAAAAGACTGCCAACATTCTAAAGACAATTCAAAAGGCTGCCAACATTCTAAAGACAATTCAAAAGGCTGCCTCATTCTAAAGACAGTTTAAAAGACTGCCAACATTCTAAAGACTGCCAACATTCTATAGACAGTTCAAAAGACTGCCAACATTCTATAGACAGTTCAAAAGACTGCCAACATTCTATAGACAGTTCAAAAGACTGCCAACATTCTAAAGACAATTCAAAAGACTGCCAACATTCTAAAGACAATTCAAAAGACTGCCAACATTCTAAAGACAGTTTAAAAGACTGCCAACATTCTAAATACTGCCAATATTCTATAGACAGTTCAAAAGACTGCCAACATTCTAAAGACAGTTTAAAAGACTGCCAACATTCTAAAGACAATTCAAAAGACTGCCAACATTCTAAAGACAATTCAAAAGGCTGCCAACATTCTAAAGACAGTTTAAAAGACTGCCAACATTCTAAAGACTGCCAACATTCTATAGACAGTTCAAAAGACTGCCAACATTCTATAGACAGTTCAACAGACTGCCAACATTCTAAAGACAATTCAAAAGACTGCCAACATTCTAAAGACAATTCAAAAGACTGCCAACATTCTAAAGACAATTCAAAAGACTGCCAACATTCTAAAGACAGTTTAAAAGACTGCCAACATTCTAAAGACAATTCAAAAGACTGCCAACATTCTAAAGACAGTTTAAAAGACTGCCAACATTCTAAAGACAATTCAAAAGGCTGCCAACATTCTAAAGACAGTTTAAAAGACTGCCAACATTCTATAGACTGCTAACATTCTATAGACAGTTCAAAAGACTGCCAACATTCTATAGACAGTTCAAAAGACTGCCAACATTCTAAAGACAATTCAAAAGACTGCCAACATTCTAAAGACAATTCAAAAGACTGCCAACATTCTAAAGACAATTCAAAAGACTGCCAACATTCTAAAGACAGTTTAAAAGACTGCCAACATTCTAAAGACAATACAAAAGACTGCCAACATTCTAAAGACAATTCAAAAGACTGCCAACATTCTAAAGACAATTCAAAAGACTGCCAACATTCTAAAGACAGTTTAAAAGACTGCCAGCATTCTAAAGACAATACAAAAGACTGCCAACATTCTAAAGACAATTCAAAAGACTGCCAACATTCTAAAGACAGTTTAAAAGACTGCCAACATTCTAAAGACAATTCAAAAGACTGCCAACATTCTAAAGACAATTCAAAAGGCTGCCAACATTCTAAAGACAGTTTAAAAGACTGCCAACATTCTAAAGACTGCCAACATTCTATAGACAGTTCAAAAGACTGCCAACATTCTATAGACAGTTCAAAAAACTGCCAACATTCTAAAGACAATTCAAAAGGCTGCCAACATTCTAAAGACAATTCAAAAGACTGCCAACATTCTAAAGACAGTTTAAAAGACTGCCAACATTCTAAAGACAATTCAAAAGACTGCCAACATTCTAAAGACAGTTTAAAAGACTGCCAACATTCTAAAGACAATTCAAAAGGCTGCCAACATTCTAAAGACAGTTTAAAAGACTGCCAACATACTATAGACTGCCAACATTCTATAGACAATTCAAAAGACTGCCAACATTCTATAGACAGTTCAAAAGACTGCCAAAATTCTAAAGACAATTCAAAAGACTGCCAACATTCTAAAAACAATTCAAAAGACTGCCAACATTCTAAAGACAGTTTAAAAGACTGCCAACATTCTAAAGACTGCCAACATTCTAAAGACAGTTCAAAAGACTGCCAACATTCTAAAGACAATTCAAAAGACTGCCAACATTCTAAAGACAATTCAAAAGGCTGCCAACATTCTAAAGACAATTCAAATGACTGCCAACATTCTAAAGAAAATTCAAAAAACTGCCAACATTCTAAAGACAGTTTAAAAGACTGCCAACATTCTAAAGACAGTTTAAAAGACTGCCAACATTCTAAAGACAGTTTAAAGACTGCCAACATTCTAAATACAGTTCAAAAGACTGCCAACATTCTAAAGACAATTCAAAAGACTGCCAACATTCTAAAGACAATTCAAAAGGCTGCCAACATTCTAAAGACAATTCAAATGACTGCCAACATTCTAAAGACAATTCAACAGACTGCCAACATTCTAAAGACAATTCAAAAGACTGCCAACATTCTAAAGACAATTCAAAAGACTGCCAACATTCTAAAGACAGTTTAAAAGACTGCCAACATTCTAAAGACTGCCAACATTCTATAGACAGTTCAAAAGACTGCCAACATTCTAAAGACAATTCAAAAGACTGCCAACATTCTAAAGACAGTTTAAAAGACTGCCAACATTCTAAAGACTGCCAACATTCTAAACACAGTTCAAAAGACTGCCAACATTCTAAAGACAATTCAAAAGACTGCCAACATTCTAAAGACAATTCAAAAGGCTGCAAACATTCTAAAGACAATTCAAATGACTGCCAACATTCTAAAGACTATTCAAAAACCTGCCAACATTCTAAAGACAGTTTAAAAGACTGCCAACATTCTAAAGACTGCCAACATTCTATAGACAGTTCAAAAGACTGCCAACATTCTAAAGACAATTCAAAAGACTGCCAACATTCTAAAGACAATTCAAAAGGCTGCCAACATTCTAAAGACAGTTTAAAAGCCTGCCAACATTCTAAAGACTGCAAACATTCTATAGACAGTACAAAAGACTGCCAACATTCTATAGACAGTTCAAAAGACTGCCAACATTCTAAAGACAATTCAAAAGACTGCCAACATTCTAAAGACAATTCAAAAGACTGCCAACATTCTAAAGACAATTCAAAAGACTGCCAACATTCTAAAGACTGCCAACATTCTAAAGACAGTTCAAAAGACTGCCAACATTCTAAAGACAATTCAAAAGACTGCCAACATTCTAAAGACAATTCAAAAGGCTGCCAACATTCTAAAGACAGTTTAAATGACTGCCAACATTCTAAAGACTGCCAACATTCTATAGACAGTACAAAAGACTGCCAACATTCTATAGACAGTTCAAAAGACTGCCAACATTCTATAGACAGTTCAAAAGACTGCCAACATTCTAAAGACTGCCAACATTCTAAAGACAGTTCAAAAGACTGCCAACATTCTAAAGACAATTCAAAAGACTGCCAACATTCTAAAGACAATTCAAAAGGCTGCAAACATTCTAAAGACAATTCAAATGACTGCCAACATTCTAAAGACAATTCAAAAACCTGCCTACATTCTAAAGACAGTTTAAAAGACTGCCAACATTCTAAAGACTGCCAACATTCTATAGACAGTTCAAAAGACTGCCAACATTCTAAAGACAGTTTAAAAGACTGCCAACATTCTAAAGACAATTCAAAAGACTGCCAACATTCTAAAAACAATTCAAAAGGCTGCCAACATTCTAAAGACAGTTTAAAAGACTGCCAACATTCTAAAGACTGCCAACATTCTATAGACAGTTCAAAAGACTGCCAACATTCTATAGACAGTTCAAAAGACTGCCAACATTCTAAAGACAATTCAAAAGACTGCCAACATTCTAAAGACAATTCAAAAGACTGCCAACATTCTAAAGACAATTCAAAAGACTGCCAACATTCTAAAGACAGTTTAAAAGACTGCCAACATTCTAAAGACAATTCAAAAGACTGCCAACATTCTAAAGACAGTTTAAAAGACTGCCAACATTCTAAAGACAATTCAAAAGGCTGCCAACATTCTAAAGACAGTTTAAAAGACTGCCAACATTCTAAAGACTGCCAACATTCTATAGACAGTTCAAAAGACTGCCAACATTCTATAGACAGTTCAAAAGACTGCCAACATTCTAAAGACAATTCAAAAGACTGCCAACATTCTAAAGACAATTCAAAAGACTGCCAACATTCTAAAGACAGTTTAAAAGACTGCCAACATTCTAAAGACTGCCAATATTCTATAGACAGTTCAAAAGACTGCCAACATTCTAAAGACAGTTTAAAAGACTGCCAACATTCTAAAGACAATTCAAAAGACTGCCAACATTCTAAAGACAATTCAAAAGGCTGCCAACATTCTAAAGACAGTTTAAAAGACTGCCAACATTCTAAAGACTGCCAACATTCTATAGACAGTTCAAAAGACTGCCAACATTCTATAGACAGTTCAACAGACTGCCAACATTCTAAAGACAATTCAAAAGACGGCCAACATTCTAAAGACAATTCAAAAGACTGCCAACATTCTAAAGACAATTCAAAAGACTGCCAACATTCTAAAGACAGTTTAAAAGACTGCCAACATTCTAAAGACAATTCAAAAGACTGCCAACATTCTAAAGACAGTTTAAAAGACTGCCAACATTCTAAAGACAATTCAAAAGGCTGCCAGCATTCTAAAGACAGTTTAAAAGACTGCCAACATTCTATAGACTGCTAACATTCTATAGACAGTTCAAAAGACTGCCAACATTCTATAGACAGTTCAAAAGACTGCCAACATTCTAAAGACAATTCAAAAGACTGCCAACATTCTAAAGACAATTCAAAAGACTGCCAACATTCTAAAGACAGTTTAAAGACTGCCAACATTCTAAATACAGTTCAAAAGACTGCCAACATTCTAAAGACAATTCAAAAGACTGCCAACATTCTAAAGACAATTCAAAAGGCTGCCAACATTCTAAAGACAATTCAAATGACTGCCAACATTCTAAAGACAATTCAAAAGACTCACAACATTCTAAAGACAGTTTAAAAGACTGCCAACATTCTAAAGACTGCCAACATTCTATAGATAGTTCAAAAGACTGCCAACATTCTATAGACAGTTCAAAAGACTGCCAACATTCTAAAGACAATTCAAAAGACTGCCAACATTCTAAAGACAATTCAAAAGGCTGCCAACATTCTAAAGACAGTTTAAAAGACTGCCAACATTCTAAAGACTGCCAACATTCTAAAGACAATTCAAAAGGCTGCCAACATTCTAAAGACAATTCAAATGACTGCCAACATTCTAAAGACAATTCAAAAGACTCACAACATTCTAAAGACAGTTTAAAAGACTGCCAACATTCTATAGACAGTTCAAAAGACTGCCAACATTCTATAGACAGTTCAAAAGACTGCCAACATTCTAAAGACAATTCAAAAGACTGCCAACATTCTAAAGACAATTCAAAAGGCTGCCAACATTCTAAAGACAGTTTAAAAGACTGCCAACATTCTAAAGACTGCCAACATTCTATAGACAGTACAAAAGACTGCCAACATTCTATAGACAGTTCAAAAGACTGCCAACATTCTAAAGACAATTCAAAAGACTGCCAACATTCTAAAGACAATTCAAAAGACTGCCAACATTCTAAAGACAGTTTAAAAGACTGCCAACATTCTAAAGACAATACAAAAGACTGCCAACATTCTAAAGACAATTCAAAAGACTGCCAACATTCTAAAGACAGTTTAAAAGACTGCCAACATTCTAAAGACAATTCAAAAGACTGCCAACATTCTAAAGACAATTCAAAAGGCTGCCAACATTCTAAAGACAGTTTAAAAGACTGCCAACATTCTAAAGACTGCCAACATTCTATAGACAGTTCAAAAGACTGCCAACATTCTATAGACAGTTCAAAAAACTGCCAACATTCTAAAGACAATTCAAAAGACTGCCAACATTCTAAAGACAATTCAAAAGACTGCCAACATTCTAAAGACAGTTTAAAAGACAGCCAACATTCTAAAGACTGCCAACATTCTAAAGACAGTTCAAAAGACTGCCAACATTCTAAAGACAATTCAAAAGACTGCCAACATTCTAAAGACAGTTTAAAAGACTGCCAACATTCTAAAGACTGCCAACATTCTAAAGACAGTTCAAAAGACTGCCAACATTCTAAAGACAATTCAAAAGACTGCCAACATTCTAAAGACAATTCAAAAGGCTGCCAACATTCTAAAGACAATTCAAAAGACTGCCAACATTCTAAAGACAGTTTAAAAGACTGCCAACATTCTAAAGACTGCCAACATTCTATAGACAGTTCAAAAGACTGCCAACATTCTATAGACAGTTCAAAAGACTGCCAACATTCTAAAGACAATTCAACAGACTGCCAACATTCTAAAGACAATTCAAAAGACTGCCAACATTCTAAAGACAGTTTAAAAGACTGCCAACATTCTAAAGACAATACAAGAGACTGCCAACATTCTAAAGACAATTCAAAAGACTGCCAACATTCTAAAGACAGTTTAAAAGACTGCCAACATTCTAAAGACAGTTTAAAAGACTGCCAACATTCTAAAGACTGCCAACATTCTAAAGACAGTTCAAAAGACTGCCAACATTCTAAAGACAATTCAAAAGACTGCCAACATTCTAAAGACAATTCAAAAGGCTGCCAACATTCTAAAGACAATTCAAATGACTGCCAACATTCTAAAGACAATTCAAAAAACTGCCAACATTCTAAAGACAGTTTAAAAGACTGCCAACATTCTAAAGACAGTTTAAAGACTGCCAACATTCTAAATACAGTTCAAAAGACTGCCAACATTCTAAAGACAATTCAAAAGACTGCCAACATTCTAAAGACAGTTCAAATGACTGCCCACATTCTAAAGACAATTCAAAAGACTGTCAACATTCTAAAGACAGTTTAAAAGACTGCCAACATTCTAAAGACTGCCAACATTCTATAGACAGTTCAAAAGACTGCCAACATTCTTTAGACAGTTCAAAAGACTGCCAACATTCTAAAGACAATTCAAAAGACTGCCAACATTCTAAGGACAATTCAAAAGGCTGCCAACATTCTAAAGACAGTTTAAAAGACTGCCAACATTCTAAAGACTGCCAACATTCTATAGACAGTACAAAAGACTGCCAACATTCTATAGACAGTTCAAAAGACTGCCAACATTCTATAGACAGTTCAAAAGACTGCCAACATTCTAAAGACTGCCAACATTCTAAAGACAGTTCAAAAGACTGCCAACATTCTAAAGACAATTCAAAAGACTGCCAACATTCTAAAGACAATTCAAAAGGCTGCAAACATTCTAAAGACAATTCAAATGACTGCCAACATTCTAAAGACAGTTTAAAAGACTGCCAACATTCTAAAGACTGCCAACATTCTATAGACAGTTCAAAAGACTGCCAACATTCTAAAGACAGTTTAAAAGACTGCCAACATTCTAAAGACAATTCAAAAGACTGCCAACATTCTAAAAACAATTCAAAAGGCTGCCAACATTCTAAAGACAGTTTAAAAGACTGCCAACATTCTAAAGACTGCCAACATTCTATAGACAGTTCAAAAGACTGCCAACATTCTATAGACAGTTCAAAAGACTGCCAACATTCTAAAGACAATTCAAAAGACTGCCAACATTCTAAAGACAATTCAAAAGACTGCCAACATTCTAAAGACAGTTTAAAAGACTGCCAACATTCTAAAGACAATTCAAAAGACTGCCAACATTCTAAAGACAGTTTAAAAGACTGCCAACATTCTAAAGACAATTCAAAAGGCTGCCTCATTCTAAAGACAGTTTAAAAGACTGCCAACATTCTAAAGACTGCCAACATTCTATAGACAGTTCAAAAGACTGCCAACATTCTATAGACAGTTCAAAAGACTGCCAACATTCTATAGACAGTTCAAAAGACTGCCAACATTCTAAAGACAATTCAAAAGACTGCCAACATTCTAAAGACAATTCAAAAGACTGCCAACATTCTAAAGACAGTTTAAAAGACTGCCAACATTCTAAATACTGCCAATATTCTATAGACAGTTCAAAAGACTGCCAACATTCTAAAGACAGTTTAAAAGACTGCCAACATTCTAAAGACAATTCAAAAGACTGCCAACATTCTAAAGACAATTCAAAAGGCTGCCAACATTCTAAAGACAGTTTAAAAGACTGCCAACATTCTAAAGACTGCCAACATTCTATAGACAGTTCAAAAGACTGCCAACATTCTATAGACAGTTCAACAGACTGCCAACATTCTAAAGACAATTCAAAAGACTGCCAACATTCTAAAGACAATTCAAAAGACTGCCAACATTCTAAAGACAATTCAAAAGACTGCCAACATTCTAAAGACAGTTTAAAAGACTGCCAACATTCTAAAGACAATTCAAAAGACTGCCAACATTCTAAAGACAGTTTAAAAGACTGCCAACATTCTAAAGACAATTCAAAAGGCTGCCAACATTCTAAAGACAGTTTAAAAGACTGCCAACATTCTATAGACTGCTAACATTCTATAGACAGTTCAAAAGACTGCCAACATTCTATAGACAGTTCAAAAGACTGCCAACATTCTAAAGACAATTCAAAAGACTGCCAACATTCTAAAGACAATTCAAAAGACTGCCAACATTCTAAAGACAATTCAAAAGACTGCCAACATTCTAAAGACAGTTTAAAAGACTGCCAACATTCTAAAGACAATACAAAAGACTGCCAACATTCTAAAGACAATTCAAAAGACTGCCAACATTCTAAAGACAATTCAAAAGACTGCCAACATTCTAAAGACAGTTTAAAAGACTGCCAGCATTCTAAAGACAATACAAAAGACTGCCAACATTCTAAAGACAATTCAAAAGACTGCCAACATTCTAAAGACAGTTTAAAAGACTGCCAACATTCTAAAGACAATTCAAAAGACTGCCAACATTCTAAAGACAATTCAAAAGGCTGCCAACATTCTAAAGACAGTTTAAAAGACTGCCAACATTCTAAAGACTGCCAACATTCTATAGACAGTTCAAAAGACTGCCAACATTCTATAGACAGTTCAAAAAACTGCCAACATTCTAAAGACAATTCAAAAGGCTGCCAACATTCTAAAGACAATTCAAAAGACTGCCAACATTCTAAAGACAGTTTAAAAGACTGCCAACATTCTAAAGACAATTCAAAAGACTGCCAACATTCTAAAGACAGTTTAAAAGACTGCCAACATTCTAAAGACAATTCAAAAGGCTGCCAACATTCTAAAGACAGTTTAAAAGACTGCCAACATACTATAGACTGCCAACATTCTATAGACAATTCAAAAGACTGCCAACATTCTATAGACAGTTCAAAAGACTGCCAAAATTCTAAAGACAATTCAAAAGACTGCCAACATTCTAAAGACAATTCAAAAGACTGCCAACATTCTAAAGACAGTTTAAAAGACTGCCAACATTCTAAAGACTGCCAACATTCTAAAGACAGTTCAAAAGACTGCCAACATTCTAAAGACAATTCAAAAGGCTGCCAACATTCTAAAGACAATTCAAATGACTGCCAACATTCTAAAGAAAATTCAAAAAACTGCCAACATTCTAAAGACAGTTTAAAAGACTGCCAACATTCTAAAGACAGTTTAAAAGACTGCCAACATTCTAAAGACAGTTTAAAGACTGCCAACATTCTAAATACAGTTCAAAAGACTGCCAACATTCTAAAGACAATTCAAAAGACTGCCAACATTCTAAAGACAATTCAAAAGGCTGCCAACATTCTAAAGACAATTCAAATGACTGCCAACATTCTAAAGACAATTCAACAGACTGCCAACATTCTAAAGACAATTCAAAAGACTGCCAACATTCTAAAGACAATTCAAAAGACTGCCAACATTCTAAAGACAGTTTAAAAGACTGCCAACATTCTAAAGACTGCCAACATTCTATAGACAGTTCAAAAGACTGCCAACATTCTAAAGACAATTCAAAAGACTGCCAACATTCTAAAGACAGTTTAAAAGACTGCCAACATTCTAAAGACTGCCAACATTCTAAACACAGTTCAAAAGACTGCCAACATTCTAAAGACAATTCAAAAGACTGCCAACATTCTAAAGACAATTCAAAAGGCTGCAAACATTCTAAAGACAATTCAAATGACTGCCAACATTCTAAAGACTATTCAAAAACCTGCCAACATTCTAAAGACAGTTTAAAAGACTGCCAACATTCTAAAGACTGCCAACATTCTATAGACAGTTCAAAAGACTGCCAACATTCTAAAGACAATTCAAAAGACTGCCAACATTCTAAAGACAATTCAAAAGGCTGCCAACATTCTAAAGACAGTTTAAAAGCCTGCCAACATTCTAAAGACTGCAAACATTCTATAGACAGTACAAAAGACTGCCAACATTCTATAGACAGTTCAAAAGACTGCCAACATTCTAAAGACAATTCAAAAGACTGCCAACATTCTAAAGACAATTCAAAAGACTGCCAACATTCTAGAGACAATTCAAAAGACTGCCAACATTCTAAAGACAGTTTAAAAGACTGCCAACATTCTAAAGACAATTCAAAAGACTGCCAACATTCTAAAGACAGTTCAAAAGACTGCCAACATTCTAAAGACAATTCAAAAGACTGCCAACATTCTAAAGACAATTCAAAAGGCTACAAACATTCTAAAGACAATTCAAATGACTGCCAACATTCTAAAGACAATTCAAAAGGCTGCCAACATTCTAAAGACAGTTTAAAAGACTGCCAACATTCTAAAGACTGCCAACATTCTATAGACAGTTCAAAAGACTGCCAACATTCTATAGACATTACAAAAGACTGCCAACATTCTAAAGACAATTCAAAAGACTGCCAACATTCTAAAGACAATTCAAAAGACTGCCAACATTCTAAAGACAATTCAAAAGACTGCCAACATTCTAAAGACAGTTTAAAAGACTGCCAACATTCTAAAGACAATTCAAAAGACTGCCAACATTCTAAAGACAGTTTAAAAGACTGCCAACATTCTAAAGACAATTCAAAAGGCTGCCAACATTCTAAAGACAGTTTAAAAGACTGCCAACATTCTAAAGACTGCCAACATTCTATAGACAGTTCAAAAGACTGCCAACATTCTATAGACAGTTCAAAAGACTGCCAACATTCTAAAGACAATTCAAAAGACTGCCAACATTCTAAAGACAATTCAAAAGACTGCCAACATTCTAAAGACAGTTTAAAAGACTGCCAACATTCTAAAGACTGCCAATATTCTATAGACAGTTCAAAAGACTGCCAACATTCTAAAGACAGTTTAAAAGACTGCCAACATTCTAAAGACAATTCAAAAGACTGCCAACATTCTAAAGACAATTCAAAAGGCTGCCAACATTCTAAAGACAGTTTAAAAGACTGCCAACATTCTAAAGACTGCCAACATTCTATAGACAGTTCAAAAGACTGCCAACATTCTATAGACAGTTCAACAGACTGCCAACATTCTAAAGACAATTCAAAAGACTGCCAACATTCTAAAGACAATTCAAAAGACTGCCAACATTCTAAAGACAATTCAAAAGACTGCCAACATTCTAAAGACAGTTTAAAAGACTGCCAACATTCTAAAGACAATTCAAAAGACTGCCAACATTCTAAAGACAGTTTAAAAGACTGCCAACATTCTAAAGACAATTCAAAAGGCTGCCAACATTCTAAAGACAGTTTAAAAGACTGCCAACATTCTATAGACTGCTAACATTCTATAGACAGTTCAAAAGACTGCCAACATTCTATAGACAGTTCAAAAGACTGCCAACATTCTAAAGACAATTCAAAAGACTGCCAACATTCTAAAGACAATTCAAAAGACTGCCAACATTCTAAAGACAGTTTAAAGACTGCCAACATTCTAAATACAGTTCAAAAGACTGCCAACATTCTAAAGACAATTCAAAAGACTGCCAACATTCTAAAGACAATTCAAAAGGCTGCCAACATTCTAAAGACAATTCAAATGACTGCCAACATTCTAAAGACAATTCAAAAGACTCACAACATTCTAAAGACAGTTTAAAAGACTGCCAACATTCTAAAGACTGCCAACATTCTATAGACAGTTCAAAAGACTGCCAACATTCTATAGACAGTTCAAAAGACTGCCAACATTCTAAAGACAATTCAAAAGACTGCCAACATTCTAAAGACAATTCAAAAGGCTGCCAACATTCTAAAGACAGTTTAAAAGACTGCCAACATTCTAAAGACTGCCAACATTCTAAAGACAATTCAAAAGGCTGCCAACATTCTAAAGACAATTCAAATGACTGCCAACATTCTAAAGACAATTCAAAAGACTCACAACATTCTAAAGACAGTTTAAAAGACTGCCAACATTCTAAAGACTGCCAACATTCTATAGACAGTTCAAAAGACTGCCAACATTCTATAGACAGTTCAAAAGACTGCCAACATTCTAAAGACAATTCAAAAGACTGCCAACATTCTAAAGACAATTCAAAAGGCTGCCAACATTCTAAAGACAGTTTAAAAGACTGCCAACATTCTAAAGACTGCCAACATTCTATGGACAGTACAAAAGACTGCCAACATTCTATAGACAGTTCAAAAGACTGCCAACATTCTAAAGACAATTCAAAAGACTGCCAACATTCTAAAGACAATTCAAAAGACTGCCAACATTCTAAAGACAATTCAAAAGACTGCCAACATTCTAAAGACAGTTTAAAAGACTGCCAACATTCTAAAGACAATACAAAAGACTGCCAACATTCTAAAGACAATTCAAAAGACTGCCAACATTCTAAAGACAGTTTAAAAGACTGCCAACATTCTAAAGACAATTCAAAAGACTGCCAACATTCTAAAGACAATTCAAAAGGCTGCCAACATTCTAAAGACAGTTTAAAAGACTGCCAACATTCTAAAGACTGCCAACATTCTATAGACAGTTCAAAAGACTGCCAACATTCTATAGACAGTTCAAAAAACTGCCAACATTCTAAAGACAATTCAAAAGACTGCCAACATTCTAAAGACAATTCAAAAGACTGCCAACATTCTAAAGACAGTTTAAAAGACAGCCAACATTCTAAAGACTGCCAACATTCTAAAGACAGTTCAAAAGACTGCCAACATTCTAAAGACAATTCAAAAGACTGCCAACATTCTAAAGACAGTTTAAAAGACTGCCAACATTCTAAAGACTGCCAACATTCTAAAGACAGTTCAAAAGACTGCCAACATTCTAAAGACAATTCAAAAGACTGCCAACATTCTAAAGACAATTCAAAAGGCTGCCAACATTCTAAAGACAATTCAAAAGACTGCCAACATTCTAAAGACAGTTTAAAAGACTGCCAACATTCTAAAGACTGCCAACATTCTATAGACAGTTCAAAAGACTGCCAACATTCTATAGACAGTTCAAAAGACTGCCAACATTCTAAAGACAATTCAACAGACTGCCAACATTCTAAAGACAATTCAAAAGACTGCCAACATTCTAAAGACAGTTTAAAAGACTGCCAACATTCTAAAGACAATACAAAAGACTGCCAACATTCTAAAGACAATTCAAAAGACTGCCAACATTCTAAAGACAGTTTAAAAGACTGCTAACATTCTATAGACAGTTCAAAAGACTGCCAACATTCTATAGACAGTTCAAAAGACTGCCAACATTCTAAAGACAATTCAAAAGACTGCCAACATTCTAAAGACAATTCAAAAGACTGCCAACATACTAAAGACAGTTTAAAAGACTGCCAACATTCTAAAGACTGCCAACATTCTAAAGACAGTTCAAAAGACTGCCAACATTCTAAAGACAATTCAAAAGACTGCCAACATTCTAAAGACAATTCAAAAGGCTGCCAACATTCTAAAGACAATTCAAATGACTGCCAACATTCTAAAGACAATTCAAAAAACTGCCAACATTCTAAAGACAGTTTAAAAGACTGCCAACATTCTAAAGACAGTTTAAAGACTGCCAACATTCTAAATACAGTTCAAAAGACTGCCAACATTCTAAAGACAATTCAAAAGACTGCCAACATTCTAAAGACAATTCAAATGACTGCCAACATTCTAAAGACAATTCAAAAGACTGTCAACATTCTAAAGACAGTTTAAAAGACTGCCAACATTCTAAAGACTGCCAACATTCTATAGACAGTTCAAAAGACTGCCAACATTCTTTAGACAGTTCAAAAGACTGCCAACATTCTAAAGACAATTCAAAAGACTGCCAACATTCTAAAGACAATTCAAAAGGCTGCCAACATTCTAAAGACAATTCAAAAGACTGCCAACATTCTAAAGACAGTTTAAAAGACTGCCAACATTCTAAAGACTGCCAACATTCTATAGACAGTTCAAAAGACTGCCAACATTCTATAGACAGTTCAAAAGACTGCCAACATTCTAAAGACAATTCAACAGACTGCCAACATTCTAAAGACAATTCAAAAGACTGCCAACATTCTAAAGACAGTTTAAAAGACTGCCAACATTCTAAAGACAATACAAAAGACTGCCAACATTCTAAAGACAATTCAAAAGACTGCCAACATTCTAAAGACAGTTTAAAAGACTGCTAACATTCTATAGACAGTTCAAAAGACTGCCAACATTCTAAAGACTGCCAACATTCTATAGACAGTTCAAAAGACTGCCAACATTCTATAGACAGTTCAAAAGACTGCCAACATTCTAAAGACAATTCAACAGACTGCCAACATTCTAAAGACAATTCAAAAGACTGCCAACATTCTAAAGACAGTTTAAAAGACTGCCAACATTCTAAAGACAATTCAAAAGACTGCCAACATTCTAAAGACAATTCAAAAGGCTGCCAACATTCTAAAGACAGTTTAAAAGACTGCCAACATTCTAAAGACTGCCAACATTCTATAGACAGTACAAAAGACTGCCAACATTCTATAGACAGTTCAAAAGACTGCCAACATTCTAAAGACAATTCAAAAGACTGCCAACATTCTAAAGACAATTCAAAAGACTGCCAACATTCTAAAGACAATTCAAAAGACTGCCAACATTCTAAAGACAGTTTAAAAGACTGCCAACATTCTAAAGACAATACAAAAGACTGCCAACATTCTAAAGACAATTCAAAAGACTGCCAACATTCTAAAGACAGTTTAAAAGACTGCCAACATTCTAAAGACAATTCAAAAGACTGCCAACATTCTAAAGACAATTCAAAAGGCTGCCAACATTCTAAAGACAGTTTAAAAGACTGCCAACATTCTAAAGACTGCCAACATTCTATAGATAGTTCAAAAGACTGCCAACATTCTATAGACAGTTCAAAAAACTGCCAACATTCTAAAGACAATTCAAAAGACTGCCAACATTCTAAAGACAATTCAAAAGACTGCCAACATTCTAAAGACAGTTTAAAAGACAGCCAACATTCTAAAGACTGCCAACATTCTAAAGACAGTTCAAAAGACTGCCAACATTCTAAAGACAATTCAAAAGACTGCCAACATTCTAAAGACAGTTTAAAAGACTGCCAACATTCTAAAGACTGCCAACATTCTAAAGACAGTTCAAAAGACTGCCAACATTCTAAAGACAATTCAAAAGACTGCCAACATTCTAAAGACAATTCAAAAGGCTGCCAACATTCTAAAGACAATTCAAAAGACTGCCAACATTCTAAAGACAGTTTAAAAGACTGCCAACATTCTAAAGACTGCCAACATTCTATAGACAGTTCAAAAGACTGCCAACATTCTATAGACAGTTCAAAAGACTGCCAACATTCTAAAGACAATTCAACAGACTGCCAACATTCTAAAGACAATTCAAAAGACTGCCAACATTCTAAAGACAGTTTAAAAGACTGCCAACATTCTAAAGACAATACAAAAGACTGCCAACATTCTAAAGACAATTCAAAAGACTGCCAACATTCTAAAGACAGTTTAAAAGACTGCTAACATTCTATAGACAGTTCAAAAGACTGCCAACATTCTATAGACAGTTCAAAAGACTGCCAACATTCTAAAGACAATTCAAAAGACTGCCAACATTCTAAAGACAATTCAAAAGACTGCCAACATACTAAAGACAGTTTAAAAGACTGCCAACATTCTAAAGACAGTTCAAAAGACTGCCAACAGTCTAAAGACAATTCAAAAGACTGCCAACATTCTAAAGACAATTCAAAAGGCTGCCAACATTCTAAAGACAATTCAAATGACTGCCAACATTCTAAAGACAATTCAAAAAACTGCCAACATTCTAAAGACAGTTTAAAAGACTGCCAACATTCTAAAGACAGTTTAAAGACTGCCAACATTCTAAATACAGTTCAAAAGACTGCCAACATTCTAAAGACAATTCAAAAGACTGCCAACATTCTAAAGACTGCCAACATTCTATAGACAGTTCAAAAGACTGCCAACATTCTTTAGACAGTTCAAAAGACTGCCAACATTCTAAAGACAATTCAAAAGACTGCCAACATTCTAAAGACAATTCAAAAGGCTGCCAACATTCTAAAGACAGTTTAAAAGACTGCCAACATTCTAAAGACTGCCAACATTCTATAGACAGTACAAAAGACTGCCAACATTCTATAGACAGTTCAAAAGACTGCCAACATTCTATAGACAGTTCAAAAGACTGCCAACATTCTAAAGACTGCCAACATTCTAAAGACAGTTCAAAAGACTGCCAACATTCTAAAGACAATTCAAAAGACTGCCAACATTCTAAAGACAATTCAAAAGGCTGCAAACATTCTAAAGACAATTCAAATGACTGCCAACATTCTAAAGACAATTCAAAAACCTGCCAACATTCTAAAGACAGTTTAAAAGACTGCCAACATTCTAAAGACTGCCAACATTCTATAGACAGTTCAAAAGACTGCCAACATTCTAAAGACAGTTTAAAAGACTGCCAACATTCTAAAGACAATTCAAAAGACTGCCAACATTCTAAAAACAATTCAAAAGGCTGCCAACATTCTAAAGACAGTTTAAAAGACTGCCAACATTCTAAAGACTGCCAACATTCTATAGACAGTTCAAAAGACTGCCAACATTCTATAGACAGTTCAAAAGACTGCCAACATTCTAAAGACAATTCAAAAGACTGCCAACATTCTAAAGACAATTCAAAAGACTGCCAACATTCTAAAGACAGTTTAAAAGACTGCCAACATTCTAAAGACAATTCAAAAGACTGCCAACATTCTAAAGACAGTTTAAAAGACTGCCAACATTCTAAAGACAATTCAAAAGGCTGCCAACATTCTAAAGACAGTTTAAAAGACTGCCAACATTCTAAAGACTGCCAACATTCTATAGACAGTTCAAAAGACTGCCAACATTCTATAGACAGTTCAAAAGACTGCCAACATTCTATAGACAGTTCAAAAGACTGCCAACATTCTAAAGACAATTCAAAAGACTGCCAACATTCTAAAGACAATTCAAAAGACTGCCAACATTCTAAAGACAGTTTAAAAGACTGCCAACATTCTAAATACTGCCAATATTCTATAGACAGTTCAAAAGACTGCCAACATTCTAAAGACAGTTTAAAAGACTGCCAACATTCTAAAGACAATTCAAAAGACTGCCAACATTCTAAAGACAATTCAAAAGGCTGCCAACATTCTAAAGACAGTTTAAAAGACTGCCAACATTCTAAAGACTGCCAACATTCTATAGACAGTTCAAAAGACTGCCAACATTCTATAGACAGTTCAACAGACTGCCAACATTCTAAAGACAATTCAAAAGACTGCCAACATTCTAAAGACAATTCAAAAGACTGCCAACATTCTAAAGACAATTCAAAAGACTGCCAACATTCTAAAGACAGTTTAAAAGACTGCCAACATTCTAAAGACAATTCAAAAGACTGCCAACATTCTAAAGACAGTTTAAAAGACTGCCAACATTCTAAAGACAATTCAAAAGGCTGCCAACATTCTAAAGACAGTTTAAAAGACTGCCAACATTCTATAGACTGCTAACATTCTATAGACAGTTCAAAAGACTGCCAACATTCTATAGACAGTTCAAAAGACTGCCAACATTCTAAAGACAATTCAAAAGACTGCCAACATTCTAAAGACAATTCAAAAGACTGCCAACATTCTATAGACAGTTCAAAAGACTGCCAACATTCTATAGACAGTTCAAAAGACTGCCAACATTCTATAGACAGTTCAAAAGACTGCCAACATTCTAAAGACAATTCAAAAGACTGCCAACATTCTAAAGACAATTCAAAAGACTGCCAACATTCTAAAGACAGTTTAAAAGACTGCCAGCATTCTAAAGACAATACAAAAGACTGCCAACATTCTAAAGACAATTCAAAAGACTGCCAACATTCTAAAGACAGTTTAAAAGACTGCCAACATTCTAAAGACAATTCAAAAGACTGCCAACATTCTAAAGACAATTCAAAAGGCTGCCAACATTCTAAAGACAGTTTAAAAGACTGCCAACATTCTAAAGACTGCCAACATTCTATAGACAGTTCAAAAGACTGCCAACATTCTATAGACAGTTCAAAAAACTGCCAACATTCTAAAGACAATTCAAAAGACTGCCAACATTCTAAAGACAATTCAAAAGACTGCCAACATTCTATAGACAGTTCAAAAGACTGCCAAAATTCTAAAGACAATTCAAAAGACTGCCAACATTCTAAAGACAATTCAAAAGACTGCCAACATTCTAAAGACAGTTTAAAAGACTGCCAACATTCTAAAGACTGCCAACATTCTAAAGACAGTTCAAAAGACTGCCAACATTCTAAAGACAATTCAAAAGACTGCCAACATTCTAAAGACAATTCAAAAGGCTGCCAACATTCTAAAGACAATTCAAATGACTGCCAACATTCTAAAGAAAATTCAAAAAACTGCCAACATTCTAAAGACAGTTTAAAAGACTGCCAACATTCTAAAGACAGTTTAAAGACTGCCAACATTCTAAATACAGTTCAAAAGACTGCCAACATTCTAAAGACAATTCAAAAGACTGCCAACATTCTAAAGACAATTCAAAAGGCTGCCAACATTCTAAAGACAATTCAAATGACTGCCAACATTCTAAAGACAATTCAACAGACTGCCAACATTCTAAAGACAATTCAAAAGACTGCCAACATTCTAAAGACAATTCAAAAGACTGCCAACATTCTAAAGACATTTTAAAAGACTGCCAACATTCTAAAGACAATTCAAAAGACTGCCAACATTCTAAAGACAATTCAAAAGACTGCCAACATTCTAAAGACAATTCAAAAGACTGCCAACATTCTAAAGACAGTTTAAAAGACTGCCAACATTCTAAAGACAATTCAAAAGACTGCCAACATTCTAAAGACAGTTTAAAAGACTGCCAACATTCTAAAGACAATTCAAAAGGCTGCCAACATTCTAAAGACAGTTTAAAAGACTGCCAACATTCTATAGACTGCTAACATTCTATAGACAGTTCAAAAGACTGCCAACATTCTATAGACAGTTCAAAAGACTGCCAACATTCTAAAGACAATTCAAAAGACTGCCAACATTCTAAAGACAATTCAAAAGACTGCCAACATTCTAAAGACAATTCAAAAGACTGCCAACATTCTAAAGACAGTTTAAAAGACTGCCAACATTCTAAAGACAATACAAAAGACTGCCAACATTCTAAAGACAATTCAAAAGACTGCCAACATTCTAAAGACAATTCAAAAGACTGCCAACATTCTAAAGACAGTTTAAAAGACTGCCAGCATTCTAAAGACAATACAAAAGACTGCCAACATTCTAAAGACAATTCAAAAGACTGCCAACATTCTAAAGACAGTTTAAAAGACTGCCAACATTCTAAAGACAATTCAAAAGACTGCCAACATTCTAAAGACAATTCAAAAGGCTGCCAACATTCTAAAGACAGTTTAAAAGACTGCCAACATTCTAAAGACTGCCAACATTCTATAGACAGTTCAAAAGACTGCCAACATTCTATAGACAGTTCAAAAAACTGCCAACATTCTAAAGACAATTCAAAAGACTGCCAACATTCTAAAGACAATTCAAAAGACTGCCAACATTCTATAGACAGTTCAAAAGACTGCCAAAATTCTAAAGACAATTCAAAAGACTGCCAACATTCTAAAGACAATTCAAAAGACTGCCAACATTCTAAAGACAGTTTAAAAGACTGCCAACATTCTAAAGACTGCCAACATTCTAAAGACAGTTCAAAAGACTGCCAACATTCTAAAGACAATTCAAAAGACTGCCAACATTCTAAAGACAATTCAAAAGGCTGCCAACATTCTAAAGACAATTCAAATGACTGCCAACATTCTAAAGAAAATTCAAAAAACTGCCAACATTCTAAAGACAGTTTAAAAGACTGCCAACATTCTAAAGACAGTTTAAAGACTGCCAACATTCTAAATACAGTTCAAAAGACTGCCAACATTCTAAAGACAATTCAAAAGACTGCCAACATTCTAAAGACAATTCAAAAGGCTGCCAACATTCTAAAGACAATTCAAATGACTGCCAACATTCTAAAGACAATTCAACAGACTGCCAACATTCTAAAGACAATTCAAAAGACTGCCAACATTCTAAAGACAATTCAAAAGACTGCCAACATTCTAAAGACAGTTTAAAAGACTGCCAACATTCTAAAGACTGCCAACATTCTATAGACAGTTCAAAAGACTGCCAACATTCTAAAGACAATTCAAAAGACTGCCAACATTCTAAAGACAGTTTAAAAGACTGCCAACATTCTAAAGACTGCCAACATTCTAAACACAGTTCAAAAGACTGCCAACATTCTAAAGACAATTCAAAAGACTGCCAACATTCTAAAGACAATTCAAAAGGCTGCAAACATTCTAAAGACAATTCAAATGACTGCCAACATTCTAAAGACTATTCAAAAACCTGCCAACATTCTAAAGACAGTTTAAAAGACTGCCAACATTCTAAAGACTGCCAACATTCTATAGACAGTTCAAAAGACTGCCAACATTCTAAAGACAATTCAAAAGACTGCCAACATTCTAAAGACAATTCAAAAGGCTGCCAACATTCTAAAGACAGTTTAAAAGCTTGCCAACATTCTAAAGACTGCAAACATTCTATAGACAGTACAAAAGACTGCCAACATTCTATAGACAGTTCAAAAGACTGCCAACATTCTAAAGACAATTCAAAAGACTGCCAACATTCTAAAGACAATTCAAAAGACTGCCAACATTCTAAAGACAATTCAAAAGACTGCCAACATTCTAAAGACAGTTTAAAAGACTGCCAACATTCTAAAGACAATTCAAAAGACTGCCAACATTCTAAAGACAGTTTAAAAGACTGCCAACATTCTAAAGACAATTCAAAAGGCTGCCAACATTCTAAAGCGAGTTTAAAAGACTGCCAACATTCTATAAACTGCCAACATTCTAAAGACAGTTCAAAAGACTGCCAACATTCTATAGACAGTTCAAAAGACTGCCAACATTCTAAAGACAATTCAAAAGACTGCCAACATTCTAAAGACAATTCAAAAGACTGCCAACATTCTAAAGACAGTTTAAAAGACTGCCAACATTCTAAAGACTGCCAACATTCTAAAGACAGTTCAAAAGACTGCCAACATTCTAAAGACAATTCAAAAGACTGCCAACATTCTAAAGACAATTCAAAAGGCTGCCAACATTCTAAAGACAATTCAAATGACTGCCAACATTCTAAAGACAATTCAAAAAACTGCCAACATTCTAAAGACAGTTTAAAAGACTGCCAACATTCTAAAGACAGTTTAAAGACTGCCAACATTCTAAATACAGTTCAAAAGACTGCCAACACTCTAAAGACAATTCAAAAGACTGCCAACATTCTAAAGACAATTCAAAAGGCTGCCAGCATTCTAAAGACAATTCAAATGACTGCCAACATTCTAAAGACAATTCAAAAGACTCACAACATTCTAAAGACAGTTTAAAAGACTGCCAACATTCTAAAGACTGCCAACATTCTATAGACAGTTCAAAAGACTGCCAACATTCTATAGACAGTTCAAAAGACTGCCAACATTCTAAAGACAATTCAAAAGACTGCCAACATTCTAAAGACAATTCAAAAGGCTGCCAACATTCTAAAGACAGTTTAAAAGACTGCCAACATTCTAAAGACTGCCAACATTCTATAGACAGTACAAAAGACTGCCAACATTCTATAGACAGTTCAAAAGACTGCCAACATTCTAAAGACAATTCAAAAGACTGCCAACATTCTAAAGACAATTCAAAAGACTGCCAACATTCTAAAGACAGTTTAAAAGACTGCCAACATTCTAAAGACTGCCAACATTCTATAGACAGTTCAAAAGACTGCCAACATTCTATAGACAGTTCAAAAAACTGCCAACATTCTAAAGACAATTCAAAAGACTGCCAACATTCTAAAGACAATTCAAAAGACTGCCAACATTCTAAAGACAGTTTAAAAGACTGCCAACATTCTAAAGACTGCCAACATTCTAAAGACAGTTCAAAAGACTGCCAACATTCTAAAGACAATTCAAAAGACTGCCAACATTCTAAAGACAATTCAAAAGGCTGCCAACATTCTAAAGACAATTCAAATGACTGCCAACATTCTAAAGACAATTCAAAAAACTGCCAACATTCTAAAGACAGTTTAAAAGACTGCCAACATTCTAAAGACAGTTTAAAGACTGCCAACATTCTAAATACAGTTCAAAAGACTGCCAACATTCTAAAGACAATTCAAAAGACTGCCAACATTCTAAAGACTATTCAAAAGGCTGCCAACATTCTAAAGACAATTCAAATGACTGCCAACATTCTAAAGACAATTCAAAAGACTCACAACATTCTAAAGACAGTTTAAAAGACTGCCAACATTCTAAAGACTGCCAACATTCTATAGACAGTTCAAAAGACTGCCAACATTCTATAGACAGTTCAAAAGACTGCCAACATTCTAAAGACAATTCAAAAGACTGCCAACATTCTAAAGACAATTCAAAAGGCTGCCAACATTCTAAAGACAGTTTAAAAGACTGCCAACATTCTAAAGACAGTTTAAAAGACTGCCAACATTCTAAAGACTGCCAACATTCTATAGACAGTACAAAAGACTGCCAACATTCTATAGACAGTTCAAAAGACTGCCAACATTCTAAAGACAATTCAAAAGACTGCCAACATTCTAAAGACAATTCAAAAGACTGCCAACATTCTAAAGACAATTCAAAAGACTGCTAACATTCTAAAGACAGTTTAAAAGACTGCCAACATTCTAAAGACAATACAGAAGACTGCCAACATTCTAAAGACAATTGAAAAGACTGCCAACATTCTTAAGACAGTTTAAAAGACTGCCAACATTCTAAAGACAATTCAAAAGACTGCCAACATTCTAAAGACAATTCAAAAGGCTGCCAACATTCTAAAGACAATTCAAAAGACTGCCAACATTCTAAAGACAGTTTAAAAGACTGCCAACATTCTAAAGACAATTCAAAAGGCTGCCAACATTCTAAAGCGAGTTTAAAAGACTGCCAACATTCTATAAACTGCCAACATTCTATAGACAGTTCAAAAGACTGCCAACATTCTATAGACAGTTCAAAAGACTGCCAACATTCTAAAGACAATTCAAAAGACTGCCAACATTCTAAAGACAATTCAAAAGACTGCCAACATTCTAAAGACAGTTTAAAAGACTGCCAACATTCTAAAGACTGCCAACATTCTAAAGACAGTTCAAAAGACTGCCAACATTCTAAAGACAATTCAAAAGACTGCCAACATTCTAAAGACAATTCAAAAGGCTGCCAACATTCTAAAGACAATTCAAATGACTGCCAACATTCTAAAGACAATTCAAAAAACTGCCAACATTCTAAAGACAGTTTAAAAGACTGCCAACATTCTAAAGACAGTTTAAAGACTGCCAACATTCTAAATACAGTTCAAAAGACTGCCAACATTCTAAAGACAATTCAAAAGACTGCCAACATTCTAAAGACTATTCAAAAGGCTGCCAACATTCTAAAGACAATTCAAATGACTGCCAACATTCTAAAGACAATTCAAAAGACTCACAACATTCTAAAGACAGTTTAAAAGACTGCCAACATTCTAAAGACTGCCAACATTCTATAGACAGTTCAAAAGACTGCCAACATTCTATAGACAGTTCAAAAGACTGCCAACATTCTAAAGACAATTCAAAAGACTGCCAACATTCTAAAGACAATTCAAAAGGCTGCCAACATTCTAAAGACAGTTTAAAAGACTGCCAACATTCTAAAGACAGTTTAAAAGACTGCCAACATTCTAAAGACTGCCAACATTCTATAGACAGTACAAAAGACTGCCAACATTCTATAGACAGTTCAAAAGACTGCCAACATTCTAAAGACAATTCAAAAGACTGCCAACATTCTAAAGACAATTCAAAAGACTGCCAACATTCTAAAGACAATTCAAAAGACTGCTAACATTCTAAAGACAGTTTAAAAGACTGCCAACATTCTAAAGACAATACAGAAGACTGCCAACATTCTAAAGACAATTGAAAAGACTGCCAACATTCTTAAGACAGTTTAAAAGACTGCCAACATTCTAAAGACAATTCAAAAGACTGCCAACATTCTAAAGACAATTCAAAAGGCTGCCAACATTCTAAAGACAGTTTAAAAGACTGCCAACATTCTAAAGACTGCCAACATTCTATAGACAGTTCAAAAGACTGCCAACATTCTATAGACAGTTCAAAAAACTGCCAACATTCTAAAGACAATCCAAAAGACTGCCAACATTCTAAAGACAATTCAAAAGACTGCCAACATTCTAAAGACAGTTTAAAAGACAGCCAACATTCTAAAGACTGCCAACATTCTAAAGACAGTTCAAAAGACTGCCAACATTCTAAAGACAATTCAAAAGACTGCCAACATTCTAAAGACAGTTTAAAAGACTGCCAACATTCTAAAGACTGCCAACATTCTAAAGACAGTTTAAAAGACTGCCAACATTCTAAAGACAATTCAAAAGACTGCCAACATTCTAAAGACAATTCAAAAGGCTGCCAACATTCTAAAGACAATTCAAAAGACTGCCAACATTCTAAAGACAGTTTAAAAGACTGCCAACATTCTAAAGACTGCCAACATTCTATAGACAGTTCAAAAGACTGCCAACATTCTATAGACAGTTCAAAAGACTGCCAACATTCTAAAGACAATTCAACAGACTGCCAACATTCTAAAGACAATTCAAAAGACTGCCAACATTCTAAAGACAGTTTAAAAGACTGCCAACATTCTAAAGACAATACAAAAGACTGCCAACATTCTAAAGACAGTTTAAAAGACTGCCAACATTCTAAAGACAGTTTAAAGACTGCCAACATTCTAAATACAGTTCAAAAGACTGCCAACATTCTAAAGACAATTCAAAAGACTGCCAACATTCTAAAGACTATTCAAAAGGCTGCCAACATTCTAAAGACAATTCAAATGACTGCCAACATTCTAAAGACAATTCAAAAGACTCACAACATTCTAAAGACAGTTTAAAAGACTGCCAACATTCTAAAGACTGCCAACATTCTATAGACAGTTCAAAAGACTGCCAACATTCTATAGACAGTTCAAAAGACTGCCAACATTCTAAAGACAATTCAAAAGACTGCCAACATTCTAAAGACAATTCAAAAGGCTGCCAACATTCTAAAGACAGTTTAAAAGACTGCCAACATTCTAAAGACAGTTTAAAAGACTGCCAACATTCTAAAGACTGCCAACATTCTATAGACAGTACAAAAGACTGCCAACATTCTATAGACAGTTCAAAAGACTGCCAACATTCTAAAGACAATTCAAAAGACTGCCAACATTCTAAAGACAATTCAAAAGACTGCCAACATTCTAAAGACAATTCAAAAGACTGCTAACATTCTAAAGACAGTTTAAAAGACTGCCAACATTCTAAAGACAATACAGAAGACTGCCAACATTCTAAAGACAATTGAAAAGACTGCCAACATTCTTAAGACAGTTTAAAAGACTGCCAACATTCTAAAGACAATTCAAAAGACTGCCAACATTCTAAAGACAATTCAAAAGGCTGCCAACATTCTAAAGACAATTCAAAAGACTGCCAACATTCTAAAGACAGTTTAAAAGACTGCCAACATTCTAAAGACAATTCAAAAGGCTGCCAACATTCTAAAGCGAGTTTAAAAGACTGCCAACATTCTATAAACTGCCAACATTCTATAGACAGTTCAAAAGACTGCCAACATTCTATAGACAGTTCAAAAGACTGCCAACATTCTAAAGACAATTCAAAAGACTGCCAACATTCTAAAGACAATTCAAAAGACTGCCAACATTCTAAAGACAGTTTAAAAGACTGCCAACATTCTAAAGACTGCCAACATTCTAAAGACAGTTCAAAAGACTGCCAACATTCTAAAGACAATTCAAAAGACTGCCAACATTCTAAAGACAATTCAAAAGGCTGCCAACATTCTAAAGACAATTCAAATGACTGCCAACATTCTAAAGACAATTCAAAAAACTGCCAACATTCTAAAGACAGTTTAAAAGACTGCCAACATTCTAAAGACAGTTTAAAGACTGCCAACATTCTAAATACAGTTCAAAAGACTGCCAACATTCTAAAGACAATTCAAAAGACTGCCAACATTCTAAAGACTATTCAAAAGGCTGCCAACATTCTAAAGACAATTCAAATGACTGCCAACATTCTAAAGACAGCCAACATTCTATAGACAGTTCAAAAGACTGCCAACATTCTATAGACAGTTCAAAAGACTGCCAACATTCTAAAGACAATTCAAAAGACTGCCAACATTCTAAAGACAATTCAAAAGGCTGCCAACATTCTAAAGACAGTTTAAAAGACTGCCAACATTCTAAAGACAGTTTAAAAGACTGCCAACATTCTAAAGACTGCCAACATTCTATAGACAGTACAAAAGACTGCCAACATTCTATAGACAGTTCAAAAGACTGCCAACATTCTAAAGACAATTCAAAAGACTGCCAACATTCTAAAGACAATTCAAAAGACTGCCAACATTCTAAAGACAATTCAAAAGACTGCTAACATTCTAAAGACAGTTTAAAAGACTGCCAACATTCTAAAGACAATACAGAAGACTGCCAACATTCTAAAGACAATTGAAAAGACTGCCAACATTCTTAAGACAGTTTAAAAGACTGCCAACATTCTAAAGACAATTCAAAAGACTGCCAACATTCTAAAGACAATTCAAAAGGCTGCCAACATTCTAAAGACAGTTTAAAAGACTGCCAACATTCTAAAGACTGCCAACATTCTATAGACAGTTCAAAAGACTGCCAACATTCTATAGACAGTTCAAAAAACTGCCAACATTCTAAAGACAATCCAAAAGACTGCCAACATTCTAAAGACAATTCAAAAGACTGCCAACATTCTAAAGACAGTTTAAAAGACAGCCAACATTCTAAAGACTGCCAACATTCTAAAGACAGTTCAAAAGACTGCCAACATTCTAAAGACAATTCAAAAGACTGCCAACATTCTAAAGACAGTTTAAAAGACTGCCAACATTCTAAAGACTGCCAACATTCTAAAGACAGTTTAAAAGACTGCCAACATTCTAAAGACAATTCAAAAGACTGCCAACATTCTAAAGACAATTCAAAAGGCTGCCAACATTCTAAAGACAATTCAAAAGACTGCCAACATTCTAAAGACAGTTTAAAAGACTGCCAACATTCTAAAGACTGCCAACATTCTATAGACAGTTCAAAAGACTGCCAACATTCTATAGACAGTTCAAAAGACTGCCAACATTCTAAAGACAATTCAACAGACTGCCAACATTCTAAAGACAATTCAAAAGACTGCCAACATTCTAAAGACAGTTTAAAAGACTGCCAACATTCTAAAGACAATACAAAAGACTGCCAACATTCTAAAGACAGTTTAAAAGACTGCCAACATTCTAAAGACAGTTTAAAGACTGCCAACATTCTAAATACAGTTCAAAAGACTGCCAACATTCTAAAGACAATTCAAAAGACTGCCAACATTCTAAAGACAATTCAAAAGGCTGCCAGCATTCTAAAGACAATTCAAATGACTGCCAACATTCTAAAGACAATTCAAAAGACTCACAACATTCTAAAGACAGTTTAAAAGACTGCCAACATTCTAAAGACTGCCAACATTCTATAGACAGTTCAAAAGACTGCCAACATTCTATAGACAGTTCAAAAGACTGCCAACATTCTAAAGACAATTCAAAAGACTGCCAACATTCTAAAGACAATTCAAAAGGCTGCCAACATTCTAAAGACAGTTTAAAAGACTGCCAACATTCTAAAGACTGCCAACATTCTATAGACAGTACAAAAGACTGCCAACATTCTAAAGACAGTTCAAAAGACTGCCAACATTCTAAAGACAATTCAAAAGACTGCCAACATTCTAAAGACAATTCAAAAGACTGCCAACATTCTAAAGACAGTTTAAAAGACTGCCAACATTCTAAAGACTGCCAACATTCTATAGACAGTTCAAAAGACTGCCAACATTCTATAGACAGTTCAAAAAACTGCCAACATTCTAAAGACAATTCAAAAGACTGCCAACATTCTAAAGACAATTCAAAAGACTGCCAACATTCTAAAGACAGTTTAAAAGACTGCCAACATTCTAAAGACTGCCAACATTCTAAAGACAGTTCAAAAGACTGCCAACATTCTAAAGACAATTCAAAAGACTGCCAACATTCTTAAGACAATTCAAAAGGCTGCCAACATTCTAAAGACAATTCAAATGACTGCCAACATTCTAAAGACAATTCAAAAAACTGCCAACATTCTAAAGACAGTTTAAAAGACTGCCAACATTCTAAAGACAGTTTAAAGACTGCCAACATTCTAAATACAGTTCAAAAGACTGCCAACATTCTAAAGACAATTCAAAAGACTGCCAACATTCTAAAGACTATTCAAAAGGCTGCCAACATTCTAAAGACAATTCAAATGACTGCCAACATTCTAAAGACAATTCAAAAGACTCACAACATTCTAAAGACAGTTTAAAAGACTGCCAACATTCTAAAGACTGCCAACATTCTATAGACAGTTCAAAAGACTGCCAACATTCTATAGACAGTTCAAAAGACTGCCAACATTCTAAAGACAATTCAAAAGACTGCCAACATTCTAAAGACAATTCAAAAGGCTGCCAACATTCTAAAGACAGTTTAAAAGACTGCCAACATTCTAAAGACAGTTTAAAAGACTGCCAACATTCTAAAGACTGCCAACATTCTATAGACAGTACAAAAGACTGCCAACATTCTATAGACAGTTCAAAAGACTGCCAACATTCTAAAGACAATTCAAAAGACTGCCAACATTCTAAAGACAATTCAAAAGACTGCCAACATTCTAAAGACAATTCAAAAGACTGCTAACATTCTAAAGACAGTTTAAAAGACTGCCAACATTCTAAAGACAATACAGAAGACTGCCAACATTCTAAAGACAATTGAAAAGACTGCCAACATTCTTAAGACAGTTTAAAAGACTGCCAACATTCTAAAGACAATTCAAAAGACTGCCAACATTCTAAAGACAATTCAAAAGGCTGCCAACATTCTAAAGACAATTCAAAAGACTGCCAACATTCTAAAGACAGTTTAAAAGACTGCCAACATTCTAAAGACAATTCAAAAGGCTGCCAACATTCTAAAGCGAGTTTAAAAGACTGCCAACATTCTATAAACTGCCAACATTCTATAGACAGTTCAAAAGACTGCCAACATTCTATAGACAGTTCAAAAGACTGCCAACATTCTAAAGACAATTCAAAAGACTGCCAACATTCTAAAGACAATTCAAAAGACTGCCAACATTCTAAAGACAGTTTAAAAGACTGCCAACATTCTAAAGACTGCCAACATTCTAAAGACAGTTCAAAAGACTGCCAACATTCTAAAGACAATTCAAAAGACTGCCAACATTCTAAAGACAATTCAAAAGGCTGCCAACATTCTAAAGACAATTCAAATGACTGCCAACATTCTAAAGACAATTCAAAAAACTGCCAACATTCTAAAGACAGTTTAAAAGACTGCCAACATTCTAAAGACAGTTTAAAGACTGCCAACATTCTAAATACAGTTCAAAAGACTGCCAACATTCTAAAGACAATTCAAAAGACTGCCAACATTCTAAAGACTATTCAAAAGGCTGCCAACATTCTAAAGACAATTCAAATGACTGCCAACATTCTAAAGACAATTCAAAAGACTCACAACATTCTAAAGACAGTTTAAAAGACTGCCAACATTCTAAAGACTGCCAACATTCTATAGACAGTTCAAAAGACTGCCAACATTCTATAGACAGTTCAAAAGACTGCCAACATTCTAAAGACAATTCAAAAGACTGCCAACATTCTAAAGACAATTCAAAAGGCTGCCAACATTCTAAAGACAGTTTAAAAGACTGCCAACATTCTAAAGACAGTTTAAAAGACTGCCAACATTCTAAAGACTGCCAACATTCTATAGACAGTACAAAAGACTGCCAACATTCTATAGACAGTTCAAAAGACTGCCAACATTCTAAAGACAATTCAAAAGACTGCCAACATTCTAAAGACAATTCAAAAGACTGCCAACATTCTAAAGACAATTCAAAAGACTGCTAACATTCTAAAGACAGTTTAAAAGACTGCCAACATTCTAAAGACAATACAGAAGACTGCCAACATTCTAAAGACAATTGAAAAGACTGCCAACATTCTTAAGACAGTTTAAAAGACTGCCAACATTCTAAAGACAATTCAAAAGACTGCCAACATTCTAAAGACAATTCAAAAGGCTGCCAACATTCTAAAGACAGTTTAAAAGACTGCCAACATTCTAAAGACTGCCAACATTCTATAGACAGTTCAAAAGACTGCCAACATTCTATAGACAGTTCAAAAAACTGCCAACATTCTAAAGACAATCCAAAAGACTGCCAACATTCTAAAGACAATTCAAAAGACTGCCAACATTCTAAAGACAGTTTAAAAGACAGCCAACATTCTAAAGACTGCCAACATTCTAAAGACAGTTCAAAAGACTGCCAACATTCTAAAGACAATTCAAAAGACTGCCAACATTCTAAAGACAGTTTAAAAGACTGCCAACATTCTAAAGACTGCCAACATTCTAAAGACAGTTTAAAAGACTGCCAACATTCTAAAGACAATTCAAAAGACTGCCAACATTCTAAAGACAATTCAAAAGGCTGCCAACATTCTAAAGACAATTCAAAAGACTGCCAACATTCTAAAGACAGTTTAAAAGACTGCCAACATTCTAAAGACTGCCAACATTCTATAGACAGTTCAAAAGACTGCCAACATTCTATAGACAGTTCAAAAGACTGCCAACATTCTAAAGACAATTCAACAGACTGCCAACATTCTAAAGACAATTCAAAAGACTGCCAACATTCTAAAGACAGTTTAAAAGACTGCCAACATTCTAAAGACAATACAAAAGACTGCCAACATTCTAAAGACAATTCAAAAGACTGCCAACATTCTAAAGACAGTTTAAAAGACTGCCAACATTCTAAAGACAATTCAAAAGACTGCCAACATTCTAAAGACAATTCAAAAGGCTGCCAACATTCTAAAGACAGTTTAAAAGACTGCCAACATTCTAAAGACTGCCAACATTCTATAGACAGTTCAAAAGACTGCCAACATTCTATAGACAGTTCAAAAAACTGCCAACATTCTAAAGACAATTCAAAAGACTGCCAACATTCTAAAGACAATTCAAAAGACTGCCAACATTCTAAAGACAGTTTAAAAGACTGCCAACATTCTAAAGACTGCCAACATTCTATAGACAGTTCAAAAGACTGCCAACATTCTATAGACAGTTCAAAAGACTGCCAACATTCTAAAGACAATTCAAAAGACTGCCAACATTCTAAAGACAATTCAAAAGGCTGCCAACATTCTAAAGACAATTCAAATGACTGCCAACATTCTAAAGACAATTCAAAAAACTGCCAACATTCTAAAGACAGTTTAAAAGACTGCCAACATTCTAAAGACAGTTTAAAGACTGCCAACATTCTAAATACAGTTCAAAAGACTGCCAACATTCTAAAGACAATTCAAAAGACTGCCAACATTCTAAAGACTATTCAAAAGGCTGCCAACATTCTAAAGACAATTCAAATGACTGCCAACATTCTAAAGACAATTCAAAAGACTCACAACATTCTAAAGACAGTTTAAAAGACTGCCAACATTCTAAAGACTGCCAACATTCTATAGACAGTTCAAAAGACTGCCAACATTCTATAGACAGTTCAAAAGACTGCCAACATTCTAAAGACAATTCAAAAGACTGCCAACATTCTAAAGACAATTCAAAAGGCTGCCAACATTCTAAAGACAGTTTAAAAGACTGCCAACATTCTAAAGACAGTTTAAAAGACTGCCAACATTCTAAAGACTGCCAACATTCTATAGACAGTACAAAAGACTGCCAACATTCTATAGACAGTTCAAAAGACTGCCAACATTCTAAAGACAATTCAAAAGACTGCCAACATTCTAAAGACAATTCAAAAGACTGCTATCATTCTAAAGACAGTTTAAAAGACTGCCAACATTCTAAAGACAATACAGAAGACTGCCAACATTCTAAAGACAATTGAAAAGACTGCCAACATTCTTAAGACAGTTTAAAAGACTGCCAACATTCTAAAGACAATTCAAAAGACTGCCAACATTCTAAAGACAATTCAAAAGGCTGCCAACATTCTAAAGACAGTTTAAAAGACTGCCAACATTCTAAAGACTGCCAACATTCTATAGACAGTTCAAAAGACTGCCAACATTCTATAGACAGTTCAAAAAACTGCCAACATTCTAAAGACAATCCAAAAGACTGCCAACATTCTAAAGACAATTCAAAAGACTGCCAACATTCTAAAGACAGTTTAAAAGACAGCCAGCATTCTAAAGACTGCCAACATTCTAAAGACAGTTCAAAAGACTGCCAACATTCTAAAGACAATTCAAAAGACTGCCAACATTCTAAAGACAGTTTAAAAGACTGCCAACATTCTAAAGACTGCCAACATTCTAAAGACAGTTTAAAAGACTGCCAACATTCTAAAGACAATTCAAAAGACTGCCAACATTCTAAAGACAATTCAAAAGGCTGCCAACATTCTAAAGACAATTCAAAAGACTGCCAACATTCTAAAGACAGTTTAAAAGACTGCCAACATTCTAAAGACTGCCAACATTCTATAGACAGTTCAAAAGACTGCCAACATTCTATAGACAGTTCAAAAGACTGCCAACATTCTAAAGACAATTCAACAGACTGCCAACATTCTAAAGACAATTCAAAAGACTGCCAACATTCTAAAGACAGTTTAAAAGACTGCCAACATTCTAAAGACAATACAAAAGACTGCCAACATTCTAAAGACAATTCAAAAGACTGCCAACATTCTAAAGACAGTTTAAAAGACTGCCAACATTCTAAAGACAATTCAAAAGACTGCCAACATTCTAAAGACAATTCAAAAGGCTGCCAACATTCTAAAGACAGTTTAAAAGACTGCCAACATTCTAAAGACTGCCAACATTCTATAGACAGTTCAAAAGACTGCCAACATTCTATAGACAGTTCAAAAAACTGCCAACATTCTAAAGACAATTCAAAAGACTGCCAACATTCTAAAGACAATTCAAAAGACTGCCAACATTCTAAAGACAGTTTAAAAGACTGCCAACATTCTAAAGACTGCCAACATACTATAGACAGTTCAAAAGACTGCCAACATTCTATAGACAGTTCAAAAGACTGCCAACATTCTAAAGACAATTCAAAAGACTGCCAACATTCTAAAGACAATTCAAAAGGCTGCCAACATTCTAAAGACAGTTTAAAAGACTGCCAGCATTCTAAAGACTGCCAACATTCTAGACAGTACAAAAGACTGCCAACATTCTATAGACAGTTCAAAAGACTGCCAACATTCTAAAGACAATTCAAAAGACTGCCAACATTCTAAAGATAATTCAAAAGACTGCCAACATTCTAAAGACAATTCAAAAGACTGCCAACATTCTAAAGACAGTTTAAAAGACTGCCAACATTCTAAAGACAATACAAAAGACTGCCAACATTCTAAAGACAATTCAAAAGACTGCCAACATTCTAAAGACAGTTTAAAAGACTGCCAACATTCTAAAGACAATTCAAAAGACTGCCAACATTCTAAAGACAGTTTAAAAGACTGCCAACATTCTAAAGACAGTTCAAAAGACTGCCAACATTCTAAAGACAATTCAAAAGACTGCCAACATTCTAAAGACAATTCAAAAGGCTGCCAACATTCTAAAGACAATTCAAATGACTGCCAACATTCTAAAGACAATTCAAAAAACTGCCAACATTCTAAAGACAGTTTAAAAGACTGCCAACATTCTAAAGACAGTTTAAAGACTGCCAACATTCTAAATTCAGTTCAAAAGACTGCCAACATTCTAAAGACAATTCAAAAGACTGCCAACATTCTAAAGACTATTCAAAAGGCTGCCAACATTCTAAAGACAATTCAAATGACTGCCAACATTCTAAAGACAATTCAAAAGACTCACAACATTCTAAAGACAGTTTAAAAGACTGCCAACATTCTAAAGACTGCCAACATTCTATAGACAGTTCAAAAGACTGCCAACATTCTATAGACAGTTCAAAAGACTGCCAACATTCTAAAGACAATTCAAAAGACTGCCAACATTCTAAAGACAATTCAAAAGGCTGCCAACATTCTAAAGACAGTTTAAAAGACTGCCAACATTCTAAAGACAGTTTAAAAGACTGCCAACATTCTAAAGACTGCCAACATTCTATAGACAGTACAAAAGACTGCCAACATTCTATAGACAGTTCAAAAGACTGCCAACATTCTAAAGACAATTCAAAAGACTGCCAACATTCTAAAGACAATTCAAAAGACTGCCAACATTCTAAAGACAATTCAAAAGACTGCCAACATTCTAAAGACAGTTTAAAAGACTGCCAACATTCTAAAGACAATACAAAAGACTGTCAACATTCTAAAGACAATTCAAAAGACTGCCAACATTCTAAAGACAGTTTAAAAGACTGCCAACATTCTAAAGACAATTCAAAAGACTGCCAACATTCTAAAGACAATTCAAAAGGCTGCCAACATTCTAAAGACAGTTTAAAAGACTGCCAACATTCTAAAGACTGCCAACATTCTATAGACAGTTCAAAAGACTGCCAACATTCTATAGACAGTTCAAAAAACTGCCAACATTCTAAAGACAATTCAAAAGACTGCCAACATTCTAAAGACAATTCAAAAGACTGCCAACATTCTAAAGACAGTTTAAAAGACAGCCAACATTCTAAAGACTGCCAACATTCTAAAGACAGTTCAAAAGACTGCCAACATTCTAAAGACAATTCAAAAGACTGCCAACATTCTAAAGACAGTTTAAAAGACTGCCAACATTCTAAAGACTGCCAACATTCTAAAGACAGTTTAAAAGACTGCCAACATTCTAAAGACAATTCAAAAGACTGCCAACATTCTAAAGACAATTCAAAAGGCTGCCAACATTCTAAAGACAATTCAAAAGACTGCCAACATTCTAAAGACAGTTTAAAAGACTGCCAACATTCTAAAGACTGCCAACATTCTATAGACAGTTCAAAAGACTGCCAACATTCTATAGACAGTTCAAAAGACTGCCAACATTCTAAAGACAATTCAACAGACTGCCAACATTCTAAAGACAATTCAAAAGACTGCCAACATTCTAAAGACAGTTTAAAAGACTGCCAACATTCTAAAGACAATACAAAAGACTGCCAACATTCTAAAGACAATTCAAAAGACTGCCAACATTCTAAAGACAGTTTAAAAGACTGCCAACATTCTAAAGAAAATTCAAAAGACTGCCAACATTCTAAAGACAATTCAAAAGGCTGCCAACATTCTAAAGACAGTTTAAAAGACTGCCAACATTCTACAGACTGCCAACATTCTATAGACAGTTCAAAAGACTGCCAACATTCTATAGACAGTTCAAAAAACTGCCAACATTCTAAAGACAATTCAAAAGACTGCCAACATTCTAAAGACAATTCAAAAGACTGCCAACATTCTAAAGACAGTTTAAAAGACTGCCAACATTCTAAAGACTGCCAACATTCTAAAGACAGTTCAAAAGACTGCCAACATTCTAAAGACAATTCAAAAGACTGCCAATATTCTAAAGACAGTTTAAAAGACTGCCAACATTCTAAAGACTGCCAACATTCTATAGACAGTTCAAAAGACTGCCAACATTCTATAGACAGTTCAAAAGACTGCCAACATTCTAAAGACAATTCAAAAGACTGCCAACATTCTAAAGACAATTCAAAAGGCTGCCAACATTCTAAAGACAGTTTAAAAGACTGCCAACATTCTAAAGACTGCCAACATTCTATAGACAGTTCAAAAGACTGCCAACATTCTATAGACAGTTCAAAAAACTGCCAACATTCTAAAGACAATTCAAAAGACTGCCAACATTCTAAAGACAATTCAAAAGACTGCCAACATTCTAAAGACAGTTTAAAAGACAGCCAACATTCTAAAGACTGCCAACATTCTAAAGACAGTTCAAAAGACTGCCAACATTCTAAAGACAATTCAAAAGACTGCCAACATTCTAAAGACAGTTTAAAAGACTGCCAACATTCTAAAGACTGCCAACATTCTAAAGACAGTTTAAAAGACTGCCAACATTCTAAAGACAATTCAAAAGACTGCCAACATTCTAAAGACAATTCAAAAGGCTGCCAACATTCTAAAGACAATTCAAAAGACTGCCAACATTCTAAAGACAGTTTAAAAGACTGCCAACATTCTAAAGACTGCCAACATTCTATAGACAGTTCAAAAGACTGCCAACATTCTATAGACAGTTCAAAAGACTGCCAACATTCTAAAGACAATTCAACAGACTGCCAACATTCTAAAGACAATTCAAAAGACTGCCAACATTCTAAAGACAGTTTAAAAGACTGCCAACATTCTAAAGACAATACAAAAGACTGCCAACATTCTAAAGACAATTCAAAAGACTGCCAACATTCTAAAGACAGTTTAAAAGACTGCCAACATTCTAAAGACAATTCAAAAGACTGCCAACATTCTAAAGACAATTCAAAAGGCTGCCAACATTCTAAAGACAGTTTAAAAGACTGCCAACATTCTAAAGACTGCCAACATTCTATAGACAGTTCAAAAGACTGCCAACATTCTATAGACAGTTCAAAAAACTGCCAACATTCTAAAGACAATTCAAAAGACTGCCAACATTCTAAAGACAATTCAAAAGACTGCCAACATTCTAAAGACAGTTTAAAAGACTGCCAACATTCTAAAGACTGCCAACATTCTAAAGACAGTTCAAAAGACTGCCAACATTCTAAAGACAATTCAAAAGACTGCCAATATTCTAAAGACAGTTTAAAAGACTGCCAACATTCTAAAGACTGCCAACATTCTATAGACAGTTCAAAAGACTGCCAACATTCTATAGACAGTTCAAAAGACTGCCAACATTCTAAAGACAATTCAAAAGACTGCCAACATTCTAAAGACAATTCAAAAGGCTGCCAACATTCTAAAGACAGTTTAAAAGACTGCCAGCATTCTAAAGACTGCCAACATTCTAGACAGTACAAAAGACTGCCAACATTCTATAGACAGTTCAAAAGACTGCCAACATTCTAAAGACAATTCAAAAGACTGCCAACATTCTAAAGATAATTCAAAAGACTGCCAACATTCTAAAGACAATTCAAAAGACTGCCAACATTCTAAAGACAGTTTAAAAGACTGCCAACATTCTAAAGACAATACAAAAGACTGCCAACATTCTAAAGACAATTCAAAAGACTGCCAACATTCTAAAGACAGTTTAAAAGACTGCCAACATTCTAAAGACAATTCAAAAGACTGCCAACATTCTAAAGACAGTTTAAAAGACTGCCAACATTCTAAAGACTGCCAACATTCTAAAGACAGTTCAAAAGACTGCCAACATTCTAAAGACAATTCAAAAGACTGCCAACATTCTAAAGACAATTCAAAAGGCTGCCAACATTCTAAAGACAATTCAAATGACTGCCAACATTCTAAAGACAATTCAAAAAACTGCCAACATTCTAAAGACAGTTTAAAAGACTGCCAACATTCTAAAGACAGTTTAAAGACTGCCAACATTCTAAATTCAGTTCAAAAGACTGCCAACATTCTAAAGACAATTCAAAAGACTGCCAACATTCTAAAGACTATTCAAAAGGCTGCCAACATTCTAAAGACAATTCAAATGACTGCCAACATTCTAAAGACAATTCAAAAGACTCACAACATTCTAAAGACAGTTTAAAAGACTGCCAACATTCTAAAGACTGCCAACATTCTATAGACAGTTCAAAAGACTGCCAACATTCTATAGACAGTTCAAAAGACTGCCAACATTCTAAAGACAATTCAAAAGACTGCCAACATTCTAAAGACAATTCAAAAGGCTGCCAACATTCTAAAGACAGTTTAAAAGACTGCCAACATTCTAAAGACAGTTTAAAAGACTGCCAACATTCTAAAGACTGCCAACATTCTATAGACAGTACAAAAGACTGCCAACATTCTATAGACAGTTCAAAAGACTGCCAACATTCTAAAGACAATTCAAAAGACTGCCAACATTCTAAAGACAATTCAAAAGACTGCCAACATTCTAAAGACAATTCAAAAGACTGCCAACATTCTAAAGACAGTTTAAAAGACTGCCAACATTCTAAAGACAATACAAAAGACTGTCAACATTCTAAAGACAATTCAAAAGACTGCCAACATTCTAAAGACAGTTTAAAAGACTGCCAACATTCTAAAGACAATTCAAAAGACTGCCAACATTCTAAAGACAATTCAAAAAGCTGCCAACATTCTAAAGACAGTTTAAAAGACTGCCAACATTCTAAAGACTGCCAACATTCTATAGACAGTTCAAAAGACTGCCAACATTCTATAGACAGTTCAAAAAACTGCCAACATTCTAAAGACAATTCAAAAGACTGCCAACATTCTAAAGACAATTCAAAAGACTGCCAACATTCTAAAGACAGTTTAAAAGACAGCCAACATTCTAAAGACTGCCAACATTCTAAAGACAGTTCAAAAGACTGCCAACATTCTAAAGACAATTCAAAAGACTGCCAACATTCTAAAGACAGTTTAAAAGACTGCCAACATTCTAAAGACAATTCAAAAGACTGCCAACATTCTAAAGACAGTTTAAAAGACTGCCAACATTCTAAAGACTGCCAACATTCTAAAGACAGTTTAAAAGACTGCCAACATTCTAAAGACAATTCAAAAGACTGCCAACATTCTAAAGACAATTCAAAAGGCTGCCAACATTCTAAAGACAATTCAAAAGACTGCCAACATTCTAAAGACAGTTTAAAAGACTGCCAACATTCTAAAGACTGCCAACATTCTATAGACAGTTCAAAAGACTGCCAACATTCTATAGACAGTTCAAAAGACTGCCAACATTCTAAAGACAATTCAACAGACTGCCAACATTCTAAAGACAATTCAAAAGACTGCCAACATTCTAAAGACAGTTTAAAAGACTGCCAACATTCTAAAGACAATACAAAAGACTGCCAACATTCTAAAGACAATTCAAAAGACTGCCAACATTCTAAAGACAGTTTAAAAGACTGCCAACATTCTAAAGAAAATTCAAAAGACTGCCAACATTCTAAAGACAATTCAAAAGGCTGCCAACATTCTAAAGACAGTTTAAAAGACTGCCAACATTCTACAGACTGCCAACATTCTATAGACAGTTCAAAAGACTGCCAACATTCTATAGACAGTTCAAAAAACTGCCAACATTCTAAAGACAATTCAAAAGACTGCCAACATTCTAAAGACAATTCAAAAGACTGCCAACATTCTAAAGACAGTTTAAAAGACTGCCAACATTCTAAAGACTGCCAACATTCTAAAGACAGTTCAAAAGACTGCCAACATTCTAAAGACAATTCAAAAGACTGCCAATATTCTAAAGACAGTTTAAAAGACTGCCAACATTCTAAAGACTGCCAACATTCTATAGACAGTTCAAAAGACTGCCAACATTCTATAGACAGTTCAAAAGACTGCCAACATTCTAAAGACAATTCAAAAGACTGCCAACATTCTAAAGACAATTCAAAAGGCTGCCAACATTCTAAAGACAGTTTAAAAGACTGCCAACATTCTAAAGACTGCCAACATTCTATAGACAGTTCAAAAGACTGCCAACATTCTATAGACAGTTCAAAAAACTGCCAACATTCTAAAGACAATTCAAAAGACTGCCAACATTCTAAAGACAATTCAAAAGACTGCCAACATTCTAAAGACAGTTTAAAAGACAGCCAACATTCTAAAGACTGCCAACATTCTAAAGACAGTTCAAAAGACTGCCAACATTCTAAAGACAATTCAAAAGACTGCCAACATTCTAAAGACAGTTTAAAAGACTGCCAACATTCTAAAGACTGCCAACATTCTAAAGACAGTTTAAAAGACTGCCAACATTCTAAAGACAATTCAAAAGACTGCCAACATTCTAAAGACAATTCAAAAGGCTGCCAACATTCTAAAGACAATTCAAAAGACTGCCAACATTCTAAAGACAGTTTAAAAGACTGCCAACATTCTAAAGACTGCCAACATTCTATAGACAGTTCAAAAGACTGCCAACATTCTATAGACAGTTCAAAAGACTGCCAACATTCTAAAGACAATTCAACAGACTGCCAACATTCTAAAGACAATTCAAAAGACTGCCAACATTCTAAAGACAGTTTAAAAGACTGCCAACATTCTAAAGACAATACAAAAGACTGCCAACATTCTAAAGACAATTCAAAAGACTGCCAACATTCTAAAGACAGTTTAAAAGACTGCCAACATTCTAAAGACAATTCAAAAGACTGCCAACATTCTAAAGACAATTCAAAAGGCTGCCAACATTCTAAAGACAGTTTAAAAGACTGCCAACATTCTAAAGACTGCCAACATTCTATAGACAGTTCAAAAGACTGCCAACATTCTATAGACAGTTCAAAAAACTGCCAACATTCTAAAGACAATTCAAAAGACTGCCAACATTCTAAAGACAATTCAAAAGACTGCCAACATTCTAAAGACAGTTTAAAAGACTGCCAACATTCTAAAGACTGCCAACATTCTAAAGACAGTTCAAAAGACTGCCAACATTCTAAAGACAATTCAAAAGACTGCCAATATTCTAAAGACAGTTTAAAAGACTGCCAACATTCTAAAGACTGCCAACATTCTATAGACAGTTCAAAAGACTGCCAACATTCTATAGACAGTTCAAAAGACTGCCAACATTCTAAAGACAATTCAAAAGACTGCCAACATTCTAAAGACAATTCAAAAGGCTGCCAACATTCTAAAGACAGTTTAAAAGACTGCCAGCATTCTAAAGACTGCCAACATTCTAGACAGTACAAAAGACTGCCAACATTCTATAGACAGTTCAAAAGACTGCCAACATTCTAAAGACAATTCAAAAGACTGCCAACATTCTAAAGATAATTCAAAAGACTGCCAACATTCTAAAGACAATTCAAAAGACTGCCAACATTCTAAAGACAGTTTAAAAGACTGCCAACATTCTAAAGACAATACAAAAGACTGCCAACATTCTAAAGACAATTCAAAAGACTGCCAACATTCTAAAGACAGTTTAAAAGACTGCCAACATTCTAAAGACAATTCAAAAGACTGCCAACATTCTAAAGACAGTTTAAAAGACTGCCAACATTCTAAAGACTGCCAACATTCTAAAGACAGTTCAAAAGACTGCCAACATTCTAAAGACAATTCAAAAGACTGCCAACATTCTAAAGACAATTCAAAAGGCTGCCAACATTCTAAAGACAATTCAAATGACTGCCAACATTCTAAAGACAATTCAAAAAACTGCCAACATTCTAAAGACAGTTTAAAAGACTGCCAACATTCTAAAGACAGTTTAAAGACTGCCAACATTCTAAATTCAGTTCAAAAGACTGCCAACATTCTAAAGACAATTCAAAAGACTGCCAACATTCTAAAGACTATTCAAAAGGCTGCCAACATTCTAAAGACAATTCAAATGACTGCCAACATTCTAAAGACAATTCAAAAGACTCACAACATTCTAAAGACAGTTTAAAAGACTGCCAACATTCTAAAGACTGCCAACATTCTATAGACAGTTCAAAAGACTGCCAACATTCTATAGACAGTTCAAAAGACTGCCAACATTCTAAAGACAATTCAAAAGACTGCCAACATTCTAAAGACAATTCAAAAGGCTGCCAACATTCTAAAGACAGTTTAAAAGACTGCCAACATTCTAAAGACAGTTTAAAAGACTGCCAACATTCTAAAGACTGCCAACATTCTATAGACAGTACAAAAGACTGCCAACATTCTATAGACAGTTCAAAAGACTGCCAACATTCTAAAGACAATTCAAAAGACTGCCAACATTCTAAAGACAATTCAAAAGACTGCCAACATTCTAAAGACAATTCAAAAGACTGCCAACATTCTAAAGACAGTTTAAAAGACTGCCAACATTCTAAAGACAATACAAAAGACTGTCAACATTCTAAAGACAATTCAAAAGACTGCCAACATTCTAAAGACAGTTTAAAAGACTGCCAACATTCTAAAGACAATTCAAAAGACTGCCAACATTCTAAAGACAATTCAAAAAGCTGCCAACATTCTAAAGACAGTTTAAAAGACTGCCAACATTCTAAAGACTGCCAACATTCTATAGACAGTTCAAAAGACTGCCAACATTCTATAGACAGTTCAAAAAACTGCCAACATTCTAAAGACAATTCAAAAGACTGCCAACATTCTAAAGACAATTCAAAAGACTGCCAACATTCTAAAGACAGTTTAAAAGACAGCCAACATTCTAAAGACTGCCAACATTCTAAAGACAGTTCAAAAGACTGCCAACATTCTAAAGACAATTCAAAAGACTGCCAACATTCTAAAGACAGTTTAAAAGACTGCCAACATTCTAAAGACAATTCAAAAGACTGCCAACATTCTAAAGACAGTTTAAAAGACTGCCAACATTCTAAAGACAATTCAAAAGACTGCCAACATTCTAAAGACAATTCAAAAGGCTGCCAACATTCTAAAGACAGTTTAAAAGACTGCCAACATTCTAAAGACTGCCAACATTCTATAGACAGTTCAAAAGACTGCCAACATTCTATAGACAGTTCAAAAAACTGCCAACATTCTAAAGACAATTCAAAAGACTGCCAACATTCTAAAGACAATTCAAAAGACTGCCAACATTCTAAAGACAGTTTAAAAGACTGCCAACATTCTAAAGACTGCCAACATTCTAGACAGTACAAAAGACTGCCAACATTCTATAGACAGTTCAAAAGACTGCCAACATTCTAAAGACAATTCAAAAGACTGCCAACATTCTAAAGATAATTCAAAAGACTGCCAACATTCTAAAGACAATTCAAAAGGCTGCCAACATTCTAAAGACAGTTTAAAAGACTGCCAACATTCTAAAGACAGTTTAAAAGACTGCCAACATTCTAAAGACTGCCAACATTCTATAGACAGTTCAAAAGACTGCCAACATTCTATAGACAGTTCAAAAAACTGCCAACATTCTAAAGACAATTCAAAAGACTGCCAACATTCTAAAGACAATTCAAAAGACTGCCAACATTCTAAAGACAGTTTAAAAGACAGCCAACATTCTAAAGACTGCCAACATTCTAAAGACAGTTCAAAAGACTGCCAACATTCTAAAGACAATTCAAAAGACTGCCAACATTCTAAAGACAATTCAAAAGGCTGCCAACATTCTAAAGACAATTCAAATGACTGCCAACATTCTAAAGACAATTCAAAAAACTGCCAACATTCTAAAGACAGTTTAAAAGACTGCCAACATTCTAAAGACAGTTTAAAGACTGCCAACATTCTAAATACAGTTCAAAAGACTGCCAACATTCTAAAGACAATTCAAAAGACTGCCAACATTCTAAAGACTATTCAAAAGGCTGCCAACATTCTAAAGACAATTCAAATGACTGCCAACATTCTAAAGACAATTCAAAAGACTCACAACATTCTAAAGACAGTTTAAAAGACTGCCAACATTCTAAAGACTGCCAACATTCTATAGACAGTTCAAAAGACTGCCAACATTCTATAGACAGTTCAAAAGACTGCCAACATTCTAAAGACAATTCAAAAGACTGCCAACATTCTAAAGACAATTCAAAAGGCTGCCAACATTCTAAAGACAGTTTAAAAGACTGCCAACATTCTAAAGACAGTTTAAAAGACTGCCAACATTCTAAAGACTGCCAACATTCTATAGACAGTACAAAAGACTGCCAACATTCTATAGACAGTTCAAAAGACTGCCAACATTCTAAAGACAATTCAAAAGACTGCCAACATTCTAAAGACAATTCAAAAGACTGCCAACATTCTAAAGACAATTCAAAAGACTGCTAACATTCTAAAGACAGTTTAAAAGACTGCCAACATTCTAAAGACAATACAGAAGACTGCCAACATTCTAAAGACAATTGAAAAGACTGCCAACATTCTTAAGACAGTTTAAAAGACTGCCAACATTCTAAAGACAATTCAAAAGACTGCCAACATTCTAAAGACAATTCAAAAGGCTGCCAACATTCTAAAGACAGTTTAAAAGACTGCCAACATTCTAAAGACTGCCAACATTCTATAGACAGTTCAAAAGACTGCCAACATTCTATAGACAGTTCAAAAAACTGCCAACATTCTAAAGACAATCCAAAAGACTGCCAACATTCTAAAGACAATTCAAAAGACTGCCAACATTCTAAAGACAGTTTAAAAGACAGCCAACATTCTAAAGACTGCCAACATTCTAAAGACAGTTCAAAAGACTGCCAACATTCTAAAGACAATTCAAAAGACTGCCAACATTCTAAAGACAATTCAAAAGACTGCCAACATTCTAAAGACAGTTTAAAAGACTGCCAACATTCTAAAGACAATTCAAAAGACTGCCAACATTCTAAAGACAGTTTAAAAGACTGCCAACATTCTAAAGACTGCCAACATTCTAAAGACAGTTCAAAAGACTGCCAACATTCTAAAGACAATTCAAAAGACTGCCAACATTCTAAAGACAATTCAAAAGGCTGCCAACATTCTAAAGACAATTCAAATGACTGCCAACATTCTAAAGACAATTCAAAAAACTGCCAACATTCTAAAGACAGTTTAAAAGACTGCCAACATTCTAAAGACAGTTTAAAGACTGCCAACATTCTAAATTCAGTTCAAAAGACTGCCAACATTCTAAAGACAATTCAAAAGACTGCCAACATTCTAAAGACTATTCAAAAGGCTGCCAACATTCTAAAGACAATTCAAATGACTGCCAACATTCTAAAGACAATTCAAAAGACTCACAACATTCTAAAGACAGTTTAAAAGACTGCCAACATTCTAAAGACTGCCAACATTCTATAGACAGTTCAAAAGACTGCCAACATTCTATAGACAGTTCAAAAGACTGCCAACATTCTAAAGACAATTCAAAAGACTGCCAACATTCTAAAGACAATTCAAAAGGCTGCCAACATTCTAAAGACAGTTTAAAAGACTGCCAACATTCTAAAGACAGTTTAAAAGACTGCCAACATTCTAAAGACTGCCAACATTCTATAGACAGTACAAAAGACTGCCAACATTCTATAGACAGTTCAAAAGACTGCCAACATTCTAAAGACAATTCAAAAGACTGCCAACATTCTAAAGACAATTCAAAAGACTGCCAACATTCTAAAGACAATTCAAAAGACTGCCAACATTCTAAAGACAGTTTAAAAGACTGCCAACATTCTAAAGACAATACAAAAGACTGTCAACATTCTAAAGACAATTCAAAAGACTGCCAACATTCTAAAGACAGTTTAAAAGACTGCCAACATTCTAAAGACAATTCAAAAGACTGCCAACATTCTAAAGACAATTCAAAAAGCTGCCAACATTCTAAAGACAGTTTAAAAGACTGCCAACATTCTAAAGACTGCCAACATTCTATAGACAGTTCAAAAGACTGCCAACATTCTATAGACAGTTCAAAAAACTGCCAACATTCTAAAGACAATTCAAAAGACTGCCAACATTCTAAAGACAATTCAAAAGACTGCCAACATTCTAAAGACAGTTTAAAAGACAGCCAACATTCTAAAGACTGCCAACATTCTAAAGACAGTTCAAAAGACTGCCAACATTCTAAAGACAATTCAAAAGACTGCCAACATTCTAAAGACAGTTTAAAAGACTGCCAACATTCTAAAGACAATTCAAAAGACTGCCAACATTCTAAAGACAGTTTAAAAGACTGCCAACATTCTAAAGACAATTCAAAAGACTGCCAACATTCTAAAGACAATTCAAAAGGCTGCCAACATTCTAAAGACAGTTTAAAAGACTGCCAACATTCTAAAGACTGCCAACATTCTATAGACAGTTCAAAAGACTGCCAACATTCTATAGACAGTTCAAAAGACTGCCAACATTCTAAAGACAATTCAAAAGACTGCCAACATTCTAAAGACAGTTTAAAAGACTGCCAACATTCTAAAGACAATTCAAAAGACTGCCAACATTCTAAAGACAGTTTAAAAGACTGCCAACATTCTAAAGACTGCCAACATTCTAAAGACAGTTCAAAAGACTGCCAACATTCTAAAGACAATTCAAAAGACTGCCAACATTCTAAAGACAATTCAAAAGGCTGCCAACATTCTAAAGACAATTCAAATGACTGCCAACATTCTAAAGACAATTCAAAAAACTGCCAACATTCTAAAGACAGTTTAAAAGACTGCCAACATTCTAAAGACAGTTTAAAGACTGCCAACATTCTAAATTCAGTTCAAAAGACTGCCAACATTCTAAAGACAATTCAAAAGACTGCCAACATTCTAAAGACTATTCAAAAGGCTGCCAACATTCTAAAGACAATTCAAATGACTGCCAACATTCTAAAGACAATTCAAAAGACTCACAACATTCTAAAGACAGTTTAAAAGACTGCCAACATTCTAAAGACTGCCAACATTCTATAGACAGTTCAAAAGACTGCCAACATTCTATAGACAGTTCAAAAGACTGCCAACATTCTAAAGACAATTCAAAAGACTGCCAACATTCTAAAGACAATTCAAAAGGCTGCCAACATTCTAAAGACAGTTTAAAAGACTGCCAACATTCTAAAGACAGTTTAAAAGACTGCCAACATTCTAAAGACTGCCAACATTCTATAGACAGTACAAAAGACTGCCAACATTCTATAGACAGTTCAAAAGACTGCCAACATTCTAAAGACAATTCAAAAGACTGCCAACATTCTAAAGACAATTCAAAAGACTGCCAACATTCTAAAGACAATTCAAAAGACTGCCAACATTCTAAAGACAGTTTAAAAGACTGCCAACATTCTAAAGACAATACAAAAGACTGTCAACATTCTAAAGACAATTCAAAAGACTGCCAACATTCTAAAGACAGTTTAAAAGACTGCCAACATTCTAAAGACAATTCAAAAGACTGCCAACATTCTAAAGACAATTCAAAAAGCTGCCAACATTCTAAAGACAGTTTAAAAGACTGCCAACATTCTAAAGACTGCCAACATTCTATAGACAGTTCAAAAGACTGCCAACATTCTATAGACAGTTCAAAAAACTGCCAACATTCTAAAGACAATTCAAAAGACTGCCAACATTCTAAAGACAATTCAAAAGACTGCCAACATTCTAAAGACAGTTTAAAAGACAGCCAACATTCTAAAGACTGCCAACATTCTAAAGACAGTTCAAAAGACTGCCAACATTCTAAAGACAATTCAAAAGACTGCCAACATTCTAAAGACAATTCAAAAGGCTGCCAACATTCTAAAGACAATTCAAATGACTGCCAACATTCTAAAGACAATTCAAAAAACTGCCAACATTCTAAAGACAGTTTAAAAGACTGCCAACATTCTAAAGACAGTTTAAAGACTGCCAACATTCTAAATACAGTTCAAAAGACTGCCAACATTCTAAAGACAATTCAAAAGACTGCCAACATTCTAAAGACTATTCAAAAGGCTGCCAACATTCTAAAGACAATTCAAATGACTGCCAACATTCTAAAGACAATTCAAAAGACTCACAACATTCTAAAGACAGTTTAAAAGACTGCCAACATTCTAAAGACTGCCAACATTCTATAGACAGTTCAAAAGACTGCCAACATTCTATAGACAGTTCAAAAGACTGCCAACATTCTAAAGACAATTCAAAAGACTGCCAACATTCTAAAGACAATTCAAAAGGCTGCCAACATTCTAAAGACAGTTTAAAAGACTGCCAACATTCTAAAGACAGTTTAAAAGACTGCCAACATTCTAAAGACTGCCAACATTCTATAGACAGTACAAAAGACTGCCAACATTCTATAGACAGTTCAAAAGACTGCCAACATTCTAAAGACAATTCAAAAGACTGCCAACATTCTAAAGACAATTCAAAAGACTGCCAACATTCTAAAGACAATTCAAAAGACTGCTAACATTCTAAAGACAGTTTAAAAGACTGCCAACATTCTAAAGACAATACAGAAGACTGCCAACATTCTAAAGACAATTGAAAAGACTGCCAACATTCTTAAGACAGTTTAAAAGACTGCCAACATTCTAAAGACAATTCAAAAGACTGCCAACATTCTAAAGACAATTCAAAAGGCTGCCAACATTCTAAAGACAGTTTAAAAGACTGCCAACATTCTAAAGACTGCCAACATTCTATAGACAGTTCAAAAGACTGCCAACATTCTATAGACAGTTCAAAAAACTGCCAACATTCTAAAGACAATCCAAAAGACTGCCAACATTCTAAAGACAATTCAAAAGACTGCCAACATTCTAAAGACAGTTTAAAAGACAGCCAACATTCTAAAGACTGCCAACATTCTAAAGACAGTTCAAAAGACTGCCAACATTCTAAAGACAATTCAAAAGACTGCCAACATTCTAAAGACAATTCAAAAGACTGCCAACATTCTAAAGACAGTTTAAAAGACTGCCAACATTCTAAAGACAATTCAAAAGACTGCCAACATTCTAAAGACAGTTTAAAAGACTGCCAACATTCTAAAGACTGCCAACATTCTAAAGACAGTTCAAAAGACTGCCAACATTCTAAAGACAATTCAAAAGACTGCCAACATTCTAAAGACAATTCAAAAGGCTGCCAACATTCTAAAGACAATTCAAATGACTGCCAACATTCTAAAGACAATTCAAAAAACTGCCAACATTCTAAAGACAGTTTAAAAGACTGCCAACATTCTAAAGACAGTTTAAAGACTGCCAACATTCTAAATTCAGTTCAAAAGACTGCCAACATTCTAAAGACAATTCAAAAGACTGCCAACATTGTAAAGACTATTCAAAAGGCTGCCAACATTCTAAAGACAATTCAAATGACTGCCAACATTCTAAAGACAATTCAAAAGACTCACAACATTCTAAAGACAGTTTAAAAGACTGCCAACATTCTAAAGACTGCCAACATTCTATAGACAGTTCAAAAGACTGCCAACATTCTATAGACAGTTCAAAAGACTGCCAACATTCTAAAGACAATTCAAAAGACTGCCAACATTCTAAAGACAATTCAAAAGGCTGCCAACATTCTAAAGACAGTTTAAAAGACTGCCAACATTCTAAAGACAGTTTAAAAGACTGCCAACATTCTAAAGACTGCCAACATTCTATAGACAGTACAAAAGACTGCCAACATTCTATAGACAGTTCAAAAGACTGCCAACATTCTAAAGACAATTCAAAAGACTGCCAACATTCTAAAGACAATTCAAAAGACTGCCAACATTCTAAAGACAATTCAAAAGACTGCCAACATTCTAAAGACAGTTTAAAAGACTGCCAACATTCTAAAGACAATACAAAAGACTGTCAACATTCTAAAGACAATTCAAAAGACTGCCAACATTCTAAAGACAGTTTAAAAGACTGCCAACATTCTAAAGACAATACAAAAGACTGTCAACATTCTAAAGACAATTCAAAAGACTGCCAACATTCTAAAGACAATTCAAAAGACTGCCAACATTCTAAAGACAATTCAAAAGACTGCCAACATTCTAAAGACAGTTTAAAAGACAGCCAACATTCTAAAGACTGCCAACATTCTAAAGACAGTTCAAAAGACTGCCAACATTCTAAAGACAATTCAAAAGACTGCCAACATTCTAAAGACAGTTTAAAAGACTGCCAACATTCTAAAGACAATTCAAAAGACTGCCAACATTCTAAAGACAGTTTAAAAGACTGCCAACATTCTAAAGACAATTCAAAAGACTGCCAACATTCTAAAGACAATTCAAAAGGCTGCCAACATTCTAAAGACAGTTTAAAAGACTGCCAACATTCTAAAGACTGCCAACATTCTATAGACAGTTCAAAAGACTGCCAACATTCTATAGACAGTTCAAAAAACTGCCAACATTCTAAAGACAATTCAAAAGACTGCCAACATTCTAAAGACAATTCAAAAGACTGCCAACATTCTAAAGACAGTTTAAAAGACTGCCAACATTCTAAAGACTGCCAACATTCTAGACAGTACAAAAGACTGCCAACATTCTATAGACAGTTCAAAAGACTGCCAACATTCTAAAGACAATTCAAAAGACTGCCAACATTCTAAAGATAATTCAAAAGACTGCCAACATTCTAAAGACAATTCAAAAGACTGCCAACATTCTAAAGACAGTTTAAAAGACTGCCAGCATTCTAAAGACTGCCAACATTCTAGACAGTACAAAAGACTGCCAACATTCTATAGACAGTTCAAAAGACTGCCAACATTCTAAAGATAATTCAAAAGACTGCCAACATTCTAAAGACAATTCAAAAGACTGCCAACATTCTAAAGACAGTTTAAAAGACTGCCAACATTCTAAAGACAATACAAAAGACTGCCAACATTCTAAAGACAATTCAAAAGACTGCCAACATTCTAAAGACAGTTTAAAAGACTGCCAACATTCTAAAGACAGTTCAAAAGACTGCCAACATTCTAAAGACAATTCAAAAGACTGCCAACATTCTAAAGACAATTCAAAAGACTGCTAACATTCTAAAGACAGTTTAAAAGACTGCCAACATTCTAAAGACAATACAGAAGACTGCCAACATTCTAAAGACAATTGAAAAGACTGCCAACATTCTTAAGACAGTTTAAAAGACTGCCAACATTCTAAAGACAATTCAAAAGACTGCCAACATTCTAAAGACAATTCAAAAGGCTGCCAACATTCTAAAGACAGTTTAAAAGACTGCCAACATTCTAAAGACTGCCAACATTCTATAGACAGTTCAAAAGACTGCCAACATTCTATAGACAGTTCAAAAAACTGCCAACATTCTAAAGACAATCCAAAAGACTGCCAACATTCTAAAGACAATTCAAAAGACTGCCAACATTCTAAAGACAGTTTAAAAGACAGCCAACATTCTAAAGACTGCCAACATTCTAAAGACAGTTCAAAAGACTGCCAACATTCTAAAGACAATTCAAAAGACTGCCAACATTCTAAAGACAATTCAAAAGACTGCCAACATTCTAAAGACAGTTTAAAAGACTGCCAACATTCTAAAGACAATTCAAAAGACTGCCAACATTCTAAAGACAGTTTAAAAGACTGCCAACATTCTAAAGACTGCCAACATTCTAAAGACAGTTCAAAAGACTGCCAACATTCTAAAGACAATTCAAAAGACTGCCAACATTCTAAAGACAATTCAAAAGGCTGCCAACATTCTAAAGACAATTCAAATGACTGCCAACATTCTAAAGACAATTCAAAAAACTGCCAACATTCTAAAGACAGTTTAAAAGACTGCCAACATTCTAAAGACAGTTTAAAGACTGCCAACATTCTAAATTCAGTTCAAAAGACTGCCAACATTCTAAAGACAATTCAAAAGACTGCCAACATTGTAAAGACTATTCAAAAGGCTGCCAACATTCTAAAGACAATTCAAATGACTGCCAACATTCTAAAGACAATTCAAAAGACTCACAACATTCTAAAGACAGTTTAAAAGACTGCCAACATTCTAAAGACTGCCAACATTCTATAGACAGTTCAAAAGACTGCCAACATTCTATAGACAGTTCAAAAGACTGCCAACATTCTAAAGACAATTCAAAAGACTGCCAACATTCTAAAGACAATTCAAAAGGCTGCCAACATTCTAAAGACAGTTTAAAAGACTGCCAACATTCTAAAGACAGTTTAAAAGACTGCCAACATTCTAAAGACTGCCAACATTCTATAGACAGTACAAAAGACTGCCAACATTCTATAGACAGTTCAAAAGACTGCCAACATTCTAAAGACAATTCAAAAGACTGCCAACATTCTAAAGACAATTCAAAAGACTGCCAACATTCTAAAGACAATTCAAAAGACTGCCAACATTCTAAAGACAGTTTAAAAGACTGCCAACATTCTAAAGACAATACAAAAGACTGTCAACATTCTAAAGACAATTCAAAAGACTGCCAACATTCTAAAGACAGTTTAAAAGACTGCCAACATTCTAAAGACAATACAAAAGACTGTCAACATTCTAAAGACAATTCAAAAGACTGCCAACATTCTAAAGACAATTCAAAAGACTGCCAACATTCTAAAGACAATTCAAAAGACTGCCAACATTCTAAAGACAGTTTAAAAGACAGCCAACATTCTAAAGACTGCCAACATTCTAAAGACAGTTCAAAAGACTGCCAACATTCTAAAGACAATTCAAAAGACTGCCAACATTCTAAAGACAGTTTAAAAGACTGCCAACATTCTAAAGACAATTCAAAAGACTGCCAACATTCTAAAGACAGTTTAAAAGACTGCCAACATTCTAAAGACAATTCAAAAGACTGCCAACATTCTAAAGACAATTCAAAAGGCTGCCAACATTCTAAAGACAGTTTAAAAGACTGCCAACATTCTAAAGACTGCCAACATTCTATAGACAGTTCAAAAGACTGCCAACATTCTATAGACAGTTCAAAAAACTGCCAACATTCTAAAGACAATTCAAAAGACTGCCAACATTCTAAAGACAATTCAAAAGACTGCCAACATTCTAAAGACAGTTTAAAAGACTGCCAACATTCTAAAGACTGCCAACATTCTAGACAGTACAAAAGACTGCCAACATTCTATAGACAGTTCAAAAGACTGCCAACATTCTAAAGACAATTCAAAAGACTGCCAACATTCTAAAGATAATTCAAAAGACTGCCAACATTCTAAAGACAATTCAAAAGACTGCCAACATTCTAAAGACAGTTTAAAAGACTGCCAGCATTCTAAAGACTGCCAACATTCTAGACAGTACAAAAGACTGCCAACATTCTATAGACAGTTCAAAAGACTGCCAACATTCTAAAGATAATTCAAAAGACTGCCAACATTCTAAAGACAATTCAAAAGACTGCCAACATTCTAAAGACAGTTTAAAAGACTGCCAACATTCTAAAGACAATACAAAAGACTGCCAACATTCTAAAGACAATTCAAAAGACTGCCAACATTCTAAAGACAGTTTAAAAGACTGCCAACATTCTAAAGACAGTTCAAAAGACTGCCAACATTCTAAAGACAATTCAAAAGACTGCCAACATTCTAAAGACAATTCAAAAGGCTGCCAACATTCTAAAGACAATTCAAATGACTGCCAACATTCTAAAGACAATTCAAAAAACTGCCAACATTCTAAAGACAGTTTAAAAGACTGCCAACATTCTAAAGACAGTTTAAAGACTGCCAACATTCTAAATTCAGTTCAAAAGACTGCCAACATTCTAAAGACAATTCAAAAGACTGCCAACATTCTAAAGACTATTCAAAAGGCTGCCAACATTCTAAAGACAATTCAAATGACTGCCAACATTCTAAAGACAATTCAAAAGACTCACAACATTCTAAAGACAGTTTAAAAGACTGCCAACATTCTAAAGACTGCCAACATTCTATAGACAGTTCAAAAGACTGCCAACATTCTAAAGACAGTTCAAAAGACTGCCAACATTCTAAAGACATTTCAAAAGACTGCCAACATTCTAAAGACAATTCAAAAGGCTGCCAACATTCTAAAGACAGTTTAAAAGACTGCCAACATTCTAAAGACAGTTTAAAAGACTGCCAACATTCTAAAGACTGCCAACATTCTATAGACAGTACAAAAGACTGCCAACATTCTATAGACAGTTCAAAAGACTGCCAACATTCTAAAGACAATTCAAAAGACTGCCAACATTCTAAAGACAATTCAAAAGACTGCCAACATTCTAAAGACAATTCAAAAGACTGCCAACATTCTAAAGACAGTTTAAAAGACTGCCAACATTCTAAAGACAATACAAAAGACTGTCAACATTCTAAAGACAATTCAAAAGACTGCCAACATTCTAAAGACAGTTTAAAAGACTGCCAACATTCTAAAGACAATTCAAAAGACTGCCAACATTCTAAAGACAATTCAAAAGGCTGCCAACATTCTAAAGACAGTTTAAAAGACTGCCAACATTCTAAAGACTGCCAACATTCTATAGACAGTTCAAAAGACTGCCAACATTCTATAGACAGTTCAAAAAACTGCCAACATTCTAAAGACAATTCAAAAGACTGCCAACATTCTAAAGACAATTCAAAAGACTGCCAACATTCTAAAGACAGTTTAAAAGACAGCCAACATTCTAAAGACTGCCAACATTCTAAAGACAGTTCAAAAGACTGCCAACATTCTAAAGACAATTAAAAAGACTGCCAACATTCTAAAGACAGTTTAAAAGACTGCCAACATTCTAAAGACTGCCAACATTCTAAAGACAGTTTAAAAGACTGCCAACATTCTAAAGACAATTCAAAAGACTGCCAACATTCTAAAGACAATTCAAAAGGCTGCCAACATTCTAAAGACAATTCAAAAGACTGCCAACATTCTAAAGACAGTTTAAAAGACTGCCAACATTCTAAAGACTGCCAACATTCTATAGACAGTTCAAAAGACTGCCAACATTCTATAGACAGTTCAAAAGACTGCCAACATTCTAAAGACAATTCAACAGACTGCCAACATTCTAAAGACAATTCAAAAGACTGCCAACATTCTAAAGACAGTTTAAAAGACTGCCAACATTCTAAAGACAATACAAAAGACTGCCAACATTCTAAAGACAATTCAAAAGACTGCCAACATTCTAAAGACAGTTTAAAAGACTGCCAACATTCTAAAGACAATTCAAAAGACTGCCAACATTCTAAAGACAATTCAAAAGGCTGCCAACATTCTAAAGACAGTTTAAAAGACTGCCAACATTCTAAAGACTGCCAACATTCTATAGACAGTTCAAAAGACTGCCAACATTCTATAGACAGTTCAAAAAACTGCCAACATTCTAAAGACAATTCAAAAGACTGCCAACATTCTAAAGACAATTCAAAAGACTGCCAACATTCTAAAGACAGTTTAAAAGACTGCCAACATTCTAAAGACTGCCAACATTCTAAAGACAGTTCAAAAGACTGCCAACATTCTAAAGACAATTCAAAAGACTGCCAATATTCTAAAGACAGTTTAAAAGACTGCCAACATTCTAAAGACTGCCAACATTCTATAGACAGTTCAAAAGACTGCCAACATTCTATAGACAGTTCAAAAGACTGCCAACATTCTAAAGAGAATTCAAAAGACTGCCAACATTCTAAAGACAATTCAAAAGGCTGCCAACATTCTAAAGACAGTTTAAAAGACTGCCAACATTCTAAAGACTGCCAACATTCTATAGACAGTTCAAAAGACTGCCAACATTCTATAGACAGTTCAAAAAACTGCCAACATTCTAAAGACAATTCAAAAGACTGCCAACATTCTAAAGACAATTCAAAAGACTGCCAACATTCTAAAGACAATTCAAAAGACTGCCAACATTCTAAAGACAATTCAAAAGACTGCCAACATTCTAAAGACAGTTTAAAAGACTGCCAACATTCTAAAGACAATACAAAAGACTGTCAACATTCTAAAGACAATTCAAAAGACTGCCAACATTCTAAAGACAGTTTAAAAGACTGCCAACATTCTAAAGACAATTCAAAAGACTGCCAACATTCTAAAGACAGTTTAAAAGACTGCCAACATTCTAAAGACAATTCAAAAGACTGCCAACATTCTAAAGACAATTCAAAAGACTGCCAATATTCTAAAGACAGTTTAAAAGACTGCCAACATTCTAAAGACTGCCAACATTCTATAGACAGTTCAAAAGACTGCCAACATTCTATAGACAGTTCAAAAGACTGACAACATTCTAAAGACAATTCAAAAGACTGCCAACATTCTAAAGACAATTCAAAAGGCTGCCAACATTCTAAAGACAGTTTAAAAGACTGCCAGCATTCTAAAGACTGCCAACATTCTAGACAGTACAAAAGACTGCCAACATTCTATAGACAGTTCAAAAGACTGCCAACATTCTAAAGACAATTCAAAAGACTGCCAACATTCTAAAGATAATTCAAAAGACTGCCAACATTCTAAAGACAATTCAAAAGACTGCCAACATTCTAAAGACAGTTTAAAAGACTGCCAACATTCTAAAGACAATACAAAAGACTGCCAACATTCTAAAGACAATTCAAAAGACTGCCAACATTCTAAAGACAGTTTAAAAGACTGCCAACATTCTAAAGACAATTCAAAAGACTGCCAACATTCTAAAGACAGTTTAAAAGACTGCCAACATTCTAAAGACTGCCAACATTCTAAAGACAGTTCAAAAGACTGCCAACATTCTAAAGACAATTCAAAAGACTGCCAACATTCTAAAGACAATTCAAAAGGCTGCCAACATTCTAAAGACAATTCAAATGACTGCCAACATTCTAAAGACAATTCAAAAAACTGCCAACATTCTAAAGACAGTTTAAAAGACTGCCAACATTCTAAAGACAGTTTAAAGACTGCCAACATTCTAAATTCAGTTCAAAAGACTGCCAACATTCTAAAGACAATTCAAAAGACTGCCAACATTCTAAAGACTATTCAAAAGGCTGCCAACATTCTAAAGACAATTCAAATGACTGCCAACATTCTAAAGACAATTCAAAAGACTCACAACATTCTAAAGACAGTTTAAAAGACTGCCAACATTCTAAAGACTGCCAACATTCTATAGACAGTTCAAAAGACTGCCAACATTCTATAGACAGTTCAAAAGACTGCCAACATTCTAAAGACAATTCAAAAGACTGCCAACATTCTAAAGACAATTCAAAAGGCTGCCAACATTCTAAAGACAGTTTAAAAGACTGCCAACATTCTAAAGACAGTTTAAAAGACTGCCAACATTCTAAAGACTGCCAACATTCTATAGACAGTACAAAAGACTGCCAACATTCTATAGACAGTTCAAAAGACTGCCAACATTCTAAAGACAATTCAAAAGACTGCCAACATTCTAAAGACAATTCAAAAGACTGCCAACATTCTAAAGACAATTCAAAAGACTGCCAACATTCTAAAGACAGTTTAAAAGACTGCCAACATTCTAAAGACAATACAAAAGACTGTCAACATTCTAAAGACAATTCAAAAGACTGCCAACATTCTAAAGACAGTTTAAAAGACTGCCAACATTCTAAAGACAATTCAAAAGACTGCCAACATTCTAAAGACAATTCAAAAAGCTGCCAACATTCTAAAGACAGTTTAAAAGACTGCCAACATTCTAAAGACTGCCAACATTCTATAGACAGTTCAAAAGACTGCCAACATTCTATAGACAGTTCAAAAAACTGCCAACATTCTAAAGACAATTCAAAAGACTGCCAACATTCTAAAGACAATTCAAAAGACTGCCAACATTCTAAAGACAGTTTAAAAGACAGCCAACATTCTAAAGACTGCCAACATTCTAAAGACAGTTCAAAAGACTGCCAACATTCTAAAGACAATTCAAAAGACTGCCAGCATTCTAAAGACAGTTTAAAAGACTGCCAACATTCTAAAGACAATTCAAAAGACTGCCAACATTCTAAAGACAGTTTAAAAGACTGCCAACATTCTAAAGACAATTCAAAAGACTGCCAACATTCTAAAGACAATTCAAAAGGCTGCCAACATTCTAAAGACAGTTTAAAAGACTGCCAACATTCTAAAGACTGCCAACATTCTATAGACAGTTCAAAAGACTGCCAACATTCTATAGACAGTTCAAAAAACTGCCAACATTCTAAAGACAATTCAAAAGACTGCCAACATTCTAAAGACAATTCAAAAGACTGCCAACATTCTAAAGACAGTTTAAAAGACTGCCAACATTCTAAAGACTGCCAACATTCTATAGACAGTTCAAAAGACTGCCAACATTCTATAGACAGTTCAAAAGACTGCCAACATTCTAAAGACAATTCAAAAGACTGCCAACATTCTAAAGACAATTCAAAAGGCTGCCAACATTCTAAAGACAGTTTAAAAGACTGCCAGCATTCTAAAGACTGCCAACATTCTAGACAGTACAAAAGACTGCCAACATTCTATAGACAGTTCAAAAGACTGCCAACATTCTAAAGACAATTCAAAAGACTGCCAACATTCTAAAGATAATTCAAAAGACTGCCAACATTCTAAAGACAATTCAAAAGACTGCCAACATTCTAAAGACAGTTTAAAAGACTGCCAACATTCTAAAGACAATACAAAAGACTGCCAACATTCTAAAGACAATTCAAAAGACTGCCAACATTCTAAAGACAGTTTAAAAGACTGCCAACATTCTAAAGACAGTTCAAAAGACTGCCAACATTCTAAAGACAATTCAAAAGACTGCCAACATTCTAAAGACAATTCAAAAGGCTGCCAACATTCTAAAGACAATTCAAATGACTGCCAACATTCTAAAGACAATTCAAAAAACTGCCAACATTCTAAAGACAGTTTAAAAGACTGCCAACATTCTAAAGACAGTTTAAAGACTGCCAACATTCTAAATTCAGTTCAAAAGACTGCCAACATTCTAAAGACAATTCAAAAGACTGCCAACATTCTAAAGACTATTCAAAAGGCTGCCAACATTCTAAAGACAATTCAAATGACTGCCAACATTCTAAAGACAATTCAAAAGACTCACAACATTCTAAAGACAGTTTAAAAGACTGCCAACATTCTAAAGACTGCCAACATTCTATAGACAGTTCAAAAGACTGCCAACATTCTATAGACAGTTCAAAAGACTGCCAACATTCTAAAGACAATTCAAAAGACTGCCAACATTCTAAAGACAATTCAAAAGGCTGCCAACATTCTAAAGACAGTTTAAAAGACTGCCAACATTCTAAAGACAGTTTAAAAGACTGCCAACATTCTAAAGACTGCCAACATTCTATAGACAGTACAAAAGACTGCCAACATTCTATAGACAGTTCAAAAGACTGCCAACATTCTAAAGACAATTCAAAAGACTGCCAACATTCTAAAGACAATTCAAAAGACTGCCAACATTCTAAAGACAATTCAAAAGACTGCCAACATTCTAAAGACAGTTTAAAAGACTGCCAACATTCTAAAGACAATACAAAAGACTGTCAACATTCTAAAGACAATTCAAAAGACTGCCAACATTCTAAAGACAGTTTAAAAGACTGCCAACATTCTAAAGACAATTCAAAAGACTGCCAACATTCTAAAGACAATTCAAAAGGCTGCCAACATTCTAAAGACAGTTTAAAAGACTGCCAACATTCTAAAGACTGCCAAAATTCTATAGACAGTTCAAAAGACTGCCAACATTCTATAGACAGTTCAAAAAACTGCCAACATTCTAAAGACAATTCAAAAGACTGCCAACATTCTAAAGACAATTCAAAAGACTGCCAACATTCTAAAGACAGTTTAAAAGACAGCCAACATTCTAAAGACTGCCAACATTCTAAAGACAGTTCAAAAGACTGCCAACATTCTAAAGACAATTAAAAAGACTGCCAACATTCTAAAGACAGTTTAAAAGACTGCCAACATTCTAAAGACTGCCAACATTCTAAAGACAGTTTAAAAGACTGCCAACATTCTAAAGACAATTCAAAAGACTGCCAACATTCTAAAGACAATTCAAAAGGCTGCCAACATTCTAAAGACAATTCAAAAGACTGCCAACATTCTAAAGACAGTTTAAAAGACTGCCAACATTCTAAAGACTGCCAACATTCTATAGACAGTTCAAAAGACTGCCAACATTCTATAGACAGTTCAAAAGACTGCCAACATTCTAAAGACAATTCAACAGACTGCCAACATTCTAAAGACAATTCAAAAGACTGCCAACATTCTAAAGACAGTTTAAAAGACTGCCAACATTCTAAAGACAATACAAAAGACTGCCAACATTCTAAAGACAATTCAAAAGACTGCCAACATTCTAAAGACAGTTTAAAAGACTGCCAACATTCTAAAGACAATTCAAAAGACTGCCAACATTCTAAAGACAATTCAAAAGGCTGCCAACATTCTAAAGACAGTTTAAAAGACTGCCAACATTCTAAAGACTGCCAACATTCTATAGACAGTTCAAAAGACTGCCAACATTCTATAGACAGTTCAAAAAACTGCCAACATTCTATAGACAATTCAAAAGACTGCCAACATTCTAAAGACAATTCAAAAGACTGCCAACATTCTAAAGACAGTTTAAAAGACTGCCAACATTCTAAAGACTGCCAACATTCTAAAGACAGTTCAAAAGACTGCCAACATTCTAAAGACAATTCAAAAGACTGCCAATATTCTAAAGACAGTTTAAAAGACTGCCAACATTCTAAAGACTGCCAACATTCTATAGACAGTTCAAAAGACTGCCAACATTCTATAGACAGTTCAAAAGACTGCCAACATTCTAAAGACAATTCAAAAGACTGCCAACATTCTAAAGACAATTCAAAAGGCTGCCAACATTCTAAAGACAGTTTAAAAGACTGCCAACATTCTAAAGACTGCCAACATTCTATAGACAGTTCAAAAGACTGCCAACATTCTATAGACAGTTCAAAAAACTGCCAACATTCTAAAGACAATTCAAAAGACTGCCAACATTCTAAAGACAATTCAAAAGACTGCCAACATTCTAAAGACAATTCAAAAGACTGCCAACATTCTAAAGACAATTCAAAAGACTGCCAACATTCTAAAGACAGTTTAAAAGACTGCCAACATTCTAAAGACAATACAAAAGACTGTCAACATTCTAAAGACAATTCAAAAGACTGCCAACATTCTAAAGACAGTTTAAAAGACTGCCAACATTCTAAAGACAATTCAAAAGACTGCCAACATTCTAAAGACAATTCAAAAAGCTGCCAACATTCTAAAGACAGTTTAAAAGACTGCCAACATTCTAAAGACTGCCAACATTCTATAGACAGTTCAAAAGACTGCCAACATTCTATAGACAGTTCAAAAAACTGCCAACATTCTAAAGACAATTCAAAAGACTGCCAACATTCTAAAGACAATTCAAAAGACTGCCAACATTCTAAAGACAGTTTAAAAGACAGCCAACATTCTAAAGACTGGCAACATTCTAAAGACAGTTCAAAAGACTGCCAACATTCTAAAGACAATTCAAAAGACTGCCAACATTCTAAAGACAGTTTAAAAGACTGCCAACATTCTAAAGACAATTCAAAAGACTGCCAACATTCTAAAGACAGTTTAAAAGACTGCCAACATTCTAAAGACAATTCAAAAGACTGCCAACATTCTAAAGACAATTCAAAAGGCTGCCAACATTCTAAAGACAGTTTAAAAGACTGCCAACATTCTAAAGACTGCCAACATTCTATAGACAGTTCAAAAGACTGCCAACATTCTATAGACAGTTCAAAAAACTGCCAACATTCTAAAGACAATTCAAAAGACTGCCAACATTCTAAAGACAATTCAAAAGACTGCCAACATTCTAAAGACAGTTTAAAAGACTGCCAACATTCTAAAGACTGCCAACATTCTATAGACAGTTCAAAAGACTGCCAACATTCTATAGACAGTTCAAAAGACTGCCAACATTCTAAAGACAATTCAAAAGACTGCCAACATTCTAAAGACAATTCAAAAGGCTGCCAACATTCTAAAGACAGTTTAAAAGACTGCCAGCATTCTAAAGACTGCCAACATTCTAGACAGTACAAAAGACTGCCAACATTCTATAGACAGTTCAAAAGACTGCCAACATTCTAAAGACAATTCAAAAGACTGCCAACATTCTAAAGATAATTCAAAAGACTGCCAACATTCTAAAGACAATTCAAAAGACTGCCAACATTCTAAAGACAGTTTAAAAGACTGCCAACATTCTAAAGACAATACAAAAGACTGCCAACATTCTAAAGACAATTCAAAAGACTGCCAACATTCTAAAGACAATTCAAAAGGCTGCCAACATTCTAAAGACAATTCAAATGACTGCCAACATTCTAAAGACAATTCAAAAAACTGCCAACATTCTAAAGACAGTTCAAAAGACTGCCAACATTCTAAAGACAATTCAAAAGACTGCCAACATTCTAAAGATAATTCAAAAGACTGCCAACATTCTAAAGACAATTCAAAAGACTGCCAACATTCTAAAGACAGTTTAAAAGACTGCCAACATTCTAAAGACAATACAAAAGACTGCCAACATTCTAAAGACAATTCAAAAGACTGCCAACATTCTAAAGACAGTTTAAAAGACTGCCAACATTCTAAAGACAATTCAAAAGACTGCCAACATTCTAAAGACAATTCAAAAGGCTGCCAACATTCTAAAGACAGTTTAAAGGACTGCCAACATTCTAAAGACTTCCAACATTCTATAGACAGTTCAAAAGACTGCCAACATTCTAAAGACAATTCAAAAGACTGCCAACATTCTAAAGACAATTCAAAAGACTGCCAACATTCTAAAGACAGTTTAAAAGACTGCCAACATTCTAAAGACTGCCAACATTCTAAAGACAGTACAAAAGACTGCCAACATTCTAAAGACAATTCAAAAGACTGCCAACATTCTAAAGACAATTCAAAAGACTGCCAACATTCTAAAGGCAGTTTAAAAGACAGCCAACATTCTAAAGACTGCCAACATTCTAAAGACAGTTCAAAAGACTGCCAACATTCTAAAGACAATTCAAAAGACTGCCAATATTCTAAAGACAGTTTAAAAGACTGCCAACATTCTAAAGACTGCCAACATTCTATAGACAGTTCAAAAGACTGCCAACATTCTATAGACAGTTCAAAAGACTGCCAACATTCTAAAGACAATTCAAAAGACTGCCAACATTCTAAAGACAATTCAAAAGGCTGCCAACATTCTAAAGACAGTTTAAAAGACTGCCAACATTCTGAAGACTGCCAACATTCTAGACAGTACAAAAGACTGCCAACATTCTATAGACAGTTCAAAAGACTGCCAACATTCTAAAGACAATTCAAAAGACTGCCAACATTCTAAAGATAATTCAAAAGACTGCCAACATTCTAAAGACAATTCAAAAGACTGCCAACATTCTAAAGACAGTTTAAAAGACTGACAACATTCTAAAGACAATACAAAAGACTGCCAACATTCTAAAGACAATTCAAAAGACTGCCAACATTCTAAAGACAGTTTAAAAGACTGCCAACATTCTAAAGACAATTCAAAAGACTGCCAACATTCTAAAGACAATTCAAAAGGCTGCCAACATTCTAGACAATTTAAAAGACTGCCAACATTCTAAAGACTTCCAACATTCTATAGACAGTTCAAAAGACTGCCAACATTCTATAGACAGTTCAAAAAACTGCCAACATTCTAAAGACAATTCAAAAGACTGCCAACATTCTAAAGACAATTCAAAAGACTGCCAACATTCTAAAGACAGTTTAAAAGACTGCCAACATTCTAAAGACTGCCAACATTCTAAAGACAGTACAAAAGACTGCCAACATTCTAAAGACAATTCAAAAGACTGCCAACATTCTAAAGACAGTTAAAAAGACTGCCAACATTCTAAAGACTGCCAACATTCTAAAGACAGTTCAAAAGACTGCCAACATTCTAAAGACAATTCAAAAGACTGCCAACATTCTAAAGACAATTCAAAAGGCTGACAACATTCTAAAGACAATTCAAATGACTGCCAACATTCTAAAGACAATTCAAAAGACTGCCAACATTCTAAAGACAGTTTAAAAGACTGCCAACATTTTATAGACAGTTCAAAAGACTGCCAACATTCTATAGACAGTTCAAAAGACTGCCAACATTCTAAAGACAATTCAACAGACTGCCAACATTCTAAAGACAATTCAAAAGACAGCCAACATTCTAAAGACAATTCTAAAGACTGCCAACATTCTAAAGACAGTTTAAAAGACTGCCAACATTCTAAAGACTGCCAACATTCTATAGACAGTTCAAAAGACTGCCAACATTCTAAAGACAATTCAAAAGACTGCCAACATTCTATAGACAGTTTAAAAGACTGCCAACATTCTAAAGACTGCCAACATTCTAAAGACAGTTCAAAAGACTGCCAACATTCTAAAGACAATTCAAAAGACTGCCAACATTCTAAAGACAATTCAAAAGGCTGCAAACATTCTAAAGTCAATTCAAATGACTGCCAACATTCTAAAGACAATTCAAAAACCTGCCAACATTCTAAAGACAGTTTAAAAGACTGCCAACATTCTAAAGACTGCCAACATGCTATAGACAGTTCAAAAGACTGCCAACATTCTAAAGACAGTTTAAAAGACTGCCAACATTCTAAAGACAATTCAAAAGACTGCCAACATTCTAAAGACAATTCAAAAGACTGCCAACATTCTAAAGACCATTCAAAAGACTGCCAACATTCTAAAGACAATTCAAAAGACTGCCAACATTCTAAAGACAGTTTAAAAGACTGCCAACATTCTAAAGACAATTCAAAAGACTGCCAACATTCTAAAGACAGTTTAAAAGACTGCCAACATTCTAAAGACAATTCAAAAGGCTGCCAACATTCTAAAGACAGTTTAAAAGACTGCCAACATTCTATAGACTGCTAACATTCTATAGACAGTTCAAAAGACTGCCAACATTCTATAGACAGTTCAAAAGACTGCCAACATTCTAAAGACAATTCAAAAGACTGCCAACATTCTAAAGACAATTCAAAAGACTGCCAACATTCTAAAGACAGTTTAAAAGACTGCCAACATTCTAAAGACAATACAAAAGACTGCCAACATTCTAAAGACAATTCAAAAGACTGCCAACATTCTAAAGACAATTCAAAAGACTGCCAACATTCTAAAGACAGTTTAAAAGACTGCCAGCATTCTAAAGACAATACAAAAGACTGCCAACATTCTAAAGACAATTCAAAAGACTGCCAACATTCTAAAGACAGTTTAAAAGACTGCCAACATTCTAAAGACAATTCAAAAGACTGCCAACATTCTAAAGACAATTCAAAAGGCTGCCAACATTCTAAAGACAGTTTAAAAGACTGCCAACATTCTAAAGACTGCCAACATTCTATAGACAGTTCAAAAGACTGCCAACATTCTATAGACAGTTCAAAAAACTGCCAACATTCTAAAGACAATTCAAAAGACTGCCAACATTCTAAAGACAATTCAAAAGACTGCCAACATTCTAAAGACAGTTTAAAAGACTGCCAACATTCTAAAGACAATTCAAAAGACTGCCAACATTCTAAAGACAGTTTAAAAGACTGCCAACATTCTAAAGACAATTCAAAAGGCTGCCAACATTCTAAAGACAGTTTAAAAGACTGCCAACATACTATAGACTGCCAACATTCTATAGACAGTTCAAAAGACTGCCAACATTCTATAGACAGTTCAAAAGACTGCCAACATTCTAAAGACAATTCAAAAGACTGCCAACATTCTAAAGACAATTCAAAAGACTGCCAACATTCTAAAGACAGTTTAAAAGACTGCCAACATTCTAAAGACTGCCAACATTCTAAAGACAATTCAAAAGACTGCCAACATTCTAAAGACAATTCAAAAGGCTGCCAACATTCTAAAGACAATTCAAATGACTGTCAACATTCTAAAGAAAATTCAAAAAACTGCCAACATTCTAAAGACAGTTTAAAAGACTGCCAACATTCTAAAGACAGTTTAAAGACTGCCAACATTCTAAATACAGTTCAAAAGACTGCCAACATTCTAAAGACAATTCAAAAGACTGCCAACATTCTAAAGACAATTCAAAAGGCTGCCAACATTCTAAAGACAATTCAAATGACTGCCAACATTCTAAAGACAATTCAACAGACTGCCAACATTCTAAAGACAATTCAACAGACTGCCAACATTCTAAAGACAATTCAAAAGACTGCCAACATTCTAAAGACAGTTTAAAAGACTGCCAACATTCTAAAGACTGCCAACATTCTATAGACAGTTCAAAAGACTGCCAACATTCTAAAGACAATTCAAAAGACTGCCAACATTCTAAAGACAATTCAAAAGGCTGCAAACATTCTAAAGACAATTCAAATGACTGCCAACATTCTAAAGACTATTCAAAAACCTGCCAACATTCTAAAGACAGTTTAAAAGACTGCCAACATTCTAAAGACTGCCAACATTCTATAGACAGTTCAAAAGACTGCCAACATTCTAAAGACAATTCAAAAGACTGCCAACATTCTAAAGACAATTCAAAAGGCTGCCAACATTCTAAAGACAGTTTAAAAGCCTGCCAACATTCTAAAGACTGCCAACATTCTATAGACAGTACAAAAGACTGCCAACATTCTATAGACAGTTCAAAAGACTGCCAACATTCTAAAGACAATTCAAAAGACTGCCAACATTCTAAAGACAATTCAAAAGACTGCCAACATTCTAAAGACAATTCAAAAGACTGCCAACATTCTAAAGACAGTTTAAAAGACTGCCAACATTCTAAAGACAATTCAAAAGACTGCCAACATTCTAAAGACAGTTTAAAAGACTGCCAACATTCTAAAGACAATTCAAAAGGCTGCCAACATTCTAAAGCGAGTTTAAAAGACTGCCAACATTCTATAAACTGCCAACATTCTATAGACAGTTCAAAAGACTGCCAACATTCTATAGACAGTTCAAAAGACTGCCAACATTCTAAAGACAATTCAAAAGACTGCCAACATTCTAAAGACAATTCAAAAGACTGCCAACATTCTAAAGACAGTTTAAAAGACTGCCAACATTCTAAAGACTGCCAACATTCTAAAGACAGTTCAAAAGACTGCCAACATTCTAAAGACAATTCAAAAGACTGCCAACATTCTAAAGACAATTCAAAAGGCTGCCAACATTCTAAAGACAATTCAAATGACTGCCAACATTCTAAAGACAATTCAAAAAACTGCCAACATTCTAAAGACAGTTTAAAAGACTGCCAACATTCTAAAGACAGTTTAAAGACTGCCAACATTCTAAATACAGTTCTAAAGACTGCCAACATTCTAAAGACAATTCAAAAGACTGCCAACATTCTAAAGACTATTCAAAAGGCTGCCAACATTCTAAAGACAATTCAAATGACTGCCAACATTCTAAAGACAATTCAAAAGACTCACAACATTCTAAAGACAGTTTAAAAGACTGCCAACATTCTAAAGACTGCCAATATTCTATAGACAGTTCAAAAGACTGCCAACATTCTATAGATTGTTCAAAAGACTGCCAACATTCTAAAGACAATTCAAAAGACTGCCAACATTCTAAAGACAATTCAAAAGGCTGCCAACATTCTAAAGACAGTTTAAAAGACTGCCAACATTCTAAAGACAGTTTAAAAGACTGCCAACATTCTAAAGACTGCCAACATTCTATAGACAGTACAAAAGACTGCCAACATTCTATAGACAGTTCAAAAGACTGCCAACATTCTAAAGACAATTCAAAAGACTGCCAACATTCTAAAGACAATTCAAAAGACTGCCAACATTCTAAAGACAATTCAAAAGACTGCTAACATTCTAAAGACAGTTTAAAAGACTGCCAACATTCTAAAGACAATACAGAAGACTGCCAACATTCTAAAGACAATTGAAAAGACTGCCAACATTCTTAAGACAGTTTAAAAGACTGCCAACATTCTAAAGACAATTCAAAAGACTGCCAACATTCTAAAGACAATTCAAAAGGCTGCCAACATTCTAAAGACAGTTTAAAAGACTGCCAACATTCTAAAGACTGCCAACATTCTATAGACAGTTCAAAAGACTGCCAACATTCTATAGACAGTTCAAAAAACTGCCAACATTCTAAAGACAATCCAAAAGACTGCCAACATTCTAAAGACAATTCAAAAGACTGCCAACATTCTAAAGACAGTTTAAAAGACAGCCAACATTCTAAAGACTGCCAACATTCTAAAGACAGTTCAAAAGACTGCCAACATTCTAAAGACAATTCAAAAGACTGCCAACATTCTAAAGACAGTTTAAAAGACTGCCAACATTCTAAAGACTGCCAACATTCTAAAGACAGTTTAAAAGACTGCCAACATTCTAAAGACAATTCAAAAGACTGCCAACATTCTAAAGACAATTCAAAAGGCTGCCAACATTCTAAAGACAATTCAAAAGACTGCCAACATTCTAAAGACAGTTTAAAAGACTGCCAACATTCTAAAGACTGCCAACATTCTATAGACAGTTCAAAAGACTGCCAACATTCTATAGACAGTTCAAAAGACTGCCAACATTCTAAAGACAATTCAACAGACTGCCAACATTCTAAAGACAATTCAAAAGACTGCCAACATTCTAAAGACAGTTTAAAAGACTGCCAACATTCTAAAGACAATACAAAAGACTGCCAACATTCTAAAGACAATTCAAAAGACTGCCAACATTCTAAAGACAGTTTAAAAGACTGCCAACATTCTAAAGACAATTCAAAAGACTGCCAACATTCTAAAGACAATTCAAAAGGCTGCCAACATTCTAAAGACAGTTTAAAAGACTGCCAACATTCTAAAGACTGCCAACATTCTATAGACAGTTCAAAAGACTGCCAACATTCTATAGACAGTTCAAAAAACTGCCAACATTCTAAAGACAATTCAAAAGACTGCCAACATTCTAAAGACAATTCAAAAGACTGCCAACATTCTAAAGACAGTTTAAAAGACTGCCAACATTCTAAAGACTGCCAACATTCTATAGACAGTTCAAAAGACTGCCAACATTCTATAGACAGTTCAAAAGACTGCCAACATTCTAAAGACAATTCAAAAGACTGCCAACATTCTAAAGACAATTCAAAAGGCTGCCAACATTCTAAAGACAATTCAAATGACTGCCAACATTCTAAAGACAATTCAAAAAACTGCCAACATTCTAAAGACAGTTTAAAAGACTGCCAACATTCTAAAGACAGTTTAAAGACTGCCAACATTCTAAATACAGTTCAAAAGACTGCCAACATTCTAAAGACAATTCAAAAGACTGCCAACATTCTAAAGACTATTCAAAAGGCTGCCAACATTCTAAAGACAATTCAAATGACTGCCAACATTCTAAAGACAATTCAAAAGACTCACAACATTCTAAAGACAGTTTAAAAGACTGCCAACATTCTAAAGACTGCCAACATTCTATAGACAGTTCAAAAGACTGCCAACATTCTATAGACAGTTCAAAAGACTGCCAACATTCTAAAGACAATTCAAAAGACTGCCAACATTCTAAAGACAATTCAAAAGGCTGCCAACATTCTAAAGACAGTTTAAAAGACTGCCAACATTCTAAAGACAGTTTAAAAGACTGCCAACATTCTAAAGACTGCCAACATTCTATAGACAGTACAAAAGACTGCCAACATTCTATAGACAGTTCAAAAGACTGCCAACATTCTAAAGACAATTCAAAAGACTGCTATCATTCTAAAGACAGTTTAAAAGACTGCCAACATTCTAAAGACAATACAGAAGACTGCCAACATTCTAAAGACAATTGAAAAGACTGCCAACATTCTTAAGACAGTTTAAAAGACTGCCAACATTCTAAAGACAATTCAAAAGACTGCCAACATTCTAAAGACAATTCAAAAGGCTGCCAACATTCTAAAGACAGTTTAAAAGACTGCCAACATTCTAAAGACTGCCAACATTCTATAGACAGTTCAAAAGACTGCCAACATTCTATAGACAGTTCAAAAAACTGCCAACATTCTAAAGACAATCCAAAAAACTGCCAACATTCTAAAGACAATTCAAAAGACTGCCAACATTCTAAAGACAGTTTAAAAGACAGCCAACATTCTAAAGACTGCCAACATTCTAAAGACAGTTCAAAAGACTGCCAACATTCTAAAGACAATTCAAAAGACTGCCAACATTCTAAAGACAGTTTAAAAGACTGCCAACATTCTAAAGACTGCCAACATTCTAAAGACAGTTTAAAAGACTGCCAACATTCTAAAGACAATTCAAAAGACTGCCAACATTCTAAAGACAATTCAAAAGGCTGCCAACATTCTAAAGACAATTCAAAAGACTGCCAACATTCTAAAGACAGTTTAAAAGACTGCCAACATTCTAAAGACTGCCAACATTCTATAGACAGTTCAAAAGACTGCCAACATTCTATAGACAGTTCAAAAGACTGCCAACATTCTAAAGACAATTCAACAGACTGCCAACATTCTAAAGACAATTCAAAAGACTGCCAACATTCTAAAGACAGTTTAAAAGACTGCCAGCATTCTAAAGACAATACAAAAGACTGCCAACATTCTAAAGACAATTCAAAAGACTGCCAACATTCTAAAGACAGTTTAAAAGACTGCCAACATTCTAAAGACAATTCAAAAGACTGCCAACATTCTAAAGACAATTCAAAAGGCTGCCAACATTCTAAAGACAGTTTAAAAGACTGCCAACATTCTAAAGACTGCCAACATTCTATAGACAGTTCAAAAGACTGCCAACATTCTATAGACATTTCAAAAAACTGCCAACATTCTAAAGACAATTCAAAAGACTGCCAACATTCTAAAGACAATTCAAAAGACTGCCAACATTCTAAAGACAGTTTAAAAGACTGCCAACATTCTAAAGACTGCCAACATTCTATAGACAGTTCAAAAGACTGCCAACATTCTATAGACAGTTCAAAAGACTGCCAACATTCTAAAGACAATTCAAAAGACTGCCAACATTCTAAAGACAATTCAAAAGGCTGCCAACATTCTAAAGACAGTTTAAAAGACTGCCAGCATTCTAAAGACTGCCAACATTCTAGACAGTACAAAAGACTGCCAACATTCTATAGACAGTTCAAAAGACTGCCAACATTCTAAAGACAATTCAAAAGACTGCCAACATTCTAAAGATAATTCAAAAGACTGCCAACATTCTAAAGACAATTCAAAAGACTGCCAACATTCTAAAGACAGTTTAAAAGACTGCCAACATTCTAAAGACAATACAAAAGACTGCCAACATTCTAAAGACAATTCAAAAGACTGCCAACATTCTAAAGACAGTTTAAAAGACTGCCAACATTCTAAAGACAATTCAAAAGACTGCCAACATTCTAAAGACAGTTTAAAAGACTGCCAACATTCTAAAGACTGCCAACATTCTAAAGACAGTTCAAAAGACTGCCAACATTCTAAAGACAATTCAAAAGACTGCCAACATTCTAAAGACAATTCAAAAGGCTGCCAACATTCTAAAGACAATTCAAATGACTGCCAACATTCTAAAGACAATTCAAAAAACTGCCAACATTCTAAAGACAGTTTAAAAGACTGCCAACATTCTAAAGACAGTTTAAAGACTGCCAACATTCTAAATTCAGTTCAAAAGACTGCCAACATTCTAAAGACAATTCAAAAGACTGCCAACATTCTAAAGACTATTCAAAAGGCTGCCAACATTCTAAAGACAATTCAAATGACTGCCAACATTCTAAAGACAATTCAAAAGACTCACAACATTCTAAAGACAGTTTAAAAGACTGCCAACATTCTAAAGACTGCCAACATTCTATAGACAGTTCAAAAGACTGCCAAGATTCTATAGACAGTTCAAAAGACTGCCAACATTCTAAAGACAATTCAAAAGACTGCCAACATTCTAAAGACAATTCAAAAGGCTGCCAACATTCTAAAGACAGTTTTAAAGACTGCCAACATTCTAAAGACAGTTTAAAAGACTGCCAACATTCTAAAGACTGCCAACATTCTATAGACAGTACAAAAGACTGCCAACATTCTATAGACAGTTCAAAAGACTGCCAACATTCTAAAGACAATTCAAAAGACTGCCAACATTCTAAAGACAATTCAAAAGACTGCCAACATTCTAAAGACAATTCAAAAGACTGCCAACATTCTAAAGACAGTTTAAAAGACTGCCAACATTCTAAAGACAATACAAAAGACTGTCAACATTCTAAAGACAATTCAAAAGACTGCCAACATTCTAAAGACAGTTTAAAAGACTGCCAACATTCTAAAGACAATTCAAAAGACTGCCAACATTCTAAAGACAATTCAAAAGGCTGCCAACATTCTAAAGACAGTTTAAAAGACTGCCAACATTCTAAAGACTGCCAACATTCTATAGACAGTTCAAAAGACTGCCAACATTCTATAGACAGTTCAAAAAACTGCCAACATTCTATAGACAGTTCAAAAGACTGCCAACATTCTATAGACAGTTCAAAAAACTGCCAACATTCTAAAGACAATTCAAAAGACTGCCAACATTCTAAAGACAATTCAAAAGACTGCCAACATTCTAAAGACAGTTTAAAAGACAGCCAACATTCTAAAGACTGCCAACATTCTAAAGACAGTTCAAAAGACTGCCAACATTCTAAAGACAATTAAAAAGACTGCCAACATTCTAAAGACAGTTTAAAAGACTGCCAACATTCTAAAGACTGCCAACATTCTAAAGACAGTTTAAAAGACTGCCAACATTCTAAAGACAATTCAAAAGACTGCCAACATTCTAAAGACAATTCAAAAGGCTGCCAACATTCTAAAGACAATTCAAAAGACTGCCAACATTCTAAAGACAGTTTAAAAGACTGCCAACATTCTAAAGACTGCCAACATTCTATAGACAGTTCAAAAGACTGCCAACATTCTATAGACAGTTCAAAAGACTGCCAACATTCTAAAGACAATTCAACAGACTGCCAACATTCTAAAGACAATTCAAAAGACTGCCAACATTCTAAAGACAGTTTAAAAGACTGCCAACATTCTAAAGACAATACAAAAGACTGCCAACATTCTAAAGACAATTCAAAAGACTGCCAACATTCTAAAGACAGTTTAAAAGACTGCCAACATTCTAAAGACAATTCAAAAGACTGCCAACATTCTAAAGACAATTCAAAAGGCTGCCAACATTCTAAAGACAGTTTAAAAGACTGCCAACATTCTAAAGACTGCCAACATTCTATAGACAGTTCAAAAGACTGCCAACATTCTATAGACAGTTCAAAAAACTGCCAACATTCTAAAGACAATTCAAAAGACTGCCAACATTCTAAAGACAATTCAAAAGACTGCCAACATTCTAAAGACAGTTTAAAAGACTGCCAACATTCTAAAGACTGCCAACATTCTAAAGACAGTTCAAAAGACTGCCAACATTCTAAAGACAATTCAAAAGACTGCCAATATTCTAAAGACAGTTTAAAAGACTGCCAACATTCTAAAGACTGCCAACATTCTATAGACAGTTCAAAAGACTGCCAACATTCTATAGACAGTTCAAAAGACTGCCAACATTCTAAAGACAATTCAAAAGACTGCCAACATTCTAAAGACAATTCAAAAGGCTGCCAACATTCTAAAGACAGTTTAAAAGACTGCCAACATTCTAAAGACTGCCAACATTCTATAGACAGTTCAAAAGACTGCCAACATTCTAAAGACAATTCAAAAGACTGCCAACATTCTAAAGACAATTCAAAAGACTGCCAACATTCTAAAGACAATTCAAAAGACTGCCAACATTCTAAAGACAGTTTAAAAGACTGCCAACATTCTAAAGACAATACAAAAGACTGTCAACATTCTAAAGACAATTCAAAAGACTGCCAACATTCTAAAGACAGTTTAAAAGACTGCCAACATTCTAAAGACAATTCAAAAGACTGCCAACATTCTAAAGACAATTCAAAAGGCTGCCAACATTCTAAAGACAGTTTAAAAGACTGCCAACATTCTAAAGACTGCCAACATTCTATAGACAGTTCAAAAGACTGCCAACATTCTATAGACAGTTCAAAAAACTGCCAACATTCTATAGACAGTTCAAAAGACTGCCAACATTCTATAGACAGTTCAAAAAACTGCCAACATTCTAAAGACAATTCAAAAGACTGCCAACATTCTAAAGACAATTCAAAAGACTGCCAACATTCTAAAGACAGTTTAAAAGACAGCCAACATTCTAAAGACTGCCAACATTCTAAAGACAGTTCAAAAGACTGCCAACATTCTAAAGACAATTAAAAAGACTGCCAACATTCTAAAGACAGTTTAAAAGACTGCCAACATTCTAAAGACTGCCAACATTCTAAAGACAGTTTAAAAGACTGCCAACATTCTAAAGACAATTCAAAAGACTGCCAACATTCTAAAGACAATTCAAAAGGCTGCCAACATTCTAAAGACAATTCAAAAGACTGCCAACATTCTAAAGACAGTTTAAAAGACTGCCAACATTCTAAAGACTGCCAACATTCTATAGACAGTTCAAAAGACTGCCAACATTCTATAGACAGTTCAAAAGACTGCCAACATTCTAAAGACAATTCAACAGACTGCCAACATTCTAAAGACAATTCAAAAGACTGCCAACATTCTAAAGACAGTTTAAAAGACTGCCAACATTCTAAAGACAATACAAAAGACTGCCAACATTCTAAAGACAATTCAAAAGACTGCCAACATTCTAAAGACAGTTTAAAAGACTGCCAACATTCTAAAGACAATTCAAAAGACTGCCAACATTCTAAAGACAATTCAAAAGGCTGCCAACATTCTAAAGACAGTTTAAAAGACTGCCAACATTCTAAAGACTGCCAACATTCTATAGACAGTTCAAAAGACTGCCAACATTCTATAGACAGTTCAAAAAACTGCCAACATTCTAAAGACAATTCAAAAGACTGCCAACATTCTAAAGACAATTCAAAAGACTGCCAACATTCTAAAGACAGTTTAAAAGACTGCCAACATTCTAAAGACTGCCAACATTCTAAAGACAGTTCAAAAGACTGCCAACATTCTAAAGACAATTCAAAAGACTGCCAATATTCTAAAGACAGTTTAAAAGACTGCCAACATTCTAAAGACTGCCAACATTCTATAGACAGTTCAAAAGACTGCCAACATTCTATAGACAGTTCAAAAGACTGCCAACATTCTAAAGACAATTCAAAAGACTGCCAACATTCTAAAGACAATTCAAAAGGCTGCCAACATTCTAAAGACAGTTTAAAAGACTGCCAACATTCTAAAGACTGCCAACATTCTATAGACAGTTCAAAAGACTGCCAACATTCTATAGACAGTTCAAAAAACTGCCAACATTCTAAAGACAATTCAAAAGACTGCCAACATTCTAAAGACAATTCAAAAGACTGCCAACATTCTAAAGACAATTCAAAAGACTGCCAACATTCTAAAGACAGTTTAAAAGACTGCCAACATTCTAAAGACAATACAAAAGACTGTCAACATTCTAAAGACAATTCAAAAGACTGCCAACATTCTAAAGACAGTTTAAAAGACTGCCAACATTCTAAAGACAATTCAAAAGACTGCCAACATTCTAAAGACAGTTTAAAAGACTGCCAACATTCTAAAGACAATTCAAAAGACTGCCAACATTCTAAAGACAATTCAAAAGGCTGCCAACATTCTAAAGACAGTTTAAAAGACTGCCAACATTCTAAAGACTGCCAACATTCTATAGACAGTTCAAAAGACTGCCAACATTCTATAGACAGTTCAAAAAACTGCCAACATTCTAAAGACAATTCAAAAGACTGCCAACATTCTAAAGACAATTCAAAAGACTGCCAACATTCTAAAGACAGTTTAAAAGACTGCCAACATTCTAAAGACTGCCAACATTCTATAGACAGTTCAAAAGACTGCCAACATTCTATAGACAGTTCAAAAGACTGCCAACATTCTAAAGACAATTCAAAAGACTGCCAACATTCTAAAGACAATTCAAAAGGCTGCCAACATTCTAAAGACAGTTTAAAAGACTGCCAGCATTCTAAAGACTGCCAACATTCTAGACAGTACAAAAGACTGCCAACATTCTAAAGACAATTCAAAAGACTGCCAACATTCTAAAGACAGTTTAAAAGACTGCCAACATTCTAAAGACAGTTCAAAAGACTGCCAACATTCTAAAGACAATTCAAAAGACTGCCAACATTCTAAAGACAGTTTAAAAGACTGCCAACATTCTAAAGACAATACAAAAGACTGCCAACATTCTAAAGACAATTCAAAAGACTGCCAACATTCTAAAGACAGTTTAAAAGACTGCCAACATTCTAAAGACAGTTCAAAAGACTGCCAACATTCTAAAGACAATTCAAAAGACTGCCAACATTCTAAAGACAATTCAAAAGGCTGCCAACATTCTAAAGACAATTCAAATGACTGCCAACATTCTAAAGACAATTCAAAAAACTGCCAACATTCTAAAGACAGTTTAAAAGACTGCCAACATTCTAAAGACAGTTTAAAGACTGCCAACATTCTAAATTCAGTTCAAAAGACTGCCAACATTCTAAAGACAATTCAAAAGACTGCCAACATTCTAAAGACTATTCAAAAGGCTGCCAACATTCTAAAGACAATTCAAATGACTGCCAACATTCTAAAGACAATTCAAAAGACTCACAACATTCTAAAGACAGTTTAAAAGACTGCCAACATTTTAAAGACTGCCAACATTCTATAGACAGTTCAAAAGACTGCCAACATTCTATAGACAGTTCAAAAGACTGCCAACATTCTAAAGACAATTCAAAAGACTGCCAACATTCTAAAGACAATTCAAAAGGCTGCCAACATTCTAAAGACAGTTTAAAAGACTGCCAACATTCTAAAGACAGTTTAAAAGACTGCCAACATTCTAAAGACTGCCAACATTCTATAGACAGTACAAAAGACTGCCAACATTCTATAGACAGTTCAAAAGACTGCCAACATTCTAAAGACAATTCAAAAGACTGCCAACATTCTAAAGACAATTCAAAAGACTGCCAACATTCTAAAGACAATTCAAAAGACTGCCAACATTCTAAAGACAGTTTAAAAGACTGCCAACATTCTAAAGACAATACAAAAGACTGTCAACATTCTAAAGACAATTCAAAAGACTGCCAACATTCTAAAGACAGTTTAAAAGACTGCCAACATTCTAAAGACAATTCAAAAGACTGCCAACATTCTAAAGACAATTCAAAAGGCTGCCAACATTCTAAAGACAGTTTAAAAGACTGCCAACATTCTAAAGACTGCCAACATTCTATAGACAGTTCAAAAGACTGCCAACATTCTATAGACAGTTCAAAAAACTGCCAACATTCTAAAGACAATTCAAAAGACTGCCAACATTCTAAAGACAATTCAAAAGACTGCCAACATTCTAAAGACAGTTTAAAAGACAGCCAACATTCTAAAGACTGCCAACATTCTAAAGACAGTTCAAAAGACTGCCAACATTCTAAAGACAATTAAAAAGACTGCCAACATTCTAAAGACAGTTTAAAAGACTGCCAACATTCTAAAGACTGCCAACATTCTAAAGACAGTTTAAAAGACTGCCAACATTCTAAAGACAATTCAAAAGACTGCCAACATTCTAAAGACAATTCAAAAGGCTGCCAACATTCTAAAGACAATTCAAAAGACTGCCAACATTCTAAAGACAGTTTAAAAGACTGCCAACATTCTAAAGACTGCCAACATTCTATAGACAGTTCAAAAGACTGCCAACATTCTATAGACAGTTCAAAAGACTGCCAACATTCTAAAGACAATTCAACAGACTGCCAACATTCTAAAGACAATTCAAAAGACTGCCAACATTCTAAAGACAGTTTAAAAGACTGCCAACATTCTAAAGACAATACAAAAGACTGCCAACATTCTAAAGACAATTCAAAAGACTGCCAACATTCTAAAGACAGTTTAAAAGACTGCCAACATTCTAAAGACAATTCAAAAGACTGCCAACATTCTAAAGACAATTCAAAAGGCTGCCAACATTCTAAAGACAGTTTAAAAGACTGCCAACATTCTAAAGACTGCCAACATTCTATAGACAGTTCAAAAGACTGCCAACATTCTATAGACAGTTCAAAAAACTGCCAACATTCTAAAGACAATTCAAAAGACTGCCAACATTCTAAAGACAATTCAAAAGACTGCCAACATTCTAAAGACAGTTTAAAAGACTGCCAACATTCTAAAGACTGCCAACATTCTAAAGACAGTTCAAAAGACTGCCAACATTCTAAAGACAATTCAAAAGACTGCCAATATTCTAAAGACAGTTTAAAAGACTGCCAACATTCTAAAGACTGCCAACATTCTATAGACAGTTCAAAAGACTGCCAACATTCTATAGACAGTTCAAAAGACTGCCAACATTCTAAAGACAATTCAAAAGACTGCCAACATTCTAAAGACAATTCAAAAGGCTGCCAACATTCTAAAGACAGTTTAAAAGACTGCCAACATTCTAAAGACTGCCAACATTCTATAGACAGTTCAAAAGACTGCCAACATTCTATAGACAGTTCAAAAAACTGCCAACATTCTAAAGACAATTCAAAAGACTGCCAACATTCTAAAGACAATTCAAAAGACTGCCAACATTCTAAAGACAGTTTAAAAGACTGCCAACATTCTAAAGACTGCCAACATTCTATAGACAGTTCAAAAGACTGCCAACATTCTATAGACAGTTCAAAAGACTGCCAACATTCTAAAGACAATTCAAAAGACTGCCAACATTCTAAAGACAATTCAAAAGGCTGCCAACATTCTAAAGACAGTTTAAAAGACTGCCAACATTCTAAAGACTGCCAACATTCTAAATACAGTTCAAAAGACTGCCAACATTCTAAAGACAATTCAAAAGACTGCCAACATTCTAAAGACTATTCAAAAGGCTGCCAACATTCTAAAGACAATTCAAATGACTGCCAACATTCTAAAGACAATTCAAAAGACTCACAACATTCTAAAGACAGTTTAAAAGACTGCCAACATTCTAAAGACTGCCAACATTCTATAGACAGTTCAAAAGACTGCCAACATTCTATAGACAGTTCAAAAGACTGCCAACATTCTAAAGACAATTCAAAAGACTGCCAACATTCTAAAGACAATTCAAAAGGCTGCCAACATTCTAAAGACAGTTTAAAAGACTGCCAACATTCTAAAGACAGTTTAAAAGACTGCCAACATTCTAAAGACTGCCAACATTCTATAGACAGTACAAAAGACTGCCAACATTCTATAGACAGTTCAAAAGACTGCCAACATTCTAAAGACAATTCAAAAGACTGCCAACATTCTAAAGACAATTCAAAAGACTGCCAACATTCTAAAGACAATTCAAAAGACTGCTATCATTCTAAAGACAGTTTAAAAGACTGCCAACATTCTAAAGACAATACAGAAGACTGCCAACATTCTAAAGACAATTGAAAAGACTGCCAACATTCTTAAGACAGTTTAAAAGACTGCCAACATTCTAAAGACAATTCAAAAGACTGCCAACATTCTAAAGACAATTCAAAAGGCTGCCAACATTCTAAAGACAGTTTAAAAGACTGCCAACATTCTAAAGACTGCCAACATTCTATAGACAGTTCAAAAGACTGCCAACATTCTATAGACAGTTCAAAAAACTGCCAACATTCTAAAGACAATCCAAAAAACTGCCAACATTCTAAAGACAATTCAAAAGACTGCCAACATTCTAAAGACAGTTTAAAAGACAGCCAACATTCTAAAGACTGCCAACATTCTAAAGACAGTTCAAAAGACTGCCAACATTCTAAAGACAATTCAAAAGACTGCCAACATTCTAAAGACAGTTTAAAAGACTGCCAACATTCTAAAGACTGCCAACATTCTAAAGACAGTTTAAAAGACTGCCAACATTCTAAAGACAATTCAAAAGACTGCCAACATTCTAAAGACAATTCAAAAGGCTGCCAACATTCTAAAGACAATTCAAAAGACTGCCAACATTCTAAAGACAGTTTAAAAGACAGCCAACATTCTAAAGACTGCCAACATTCTATAGACAGTTCAAAAGACTGCCAACATTCTATAGACAGTTCAAAAGACTGCCAACATTCTAAAGACAATTCAACAGACTGCCAACATTCTAAAGACAATTCAAAAGACTGCCAACATTCTAAAGACAGTTTAAAAGACTGCCAACATTCTAAAGACAATACAAAAGACTGCCAACATTCTAAAGACAATTCAAAAGACTGCCAACATTCTAAAGACAGTTTAAAAGACTGCCAACATTCTAAAGACAATTCAAAAGACTGCCAACATTCTAAAGACAATTCAAAAGGCTGCCAACATTCTAAAGACAGTTTAAAAGACTGCCAACATTCTAAAGACTGCCAACATTCTATAGACAGTTCAAAAGACTGCCAACATTCTATAGACAGTTCAAAAAACTGCCAACATTCTAAAGACAATTCAAAAGACTGCCAACATTCTAAAGACAATTCAAAAGACTGCCAACATTCTAAAGACAGTTTAAAAGACTGCCAACATTCTAAAGACTGCCAACATTCTATAGACAGTTCAAAAGACTGCCAACATTCTATAGACAGTTCAAAAGACTGCCAACATTCTAAAGACAATTCAAAAGACTGCCAACATTCTAAAGACAATTCAAAAGGCTGCCAACATTCTAAAGACAGTTTAAAAGACTGCCAGCATTCTAAAGACTGCCAACATTCTAGACAGTACAAAAGACTGCCAACATTCTATAGACAGTTCAAAAGACTGCCAACATTCTAAAGACAATTCAAAAGACTGCCAACATTCTAAAGATAATTCAAAAGACTGCCAACATTCTAAAGACAATTCAAAAGACTGCCAACATTCTAAAGACAGTTTAAAAGACTGCCAACATTCTAAAGACAATACAAAAGACTGCCAACATTCTAAAAACAATTCAAAAGACTGCCAACATTCTAAAGACAGTTTAAAAGACTGCCAACATTCTAAAGACAATTCAAAAGACTGCCAACATTCTAAAGACAGTTTAAAAGACTGCCAACATTCTAAAGACTGCCAACATTCTAAAGACAGTTCAAAAGACTGCCAACATTCTAAAGACAATTCAAAAGACTGCCAACATTCTAAAGACAATTCAAAAGGCTGCCAACATTCTAAAGACAATTCAAATGACTGCCAACATTCTAAAGACAATTCAAAAAACTGCCAACATTCTAAAGACAGTTTAAAAGACTGCCAACATTCTAAAGACAGTTTAAAGACTGCCAACATTCTAAATTCAGTTCAAAAGACTGCCAACATTCTAAAGACAATTCAAAAGACTGCCAACATTCTAAAGACTATTCAAAAGGCTGCCAACATTCTAAAGACAATTCAAATGACTGCCAACATTCTAAAGACAATTCAAAAGACTCACAACATTCTAAAGACAGTTTAAAAGACTGCCAACATTCTAAAGACTGCCAACATTCTATAGACAGTTCAAAAGACTGCCAACATTCTATAGACAGTTCAAAAGACTGCCAACATTCTAAAGACAATTCAAAAGACTGCCAACATTCTAAAGACAATTCAAAAGGCTGCCAACATTCTAAAGACAGTTTAAAAGACTGCCAACATTCTAAAGACAGTTTAAAAGACTGCCAACATTCTAAAGACTGCCAACATTCTATAGACAGTACAAAAGACTGCCAACATTCTATAGACAGTTCAAAAGACTGCCAACATTCTAAAGACAATTCAAAAGACTGCCAACATTCTAAAGACAATTCAAAAGACTGCCAACATTCTAAAGACAATTCAAAAGACTGCCAACATTCTAAAGACAGTTTAAAAGACTGCCAACATTCTAAAGACAATACAAAAGACTGTCAACATTCTAAAGACAATTCAAAAGACTGCCAACATTCTAAAGACAGTTTAAAAGACTGCCAACATTCTAAAGACAATTCAAAAGACTGCCAACATTCTAAAGACAATTCAAAAGGCTGCCAACATTCTAAAGACAGTTTAAAAGACTGCCAACATTCTAAAGACTGCCAACATTCTATAGACAGTTCAAAAGACTGCCAACATTCTATAGACAGTTCAAAAAACTGCCAACATTCTAAAGACAATTCAAAAGACTGCCAACATTCTAAAGACAATTCAAAAGACTGCCAACATTCTAAAGACAGTTTAAAAGACTGCCAACATTCTAAAGACTGCCAACATTCTATAGACAGTTCAAAAGACTGCCAACATTCTATAGACAGTTCAAAAGACTGCCAACATTCTAAAGACAATTCAAAAGACTGCCAACATTCTAAAGACAATTCAAAAGGCTGCCAACATTCTAAAGACAGTTTAAAAGACTGCCAACATTCTAAAGACTGCCAACATTCTATAGACAGTTCAAAAGACTGCCAACATTCTATAGACAGTTCAAAAGACTGCCAACATTCTATAGACAGTTCAAAAAACTGCCAACATTCTAAAGACAATTCAAAAGACTGCCAACATTCTAAAGACAATTCAAAAGACTGCCAACATTCTAAAGACAGTTTAAAAGACTGCCAACATTCTAAAGACTGCCAACATTCTAAAGACAGTTCAAAAGACTGCCAACATTCTAAAGACAATTCAAAAGACTGCCAATATTCTAAAGACAGTTTAAAAGACTGCCAACATTCTATAGACAGTTCAAAAGACTGCCAACATTCTATAGACAGTTCAAAAGACTGCCAACATTCTAAAGACAATTCAAAAGACTGCCAACATTCTAAAGACAATTCAAAAGGCTGCCAACATTCTAAAGACAGTTTAAAAGACTGCCAGCATTCTAAAGACTGCCAACATTCTAGACAGTACAAAAGACTGCCAACATTCTATAGACAGTTCAAAAGACTGCCAACATTCTAAAGACAATTCAAAAGACTGCCAACATTCTAAAGATAATTCAAAAGACTGCCAACATTCTAAAGACAATTCAAAAGACTGCCAACATTCTAAAGACAGTTTAAAAGACTGCCAACATTCTAAAGACAATACAAGAGACTGCCAACATTCTAAAGACAATTCAAAAGACTGCCAACATTCTAAAGACAGTTTAAAAGACTGCCAACATTCTAAAGACAATTCAAAAGACTGCCAACATTCTAAAGACAGTTTAAAAGACAGCCAACATTCTAAAGACTGCCAACATTCTAAAGACAGTTCAAAAGACTGCCAACATTCTAAAGACAATTAAAAAGACTGCCAACATTCTAAAGACAGTTTAAAAGACTGCCAACATTCTAAAGACTGCCAACATTCTAAAGACAGTTTAAAAGACTGCCAACATTCTAAAGACAATTCAAAAGACTGCCAACATTCTAAAGACAATTCAAAAGGCTGCCAACATTCTAAAGACAATTCAAAAGACTGCCAACATTCTAAAGACAGTTTAAAAGACTGCCAACATTCTAAAGACTGCCAACATTCTATAGACAGTTCAAAAGACTGCCAACATTCTATAGACAGTTCAAAAGACTGCCAACATTCTAAAGACAATTCAACAGACTGCCAACATTCTAAAGACAATTCAAAAGACTGCCAACATTCTAAAGACAGTTTAAAAGACTGCCAACATTCTAAAGACAATACAAAAGACTGCCAACATTCTAAAGACAATTCAAAAGACTGCCAACATTCTAAAGACAGTTTAAAAGACTGCCAACATTCTAAAGACAGTTCAAAAGACTGCCAACATTCTAAAGACAATTCAAAAGGCTGCCAACATTCTAAAGACAGTTTAAAAGACTGCCAACATTCTAAAGACTGCCAACATTCTATAGACAGTTCAAAAGACTGCCAACATTCTATAGACAGTTCAAAAAACTGCCAACATTCTAAAGACAATTCAAAAGACTGCCAACATTCTAAAGACAATTCAAAAGACTGCCAACATTCTAAAGACAGTTTAAAAGACTGCCAACATTCTAAAGACTGCCAACATTCTAAAGACAGTTCAAAAGACTGCCAACATTCTAAAGACAATTCAAAAGACTGCCAATATTCTAAAGACAGTTTAAAAGACTGCCAACATTCTAAAGACTGCCAACATTCTATAGACAGTTCAAAAGACTGCCAACATTCTATAGACAGTTCAAAAGACTGCCAACATTCTAAAGACAATTCAAAAGACTGCCAACATTCTAAAGACAATTCAAAAGGCTGCCAACATTCTAAAGACAGTTTAAAAGACTGCCAACATTCTAAAGACTGCCAACATTCTATAGACAGTTCAAAAGACTGCCAACATTCTATAGACAGTTCAAAAAACTGCCAACATTCTAAAGACAATTCAAAAGACTGCCAACATTCTAAAGACAATTCAAAAGACTGCCAACATTCTAAAGACAATTCAAAAGACTGCCAACATTCTAAAGACAATTCAAAAGACTGCCAACATTCTAAAGACAGTTTAAAAGACTGCCAACATTCTAAAGACAATACAAAAGACTGTCAACATTCTAAAGACAATTCAAAAGACTGCCAACATTCTAAAGACAGTTTAAAAGACTGCCAACATTCTAAAGACAATTCAAAAGACTGCCAACATTCTAAAGACAATTCAAAAAGCTGCCAACATTCTAAAGACAGTTTAAAAGACTGCCAACATTCTAAAGACTGCCAACATTCTATAGACAGTTCAAAAGACTGCCAACATTATATAGACAGTTCAAAAAACTGCCAACATTCTAAAGACAATTCAAAAGACTGCCAACATTCTAAAGACAATTCAAAAGACTGCCAACATTCTAAAGACAGTTTAAAAGACAGCCAACATTCTAAAGACTGCCAACATTCTAAAGACAGTTCAAAAGACTGCCAACATTCTAAAGACAATTCAAAAGACTGCCAACATTCTAAAGACAGTTTAAAAGACTGCCAACATTCTAAAGACAATTCAAAAGACTGCCAACATTCTAAAGACAGTTTAAAAGACTGCCAACATTCTAAAGACAATTCAAAAGACTGCCAACATTCTAAAGACAATTCAAAAGGCTGCCAACATTCTAAAGACAGTTTAAAAGACTGCCAACATTCTAAAGACTGCCAACATTCTATAGACAGTTCAAAAGACTGCCAACATTCTATAGACAGTTCAAAAAACTGCCAACATTCTAAAAACAATTCAAAAGACTGCCAACATTCTAAAGACAATTCAAAAGACTGCCAACATTCTAAAGACAGTTTAAAAGACTGCCAACATTCTAAAGACTGCCAACATTCTATAGACAGTTCAAAAGACTGCCAACATTCTATAGACAGTTCAAAAGACTGCCAACATTCTAAAGACAATTCAAAAGACTGCCAACATTCTAAAGACAATTCAAAAGGCTGCCAACATTCTAAAGACAGTTTAAAAGACTGCCAGCATTCTAAAGACTGCCAACATTCTAGACAGTACAAAAGACTGCCAACATTCTAAAGACAATTCAAAAGACTGCCAACATTCTAAAGACAGTTTAAAAGACTGCCAACATTCTAAAGACAGTTCAAAAGACTGCCAACATTCTAAAGACAATTCAAAAGACTGCCAACATTCTAAAGACAGTTTAAAAGACTGCCAACATTCTAAAGACAATACAAAAGACTGCCAACATTCTAAAGACAATTCAAAAGACTGCCAACATTCTAAAGACAGTTTAAAAGACTGCCAACATTCTAAAGACAGTTCAAAAGACTGCCAACATTGTAAAGACAATTCAAAAGACTGCCAACATTCTAAAGACAATTCAAAAGGCTGCCAACATTCTAAAGACAATTCAAATGACTGCCAACATTCTAAAGACAATTCAAAAAACTGCCAACATTCTAAAGACAGTTTAAAAGACTGCCAACATTCTAAAGACAGTTTAAAGACTGCCAACATTCTAAATTCAGTTCAAAAGACTGCCAACATTCTAAAGACAATTCAAAAGACTGCCAACATTCTAAAGACTATTCAAAAGGCTGCCAACATTCTAAAGACAATTCAAATGACTGCCAACATTCTAAAGACAATTCAAAAGACTCACAACATTCTAAAGACAGTTTAAAAGACTGCCAACATTTTAAAGACTGCCAACATTCTATAGACAGTTCAAAAGACTGCCAACATTCTATAGACAGTTCAAAAGACTGCCAACATTCTAAAGACAATTCAAAAGACTGCCAACATTCTAAAGACAATTCAAAAGGCTGCCAACATTCTAAAGACAGTTTAAAAGACTGCCAACATTCTAAAGACAGTTTAAAAGACTGCCAACATTCTAAAGACTGCCAACATTCTATAGACAGTACAAAAGACTGCCAACATTCTATAGACAGTTCAAAAGACTGCCAACATTCTAAAGACAATTCAAAAGACTGCCAACATTCTAAAGACAATTCAAAAGACTGCCAACATTCTAAAGACAATTCAAAAGACTGCCAACATTCTAAAGACAGTTTAAAAGACTGCCAACATTCTAAAGACAATACAAAAGACTGTCAACATTCTAAAGACAATTCAAAAGACTGCCAACATTCTAAAGACAGTTTAAAAGACTGCCAACATTCTAAAGACAATTCAAAAGACTGCCAACATTCTAAAGACAATTCAAAAGGCTGCCAACATTCTAAAGACAGTTTAAAAGACTGCCAACATTCTAAAGACTGCCAACATTCTATAGACAGTTCAAAAGACTGCCAACATTCTATAGACAGTTCAAAAAACTGCCAACATTCTAAAGACAATTCAAAAGACTGCCAACATTCTAAAGACAATTCAAAAGACTGCCAACATTCTAAAGACAGTTTAAAAGACAGCCAACATTCTAAAGACTGCCAACATTCTAAAGACAGTTCAAAAGACTGCCAACATTCTAAAGACAATTAAAAAGACTGCCAACATTCTAAAGACAGTTTAAAAGACTGCCAACATTCTAAAGACTGCCAACATTCTAAAGACAGTTTAAAAGACTGCCAACATTCTAAAGACAATTCAAAAGACTGCCAACATTCTAAAGACAATTCAAAAGGCTGCCAACATTCTAAAGACAATTCAAAAGACTGCCAACATTCTAAAGACAGTTTAAAAGACTGCCAACATTCTAAAGACTGCCAACATTCTATAGACAGTTCAAAAGACTGCCAACATTCTATAGACAGTTCAAAAGACTGCCAACATTCTAAAGACAATTCAACAGACTGCCAACATTCTAAAGACAATTCAAAAGACTGCCAACATTCTAAAGACAGTTTAAAAGACTGCCAACATTCTAAAGACAATACAAAAGACTGCCAACATTCTAAAGACAATTCAAAAGACTGCCAACATTCTAAAGACAGTTTAAAAGACTGCCAACATTCTAAAGACAATTCAAAAGACTGCCAACATTCTAAAGACAATTCAAAAGGCTGCCAACATTCTAAAGACAGTTTAAAAGACTGCCAACATTCTAAAGACTGCCAACATTCTATAGACAGTTCAAAAGACTGCCAACATTCTATAGACAGTTCAAAAAACTGCCAACATTCTAAAGACAATTCAAAAGACTGCCAACATTCTAAAGACAATTCAAAAGACTGCCAACATTCTAAAGACAGTTTAAAAGACTGCCAACATTCTAAAGACTGCCAACATTCTAAAGACAGTTCAAAAGACTGCCAACATTCTAAAGACAATTCAAAAGACTGCCAATATTCTAAAGACAGTTTAAAAGACTGCCAACATTCTAAAGACTGCCAACATTCTATAGACAGTTCAAAAGACTGCCAACATTCTATAGACAGTTCAAAAGACTGCCAACATTCTAAAGACAATTCAAAAGACTGCCAACATTCTAAAGACAATTCAAAAGGCTGCCAACATTCTAAAGACAGTTTAAAAGACTGCCAACATTCTAAAGACTGCCAACATTCTATAGACAGTTCAAAAGACTGCCAACATTCTATAGACAGTTCAAAAAACTGCCAACATTCTAAAGACAATTCAAAAGACTGCCAACATTCTAAAGACAATTCAAAAGACTGCCAACATTCTAAAGACAGTTTAAAAGACTGCCAACATTCTAAAGACTGCCAACATTCTATAGACAGTTCAAAAGACTGCCAACATTCTATAGACAGTTCAAAAGACTGCCAACATTCTAAAGACAATTCAAAAGACTGCCAACATTCTAAAGACAATTCAAAAGGCTGCCAACATTCTATAGACAGTTCAAAAAACTGCCAACATTCTAAAGACAATTCAAAAGACTGCCAACATTCTAAAGACAATTCAAAAGACTGCCAACATTCTAAAGACAGTTTAAAAGACTGCCAACATTCTAAAGACTGCCAACATTCTATAGACAGTTCAAAAGACTGCCAACATTCTATAGACAGTTCAAAAGACTGCCAACATTCTAAAGACAGTTTAAAAGACTGCCAACATTCTAAAGACTGCCAACATTCTAAAGACAGTTTAAAAGACTGCCAACATTCTAAAGACAATTCAAAAGACTGCCAACATTCTAAAGACAGTTCAAAAGGCTGCCAACATTCTAAAGACAATTCAAAAGACTGCCAACATTCTAAAGACTATTCAAAAGGCTGCCAACATTCTAAAGACAATTCAAATGACTGCCAACATTCTAAAGACAATTCAAAAGACTCACAACATTCTAAAGACAGTTTAAAAGACTGCCAACATTCTAAAGACTGCCAACATTCTATAGACAGTTCAAAAGACTGCCAACATTCTATAGACAGTTCAAAAGACTGCCAACATTCTAAAGACAATTCAAAAGACTGCCAACATTCTAAAGACAATTCAAAAGGCTGCCAACATTCTAAAGACAGTTTAAAAGACTGCCAACATTCTAAAGACAGTTTAAAAGACTGCCAACATTCTAAAGACTGCCAACATTCTATAGACAGTACAAAAGACTGCCAACATTCTATAGACAGTTCAAAAGACTGCCAACATTCTAAAGACAATTCAAAAGACTGCCAACATTCTAAAGACAATTCAAAAGACTGCCAACATTCTAAAGACAATTCAAAAGACTGCTATCATTCTAAAGACAGTTTAAAAGACTGCCAACATTCTAAAGACAATACAGAAGACTGCCAACATTCTAAAGACAATTGAAAAGACTGCCAACATTCTTAAGACAGTTTAAAAGACTGCCAACATTCTAAAGACAATTCAAAAGACTGCCAACATTCTAAAGACAATTCAAAAGGCTGCCAACATTCTAAAGACAGTTTAAAAGACTGCCAACATTCTAAAGACTGCCAACATTCTATAGACAGTTCAAAAGACTGCCAACATTCTATAGACAGTTCAAAAAACTGCCAACATTCTAAAGACAATCCAAAAAACTGCCAACATTCTAAAGACAATTCAAAAGACTGCCAACATTCTAAAGACAGTTTAAAAGACAGCCAACATTCTAAAGACTGCCAACATTCTAAAGACAGTTCAAAAGACTGCCAACATTCTAAAGACAATTCAAAAGACTGCCAACATTCTAAAGACAGTTTAAAAGACTGCCAACATTCTAAAGACTGCCAACATTCTAAAGACAGTTTAAAAGACTGCCAACATTCTAAAGACAATTCAAAAGACTGCCAACATTCTAAAGACAATTCAAAAGGCTGCCAACATTCTAAAGACAATTCAAAAGACTGCCAACATTCTAAAGACAGTTTAAAAGACAGCCAACATTCTAAAGACTGCCAACATTCTATAGACAGTTCAAAAGACTGCCAACATTCTATAGACAGTTCAAAAGACTGCCAACATTCTAAAGACAATTCAACAGACTGCCAACATTCTAAAGACAATTCAAAAGACTGCCAACATTCTAAAGACAGTTTAAAAGACTGCCAACATTCTAAAGACAATACAAAAGACTGCCAACATTCTAAAGACAATTCAAAAGACTGCCAACATTCTAAAGACAGTTTAAAAGACTGCCAACATTCTAAAGACAATTCAAAAGACTGCCAACATTCTAAAGACAATTCAAAAGGCTGCCAACATTCTAAAGACAGTTTAAAAGACTGCCAACATTCTAAAGACTGCCAACATTCTATAGACAGTTCAAAAGACTGCCAACATTCTATAGACAGTTCAAAAAACTGCCAACATTCTAAAGACAATTCAAAAGACTGCCAACATTCTAAAGACAATTCAAAAGACTGCCAACATTCTAAAGACAGTTTAAAAGACTGCCAACATTCTAAAGACTGCCAACATTCTATAGACAGTTCAAAAGACTGCCAACATTCTATAGACAGTTCAAAAGACTGCCAACATTCTAAAGACAATTCAAAAGACTGCCAACATTCTAAAGACAATTCAAAAGGCTGCCAACATTCTAAAGACAGTTTAAAAGACTGCCAGCATTCTAAAGACTGCCAACATTCTAGACAGTACAAAAGACTGCCAACATTCTATAGACAGTTCAAAAGACTGCCAACATTCTAAAGACAATTCAAAAGACTGCCAACATTCTAAAGATAATTCAAAAGACTGCCAACATTCTAAAGACAATTCAAAAGACTGCCAACATTCTAAAGACAGTTTAAAAGACTGCCAACATTCTAAAGACAATACAAAAGACTGCCAACATTCTAAAAACAATTCAAAAGACTGCCAACATTCTAAAGACAGTTTAAAAGACTGCCAACATTCTAAAGACTGCCAACATTCTAAAGACAGTTCAAAAGACTGCCAACATTCTAAAGACAATTCAAAAGACTGCCAACATTCTAAAGACAATTCAAAAGGCTGCCAACATTCTAAAGACAATTCAAATGACTGCCAACATTCTAAAGACAATTCAAAAAACTGCCAACATTCTAAAGACAGTTTAAAAGACTGCCAACATTCTAAAGACAGTTTAAAGACTGCCAACATTCTAAATTCAGTTCAAAAGACTGCCAACATTCTAAAGACAATTCAAAAGACTGCCAACATTCTAAAGACTATTCAAAAGGCTGCCAACATTCTAAAGACAATTCAAATGACTGCCAAAATTCTAAAGACAATTCAAAAGACTCACAACATTCTAAAGACAGTTTAAAAGACTGCCAACATTCTAAAGACTGCCAACATTCTATAGACAGTTCAAAAGACTGCCAACATTCTATAGACAGTTCAAAAGACTGCCAACATTCTAAAGACAATTCAAAAGACTGCCAACATTCTAAAGACAATTCAAAAGGCTGCCAACATTCTAAAGACAGTTTAAAAGACTGCCAACATTCTAAAGACAGTTTAAAAGACTGCCAACATTCTAAAGACTGCCAACATTCTATAGACAGTACAAAAGACTGCCAACATTCTATAGACAGTTCAAAAGACTGCCAACATTCTAAAGACAATTCAAAAGACTGCCAACATTCTAAAGACAATTCAAAAGACTGCCAACATTCTAAAGACAATTCAAAAGACTGCCAACATTCTAAAGACAGTTTAAAAGACTGCCAACATTCTAAAGACAATACAAAAGACTGTCAACATTCTAAAGACAATTCAAAAGACTGCCAACATTCTAAAGACAGTTTAAAAGACTGCCAACATTCTAAAGACAATTCAAAAGACTGCCAACATTCTAAAGACAATTCAAAAGGCTGCCAACATTCTAAAGACAGTTTAAAAGACTGCCAACATTCTAAAGACTGCCAACATTCTATAGACAGTTCAAAAGACTGCCAACATTCTATAGACAGTTCAAAAAACTGCCAACATTCTAAAGACAATTCAAAAGACTGCCAACATTCTAAAGACAATTCAAAAGACTGCCAACATTCTAAAGACAGTTTAAAAGACTGCCAACATTCTAAAGACTGCCAACATTCTATAGACAGTTCAAAAGACTGCCAACATTCTATAGACAGTTCAAAAGACTGCCAACATTCTAAAGACAATTCAAAAGACTGCCAACATTCTAAAGACAATTCAAAAGGCTGCCAACATTCTAAAGACAGTTTAAAAGACTGCCAACATTCTAAAGACTGCCAACATTCTATAGACAGTTCAAAAGACTGCCAACATTCTATAGACAGTTCAAAAGACTGCCAACATTCTATAGACAGTTCAAAAAACTGCCAACATTCTAAAGACAATTCAAAAGACTGCCAACATTCTAAAGACAATTCAAAAGACTGCCAACATTCTAAAGACAGTTTAAAAGACTGCCAACATTCTAAAGACTGCCAACATTCTAAAGACAGTTCAAAAGACTGCCAACATTCTAAAGACAATTCAAAAGACTGCCAATATTCTAAAGACAGTTTAAAAGACTGCCAACATTCTATAGACAGTTCAAAAGACTGCCAACATTCTATAGACAGTTCAAAAGACTGCCAACATTCTAAAGACAATTCAAAAGACTGCCAACATTCTAAAGACAATTCAAAAGGCTGCCAACATTCTAAAGACAGTTTAAAAGACTGCCAGCATTCTAAAGACTGCCAACATTCTAGACAGTACAAAAGACTGCCAACATTCTATAGACAGTTCAAAAGACTGCCAACATTCTAAAGACAATTCAAAAGACTGCCAACATTCTAAAGATAATTCAAAAGACTGCCAACATTCTAAAGACAATTCAAAAGACTGCCAACATTCTAAAGACAGTTTAAAAGACTGCCAACATTCTAAAGACAATACAAGAGACTGCCAACATTCTAAAGACAATTCAAAAGACTGCCAACATTCTAAAGACAGTTTAAAAGACTGCCAACATTCTAAAGACAATTCAAAAGACTGCCAACATTCTAAAGACAGTTTAAAAGACAGCCAACATTCTAAAGACTGCCAACATTCTAAAGACAGTTCAAAAGACTGCCAACATTCTAAAGACAATTAAAAAGACTGCCAACATTCTAAAGACAGTTTAAAAGACTGCCAACATTCTAAAGACTGCCAACATTCTAAAGACAGTTTAAAAGACTGCCAACATTCTAAAGACAATTCAAAAGACTGCCAACATTCTAAAGACAATTCAAAAGGCTGCCAACATTCTAAAGACAATTCAAAAGACTGCCAACATTCTAAAGACAGTTTAAAAGACTGCCAACATTCTAAAGACTGCCAACATTCTATAGACAGTTCAAAAGACTGCCAACATTCTATAGACAGTTCAAAAGACTGCCAACATTCTAAAGACAATTCAACAGACTGCCAACATTCTAAAGACAATTCAAAAGACTGCCAACATTCTAAAGACAGTTTAAAAGACTGCCAACATTCTAAAGACAATACAAAAGACTGCCAACATTCTAAAGACAATTCAAAAGACTGCCAACATTCTAAAGACAGTTTAAAAGACTGCCAACATTCTAAAGACAGTTCAAAAGACTGCCAACATTCTAAAGACAATTCAAAAGGCTGCCAACATTCTAAAGACAGTTTAAAAGACTGCCAACATTCTAAAGACTGCCAACATTCTATAGACAGTTCAAAAGACTGCCAACATTCTATAGACAGTTCAAAAAACTGCCAACATTCTAAAGACAATTCAAAAGACTGCCAACATTCTAAAGACAATTCAAAAGACTGCCAACATTCTAAAGACAGTTTAAAAGACTGCCAACATTCTAAAGACTGCCAACATTCTAAAGACAGTTCAAAAGACTGCCAACATTCTAAAGACAATTCAAAAGACTGCCAATATTCTAAAGACAGTTTAAAAGACTGCCAACATTCTAAAGACTGCCAACATTCTATAGACAGTTCAAAAGACTGCCAACATTCTATAGACAGTTCAAAAGACTGCCAACATTCTAAAGACAATTCAAAAGACTGCCAACATTCTAAAGACAATTCAAAAGGCTGCCAACATTCTAAAGACAGTTTAAAAGACTGCCAACATTCTAAAGACTGCCAACATTCTATAGACAGTTCAAAAGACTGCCAACATTCTATAGACAGTTCAAAAAACTGCCAACATTCTAAAGACAATTCAAAAGACTGCCAACATTCTAAAGACAATTCAAAAGACTGCCAACATTCTAAAGACAATTCAAAAGACTGCCAACATTCTAAAGACAATTCAAAAGACTGCCAACATTCTAAAGACAGTTTAAAAGACTGCCAACATTCTAAAGACAATACAAAAGACTGTCAACATTCTAAAGACAATTCAAAAGACTGCCAACATTCTAAAGACAGTTTAAAAGACTGCCAACATTCTAAAGACAATTCAAAAGACTGCCAACATTCTAAAGACAATTCAAAAAGCTGCCAACATTCTAAAGACAGTTTAAAAGACTGCCAACATTCTAAAGACTGCCAACATTCTATAGACAGTTCAAAAGACTGCCAACATTATATAGACAGTTCAAAAAACTGCCAACATTCTAAAGACAATTCAAAAGACTGCCAACATTCTAAAGACAATTCAAAAGACTGCCAACATTCTAAAGACAGTTTAAAAGACAGCCAACATTCTAAAGACTGCCAACATTCTAAAGACAGTTCAAAAGACTGCCAACATTCTAAAGACAATTCAAAAGACTGCCAACATTCTAAAGACAGTTTAAAAGACTGCCAACATTCTAAAGACAATTCAAAAGACTGCCAACATTCTAAAGACAGTTTAAAAGACTGCCAACATTCTAAAGACAATTCAAAAGACTGCCAACATTCTAAAGACAATTCAAAAGGCTGCCAACATTCTAAAGACAGTTTAAAAGACTGCCAACATTCTAAAGACTGCCAACATTCTATAGACAGTTCAAAAGACTGCCAACATTCTATAGACAGTTCAAAAAACTGCCAACATTCTAAAAACAATTCAAAAGACTGCCAACATTCTAAAGACAATTCAAAAGACTGCCAACATTCTAAAGACAGTTTAAAAGACTGCCAACATTCTAAAGACTGCCAACATTCTATAGACAGTTCAAAAGACTGCCAACATTCTATAGACAGTTCAAAAGACTGCCAACATTCTAAAGACAATTCAAAAGACTGCCAACATTCTAAAGACAATTCAAAAGGCTGCCAACATTCTAAAGACAGTTTAAAAGACTGCCAGCATTCTAAAGACTGCCAACATTCTAGACAGTACAAAAGACTGCCAACATTCTATAGACAGTTCAAAAGACTGCCAACATTCTAAAGACAATTCAAAAGACTGCCAACATTCTAAAGATAATTCAAAAGACTGCCAACATTCTAAAGACAATTCAAAAGACTGCCAACATTCTAAAGACAGTTTAAAAGACTGCCAACATTCTAAAGACAATACAAAAGACTGCCAACATTCTAAAGACAATTCAAAAGACTGCCAACATTCTAAAGACAGTTTAAAAGACTGCCAACATTCTAAAGACAGTTCAAAAGACTGCCAACATTCTAAAGACAATTCAAAAGACTGCCAACATTCTAAAGACAATTCAAAAGGCTGCCAACATTCTAAAGACAATTCAAATGACTGCCAACATTCTAAAGACAATTCAAAAAACTGCCAACATTCTAAAGACAGTTTAAAAGACTGCCAACATTCTAAAGACAGTTTAAAGACTGCCAACATTCTAAATTCAGTTCAAAAGACTGCCAACATTCTAAAGACAATTCAAAAGACTGCCAACATTCTAAAGACTATTCAAAAGGCTGCCAACATTCTAAAGACAATTCAAATGACTGCCAACATTCTAAAGACAATTCAAAAGACTCACAACATTCTAAAGACAGTTTAAAAGACTGCCAACATTCTAAAGACTGCCAACATTCTATAGACAGTTCAAAAGACTGCCAACATTCTATAGACAGTTCAAAAGACTGCCAACATTCTAAAGACAATTCAAAAGACTGCCAACATTCTAAAGACAATTCAAAAGGCTGCCAACATTCTAAAGACAGTTTAAAAGACTGCCAACATTCTAAAGACAGTTTAAAAGACTGCCAACATTCTAAAGACTGCCAACATTCTATAGACAGTACAAAAGACTGCCAACATTCTATAGACAGTTCAAAAGACTGCCAACATTCTAAAGACAATTCAAAAGACTGCCAACATTCTAAAGACAATTCAAAAGACTGCCAACATTCTAAAGACAATTCAAAAGACTGCCAACATTCTAAAGACAGTTTAAAAGACTGCCAACATTCTAAAGACAATACAAAAGACTGTCAACATTCTAAAGACAATTCAAAAGACTGCCAACATTCTAAAGACAGTTTAAAAGACTGCCAACATTCTAAAGACAATTCAAAAGACTGCCAACATTCTAAAGACAATTCAAAAGGCTGCCAACATTCTAAAGACAGTTTAAAAGACTGCCAACATTCTAAAGACTGCCAACATTCTATAGACAGTTCAAAAGACTGCCAACATTCTATAGACAGTTCAAAAAACTGCCAACATTCTAAAGACAATTCAAAAGACTGCCAACATTCTAAAGACAATTCAAAAGACTGCCAACATTCTAAAGACAGTTTAAAAGACAGCCAACATTCTAAAGACTGCCAACATTCTAAAGACAGTTCAAAAGACTGCCAACATTCTAAAGACAATTAAAAATACTGCCAACATTCTAAAGACAGTTTAAAAGACTGCCAACATTCTAAAGACTGCCAACATTCTAAAGACAGTTTAAAAGACTGCCAACATTCTAAAGACAATTCAAAAGACTGCCAACATTCTAAAGACAATTCAAAAGTATGCCAACATTCTAAAGACAATTCAAAAGACTGCCAACATTCTAAAGACAGTTTAAAAGACTGCCAACATTCTAAAGACTGCCAACATTCTATAGACAGTTCAAAAGACTGCCAACATTCTATAGACAGTTCAAAAGACTGCCAACATTCTAAAGACAATTCAACAGACTGCCAACATTCTAAAGACAATTCAAAAGACTGCCAACATTCTAAAGACAGTTTAAAAGACTGCCAACATTCTAAAGACAATACAAAAGACTGCCAACATTCTAAAGACAATTCAAAAGACTGCCAACATTCTAAAGACAGTTTAAAAGACTGCCAACATTCTAAAGACAATTCAAAAGACTGCCAACATTCTAAAGACAATTCAAAAGGCTGCCAACATTCTAAAGACAGTTTAAAAGACTGCCAACATTCTAAAGACTGCCAACATTCTATAGACAGTTCAAAAGACTGCCAACATTCTATAGACAGTTCAAAAAACTGCCAACATTCTAAAGACAATTCAAAAGACTGCCAACATTCTAAAGACAATTCAAAAGACTGCCAACATTCTAAAGACAGTTTAAAAGACTGCCAACATTCTAAAGACTGCCAACATTCTAAAGACAGTTCAAAAGACTGCCAACATTCTAAAGACAATTCAAAAGACTGCCAATATTCTAAAGACAGTTTAAAAGACTGCCAACATTCTAAAGACTGCCAACATTCTATAGACAGTTCAAAAGACTGCCAACATTCTATAGACAGTTCAAAAGACTGCCAACATTCTAAAGACAATTCAAAAGACTGCCAACATTCTAAAGACAATTCAAAAGGCTGCCAACATTCTAAAGACAGTTTAAAAGACTGCCAACATTCTAAAGACTGCCAACATTCTATAGACAGTTCAAAAGACTGCCAACATTCTATAGACAGTTCAAAAGACTGCCAACATTCTATAGACAGTTCAAAAAACTGCCAACATTCTAAAGACAATTCAAAAGACTGCCAACATTCTAAAGACAATTCAAAAGACTGCCAACATTCTAAAGACAGTTTAAAAGACTGCCAACATTCTAAAGACTGCCAACATTCTATAGACAGTTCAAAAGACTGCCAACATTCTATAGACAGTTCAAAAAACTGCCAACATTCTAAAGACAATTCAAAAGACTGCCAACATTCTAAAGACAATTCAAAAGACTGCCAACATTCTAAAGACAGTTTAAAAGACTGCCAACATTCTAAAGACTGCCAACATTCTATAGACAGTTCAAAAGACTGCCAACATTCTATATACAGTTCAAAAGACTGCCAACATTCTAAAGACAATTCAAAAGACTGCCAACATTCTAAAGACAATTCAAAAGGCTGCCAACATTCTAAAGACAGTTTAAAAGACTGCCAACATTCTAAAGACTGCCAACATTCTATAGACAGTTCAAAAGACTGCCAACATTCTATAGACAGTTCAAAAGACTGCCAACATTCTATAGACAGTTCAAAAAACTGCCAACATTCTAAAGACAATTCAAAAGACTGCCAACATTCTAAAGACAGTTTAAAAGACTGCCAACATTCTAAAGACTGCCAACATTCTAAAGACAGTTCAAAAGACTGCCAACATTCTAAAGACAATTCAAAAGACTGCCAATATTCTAAAGACAGTTTAAAAGACTGCCAACATTCTATAGACAGTTCAAAAGACTGCCAACATTCTATACACAGTTCAAAAGACTGCCAACATTCTAAAGACAATTCAAAAGACTGCCAACATTCTAAAGACAATTCAAAAGGCTGCCAACATTCTAAAGACAGTTTAAAAGACTGCCAGCATTCTAAAGACTGCCAACATTCTAGACAGTACAAAAGACTGCCAACATTCTATAGACAGTTCAAAAGACTGCCAACATTCTAAAGACAATTCAAAAGACTGCCAACATTCTAAAGATAATTCAAAAGACTGCCAACATTCTAAAGACAATTCAAAAGACTGCCAACATTCTAAAGACAGTTTAAAAGACTGCCAACATTCTAAAGACAATACAAAAGACTGCCAACATTCTAAAGACAATTCAAAAGACTGCCAACATTCTAAAGACAGTTTAAAAGACTGCCAACATTCTAAAGACAATTCAAAAGACTGCCAACATTCTAAAGACAGTTTAAAAGACTGCCAACATTCTAAAGACTGCCAACATTCTAAAGACAGTTCAAAAGACTGCCAACATTCTAAAGACAATTCAAAAGACTGCCAACATTCTAAAGACAATTCAAAAGGCTGCCAACATTCTAAAGACAATTCAAATGACTGCCAACATTCTAAAGACAATTCAAAAAACTGCCAACATTCTAAAGACAGTTTAAAAGACTGCCAACATTCTAAAGACAGTTTAAAGACTGCCAACATTCTAAATTCAGTTCAAAAGACTGCCAACATTCTAAAGACAATTCAAAAGACTGCCAACATTCTAAAGACTATTCAAAAGGCTGCCAACATTCTAAAGACAATTCAAATGACTGCCAACATTCTAAAGACAATTCAAAAGACTCACAACATTCTAAAGACAGTTTAAAAGACTGCCAACATTCTAAAGACTGCCAACATTCTATAGACAGTTCAAAAGACTGCCAACATTCTATAGACAGTTCAAAAGACTGCCAACATTCTAAAGACAATTCAAAAGACTGCCAACATTCTAAAGACAATTCAAAAGGCTGCCAACATTCTAAAGACAGTTTAAAAGACTGCCAGCATTCTAAAGACTGCCAACATTCTAGACAGTACAAAAGACTGCCAACATTCTATAGACAGTTCAAAAGACTGCCAACATTCTAAAGACAATTCAAAAGACTGCCAACATTCTAAAGATAATTCAAAAGACTGCCAACATTCTAAAGACAATTCAAAAGACTGCCAACATTCTAAAGACAGTTTAAAAGACTGCCAACATTCTAAAGACAATACAAAAGACTGCCAACATTCTAAAGACAATTCAAAAGACTGCCAACATTCTAAAGACAGTTTAAAAGACTGCCAACATTCTAAAGACAGTTCAAAAGACTGCCAACATTCTAAAGACAATTCAAAAGACTGCCAACATTCTAAAGACAATTCAAAAGGCTGCCAACATTCTAAAGACAATTCAAATGACTGCCAACATTCTAAAGACAATTCAAAAAACTGCCAACATTCTAAAGACAGTTTAAAAGACTGCCAACATTCTAAAGACAGTTTAAAGACTGCCAACATTCTAAATTCAGTTCAAAAGACTGCCAACATTCTAAAGACAATTCAAAAGACTGCCAACATTCTAAAGACTATTCAAAAGGCTGCCAACATTCTAAAGACAATTCAAATGACTGCCAACATTCTAAAGACAATTCAAAAGACTCACAACATTCTAAAGACAGTTTAAAAGACTGCCAACATTCTAAAGACTGCCAACATTCTATAGACAGTTCAAAAGACTGCCAACATTCTATAGACAGTTCAAAAGACTGCCAACATTCTAAAGACAATTCAAAAGACTGCCAACATTCTAAAGACAATTCAAAAGGCTGCCAACATTCTAAAGACAGTTTAAAAGACTGCCAACATTCTAAAGACAGTTTAAAAGACTGCCAACATTCTAAAGACTGCCAACATTCTATAGACAGTACAAAAGACTGCCAACATTCTATAGACAGTTCAAAAGACTGCCAACATTCTAAAGACAATTCAAAAGACTGCCAACATTCTAAAGACAATTCAAAAGACTGCCAACATTCTAAAGACAATTCAAAAGACTGCCAACATTCTAAAGACAGTTTAAAAGACTGCCAACATTCTAAAGACAATACAAAAGACTGTCAACATTCTAAAGACAATTCAAAAGACTGCCAACATTCTAAAGACAGTTTAAAAGACTGCCAACATTCTAAAGACAATTCAAAAGACTGCCAACATTCTAAAGACAATTCAAAAGGCTGCCAACATTCTAAAGACAGTTTAAAAGACTGCCAACATTCTAAAGACTGCCAACATTCTATAGACAGTTCAAAAGACTGCCAACATTCTATAGACAGTTCAAAAAACTGCCAACATTCTAAAGACAATTCAAAAGACTGCCAACATTCTAAAGACAATTCAAAAGACTGCCAACATTCTAAAGACAGTTTAAAAGACAGCCAACATTCTAAAGACTGCCAACATTCTAAAGACAGTTCAAAAGACTGCCAACATTCTAAAGACAATTAAAAATACTGCCAACATTCTAAAGACAGTTTAAAAGACTGCCAACATTCTAAAGACTGCCAACATTCTAAAGACAGTTTAAAAGACTGCCAACATTCTAAAGACAATTCAAAAGACTGCCAACATTCTAAAGACAATTCAAAAGTATGCCAACATTCTAAAGACAATTCAAAAGACTGCCAACATTCTAAAGACAGTTTAAAAGACTGCCAACATTCTAAAGACTGCCAACATTCTATAGACAGTTCAAAAGACTGCCAACATTCTATAGACAGTTCAAAAGACTGCCAACATTCTAAAGACAATTCAACAGACTGCCAACATTCTAAAGACAATTCAAAAGACTGCCAACATTCTAAAGACAGTTTAAAAGACTGCCAACATTCTAAAGACAATACAAAAGACTGCCAACATTCTAAAGACAATTCAAAAGACTGCCAACATTCTAAAGACAGTTTAAAAGACTGCCAACATTCTAAAGACAATTCAAAAGACTGCCAACATTCTAAAGACAATTCAAAAGGCTGCCAACATTCTAAAGACAGTTTAAAAGACTGCCAACATTCTAAAGACTGCCAACATTCTATAGACAGTTCAAAAGACTGCCAACATTCTATAGACAGTTCAAAAAACTGCCAACATTCTAAAGACAATTCAAAAGACTGCCAACATTCTAAAGACAATTCAAAAGACTGCCAACATTCTAAAGACAGTTTAAAAGACTGCCAACATTCTAAAGACTGCCAACATTCTAAAGACAGTTCAAAAGACTGCCAACATTCTAAAGACAATTCAAAAGACTGCCAATATTCTAAAGACAGTTTAAAAGACTGCCAACATTCTAAAGACTGCCAACATTCTATAGACAGTTCAAAAGACTGCCAACATTCTATAGACAGTTCAAAAGACTGCCAACATTCTAAAGACAATTCAAAAGACTGCCAACATTCTAAAGACAATTCAAAAGGCTGCCAACATTCTAAAGACAGTTTAAAAGACTGCCAACATTCTAAAGACTGCCAACATTCTATAGACAGTTCAAAAGACTGCCAACATTCTATAGACAGTTCAAAAGACTGCCAACATTCTATAGACAGTTCAAAAAACTGCCAACATTCTAAAGACAATTCAAAAGACTGCCAACATTCTAAAGACAATTCAAAAGACTGCCAACATTCTAAAGACAGTTTAAAAGACTGCCAACATTCTAAAGACTGCCAACATTCTATAGACAGTTCAAAAGACTGCCAACATTCTATAGACAGTTCAAAAAACTGCCAACATTCTAAAGACAATTCAAAAGACTGCCAACATTCTAAAGACAATTCAAAAGACTGCCAACATTCTAAAGACAGTTTAAAAGACTGCCAACATTCTAAAGACTGCCAACATTCTATAGACAGTTCAAAAGACTGCCAACATTCTATATACAGTTCAAAAGACTGCCAACATTCTAAAGACAATTCAAAAGACTGCCAACATTCTAAAGACAATTCAAAAGGCTGCCAACATTCTAAAGACAGTTTAAAAGACTGCCAACATTCTAAAGACTGCCAACATTCTATAGACAGTTCAAAAGACTGCCAACATTCTATAGACAGTTCAAAAGACTGCCAACATTCTATAGACAGTTCAAAAAACTGCCAACATTCTAAAGACAATTCAAAAGACTGCCAACATTCTAAAGACAATTCAAAAGGCTGCCAACATTCTAAAGACAGTTTAAAAGACTGCCAACATTCTAAAGACTGCCAACATTCTAAAGACAGTTCAAAAGACTGCCAACATTCTAAAGACAATTCAAAAGACTGCCAATATTCTAAAGACAGTTTAAAAGACTGCCAACATTCTATAGACAGTTCAAAAGACTGCCAACATTCTATACACAGTTCAAAAGACTGCCAACATTCTAAAGACAATTCAAAAGACTGCCAACATTCTAAAGACAATTCAAAAGGCTGCCAACATTCTAAAGACAGTTTAAAAGACTGCCAGCATTCTAAAGACTGCCAACATTCTAGACAGTACAAAAGACTGCCAACATTCTATAGACAGTTCAAAAGACTGCCAACATTCTAAAGACAATTCAAAAGACTGCCAACATTCTAAAGATAATTCAAAAGACTGCCAACATTCTAAAGACAATTCAAAAGACTGCCAACATTCTAAAGACAGTTTAAAAGACTGCCAACATTCTAAAGACAATACAAAAGACTGCCAACATTCTAAAGACAATTCAAAAGACTGCCAACATTCTAAAGACAGTTTAAAAGACTGCCAACATTCTAAAGACAATTCAAAAGACTGCCAACATTCTAAAGACAGTTTAAAAGACTGCCAACATTCTAAAGACTGCCAACATTCTAAAGACAGTTCAAAAGACTGCCAACATTCTAAAGACAATTCAAAAGACTGCCAACATTCTAAAGACAATTCAAAAGGCTGCCAACATTCTAAAGACAATTCAAATGACTGCCAACATTCTAAAGACAATTCAAAAAACTGCCAACATTCTAAAGACAGTTTAAAAGACTGCCAACATTCTAAAGACAGTTTAAAGACTGCCAACATTCTAAATTCAGTTCAAAAGACTGCCAACATTCTAAAGACAATTCAAAAGACTGCCAACATTCTAAAGACTATTCAAAAGGCTGCCAACATTCTAAAGACAATTCAAATGACTGCCAACATTCTAAAGACAATTCAAAAGACTCACAACATTCTAAAGACAGTTTAAAAGACTGCCAACATTCTAAAGACTGCCAACATTCTATAGACAGTTCAAAAGACTGCCAACATTCTATAGACAGTTCAAAAGACTGCCAACATTCTAAAGACAATTCAAAAGACTGCCAACATTCTAAAGACAATTCAAAAGGCTGCCAACATTCTAAAGACAGTTTAAAAGACTGCCAACATTCTAAAGACAGTTTAAAAGACTGCCAACATTCTAAAGACTGCCAACATTCTATAGACAGTACAAAAGACTGCCAACATTCTATAGACAGTTCAAAAGACTGCCAACATTCTAAAGACAATTCAAAAGACTGCCAACATTCTAAAGACAATTCAAAAGACTGCCAACATTCTAAAGACAATTCAAAAGACTGCCAACATTCTAAAGACAGTTTAAAAGACTGCCAACATTCTAAAGACAATACAAAAGACTGTCAACATTCTAAAGACAATTCAAAAGACTGCCAACATTCTAAAGACAGTTTAAAAGACTGCCAACATTCTAAAGACAATTCAAAAGACTGCCAACATTCTAAAGACAATTCAAAAGGCTGCCAACATTCTAAAGACAGTTTAAAAGACTGCCAACATTCTAAAGACTGCCAACATTCTATAGACAGTTCAAAAGACTGCCAACATTCTATAGACAGTTCAAAAAACTGCCAACATTCTAAAGACAATTCAAAAGACTGCCAACATTCTAAAGACAATTCAAAAGACTGCCAACATTCTAAAGACAGTTTAAAAGACAGCCAACATTCTAAAGACTGCCAACATTCTAAAGACAGTTCAAAAGACTGCCAACATTCTAAAGACAATTCAAAAGACTGCCAACATTCTAAAGACAGTTTAAAAGACTGCCAACATTCTAAAGACTGCCAACATTCTAAAGACAGTTTAAAAGACTGCCAACATTCTAAAGACAATTCAAAAGACTGCCAACATTCTAAAGACAATTCAAAAGGCTGCCAACATTCTAAAGACAGTTTAAAAGACTGCCAACATTCTAAAGACAATACAAAAGACTGTCAACATTCTAAAGACAATTCAAAAGACTGCCAACATTCTAAAGACAGTTTAAAAGACTGCCAACATTCTAAAGACAATTCAAAAGACTGCCAACATTCTAAAGACAATTCAAAAGGCTGCCAACATTCTAAAGACAGTTTAAAAGACTGCCAACATTCTAAAGACTGCCAACATTCTATAGACAGTTCAAAAGACTGCCAACATTCTATAGACAGTTCAAAAAACTGCCAACATTCTAAAGACAATTCAAAAGACTGCCAACATTCTAAAGACAATTCAAAAGACTGCCAACATTCTAAAGACAGTTTAAAAGACAGCCAACATTCTAAAGACTGCCAACATTCTAAAGACAGTTCAAAAGACTGCCAACATTCTAAAGACAATTCAAAAGACTGCCAACATTCTAAAGACAGTTTAAAAGACTGCCAACATTCTAAAGACTGCCAACATTCTAAAGACAGTTTAAAAGACTGCCAACATTCTAAAGACAATTCAAAAGACTGCCAACATTCTAAAGACAATTCAAAAGGCTGCCAACATTCTAAAGACAATTCAAAAGACTGCCAACATTCTAAAGACAGTTTAAAAGACTGCCAACATTCTAAAGACTGCCAACATTCTATAGACAATTCAAAAGACTGCCAACATTCTAAAGACAGTTTAAAAGACTGCCAACATTCTAAAGACAATACAAAAGACTGCCAACATTCTAAAGACAATTCAAAAGACTGCCAACATTCTAAAGACAGTTTAAAAGACTGCCAACATTCTAAAGACAATTCAAAAGACTGCCAACATTCTAAAGACAATTCAAAAGGCTGCCAACATTCTAAAGACAGTTTAAAAGACTGCCAACATTCTATAGACAGTTCAAAAGACTGCCAACATTCTATAGACAGTTCAAAAAACTGCCAACATTCTAAAGACAATTCAAAAGACTGCCAACATTCTAAAGACAATTCAAAAGACTGCCAACATTCTAAAGACAGTTTAAAAGACTGCCAACATTCTAAAGACAATACAAAAGACTGTCAACATTCTAAAGACAATTCAAAAGACTGCCAACATTCTAAAGACAGTTTAAAAGACTGCCAACATTCTAAAGACAATTCAAAAGACTGCCAACATTCTAAAGACAATTCAAAAGGCTGCCAACATTCTAAAGACAGTTTAAAAGACTGCCAACATTCTAAAGACTGCCAACATTCTATAGACAGTTCAAAAGACTGCCAACATTCTATAGACAGTTCAAAAAACTGCCAACATTCTAAAGACAATTCAAAAGACTGCCAACATTCTAAAGACAATTCAAAAGACTGCCAACATTCTAAAGACAGTTTAAAAGACAGCCAACATTCTAAAGACTGCCAACATTCTAAAGACAGTTCAAAAGACTGCCAACATTCTAAAGACAATTCAAAAGACTGCCAACATTCTAAAGACAGTTTAAAAGACTGCCAACATTCTAAAGACTGCCAACATTCTAAAGACAGTTTAAAAGACTGCCAACATTCTAAAGACAATTCAAAAGACTGCCAACATTCTAAAGACAATTCAAAAGGCTGCCAACATTCTAAAGACAGTTTAAAAGACTGCCAACATTCTAAAGACAATACAAAAGACTGTCAACATTCTAAAGACAATTCAAAAGACTGCCAACATTCTAAAGACAGTTTAAAAGACTGCCAACATTCTAAAGACAATTCAAAAGACTGCCAACATTCTAAAGACAATTCAAAAGGCTGCCAACATTCTAAAGACAGTTTAAAAGACTGCCAACATTCTAAAGACTGCCAACATTCTATAGACAGTTCAAAAGACTGCCAACATTCTATAGACAGTTCAAAAAACTGCCAACATTCTAAAGACAATTCAAAAGACTGCCAACATTCTAAAGACAATTCAAAAGACTGCCAACATTCTAAAGACAGTTTAAAAGACAGCCAACATTCTAAAGACTGCCAACATTCTAAAGACAGTTCAAAAGACTGCCAACATTCTAAAGACAATTCAAAAGACTGCCAACATTCTAAAGACAGTTTAAAAGACTGCCAACATTCTAAAGACTGCCAACATTCTAAAGACAGTTTAAAAGACTGCCAACATTCTAAAGACAATTCAAAAGACTGCCAACATTCTAAAGACAATTCAAAAGGCTGCCAACATTCTAAAGACAATTCAAAAGACTGCCAACATTCTAAAGACAGTTTAAAAGACTGCCAACATTCTAAAGACTGCCAACATTCTATAGACAGTTCAAAAGACTGCCAACATTCTATAGACAGTTCAAAAGACTGCCAACATTCTAAAGACAATTCAACAGACTGCCAACATTCTAAAGACAATTCAAAAGACTGCCAACATTCTAAAGACAGTTTAAAAGACTGCCAACATTCTAAAGACAATACAAAAGACTGCCAACATTCTAAAGACAATTCAAAAGACTGCCAACATTCTAAAGACAGTTTAAAAGACTGCCAACATTCTAAAGACAATTCAAAAGACTGCCAACATTCTAAAGACAATTCAAAAGGCTGCCAACATTCTAAAGACAGTTTAAAAGACTGCCAACATTCTAAAGACTGCCAACATTCTATAGACAGTTCAAAAGACTGCCAACATTCTATAGACAGTTCAAAAAACTGCCAACATTCTAAAGACAATTCAAAAGACTGCCAACATTCTAAAGACAATTCAAAAGACTGCCAACATTCTAAAGACAGTTTAAAAGACTGCCAACATTCTAAAGACTGCCAACATTCTAAAGACAGTTCAAAAGACTGCCAACATTCTAAAGGCAATTCAAAAGACTGCCAATATTCTAAAGACAGTTTAAAAGACTGCCAACATTCTAAAGACTGCCAACATTCTATAGACAGTTCAAAAGACTGCCAACATTCTATAGACAGTTCAAAAGACTGCCAACATTCTAAAGACAATTCAAAAGACTGCCAACATTCTAAAGACAATTCAAAAGGCTGCCAACATTCTAAAGACAGTTTAAAAGACTGCCAGCATTCTAAAGACTGCCAACATTCTAGACAGTACAAAAGACTGCCAACATTCTATAGACAGTTCAAAAGACTGCCAACATTCTAAAGACAATTCAAAAGACTGCCAACATTCTAAAGATAAATCAAAAGACTGCCAACATTCTAAAGACAATTCAAAAGACTGCCAACATTCTAAAGACAGTTTAAAAGACTGCCAACATTCTAAAGACAATACAAAAGACTGCCAACATTCTAAAGACAATTCAAAAGACTGCCAACATTCTAAAGACAGTTTAAAAGACTGCCAACATTCTAAAGACAATTCAAAAGACTGCCAACATTCTAAAGACAGTTTAAAAGACTGCCAACATTCTAAAGACTTCCAACATTCTACAGACAGTTCAAAAGACTGCCAACATTCTAAAGATAATTCAAAAGACTGCCAACATTCTAAAGACAATTCAAAAGACTGCCAACATTCTAAAGACAGTTTAAAAGACTGCCAACATTCTAAAGACAATACAAAAGACTGCCAACATTCTAAAGACAATTCAAAAGACTGCCAACATTCTAAAGACAGTTTAAAAGACTGCCAACATTCTAAAGACAATACAAAAGACTGCCAACATTCTAAAGACAATTCAAAAGACTGCCAACATTCTAAAGACAATTCAAAAGGCTGCCAACATTCTAAAGACAATTCAAATGACTGCCAACATTCTAAAGACAATTCAAAAAACTGCCAACATTCTAAAGACAGTTTAAAAGACTGCCAACATTCTAAAGACAGTTTAAAGACTGCCAACATTCTAAATTCAGTTCAAAAGACTGCCAACATTCTAAAGACAATTCAAAAGACTGCCAACATTCTAAAGACTATTCAAAAGGCTGCCAACATTCTAAAGACAATTCAAATGACTGCCAACATTCTAAAGACAATTCAAAAGACTCACAACATTCTAAAGACAGTTTAAAAGACTGCCAACATTCTAAAGACTGCCAACATTCTATAGACAGTTCAAAAGACTGCCAACATTCTAAAGACAGTTCAAAAGACTGCCAACATTCTAAAGACAATTCAAAAGACTGCCAACATTCTAAAGACAATTCAAAAGGCTGCCAACATTCTAAAGACAGTTTAAAAGACTGCCAACATTCTAAAGACAGTTTAAAAGACTGCCAACATTCTAAAGACTGCCAACATTCTATAGACAGTACAAAAGACTGCCAACATTCTATAGACAGTTCAAAAGACTGCCAACATTCTAAAGACAATTCAAAAGACTGCCAACATTCTAAAGACAATTCAAAAGACTGCCAACATTCTAAAGACAATTCAAAAGACTGCCAACATTCTAAAGACAGTTTAAAAGACTGCCAACATTCTAAAGACAATACAAAAGACTGTCAACATTCTAAAGACAATTCAAAAGACTGCCAACATTTTAAAGACAGTTTAAAAGACTGCCAACATTCTAAAGACAATTCAAAAGACTGCCAACATTCTAAAGACAATTCAAAAGGCTGCCAACATTCTAAAGACAGTTTAAAAGACTGCCAACATTCTAAAGGCTGCCAACATTCTATAGACAGTTCAAAAGACTGCCAACATTCTATAGACAGTTCAAAAAACTGCCAACATTCTAAAGACAATTCAAAAGACTGCCAACATTCTAAAGACAATTCAAAAGACTGCCAACATTCTAAAGACAGTTTAAAAGACAGCCAACATTCTAAAGACAGTTCAAAAGACTGCCAACATTCTAAAGACAGTTTAAAAGACTGCCAACATTCTAAAGACTGCCAACATTCTAAAGACAGTTTAAAAGACTGCCAACATTCTAAAGACAATTCAAAAGACTGCCAACATTCTAAAGACAATTCAAAAGACTGCCAACATTCTAAAGACAATTCAAAAGGCTGCCAACATTCTAAAGACAGTTTAAAAGACTGCCAACATTCTAAAGACTGCCAACATTCTATAGACAGTTCAAAAGACTGCCAACATTCTATAGACAGTTCAAAAAACTGCCAACATTCTAAAGACAATTCAAAAGACTGCCAACATTCTAAAGACAATTCAAAAGACTGCCAACATTCTAAAGACAGTTTAAAAGACAGCCAACATTCTAAAGACTGCCAACATTCTAAAGACAGTTCAAAAGACTGCCAACATTCTAAAGACAATTCAAAAGACTGCCAACATTCTAAAGACAGTTTAAAAGACTGCCAACATTCTAAAGACTGCCAACATTCTAAAGACAGTTTAAAAGACTGCCAACATTCTAAAGACAATTCAAAAGACTGCCAACATTCTAAAGACAATTCAAAAGGCTGCCAACATTCTAAAGACAGTTTAAAAGACTGCCAACATTCTAAAGACAATACAAAAGACTGTCAACATTCTAAAGACAATTCAAAAGACTGCCAACATTCTAAAGACAGTTTAAAAGACTGCCAACATTCTAAAGACAATTCAAAAGACTGCCAACATTCTAAAGACAATTCAAAAGGCTGCCAACATTCTAAAGACAGTTTAAAAGACTGCCAACATTCTAAAGACTGCCAACATTCTATAGACAGTTCAAAAGACTGCCAACATTCTATAGACAGTTCAAAAAACTGCCAACATTCTAAAGACAATTCAAAAGACTGCCAACATTCTAAAGACAATTCAAAAGACTGCCAACATTCTAAAGACAGTTTAAAAGACAGCCAACATTCTAAAGACTGCCAACATTCTAAAGACAGTTCAAAAGACTGCCAACATTCTAAAGACAATTCAAAAGACTGCCAACATTCTAAAGACAGTTTAAAAGACTGCCAACATTCTAAAGACTGCCAACATTCTAAAGACAGTTTAAAAGACTGCCAACATTCTAAAGACAATTCAAAAGACTGCCAACATTCTAAAGACAATTCAAAAGGCTGCCAACATTCTAAAGACAATTCAAAAGACTGCCAACATTCTAAAGACAGTTTAAAAGACTGCCAACATTCTAAAGACTGCCAACATTCTATAGACAATTCAAAAGACTGCCAACATTCTAAAGACAGTTTAAAAGACTGCCAACATTCTAAAGACAATACAAAAGACTGCCAACATTCTAAAGACAATTCAAAAGACTGCCAACATTCTAAAGACAGTTTAAAAGACTGCCAACATTCTAAAGACAATTCAAAAGACTGCCAACATTCTAAAGACAATTCAAAAGGCTGCCAACATTCTAAAGACAGTTTAAAAGACTGCCAACATTCTATAGACAGTTCAAAAGACTGCCAACATTCTATAGACAGTTCAAAAAACTGCCAACATTCTAAAGACAATTCAAAAGACTGCCAACATTCTAAAGACAATTCAAAAGACTGCCAACATTCTAAAGACAGTTTAAAAGACTGCCAACATTCTAAAGACAATACAAAAGACTGTCAACATTCTAAAGACAATTCAAAAGACTGCCAACATTCTAAAGACAGTTTAAAAGACTGCCAACATTCTAAAGACAATTCAAAAGACTGCCAACATTCTAAAGACAATTCAAAAGGCTGCCAACATTCTAAAGACAGTTTAAAAGACTGCCAACATTCTAAAGACTGCCAACATTCTATAGACAGTTCAAAAGACTGCCAACATTCTATAGACAGTTCAAAAAACTGCCAACATTCTAAAGACAATTCAAAAGACTGCCAACATTCTAAAGACAATTCAAAAGACTGCCAACATTCTAAAGACAGTTTAAAAGACAGCCAACATTCTAAAGACTGCCAACATTCTAAAGACAGTTCAAAAGACTGCCAACATTCTAAAGACAATTCAAAAGACTGCCAACATTCTAAAGACAGTTTAAAAGACTGCCAACATTCTAAAGACTGCCAACATTCTAAAGACAGTTTAAAAGACTGCCAACATTCTAAAGACAATTCAAAAGACTGCCAACATTCTAAAGACAATTCAAAAGGCTGCCAACATTCTAAAGACAGTTTAAAAGACTGCCAACATTCTAAAGACAATACAAAAGACTGTCAACATTCTAAAGACAATTCAAAAGACTGCCAACATTCTAAAGACAGTTTAAAAGACTGCCAACATTCTAAAGACAATTCAAAAGACTGCCAACATTCTAAAGACAATTCAAAAGGCTGCCAACATTCTAAAGACAGTTTAAAAGACTGCCAACATTCTAAAGACTGCCAACATTCTATAGACAGTTCAAAAGACTGCCAACATTCTATAGACAGTTCAAAAAACTGCCAACATTCTAAAGACAATTCAAAAGACTGCCAACATTCTAAAGACAATTCAAAAGACTGCCAACATTCTAAAGACAGTTTAAAAGACAGCCAACATTCTAAAGACTGCCAACATTCTAAAGACAGTTCAAAAGACTGCCAACATTCTAAAGACAATTCAAAAGACTGCCAACATTCTAAAGACAGTTTAAAAGACTGCCAACATTCTAAAGACTGCCAACATTCTAAAGACAGTTTAAAAGACTGCCAACATTCTAAAGACAATTCAAAAGACTGCCAACATTCTAAAGACAATTCAAAAGGCTGCCAACATTCTAAAGACAATTCAAAAGACTGCCAACATTCTAAAGACAGTTTAAAAGACTGCCAACATTCTAAAGACTGCCAACATTCTATAGACAGTTCAAAAGACTGCCAACATTCTATAGACAGTTCAAAAGACTGCCAACATTCTAAAGACAATTCAACAGACTGCCAACATTCTAAAGACAATTCAAAAGACTGCCAACATTCTAAAGACAGTTTAAAAGACTGCCAACATTCTAAAGACAATACAAAAGACTGCCAACATTCTAAAGACAATTCAAAAGACTGCCAACATTCTAAAGACAGTTTAAAAGACTGCCAACATTCTAAAGACAATTCAAAAGACTGCCAACATTCTAAAGACAATTCAAAAGGCTGCCAACATTCTAAAGACAGTTTAAAAGACTGCCAACATTCTAAAGACTGCCAACATTCTATAGACAGTTCAAAAGACTGCCAACATTCTATAGACAGTTCAAAAAACTGCCAACATTCTAAAGACAATTCAAAAGACTGCCAACATTCTAAAGACAATTCAAAAGACTGCCAACATTCTAAAGACAGTTTAAAAGACTGCCAACATTCTAAAGACTGCCAACATTCTAAAGACAGTTCAAAAGACTGCCAACATTCTAAAGGCAATTCAAAAGACTGCCAATATTCTAAAGACAGTTTAAAAGACTGCCAACATTCTAAAGACTGCCAACATTCTATAGACAGTTCAAAAGACTGCCAACATTCTATAGACAGTTCAAAAGACTGCCAACATTCTAAAGACAATTCAAAAGACTGCCAACATTCTAAAGACAATTCAAAAGGCTGCCAACATTCTAAAGACAGTTTAAAAGACTGCCAGCATTCTAAAGACTGCCAACATTCTAGACAGTACAAAAGACTGCCAACATTCTATAGACAGTTCAAAAGACTGCCAACATTCTAAAGACAATTCAAAAGACTGCCAACATTCTAAAGATAAATCAAAAGACTGCCAACATTCTAAAGACAATTCAAAAGACTGCCAACATTCTAAAGACAGTTTAAAAGACTGCCAACATTCTAAAGACAATACAAAAGACTGCCAACATTCTAAAGACAATTCAAAAGACTGCCAACATTCTAAAGACAGTTTAAAAGACTGCCAACATTCTAAAGACAATTCAAAAGACTGCCAACATTCTAAAGACAGTTTAAAAGACTGCCAACATTCTAAAGACTTCCAACATTCTACAGACAGTTCAAAAGACTGCCAACATTCTAAAGATAATTCAAAAGACTGCCAACATTCTAAAGACAATTCAAAAGACTGCCAACATTCTAAAGACAGTTTAAAAGACTGCCAACATTCTAAAGACAATACAAAAGACTGCCAACATTCTAAAGACAATTCAAAAGACTGCCAACATTCTAAAGACAGTTTAAAAGACTGCCAACATTCTAAAGACAATACAAAAGACTGCCAACATTCTAAAGACAATTCAAAAGACTGCCAACATTCTAAAGACAATTCAAAAGGCTGCCAACATTCTAAAGACAATTCAAATGACTGCCAACATTCTAAAGACAATTCAAAAAACTGCCAACATTCTAAAGACAGTTTAAAAGACTGCCAACATTCTAAAGACAGTTTAAAGACTGCCAACATTCTAAATTCAGTTCAAAAGACTGCCAACATTCTAAAGACAATTCAAAAGACTGCCAACATTCTAAAGACTATTCAAAAGGCTGCCAACATTCTAAAGACAATTCAAATGACTGCCAACATTCTAAAGACAATTCAAAAGACTCACAACATTCTAAAGACAGTTTAAAAGACTGCCAACATTCTAAAGACTGCCAACATTCTATAGACAGTTCAAAAGACTGCCAACATTCTAAAGACAGTTCAAAAGACTGCCAACATTCTAAAGACAATTCAAAAGACTGCCAACATTCTAAAGACAATTCAAAAGGCTGCCAACATTCTAAAGACAGTTTAAAAGACTGCCAACATTCTAAAGACAGTTTAAAAGACTGCCAACATTCTAAAGACTGCCAACATTCTATAGACAGTACAAAAGACTGCCAACATTCTATAGACAGTTCAAAAGACTGCCAACATTCTAAAGACAATTCAAAAGACTGCCAACATTCTAAAGACAATTCAAAAGACTGCCAACATTCTAAAGACAATTCAAAAGACTGCCAACATTCTAAAGACAGTTTAAAAGACTGCCAACATTCTAAAGACAATACAAAAGACTGTCAACATTCTAAAGACAATTCAAAAGACTGCCAACATTTTAAAGACAGTTTAAAAGACTGCCAACATTCTAAAGACAATTCAAAAGACTGCCAACATTCTAAAGACAATTCAAAAGGCTGCCAACATTCTAAAGACAGTTTAAAAGACTGCCAACATTCTAAAGGCTGCCAACATTCTATAGACAGTTCAAAAGACTGCCAACATTCTATAGACAGTTCAAAAAACTGCCAACATTCTAAAGACAATTCAAAAGACTGCCAACATTCTAAAGACAATTCAAAAGACTGCCAACATTCTAAAGACAGTTTAAAAGACAGCCAACATTCTAAAGACAGTTCAAAAGACTGCCAACATTCTAAAGACAGTTTAAAAGACTGCCAACATTCTAAAGACTGCCAACATTCTAAAGACAGTTTAAAAGACTGCCAACATTCTAAAGACAATTCAAAAGACTGCCAACATTCTAAAGACAATTCAAAAGGCTGCCAACATTCTAAAGGCAATTCAAAAGACTGCCAACATTCTAAAGACAGTTTAAAAGACTGCCAACATTCTAAAGACAATACAAAAGACTGCCAACATTCTAAAGACAATTCAAAAGACTGCCAACATTCTAAAGACAGTTTAAAAGACTGCCAACATTCTAAAGACAATACAAAAGACTGCCAACATTCTAAAGACAATTCAAAAGACTGCCAACATTCTAAAGACAATTCAAAAGGCTGCCAACATTCTAAAGACAATTCAAATGACTGCCAACATTCTAAAGACAATTCAAAAAACTGCCAACATTCTAAAGACAGTTTAAAAGACTGCCAACATTCTAAAGACAGTTTAAAGACTGCCAACATTCTAAATTCAGTTCAAAAGACTGCCAACATTCTAAAGACAATTCAAAAGACTGCCAACATTCTAAAGACTATTCAAAAGGCTGCCAACATTCTAAAGACAATTCAAATGACTGCCAACATTCTAAAGACAATTCAAAAGACTCACAACATTCTAAAGACAGTTTAAAAGACTGCCAACATTCTAAAGACTGCCAACATTCTATAGACAGTTCAAAAGACTGCCAACATTCTAAAGACAGTTCAAAAGACTGCCAACATTCTAAAGACAATTCAAAAGACTGCCAACATTCTAAAGACAATTCAAAAGGCTGCCAACATTCTAAAGACAGTTTAAAAGACTGCCAACATTCTAAAGACAGTTTAAAAGACTGCCAACATTCTAAAGACTGCCAACATTCTATAGACAGTACAAAAGACTGCCAACATTCTATAGACAGTTCAAAAGACTGCCAACATTCTAAAGACAATTCAAAAGACTGCCAACATTCTAAAGACAATTCAAAAGACTGCCAACATTCTAAAGACAATTCAAAAGACTGCCAACATTCTAAAGACAGTTTAAAAGACTGCCAACATTCTAAAGACAATACAAAAGACTGTCAACATTCTAAAGACAATTCAAAAGACTGCCAACATTTTAAAGACAGTTTAAAAGACTGCCAACATTCTAAAGACAATTCAAAAGACTGCCAACATTCTAAAGACAATTCAAAAGGCTGCCAACATTCTAAAGACAGTTTAAAAGACTGCCAACATTCTAAAGGCTGCCAACATTCTATAGACAGTTCAAAAGACTGCCAACATTCTATAGACAGTTCAAAAAACTGCCAACATTCTAAAGACAATTCAAAAGACTGCCAACATTCTAAAGACAATTCAAAAGACTGCCAACATTCTAAAGACAGTTTAAAAGACAGCCAACATTCTAAAGACAGTTCAAAAGACTGCCAACATTCTAAAGACAGTTTAAAAGACTGCCAACATTCTAAAGACTGCCAACATTCTAAAGACAGTTTAAAAGACTGCCAACATTCTAAAGACAATTCAAAAGACTGCCAACATTCTAAAGACAATTCAAAAGGCTGCCAACATTCTAAAGGCAATTCAAAAGACTGCCAACATTCTAAAGACAGTTTAAAAGACTGCCAACATTCTAAAGACTGCCAACATTCTATAGACAGTTCAAAAGACTGCCAACATTCTATAGACAGTTCAAAAGACTGCCAACATTCTAAAGACAATTCAACAGACTGCCAACATTCTAAAGACAATTCAAAAGACTGCCAACATTCTAAAGACAGTTTAAAAGACTGCCAACATTCTAAAGACAATACAAAAGACTGCCAACATTCTAAAGACAATTCAAAAGACTGCCAACATTCTAAAGACAGTTTAAAAGACTGCCAACATTCTAAAGACAATTCAAAAGACTGCCAACATTCTAAAGACAATTCAAAAGGCTGCCAACATTCTAAAGACAGTTTAAAAGACTGCCAACATTCTAAAGACTGCCAACATTCTATACACAGTTCAAAAGACTGCCAACATTCTATAGACAGTTCAAAAAACTGCCAACATTCTAAAGACAATTCAAAAGACTGCCAACATTCTAAAGACAATTCAAAAGACTGCCAACATTCTAAAGACAGTTTAAAAGACTGCCAACATTCTAAAGACAATTCAAAAGACTGCCAACATTCTAAAGACAATTCAAAAGGCTGCCAACATTCTAAAGACAGTTTAAAAGACTGCCAACATTCTAAAGACTGCCAACATTCTATAGACAGTTCAAAAGACTGCCAACATTCTATAGACAGTTCAAAAAACTGCCAACATTCTAAAGACAATTCAAAAGACTGCCAACATTCTAAAGACAATTCAAAAGACTGCCAACATTCTAAAGACAGTTTAAAAGACAGCCAACATTCTAAAGACTGCCAACATTCTAAAGACAGTTCAAAAGACTGCCAACATTCTAAAGACAATTCAAAAGACTGCCAACATTCTAAAGACAGTTTAAAAGACTGCCAACATTCTAAAGACTGCCAACATTCTAAAGACAGTTTAAAAGACTGCCAACATTCTAAAGACAATTCAAAAGACTGCCAACATTCTAAAGACAATTCAAAAGGCTGCCAACATTCTAAAGACAATTCAAAAGACTGCCAACATTCTAAAGACAGTTTAAAAGACTGCCAACATTCTAAAGACTGCCAACATTCTATAGACAGTTCAAAAGACTGCCAACATTCTATAGACAGTTCAAAAGACTGCCAACATTCTAAAGACAATTCAACAGACTGCCAACATTCTAAAGACAATTCAAAAGACTGCCAACATTCTAAAGACAGTTTAAAAGACTGCCAACATTCTAAAGACAATACAAAAGACTGCCAACATTCTAAAGACAATTCAAAAGACTGCCAACATTCTAAAGACAGTTTAAAAGACTGCCAACATTCTAAAGACAATTCAAAAGACTGCCAACATTCTAAAGACAATTCAAAAGGCTGCCAACATTCTAAAGACAGTTTAAAAGACTGCCAACATTCTAAAGACTGCCAACATTCTATAGACAGTTCAAAAGACTGCCAACATTCTATAGACAGTTCAAAAAACTGCCAACATTCTAAAGACAATTCAAAAGACTGCCAACATTCTAAAGACAATTCAAAAGACTGCCAACATTCTAAAGACAGTTTAAAAGACTGCCAACATTCTAAAGACTGCCAACATTCTAAAGACAGTTCAAAAGACTGCCAACATTCTAAAGACAATTCAAAAGACTGCCAATATTCTAAAGACAGTTTAAAAGACTGCCAACATTCTAAAGACTGCCAACATTCTATAGACAGTTCAAAAGACTGCCAACATTCTATAGACAGTTCAAAAGACTGCCAACATTCTAAAGACAATTCAAAAGACTGCCAACATTCTAAAGACAATTCAAAAGGCTGCCAACATTCTAAAGACAGTTTAAAAGACTGCCAGCATTCTAAAGACTGCCAACATTCTAGACAGTACAAAAGACTGCCAACATTCTATAGACAGTTCAAAAGACTGCCAACATTCTAAAGACAATTCAAAAGACTGCCAACATTCTAAAGATAAATCAAAAGACTGCCAACATTCTAAAGACAATTCAAAAGACTGCCAACATTCTAAAGACAGTTTAAAAGACTGCCAACATTCTAAAGACAATACAAAAGACTGCCAACATTCTAAAGACAATTCAAAAGACTGCCAACATTCTAAAGACAGTTTAAAAGACTGCCAACATTCTAAAGACAATTAAAAAGACTGCCAACATTCTAAAGACAGTTTAAAAGACTGCCAACATTCTAAAGACTTCCAACATTCTACAGACAGTTCAAAAGACTGCCAACATTCTAAATATAATTCAAAAGACTGCCAACATTCTAAAGACAATTCAAAAGACTGCCAACATTCTAAAGACAGTTTAAAAGACTGCCAACATTCTAAAGACAATACAAAAGACTGCCAACATTCTAAAGACAATTCAAAAGACTGCCAACATTCTAAAGACAGTTTAAAAGACTGCCAACATTCTAAAGACAATACAAAAGACTGCCAACATTCTAAAGACAATTCAAAAGACTGCCAACATTCTAAAGACAATTCAAAAGGCTGCCAACATTCTAAAGACAATTCAAATGACTGCCAACATTCTAAAGACAATTCAAAAAACTGCCAACATTCTAAAGACAGTTTAAAAGACTGCCAACATTCTAAAGACAGTTTAAAGACTGCCAACATTCTAAATTCAGTTCAAAAGACTGCCAACATTCTAAAGACAATTCAAAAGACTGCCAACATTCTAAAGACTATTCAAAAGGCTGCCAACATTCTAAAGACAATTCAAATGACTGCCAACATTCTAAAGACAATTCAAAAGACTCACAACATTCTAAAGACAGTTTAAAAGACTGCCAACATTCTAAAGACTGCCAACATTCTATAGACAGTTCAAAAGACTGCCAACATTCTATAGACAGTTCAAAAGACTGCCAACATTCTAAAGACAATTCAAAAGACTGCCAACATTCTAAAGACAATTCAAAAGGCTGCCAACATTCTAAAGACAGTTTAAAAGACTGCCAACATTCTAAAGACAGTTTAAAAGACTGCCAACATTCTAAAGACTGCCAACATTCTATAGACAGTACAAAAGACTGCCAACATTCTATAGACAGTTCAAAAGACTGCCAACATTCTAAAGACAATTCAAAAGACTGCCAACATTCTAAAGACAATTCAAAAGACTGCCAACATTCTAAAGACAATTCAAAAGACTGCCAACATTCTAAAGACAGTTTAAAAGACTGCCAACATTCTAAAGACAATACAAAAGACTGTCAACATTCTAAAGACAATTCAAAAGACTGCCAACATTCTAAAGACAGTTTAAAAGACTGCCAACATTCTAAAGACAATTCAAAAGACTGCCAACATTCTAAAGACAATTCAAAAGGCTGCCAACATTCTAAAGACAGTTTAAAAGACTGCCAACATTCTAAAGACTGCCAACATTCTATAGACAGTTCAAAAGACTGCCAACATTCTATAGACATTTCAAAAAACTGCCAACATTCTAAAGACAATTCAAAAGACTGCCAACATTCTAAAGACAATTCAAAAGACTGCCAACATTCTAAAGACAGTTTAAAAGACAGCCAACATTCTAAAGACTGCCAACATTCTAAAGACAGTTCAAAAGACTGCCAACATTCTAAAGACAATTCAAAAGACTGCCAACATTCTAAAGACAGTTTAAAAGACTGCCAACATTCTAAAGACTGCCAACATTCTAAAGACAGTTTAAAAGACTGCCAACATTCTAAAGACAATTCAAAAGACTGCCAACATTCTAAAGACAATTCAAAAGGCTGCCAACATTCTAAAGACAATTCAAAAGACTGCCAACATTCTAAAGACAGTTTAAAAGACTGCCAACATTCTAAAGACTGCCAACATTCTATAGACAGTTCAAAAGACTGCCAACATTCTATAGACAGTTCAAAAGACTGCCAACATTCTAAAGACAATTCAACAGACTGCCAACATTCTAAAGACAATTCAAAAGACTGCCAACATTCTAAAGACAGTTTAAAAGACTGCCAACATTCTAAAGACAATACAAAAGACTGCCAACATTCTAAAGACAATTCAAAAGACTGCCAACATTCTAAAGACAGTTTAAAAGACTGCCAACATTCTAAAGACAATTCAAAAGACTGCCAACATTCTAAAGACAATTCAAAAGGCTGCCAACATTCTAAAGACAGTTTAAAAGACTGCCAACATTCTAAAGACTGCCAACATTCTATACACAGTTCAAAAGACTGCCAACATTCTAAAGACAATTCAAAAGACTGCCAACATTCTAAAGACAATTCAAAAGACTGCCAACATTCTAAAGACAGTTTAAAAGACTGCCAACATTCTAAAGACTGCCAACATTCTAAAGACAGTTCAAAAGACTGCCAACATTCTAAAGACAATTCAAAAGACTGCCAATATTCTAAAGACAGTTTAAAAGACTGCCAACATTCTAAAGACTGCCAACATTCTATAGACAGTTCAAAAGACTGCCAACATTCTATAGACAGTTCAAAAGACTGCCAACATTCTAAAGACAATTCAAAAGGCTGCCAACATTCTAAAGACAGTTTAAAAGACTGCCAGCATTCTAAAGACTGCCAACATTCTAGACAGTACAAAAGACTGCCAACATTCTATAGACAGTTCAAAAGACTGCCAACATTCTAAAGACAATTCAAAAGACTGCCAACATTCTAAAGATAATTCAAAAGACTGCCAACATTCTAAAGACAATTCAAAAGACTGCCAACATTCTAAAGACAATTCAAAAGGCTGCCAACATTCTAAAGACAGTTTAAAAGACTGCCAACATTCTAAAGACTGCCAACATTATATAGACAGTTCAAAAGACTGCCAACATTCTATAGACAGTTCAAAAGACTGCCAACATTCTAAAGACAATTCAACAGACTGCCAACATTCTAAAGACAATTCAAAAGACTGCCAACATTCTAAAGACAGTTTAAAAGACTGCCAACATTCTAAAGACTGCCAACATTCTATAGACAGTTCAAAAGACTGCCAACATTCTAAAGCAAATTCAAAAGACTGCCAACATTCTAAAGACAGTTTAAAAGACTGCCAACATTCTAAAGACTGCCAACATTCTAAAGACAGTTCAAAAGATTGCCAACATTCTAAAGACAATTAAAAAGACTGCCAACATTCTAAAGACAGTTTAAAAGACTGCCAACATTCTAAAGACTGCCAACATTCTAAAGACAGTTTAAAAGACTGCCAACATTCTAAAGACAATTCAAAAGACTGCCAACATTCTAAAGACAATTCAAAAGGCTGCCAACATTCTAAAGACAATTCAAAAGACTGCCAACATTCTAAAGACAGTTTAAAAGACTGCCAACATTCTAAAGACTGCCAACATTCTATAGACAGTTCAAAATACTGCCAACATTCTATAGACAGTTCAAAAGACTGCCAACATTCTAAAGACAATTCAACAGACTGCCAACATTCTAAAGACAATTCAAAAGACTGCCAACATTCTAAAGACAGTTTAAAAGACTGCCAACATTCTAAAGACAATACAAAAGACTGCCAACATTCTAAAGACAATTCAAAAGACTGCCAACATTCTAAAGACAGTTTAAAAGACTGCCAACATTCTAAAGACAATTCAAAAGACTGCCAACATTCTAAAGACAATTCAAAAGGCTGCCAACATTCTAAAGACAGTTTAAAAGACTGCCAACATTCTAAAGACTGCCAACATTCTATAGACAGTTCAAAAGACTGCCAACATTCTATAGACAGTTCAAAAAACTGCCAACATTCTAAAGACAATTCAAAAGACTGCCAACATTCTAAAGACAATTCAAAAGACTGCCAACATTCTAAAGACAGTTTAAAAGACTGCCAACATTCTAAAGACTGCCAACATTCTAAAGACAGTTCAAAAGACTGCCAACATTCTAAAGACAATTCAAAAGACTGCCAATATTCTAAAGACAGTTTAAAAGACTGCCAACATTCTAAAGACTGCCAACATTCTATAGACAGTTCAAAAGACTGCCAACATTCTATAGACAGTTCAAAAGACTGCCAACATTCTAAAGACAATTCAAAAGACTGCCAACATTCTAAAGACAATTCAAAAGGCTGCCAACATTCTAAAGACAGTTTAAAAGACTGCCAACATTCTAAAGACTGCCAACATTCTATAGACAGTTCAAAAGACTGCCAACATTCTATAGACAGTTCAAAAAACTGCCAACATTCTAAAGACAATTCAAAAGACTGCCAACATTCTAAAGACAATTCAAAAGACTGCCAACATTCTAAAGACAGTTTAAAAGACTGCCAACATTCTAAAGACTGCCAACATTCTATAGACAGTTCAAAAGACTGCCAACATTCTATAGACAGTTCAAAAGACTGCCAACATTCTAAAGACAATTCAAAAGACTGCCAACATTCTAAAGACAATTCAAAAGGCTGCCAACATTCTAAAGACAGTTTAAAAGACTGCCAACATTCTAAAGACTGCCAACATTCTATAGACAGTTCAAAAGACTGCCAACATTCTATAGACAGTTCAAAAGACTGCCAACATTCTATAGACAGTTCAAAAAACTGCCAACATTCTAAAGACAATTCAAAAGACTGCCAACATTCTAAAGACAATTCAAAAGACTGCCAACATTCTAAAGACAGTTTAAAAGACAGCCAACATTCTAAAGACTGCCAACATTCTATAGACAGTTCAAAAGACTGCCAACATTCTATAGACAGTTCAAAAGACTGCCAACATTCTAAAGACAATTCAACAGACTGCCAACATTCTAAAGACAATTCAAAAGACTGCCAACATTCTAAAGACAGTTTAAAAGACTGCTAACATTCTAAAGACAATACAAAAAACTGCCAACATTCTAAAGACAATTCAAAAGACTGCCAACATTCTAAAGACAGTTTAAAAGACTGCCAACATTCTAAAGACAATTCAAAAGACTGCCAACATTCTAAAGACAATTTAAAAGGCTGCCAACATTCTAAAGACAGTTTAAAAGACTGCCAACATTCTAAAGACTGCCAACATTCTATAGACAGTTCAAAAGACTGCCAACATTCTATAGACAGTTCAAAAAACTGCCAATATTCTAAAGACAATTCAAAAGACTGCCAACATTCTAAAGACAATTCAAAAGACTGCCAACATTCTAAAGACAGTTTAAAAGACTGCCAACATTCTAAAGACTGCCAACATTCTAAAGACAGTTCAAAAGACTGCCAACATTCTAAAGACAATTCAAAAGACTGCCAATATTCTAAAGACAGTTTAAAAGACTGCCAACATTCTAAAGACTGCCAACATTCTATAGACAGTTCAAAAGGCTGCCAACATTCTATAGACAGTTCAAAAGACTGCCAACATTCTAAAGACAATTCAAAAGACTGCCAACATTCTAAAGACAATTCAAAAGGCTGCCAACATTCTAAAGACAGTTTAAAAGACTGCCAGCATTCTAAAGACTGCCAACATTCTAGACAGTACAAAAGACTGCCAACATTCTATAGACAGTTCAAAAGACTGCCAACATTCTAAAGACAATTCAAAAGACTGCCAACATTCTAAAGATAATTCAAAAGACTGCCAACATTCTAAAGACAATTCAAAAGACTGCCAACATTCTAAAGACAGTTTAAAAGACTGCCAACATTCTAAAGACAATACAAAAGACTGCCAACATTCTAAAGACAATTCAAAAGACTGCCAACATTCTAAAGACAGTTTAAAAGACTGCCAACATTCTAAAGACAATTCAAAAGACTGCCAACATTCTAAAGACAGTTTAAAAGACTGCCAACATTCTAAAGACTGCCAACATTCTAAAGACAGTTCAAAAGACTGCCAACATTCTAAAGACAATTCAAAAGACTGCCAACATTCTAAAGACAATTCAAAAGGCTGCCAACATTCTAAAGACAATTCAAATGACTGCCAACATTCTAAAGACAATTCAAAAAACTGCCAACATTCTAAAGACAGTTTAAAAGACTGCCAACATTCTAAAGACAGTTTAAAGACTGCCAACATTCTAAATTCAGTTCAAAAGACTGCCAACATTCTAAAGACAATTCAAAAGACTGCCAACATTCTAAAGACAATTCAAAAGACTGCCAACATTCTAAAGACAATTCAAAAGGCTGCCAACATTCTAAAGACAATTCAAAAGACTGCCAACATTCTAAAGACAGTTTAAAAGACTGCCAACATTCTAAAGACTGCCAACATTCTATAGACAGTTCAAAAGACTGCCAACATTCTATAGACAGTTCAAAAGACTGCCAACATTCTAAAGACAATTCAACAGACTGCCAACATTCTAAAGACAATTCAAAAGACTGCCAACATTCTAAAGACAGTTTAAAAGACTGCCAACATTCTAAAGACAATACAAAAGACTGCCAACATTCTAAAGACAATTCAAAAGACTGCCAACATTCTAAAGACAGTTTAAAAGACTGCCAACATTCTAAAGACAATTCAAAAGACTGCCAACATTCTAAAGACAATTCAAAAGGCTGCCAACATTCTAAAGACAGTTTAAAAGACTGCCAACATTCTAAAGACTGCCAACATTCTATACACAGTTCAAAAGACTGCCAACATTCTAAAGACAATTCAAAAGACTGCCAACATTCTAAAGACAATTCAAAAGACTGCCAACATTCTAAAGACAGTTTAAAAGACTGCCAACATTCTAAAGACTGCCAACATTCTAAAGACAGTTCAAAAGACTGCCAACATTCTAAAGACAATTCAAAAGACTGCCAATATTCTAAAGACAGTTTAAAAGACTGCCAACATTCTAAAGACTGCCAACATTCTATAGACAGTTCAAAAGACTGCCAACATTCTATAGACAGTTCAAAAGACTGCCAACATTCTAAAGACAATTCAAAAGACTGCCAACATTCTAAAGACAATTCAAAAGGCTGCCAACATTCTAAAGACAGTTTAAAAGACTGCCAGCATTCTAAAGACTGCCAACATTCTAGACAGTACAAAAGACTGCCAACATTCTATAGACAGTTCAAAAGACTGCCAACATTCTAAAGACAATTCAAAAGACTGCCAACATTCTAAAGATAATTCAAAAGACTGCCAACATTCTAAAGACAATTCAAAAGACTGCCAACATTCTAAAGACAATTCAAAAGGCTGCCAACATTCTAAAGACAGTTTAAAAGACTGCCAACATTCTAAAGACTGCCAACATTATATAGACAGTTCAAAAGACTGCCAACATTCTATAGACAGTTCAAAAGACTGCCAACATTCTAAAGACAATTCAACAGACTGCCAACATTCTAAAGACAATTCAAAAGACTGCCAACATTCTAAAGACAGTTTAAAAGACTGCCAACATTCTAAAGACTGCCAACATTCTATAGACAGTTCAAAAGACTGCCAACATTCTAAAGCAAATTCAAAAGACTGCCAACATTCTAAAGACAGTTTAAAAGACTGCCAACATTCTAAAGACTGCCAACATTCTAAAGACAGTTCAAAAGATTGCCAACATTCTAAAGACAATTAAAAAGACTGCCAACATTCTAAAGACAGTTTAAAAGACTGCCAACATTCTAAAGACTGCCAACATTCTCAAGACAGTTTAAAAGACTGCCAACATTCTAAAGACAATTCAAAAGACTGCCAACATTCTAAAGACAATTCAAAAGGCTGCCAACATTCTAAAGACAATTCAAAAGACTGCCAACATTCTAAAGACAGTTTAAAAGACTGCCAACATTCTAAAGACTGCCAACATTCTATAGACAGTTCAAAAGACTGCCAACATTCTATAGACAGTTCAAAAGACTGCCAACATTCTAAAGACAATTCAACAGACTGCCAACATTCTAAAGACAATTCAAAAGACTGCCAACATTCTAAAGACAGTTTAAAAGACTGCCAACATTCTAAAGACAATACAAAAGACTGCCAACATTCTAAAGACAATTCAAAAGACTGCCAACATTCTAAAGACAGTTTAAAAGACTGCCAACATTCTAAAGACAATTCAAAAGACTGCCAACATTCTAAAGACAATTCAAAAGGCTGCCAACATTCTAAAGACAGTTTAAAAGACTGCCAACATTCTAAAGACTGCCAACATTCTATAGACAGTTCAAAAGACTGCCAACATTCTATAGACAGTTCAAAAAACTGCCAACATTCTAAAGACAATTCAAAAGACTGCCAACATTCTAAAGACAATTCAAAAGACTGCCAACATTCTAAAGACAGTTTAAAAGACTGCCAACATTCTAAAGACTGCCAACATTCTAAAGACAGTTCAAAAGACTGCCAACATTCTAAAGACAATTCAAAAGACTGCCAATATTCTAAAGACAGTTTAAAAGACTGCCAACATTCTAAAGACTGCCAACATTCTATAGACAGTTCAAAAGACTGCCAACATTCTATAGACAGTTCAAAAGACTGCCAACATTCTAAAGACAATTCAAAAGACTGCCAACATTCTAAAGACAATTCAAAAGGCTGCCAACATTCTAAAGACAGTTTAAAAGACTGCCAACATTCTAAAGACTGCCAACATTCTATAGACAGTTCAAAAGACTGCCAACATTCTATAGACAGTTCAAAAAACTGCCAACATTCTAAAGACAATTCAAAAGACTGCCAACATTCTAAAGACAATTCAAAAGACTGCCAACATTCTAAAGACAGTTTAAAAGACTGCCAACATTCTAAAGACTGCCAACATTCTATAGACAGTTCAAAAGACTGCCAACATTCTATAGACAGTTCAAAAGACTGCCAACATTCTAAAGACAATTCAAAAGACTGCCAACATTCTAAAGACAATTCAAAAGGCTGCCAACATTCTAAAGACAGTTTAAAAGACTGCCAACATTCTAAAGACTGCCAACATTCTATAGACAGTTCAAAAGACTGCCAACATTCTATAGACAGTTCAAAAGACTGCCAACATTCTATAGACAGTTCAAAAGACTGCCAACATTCTATAGACAGTTCAAAAAACTGCCAACATTCTAAAGACAATTCAAAAGACTGCCAACATTCTAAAGACAATTCAAAAGACTGCCAACATTCTAAAGACAGTTTAAAAGACAGCCAACATTCTAAAGACTGCCAACATTCTATAGACAGTTCAAAAGACTGCCAACATTCTATAGACAGTTCAAAAGACTGCCAACATTCTAAAGACAATTCAACAGACTGCCAACATTCTAAAGACAATTCAAAAGACTGCCAACATTCTAAAGACAGTTTAAAAGACTGCTAACATTCTAAAGACAATACAAAAAACTGCCAACATTCTAAAGACAATTCAAAAGACTGCCAACATTCTAAAGACAGTTTAAAAGACTGCCAACATTCTAAAGACAATTCAAAAGACTGCCAACATTCTAAAGACAATTTAAAAGGCTGCCAACATTCTAAAGACAGTTTAAAAGACTGCCAACATTCTAAAGACTGCCAACATTCTATAGACAGTTCAAAAGACTGCCAACATTCTATAGACAGTTCAAAAAACTGCCAACATTCTAAAGACAATTCAAAAGACTGCCAACATTCTAAAGACAATTCAAAAGACTGCCAACATTCTAAAGACAGTTTAAAAGACTGCCAACATTCTAAAGACTGCCAACATTCTAAAGACAGTTCAAAAGACTGCCAACATTCTAAAGACAATTCAAAAGACTGCCAATATTCTAAAGACAGTTTAAAAGACTGCCAACATTCTAAAGACTGCCAACATTCTATAGACAGTTCAAAAGACTGCCAACATTCTATAGACAGTTCAAAAGACTGCCAACATTCTAAAGACAATTCAAAAGACTGCCAACATTCTAAAGACAATTCAAAAGGCTGCCAACATTCTAAAGACAGTTTAAAAGACTGCCAGCATTCTAAAGACTGCCAACATTCTAGACAGTACAAAAGACTGCCAACATTCTATAGACAGTTCAAAAGACTGCCAACATTCTAAAGACAATTCAAAAGACTGCCAACATTCTAAAGATAATTCAAAAGACTGCCAACATTCTAAAGACAATTCAAAAGACTGCCAACATTCTAAAGACAGTTTAAAAGACTGACAACATTCTAAAGACAATACAAAAGACTGCCAACATTCTAAAGACAATTCAAAAGACTGCCAACATTCTAAAGACAGTTTAAAAGACTGCCAACATTCTAAAGACAATTCAAAAGACTGCCAACATTCTAAAGACAGTTTAAAAGACTGCCAACATTCTAAAGACTGCCAACATTCTAAAGACAGTTCAAAAGACTGCCAACATTCTAAAGACAATTCAAAAGACTGCCAACATTCTAAAGACAATTCAAAAGGCTGCCAACATTCTAAAGACAATTCAAATGACTGCCAACATTCTAAAGACAATTCAAAAAACTGCCAACATTCTAAAGACAGTTTAAAAGACTGCCAACATTCTAAAGACAGTTTAAAGACTGCCAACATTCTAAATTCAGTTCAAAAGACTGCCAACATTCTAAAGACAATTCAAAAGACTGCCAACATTCTAAAGACTATTCAAAAGGCTGCCAACATTCTAAAGACAATTCAAATGACTGCCAACATTCTAAAGACAATTCAAAAGACTCACAACATTCTAAAGACAGTTTAAAAGACTGCCAACATTCTAAAGACTGCCAACATTCTATAGACAGTTCAAAAGACTGCCAACATTCTATAGACAGTTCAAAAGACTGCCAACATTCTAAAGACAATTCAAAAGACTGCCAACATTCTAAAGACAATTCAAAAGGCTGCCAACATTCTAAAGACAGTTTAAAAGACTGCCAACATTCTAAAGACAGTTTAAAAGACTGCCAACATTCTAAAGACTGCCAACATTCTATAGACAGTACAAAAGACTGCCAACATTCTATAGACAGTTCAAAAGACTGCCAACATTCTAAAGACAATTCAAAAGACTGCCAACATTCTAAAGACAATTCAAAAGACTGCCAACATTCTAAAGACAATTCAAAAGACTGCCAACATTCTAAAGACAGTTTAAAAGACTGCCAACATTCTAAAGACAATACAAAAGACTGTCAACATTCTAAAGACAATTCAAAAGACTGCCAACATTCTAAAGACAGTTTAAAAGACTGCCAACATTCTAAAGACAATTCAAAAGACTGCCAACATTCTAAAGACAATTCAAAAGGCTGCCAACATTCTAAAGACAGTTTAAAAGACTGCCAACATTCTAAAGACTGCCAACATTCTATAGACAGTTCAAAAGACTGCCAACATTCTATAGACAGTTCAAAAAACTGCCAACATTCTAAAGACAATTCAAAAGACTGCCAACATTCTAAAGACAATTCAAAAGACTGCCAACATTCTAAAGACAGTTTAAAAGACAGCCAACATTCTAAAGACTGCCAACATTCTAAAGACAGTTCAAAAGACTGCCAACATTCTAAAGACAATTCAAAAGACTGCCAACATTCTAAAGACAGTTTAAAAGACTGCCAACATTCTAAAGACAATTCAAAAGACTGCCAACATTCTAAAGACAATTCAAAAGGCTGCCAACATTCTAAAGACAGTTTAAAAGACTGCCAACATTCTAAAGACAATACAAAAGACTGTCAACATTCTAAAGACAATTCAAAAGACTGCCAACATTCTAAAGACAGTTTAAAAGACTGCCAACATTCTAAAGACAATTCAAAAGACTGCCAACATTCTAAAGACAATTCAAAAGGCTGCCAACATTCTAAAGACAGTTTAAAAGACTGCCAACATTCTAAAGACTGCCAACATTCTATAGACAGTTCAAAAGACTGCCAACATTCTATAGACAGTTCAAAAAACTGCCAACATTCTAAAGACAATTCAAAAGACTGCCAACATTCTAAAGACAATTCAAAAGACTGCCAACATTCTAAAGACAGTTTAAAAGACAGCCAACATTCTAAAGACTGCCAACATTCTAAAGACAGTTCAAAAGACTGCCAACATTCTAAAGACAATTCAAAAGACTGCCAACATTCTAAAGACAGTTTAAAAGACTGCCAACATTCTAAAGACTGCCAACATTCTAAAGACAGTTTAAAAGACTGCCAACATTCTAAAGACAATTCAAAAGACTGCCAACATTCTAAAGACAATTCAAAAGGCTGCCAACATTCTAAAGACAATTCAAAAGACTGCCAACATTCTAAAGACAGTTTAAAAGACTGCCAACATTCTAAAGACTGCCAACATTCTATAGACAGTTCAAAAGACTGCCAACATTCTATAGACAGTTCAAAAGACTGCCAACATTCTAAAGACAATTCAACAGACTGCCAACATCCTAAAGACAATTCAAAAGACTGCCAACATTCTAAAGACAGTTTAAAAGACTGCCAACATTCTAAAGACAATACAAAAGACTGCCAACATTCTAAAGACAATTCAAAAGACTGCCAACATTCTAAAGACTGCCAACATTCTATAGACAGTTCAAAAGACTGCCAACATTCTATAGACAGTTCAAAAAACTGCCAACATTCTAAAGACAATTCAAAAGACTGCCAACATTCTAAAGACAATTCAAAAGACTGCCAACATTCTAAAGACAGTTTAAAAGACTGCCAACATTCTAAAGACTGCCAACATTCTAAAGACAGTTCAAAAGACTGCCAACATTCTAAAGGCAATTCAAAAGACTGCCAATATTCTAAAGACAGTTTAAAAGACTGCCAACATTCTAAAGACTGCCAACATTCTATAGACAGTTCAAAAGACTGCCAACATTCTATAGACAGTTCAAAAGACTGCCAACATTCTAAAGACAATTCAAAAGACTGCCAACATTCTAAAGACAATTCAAAAGGCTGCCAACATTCTAAAGACAGTTTAAAAGACTGCCAGCATTCTAAAGACTGCCAACATTCTAGACAGTACAAAAGACTGCCAACATTCTATAGACAGTTCAAAAGACTGCCAACATTCTAAAGACAATTCAAAAGACTGCCAACATTCTAAAGATAAATCAAAAGACTGCCAACATTCTAAAGACAATTCAAAAGACTGCCAACATTCTAAAGACAGTTTAAAAGACTGCCAACATTCTAAAGACAATACAAAAGACTGCCAACATTCTAAAGACAATTCAAAAGACTGCCAACATTCTAAAGACAGTTTAAAAGACTGCCAACATTCTAAAGACAATTCAAAAGACTGCCAACATTCTAAAGACAGTTTAAAAGACTGCCAACATTCTAAAGACTTCCAACATTCTACAGACAGTTCAAAAGACTGCCAACATTCTAAAGATAATTCAAAAGACTGCCAACATTCTAAAGACAATTCAAAAGACTGCCAACATTCTAAAGACAATTCAAAAGACTGCCAACATTCTAAAGACAGTTTAAAAGACTGCCAACATTCTAAAGACAATACAAAAGACTGCCAACATTCTAAAGACAATTCAAAAGACTGCCAACATTCTAAAGACAATTCAAAAGGCTGCCAACATTCTAAAGACAATTCAAATGACTGCCAACATTCTAAAGACAATTCAAAAAACTGCCAACATTCTAAAGACAGTTTAAAAGACTGCCAACATTCTAAAGACAGTTTAAAGACTGCCAACATTCTAAATTCAGTTCAAAAGACTGCCAACATTCTAAAGACAATTCAAAAGACTGCCAACATTCTAAAGACTATTCAAAAGGCTGCCAACATTCTAAAGACAATTCAAATGACTGCCAACATTCTAAAGACAATTCAAAAGACTCACAACATTCTAAAGACAGTTTAAAAGACTGCCAACATTCTAAAGACTGCCAACATTCTATAGACAGTTCAAAAGACTGCCAACATTCTAAAGACAGTTCAAAAGACTGCCAACATTCTAAAGACAATTCAAAAGACTGCCAACATTCTAAAGACAATTCAAAAGGCTGCCAACATTCTAAAGACAGTTTAAAAGACTGCCAACATTCTAAAGACAGTTTAAAAGACTGCCAACATTCTAAAGACAGTTTAAAAGACTGCCAACATTCTAAAGACAGTTTAAAAGACTGCCAACATTCTAAAGACAATACAAAAGACTGTCAACATTCTAAAGACAATTCAAAAGACTGCCAACATTCTAAAGACAGTTTAAAAGACTGCCAACATTCTAAAGACAATTCAAAAGACTGCCAACATTCTAAAGACAATTCAAAAGGCTGCCAACATTCTAAAGACAATTCAAAAGACTGCCAACATTCTAAAGACAATTCAAAAGACTGCCAACATTCTAAAGACAGTTTAAAAGACTGCCAACATTCTAAAGACAATACAAAAGACTGTCAACATTCTAAAGACAATTCAAAAGACTGCCAACATTCTAAAGACAGTTTAAAAGACTGCCAACATTCTAAAGACAATTCAAAAGACTGCCAACATTCTAAAGACAATTCAAAAGGCTGCCAACATTCTAAAGACAGTTTAAAAGACTGCCAACATTCTAAAGGCTGCCAACATTCTATAGACAGTTCAAAAGACTGCCAACATTCTATAGACAGTTCAAAAAACTGCCAACATTCTAAAGACAATTCAAAAGACTGCCAACATTCTAAAGACAATTCAAAAGACTGCCAACATTCTAAAGACAGTTTAAAAGACAGCCAACATTCTAAAGACTGCCAACATTCTAAAGACAGTTCAAAAGACTGCCAACATTCTAAAGACAATTCAAAAGACTGCCAACATTCTAAAGACAGTTTAAAAGACTGCCAACATTCTAAAGACTGCCAACATTCTAAAGACAGTTTAAAAGACTGCCAACATTCTAAAGACAATTCAAAAGACTGCCAACATTCTAAAGACAATTCAAAAGGCTGCCAACATTCTAAAGGCAATTCAAAAGACTGCCAACATTCTAAAGACAGTTTAAAAGACTGCCAACATTCTAAAGACTGCCAACATTCTATAGACAGTTCAAAAGACTCCCAACATTCTATAGACAGTTCAAAAGACTGCCAACATTCTAAAGACAATTCAACAGACTGCCAACATTCTAAAGACAATTCAAAAGACTGCCAACATTCTAAAGACAGTTTAAAAGACTGCCAACATTCTAAAGACAATACAAAAGACTGCCAACATTCTAAAGACAATTCAAAAGACTGCCAACATTCTAAAGACAGTTTAAAAGACTGCCAACATTCTAAAGACAATTCAAAAGACTGCCAACATTCTAAAGACAATTCAAAAGGCTGCCAACATTCTAAAGACAGTTTAAAAGACTGCCAACATTCTAAAGACTGCCAACATTCTATACACAGTTCAAAAGACTGCCAACATTCTATAGACAGTTCAAAAAACTGCCAACATTCTAAAGACAATTCAAAAGACTGCCAACATTCTAAAGACAATTCAAAAGACTGCCAACATTCTAAAGACAGTTTAAAAGACTGCCAACATTCTAAAGACAATTCAAAAGACTGCCAACATTCTAAAGACAATTCAAAAGGCTGCCAACATTCTAAAGACAGTTTAAAAGACTGCCAACATTCTAAAGACTGCCAACATTCTATAGACAGTTCAAAAGACTGCCAACATTCTATAGACAGTTCAAAAAACTGCCAACATTCTAAAGACAATTCAAAAGACTGCCAACATTCTAAAGACAATTCAAAAGACTGCCAACATTCTAAAGACAGTTTAAAAGACAGCCAACATTCTAAAGACTGCCAACATTCTAAAGACAGTTCAAAAGACTGCCAACATTCTAAAGACAATTCAAAAGACTGCCAACATTCTAAAGACAGTTTAAAAGACTGCCAACATTCTAAAGACTGCCAACATTCTAAAGACAGTTTAAAAGACTGCCAACATTCTAAAGACAATTCAAAAGACTGCCAACATTCTAAAGACAATTCAAAAGGCTGCCAACATTCTAAAGACAATTCAAAAGACTGCCAACATTCTAAAGACAGTTTAAAAGACTGCCAACATTCTAAAGACTGCCAACATTCTATAGACAGTTCAAAAGACTGCCAACATTCTATAGACAGTTCAAAAGACTGCCAACATTCTAAAGACAATTCAACAGACTGCCAACATTCTAAAGACAATTCAAAAGACTGCCAACATTCTAAAGACAGTTTAAAAGACTGCCAACATTCTAAAGACAATACAAAAGACTGCCAACATTCTAAAGACAATTCAAAAGACTGCCAACATTCTAAAGACAATTCAAAAGGCTGCCAACATTCTAAAGACAGTTTAAAAGACTGCCAACATTCTAAAGACTGCCAACATTCTATAGACAGTTCAAAAGACTGCCAACATTCTATAGACAGTTCAAAAAACTGCCAACATTCTAAAGACAATTCAAAAGACTGCCAACATTCTAAAGACAATTCAAAAGACTGCCAACATTCTAAAGACAGTTTAAAAGACTGCCAACATTCTAAAGACTGCCAACATTCTAAAGACAGTTCAAAAGACTGCCAACATTCTAAAGACAATTCAAAAGACTGCCAATATTCTAAAGACAGTTTAAAAGACTGCCAACATTCTAAAGACTGCCAACATTCTATAGACAGTTCAAAAGACTGCCAACATTCTATAGACAGTTCAAAAGACTGCCAACATTCTAAAGACAATTCAAAAGACTGTCAACATTCTAAAGACAATTCAAAAGGCTGCCAACATTCTAAAGACAGTTTAAAAGACTGCCAGCATTCTAAAGACTGCCAACATTCTAGACAGTACAAAAGACTGCCAACATTCTATAGACAGTTCAAAAGACTGCCAACATTCTAAAGACAATTCAAAAGACTGCCAACATTCTAAAGATAAATCAAAAGACTGCCAACATTCTAAAGACAATTCAAAAGACTGCCAACATTCTAAAGACAGTTTAAAAGACTGCCAACATTCTAAAGACAATACAAAAGACTGCCAACATTCTAAAGACAATTCAAAAGACTGCCAACATTCTAAAGACAGTTTAAAAGACTGCCAACATTCTAAAGACAATTAAAAAGACTGCCAACATTCTAAAGACAGTTTAAAAGACTGCCAACATTCTAAAGACTTCCAACATTCTACAGACAGTTCAAAAGACTGCCAACATTCTAAAGATAATTCAAAAGACTGCCAACATTCTAAAGACAATTCAAAAGACTGCCAACATTCTAAAGACAGTTTAAAAGACTGCCAACATTCTAAAGACAATACAAAAGACTGCCAACATTCTAAAGACAATTCAAAAGACTGCCAACATTCTAAAGACAGTTTAAAAGACTGCCAACATTCTAAAGACAATACAAAAGACTGCCAACATTCTAAAGACAATTCAAAAGACTGCCAACATTCTAAAGACAATTCAAAAGGCTGCCAACATTCTAAAGACAATTCAAATGACTGCCAACATTCTAAAGACAATTCAAAAAACTGCCAACATTCTAAAGACAGTTTAAAAGACTGCCAACATTCTAAAGACAGTTTAAAGACTGCCAACATTCTAAAGACAATTCAAAAGACTGCCAACATTCTAAAGACTATTCAAAAGGCTGCCAACATTCTAAAGACAATTCAAAAGACTGCCAACATTCTAAAGACTATTCAAAAGGCTGCCAACATTCTAAAGACAATTCAAATGACTGCCAACATTCTAAAGACAATTCAAAAGACTCACAACATTCTAAAGACAGTTCAAAAGACTGCCAACATTCTAAAGACAATTCAAAAGACTGCCAACATTCTAAAGACTATTCAAAAGGCTGCCAACATTCTAAAGACAATTCAAATGACTGCCAACATTCTAAAGACAATTCAAAAGACTCACAACATTCTAAAGACAGTTTAAAAGACTGCCAACATTCTAAAGACTGCCAACATTCTATAGACAGTTCAAAAGACTGCCAACATTCTATAGACAGTTCAAAAGACTGCCAACATTCTAAAGACAATTCAAAAGACTGCCAACATTCTAAAGACAATTCAAAAGGCTGCCAACATTCTAAAGACAGTTTAAAAGACTGCCAACATTCTAAAGACAGTTTAAAAGACTGCCAACATTCTAAAGACTGCCAACATTCTATAGACAGTACAAAAGACTGCCAACATTCTATAGACAGTTCAAAAGACTGCCAACATTCTAAAGACAATTCAAAAGACTGCCAACATTCTAAAGACAATTCAAAAGACTGCCAACATTCTAAAGACAATTCAAAAGACTGCCAACATTCTAAAGACAGTTTAAAAGACTGCCAACATTCTAAAGACAATACAAAAGACTGTCAACATTCTAAAGACAATTCAAAAGACTGCCAACATTCTAAAGACAGTTTAAAAGACTGCCAACATTCTAAAGACAATTCAAAAGACTGCCAACATTCTAAAGACAATTCAAAAGGCTGCCAACATTCTAAAGACAGTTTAAAAGACTGCCAACATTCTAAAGACTGCCAACATTCTATAGACAGTTCAAAAGACTGCCAACATTCTATAGACATTTCAAAAAACTGCCAACATTCTAAAGACAATTCAAAAGACTGCCAACATTCTAAAGACAATTCAAAAGACTGCCAACATTCTAAAGACAGTTTAAAAGACAGCCAACATTCTAAAGACTGCCAACATTCTAAAGACAGTTCAAAAGACTGCCAACATTCTAAAGACAATTCAAAAGACTGCCAACATTCTAAAGACAGTTTAAAAGACTGCCAACATTCTAAAGACTGCCAACATTCTAAAGACAGTTTAAAAGACTGCCAACATTCTAAAGACAATTCAAAAGACTGCCAACATTCTAAAGACAATTCAAAAGGCTGCCAACATTCTAAAGACAATTCAAAAGACTGCCAACATTCTAAAGACAGTTTAAAAGACTGCCAACATTCTAAAGACTGCCAACATTCTATAGACAGTTCAAAAGACTGCCAACATTCTATAGACAGTTCAAAAGACTGCCAACATTCTAAAGACAATTCAACAGACTGCCAACATTCTAAAGACAATTCAAAAGACTGCCAACATTCTAAAGACAGTTTAAAAGACTGCCAACATTCTAAAGACAATACAAAAGACTGCCAACATTCTAAAGACAATTCAAAAGACTGCCAACATTCTAAAGACAGTTTAAAAGACTGCCAACATTCTAAAGACAATTCAAAAGACTGCCAACATTCTAAAGACAATTCAAAAGGCTGCCAACATTCTAAAGACAGTTTAAAAGACTGCCAACATTCTAAAGACTGCCAACATTCTATACACAGTTCAAAAGACTGCCAACATTCTAAAGACAATTCAAAAGACTGCCAACATTCTAAAGACAATTCAAAAGACTGCCAACATTCTAAAGACAGTTTAAAAGACTGCCAACATTCTAAAGACTGCCAACATTCTAAAGACAGTTCAAAAGACTGCCAACATTCTAAAGACAATTCAAAAGACTGCCAATATTCTAAAGACAGTTTAAAAGACTGCCAACATTCTAAAGACTGCCAACATTCTATAGACAGTTCAAAAGACTGCCAACATTCTATAGACAGGTCAAAAGACTGCCAACATTCTATAGACAGTTCAAAAAACTGCCAACATTCTAAAGACAATTCAAAAGACTGCCAACATTCTAAAGACAATTCAAAAGACTGCCAACATTCTAAAGACAGTTTAAAAGACTGCCAACATTCTAAAGACTGCCAACATTCTAAAGACAGTACAAAAGACTGCCAACATTCTAAAGACAATTCTAAAGACTGCCAACATTCTAAAGACAGTTCAAAAGACTGCCAACATTCTAAAGACAATTCAAAAGACTGCCAACATTCTAAAGACAATTCAAAAGGCTGCCAACATTCTAAAGACAATTCAAATGACTGCCAACATTCTAAAGACTGCCAACATTCTAAAGACAATTCAAAAGGCTGCCAACATTCTAAAGACAGTTCAAAAGACTGCCAACATTCTAAAGACAATTCAAAAGACTGCCAACATTCTAAAGACAATTCAAAAGGCTGCCAACATTCTAAAGACAGTTTAAAAGACTGCCAACATTCTAAAGACTGCCAACATTATATAGACAGTTCAAAAGACTGCCAACATTCTATAGACAGTTCAAAAGACTGCCAACATTCTAAAGACAATTCAACAGACTGCCAACATTCTAAAGACAATTCAAAAGACTGCCAACATTCTAAAGACAGTTTAAAAGACTGCCAACATTCTAAAGACTGCCAACATTCTATAGACAGTTCAAAAGACTGCCAACATTCTAAAGCAAATTCAAAAGACTGCCAACATTCTAAAGACAGTTTAAAAGACTCCCAACATTCTAAAGACTGCCAACATTCTAAAGACAGTTCAAAAGATTGCCAACATTCTAAAGACAATTCAAAAGACTGCCAACATTCTAAAGACAATTCAAAAGGCTGCAAACATTCTAAAGACAATTCAAATGACTGCCAACATTCTAAAGACAATTCAAAAACCTGCCAACATTCTAAAGACAGTTTAAAAGACTGCCAACATTCTAAAGACTGCCAACATTCTATAGACAGTTCAAAAGACTGCCAACATTCTAAAGACAGTTTAAAAGACTGCCAACATTCTAAAGACAATTCAAAAGACTGCCAACATTCTAAAGACAATTCAAAAGGCTGCCAACATTCTAAAGACAGTTTAAAAGACTGCCAACATTCTAAAGACTGCCAACATTCTAGACAGTACAAAAGACTGCCAACATTCTAAAGACAATTCAAAAGACTGCCAACATTCTAAAGATAATTCAAAAGACTGCCAACATTCTAAAGACAATTCAAAGGACTGCCAACATTCTAAAGACAGTTTAAAAGACTGCCAACATTCTAAAGACAATACAAAAGACTGCCAACATTCTAAAGACAATTCAAAAAACTGCCAACATTCTAAAGACAGTTTAAAAGACTGCCAATATTCTAAAGACAATTCAAAAGACTGCCAACATTCTAAAAACAATTCAAAAGGCTGCCAACATTCTAAAGACAGTTTAAAAGACTGCCAACATTCTAAAGACTGCCACCATTCTATAGACAGTTCAAAAGACTGCCAACATTCTATAGACAGTTCAAAAAACTGCCAACATTCTAAAGACAATTCAAAAAACTGCCAACATTCTAAAGACAATTCAAAAGACTGCCAACATTCTAAAGACAGTTTAAAAGACGGCCAACATTCTAAAGACTGCCAACATTCTAAAGACAGTACAAAAGACTGCCAACATTCTAAAGGCAATTCAAAAGACTGCCAACATTCTAAAGACAGTTTAAAAGACTGCCAACATTCTAAAGACTGCCAACATTCTAAAGACAGTTCAAAAGACTGCCAACATTCTAAAGACAGTTCAAAAGACTGCCAACATTCTAAAGACAATTCAAAAGACTGCCAACATTCTAAAGACAATTCAAAAGGCTGCCAACATTCTAAAGACAATTCAAATGACTGCCAACATTCTAAAGACAATTCAAAAGACTGCCAACATTCTAAAGACAGTTTAAAAGACTGCCAACATTCTAAAGACTGCCAACATTATATAGACAGTTCAAAAGACTGCCAACATTCTATAGACAGTTCAAAAGACTGCCAACATTCTAAAGACAATTCAACAGACTGCCAACATTCTAAAGACAATTCAAAAGACTGCCAACATTCTAAAGACAATTCAAAAGACTGCCAACATTCTAAAGACAGTTTAAAAGACTGCCAACATTCTAAAGACTGCCAACATTCTATAGACAGATCAAAAGACTGCCAACATTCTAAAGACAATTCAAAAGGCTGCAAACATTCTAAAGACAATTCAAATGACTGCCAAGATTCTAAAGACAATTCAAAAACCTGCCAACATTCTAAAGACAGTTTAAAAGGCTGCCAACATTCTAAAGACTGCCAACATTCTATAGACAGTTCAAAAGACTGCCAACATTCTAAAGACAGTTTAAAAGACTGCCAACATTCTAAAGACAATTGAAAAGACTGCCAACATTCTAAAGACAATTCAAAAGGCTGCCAACATTCTAAAGACAGTTTAAAAGACTGCCAACATTCTATAGACAGTTCAAAAGACTGCCAACATTCTATAGACAGTTCAAAAGACTGCCAACATTCTAAAGACAATTTAAAAGACTGCCAACATTCTAAAGACAATTCAAAAGACTGCCAACATTCTAAAGACAATTCAAAAGACTGCCAACATTCTAAAGACAGTTTAAAAGACTGCCAACATTCTAAAGACAATTCAAAAGACTGCCAACATTCTAAAGACAGTTTAAAAGACTGCCAACATTCTAAAGACAATTCAAAAGACTGCCAACATTCTAAAGACAATTCAAAAGGCTGCCAACATTCTAAAGACAGTTTAAAAGACTGCCAACATTCTAAAGACTGCCAACATTATATAGACAGTTCAAAAGACTGCCAACATTCTATAGACAGTTCAAAAGACTGCCAACATTCTAAAGACAATTCAACAGACTGCCAACATTCTAAAGACAATTCAAAAGACTGCCAACATTCTAAAGACAGTTTAAAAGACTGCCAACATTCTAAAGACTGCCAACATTCTATAGACAGTTCAAAAGACTGCCAACATTCTAAAGACAATTCAAAAGACTGCCAACATTCTAAAGACAGTTTAAAAGACTGCCAACATTCTAAAGACTGCCAACATTCTAAAGACAGTTCGAAAGATTGCCAACATTCTAAAGACAATTCAAAAGACTGCCAACATTCTAAAGACAATTCAAAAGGCTGCAAACATTCTAAAGACAATTCAAATGACTGCCAACATTCTAAAGACAATTCAAAAACCTGCCAACATTCTAAAGACAGTTTAAAAGACTGCCAACATTCTAAAGACTGCCAACATTCTATAGACAGTTCAAAAGACTGCCAACATTCTAAAGACAGTTTAAAAGACTGCCAACATTCTAAAGACAATTCAAAAGACTGCCAACATTCTAAAGACAATTCAAAAGGCTGCCAACATTCTAAAGACAGTTTAAAAGACTGCCAACATTCTAAAGACTGCCAACATTCTAGACAGTACAAAAGACTGCCAACATTCTAAAGACAATTCAAAAGACTGCCAACATTCTAAAGATAATTCAAAAGACTGCCAACATTCTAAAGACAATTCAAAGGACTGCCAACATTCTAAAGACAGTTTAAAAGACTGCCAACATTCTAAAGACAATACAAAAGACTGCCAACATTCTAAAAACAATTCAAAAAACTGCCAACATTCTAAAGACAATTCAAAAGACTGCCAACATTCTAAAGACAGTTTAAAAGACTGCCAACATTCTAAAGACTGCCAACATTCTAAAGACAGTACAAAAGACTGCCAACATTCTAAAGGCAATTCAAAAGACTGCCAACATTCTAAAGACAGTTTAAAAGACTGCCAACATTCTAAAGACTGCCAACATTCTAAAGACAGTTCAAAAGACTGCCAACATTCTAAAGACAATTCAAAAGACTGCCAACATTCTAAAGACAATTCAAAAGGCTGCCAACATTCTAAAGACAATTCAAATGACTGCCAACATTCTAAAGACAATTCAAAAGACTGCCAACATTCTAAAGACAGTTTAAAAGACTGCCAACATTATATAGACAGTTCAAAAGACTGCCAACATTCTATAGACAGTTCAAAAGACTGCCAACATTCTAAAGACAATTCAACAGACTGCCAACATTCTAAAGACAATTCAAAAGACTGCCAACATTCTAAAGACAATTCAAAAGACTGCCAACATTCTAAAGACAGTTTAAAAGACTGCCAACATTCTAAAGACTGCCAACATTCTATAGACAGATCAAAAGACTGCCAACATTCTAAAGACAATTCAAAAGGCTGCAAACATTCTAAAGACAATTCAAATGACTGCCAAGATTCTAAAGACAATTCAAAAACCTGCCAACATTCTAAAGACAGTTTAAAAGGCTGCCAACATTCTAAAGACTGCCAACATTCTATAGACAGTTCAAAAGACTGCCAACATTCTAAAGACAGTTTAAAAGACTGCCAACATTCTAAAGACAATTGAAAAGACTGCCAACATTCTAAAGACAATTCAAAAGGCTGCCAACATTCTAAAGACAGTTTAAAAGACTGCCAACATTCTAAAGACTGCCAACATTCTATAGACAGTTCAAAAGACTGCCAACATTCTATAGACAGTTCAAAAGACTGCCAACATTCTAAAGACAATTCAAAAGACTGCCAACATTCTAAAGACAATTCAAAAGACTGCCAACATTCTAAAGACAATTCAAAAGACTGCCAACATTCTAAAGACAGTTTAAAAGACTGCCAACATTCTAAAGACAATTCAAAAGACTGCCAACATTCTAAAGACAGTTTAAAAGACTGCCAACATTCTAAAGACAATTCAAAAGGCTGCCAACATTCTAAAGACAGTTTAAAAGACTGCCAACATTCTAAAGACTGCCAACATTCTATAGACAGTTCAAAAGACTGCCAACATTCTATAGACAGTTCAAAAGACTGCCAACATTCTATAGACAGTTCAAAAGACTGCCAACATTCTAAAGACAATTCAACAGACTGCCAACATTCTAAAGACAATTCAAAAGACTGCCAACATTCTAAAGACAGTTTAAAAGACTGCCAACATTCTAAAGACAATACAAAAGACTGCCAACATTCTAAAGACAATTCAAAAGACTGCCAACATTCTAAAGACAGTTTAAAAGACTGCCAACATTCTAAAGACAATTCAAAAGACTGCCAACATTCTAAAGACAATTCAAAAGGCTGCCAACATTCTAAAGACAGTTTAAAAGACTGCCAACATTCTAAAGACTGCCAACATTCTATACACAGTTCAAAAGACTGCCAACATTCTAAAGACAATTCAAAAGACTGCCAACATTCTAAAGACAATTCAAAAGACTGCCAACATTCTAAAGACAGTTTAAAAGACTGCCAACATTCTAAAGACTGCCAACATTCTAAAGACAGTTCAAAAGACTGCCAACATTCTAAAGACAATTCAAAAGACTGCCAATATTCTAAAGACAGTTTAAAAGACTGCCAACATTCTAAAGACTGCCAACATTCTATAGACAGTTCAAAAGACTGCCAACATTCTATAGACAGTTCAAAAGACTGCCAACATTCTAAAGACAATTCAAAAGACTGCCAACATTCTAAAGACAATTCAAAAGGCTGCCAACATTCTAAAGACAGTTTAAAAGACTGCCAGCATTCTAAAGACTGCCAACATTCTAGACAGTACAAAAGACTGCCAACATTCTATAGACAGTTCAAAAGACTGCCAACATTCTAAAGACAATTCAAAAGACTGCCAACATTCTAAAGATAATTCAAAAGACTGCCAACATTCTAAAGACAATTCAAAAGACTGCCAACATTCTAAAGACAGTTTAAAAGACTGCCAACATTCTAAAGACAATACAAAAGACTGCCAACATTCTAAAGACAATTCAAAAGACTGCCAACATTCTAAAGACAGTTTAAAAGACTGCCAACATTCTAAAGACAATTCAAAAGACTGCCAACATTCTAAAGACAGTTTAAAAGACTGCCAACATTCTAAAGACTTCCAACATTCTACAGACAGGTCAAAAGACTGCCAACATTCTATAGACAGTTCAAAAAACTGCCAACATTCTAAAGACAATTCAAAAGACTGCCAACATTCTAAAGACAATTCAAAAGACTGCCAACATTCTAAAGACAGTTTAAAAGACTGCCAACATTCTAAAGACTGCCAACATTCTAAAGACAGTACAAAAGACTGCCAACATTCTAAAGACAATTCTAAAGACTGCCAACATTCTAAAGACAGTTCAAAAGACTGCCAACATTCTAAAGACAATTCAAAAGACTGCCAACATTCTAAAGACAATTCAAAAGGCTGCCAACATTCTAAAGACAATTCAAATGACTGCCAACATTCTAAAGACTGCCAACATTCTAAAGACAATTCAAAAGGCTGCCAACATTCTAAAGACAGTTCAAAAGACTGCCAACATTCTAAAGACAATTCAAAAGACTGCCAACATTCTAAAGACAATTCAAAAGGCTGCCAACATTCTAAAGACAGTTTAAAAGACTGCCAACATTCTAAAGACTGCCAACATTATATAGACAGTTCAAAAGACTGCCAACATTCTATAGACAGTTCAAAAGACTGCCAACATTCTAAAGACAATTCAACAGACTGCCAACATTCTAAAGACAATTCAAAAGACTGCCAACATTCTAAAGACAGTTTAAAAGACTGCCAACATTCTAAAGACTGCCAACATTCTATAGACAGTTCAAAAGACTGCCAACATTCTAAAGCAAATTCAAAAGACTGCCAACATTCTAAAGACAGTTTAAAAGACTCCCAACATTCTAAAGACTGCCAACATTCTAAAGACAGTTCAAAAGATTGCCAACATTCTAAAGACAATTCAAAAGACTGCCAACATTCTAAAGACAATTCAAAAGGCTGCAAACATTCTAAAGACAATTCAAATGACTGCCAACATTCTAAAGACAATTCAAAAACCTGCCAACATTCTAAAGACAGTTTAAAAGACTGCCAACATTCTAAAGACTGCCAACATTCTATAGACAGTTCAAAAGACTGCCAACATTCTAAAGACAGTTTAAAAGACTGCCAACATTCTAAAGACAATTCAAAAGACTGCCAACATTCTAAAGACAATTCAAAAGGCTGCCAACATTCTAAAGACAGTTTAAAAGACTGCCAACATTCTAAAGACTGCCAACATTCTAGACAGTACAAAAGACTGCCAACATTCTAAAGACAATTCAAAAGACTGCCAACATTCTAAAGATAATTCAAAAGACTGCCAACATTCTAAAGACAATTCAAAGGACTGCCAACATTCTAAAGACAGTTTAAAAGACTGCCAACATTCTAAAGACAATACAAAAGACTGCCAACATTCTAAAGACAATTCAAAAAACTGCCAACATTCTAAAGACAGTTTAAAAGACTGCCAATATTCTAAAGACAATTCAAAAGACTGCCAACATTCTAAAAACAATTCAAAAGGCTGCCAACATTCTAAAGACAGTTTAAAAGACTGCCAACATTCTAAAGACTGCCACCATTCTATAGACAGTTCAAAAGACTGCCAACATTCTATAGACAGTTCAAAAAACTGCCAACATTCTAAAGACAATTCAAAAAACTGCCAACATTCTAAAGACAATTCAAAAGACTGCCAACATTCTAAAGACAGTTTAAAAGACGGCCAACATTCTAAAGACTGCCAACATTCTAAAGACAGTACAAAAGACTGCCAACATTCTAAAGGCAATTCAAAAGACTGCCAACATTCTAAAGACAGTTTAAAAGACTGCCAACATTCTAAAGACTGCCAACATTCTAAAGACAGTTCAAAAGACTGCCAACATTCTAAAGACAATTCAAAAGACTGCCAACATTCTAAAGACAATTCAAAAGGCTGCCAACATTCTAAAGACAATTCAAATGACTGCCAACATTCTAAAGACAATTCAAAAGACTGCCAACATTCTAAAGACAGTTTAAAAGACTGCCAACATTCTAAAGACTGCCAACATTATATAGACAGTTCAAAAGACTGCCAACATTCTATAGACAGTTCAAAAGACTGCCAACATTCTAAAGACAATTCAACAGACTGCCAACATTCTAAAGACAATTCAAAAGACTGCCAACATTCTAAAGACAATTCAAAAGACTGCCAACATTCTAAAGACAGTTTAAAAGACTGCCAACATTCTAAAGACTGCCAACATTCTATAGACAGATCAAAAGACTGCCAACATTCTAAAGACAATTCAAAAGGCTGCAAACATTCTAAAGACAATTCAAATGACTGCCAAGATTCTAAAGACAATTCAAAAACCTGCCAACATTCTAAAGACAGTTTAAAAGGCTGCCAACATTCTAAAGACTGCCAACATTCTATAGACAGTTCAAAAGACTGCCAACATTCTAAAGACAGTTTAAAAGACTGCCAACATTCTAAAGACAATTGAAAAGACTGCCAACATTCTAAAGACAATTCAAAAGGCTGCCAACATTCTAAAGACAGTTTAAAAGACTGCCAACATTCTATAGACAGTTCAAAAGACTGCCAACATTCTATAGACAGTTCAAAAGACTGCCAACATTCTAAAGACAATTTAAAAGACTGCCAACATTCTAAAGACAATTCAAAAGACTGCCAACATTCTAAAGACAATTCAAAAGACTGCCAACATTCTAAAGACAGTTTAAAAGACTGCCAACATTCTAAAGACAATTCAAAAGACTGCCAACATTCTAAAGACAGTTTAAAAGACTGCGCCAACATTCTAAAGACAATTCAAAAGACTGCCAACATTCTAAAGACAATTCAAAAGGCTGCCAACATTCTAAAGACAGTTTAAAAGACTGCCAACATTCTAAAGACTGCCAACATTATATAGACAGTTCAAAAGACTGCCAACATTCTATAGACAGTTCAAAAGACTGCCAACATTCTAAAGACAATTCAACAGACTGCCAACATTCTAAAGACAATTCAAAAGACTGCCAACATTCTAAAGACAGTTTAAAAGACTGCCAACATTCTAAAGACTGCCAACATTCTATAGACAGTTCAAAAGACTGCCAACATTCTAAAGACAATTCAAAAGACTGCCAACATTCTAAAGACAGTTTAAAAGACTGCCAACATTCTAAAGACTGCCAACATTCTAAAGACAGTTCGAAAGATTGCCAACATTCTAAAGACAATTCAAAAGACTGCCAACATTCTAAAGACAATTCAAAAGGCTGCAAACATTCTAAAGACAATTCAAATGACTGCCAACATTCTAAAGACAATTCAAAAACCTGCCAACATTCTAAAGACAGTTTAAAAGACTGCCAACATTCTAAAGACTGCCAACATTCTATAGACAGTTCAAAAGACTGCCAACATTCTAAAGACAGTTTAAAAGACTGCCAACATTCTAAAGACAATTCAAAAGACTGCCAACATTCTAAAGACAATTCAAAAGGCTGCCAACATTCTAAAGACAGTTTAAAAGACTGCCAACATTCTAAAGACTGCCAACATTCTAGACAGTACAAAAGACTGCCAACATTCTAAAGACAATTCAAAAGACTGCCAACATTCTAAAGATAATTCAAAAGACTGCCAACATTCTAAAGACAATTCAAAGGACTGCCAACATTCTAAAGACAGTTTAAAAGACTGCCAACATTCTAAAGACAATACAAAAGACTGCCAACATTCTAAAAACAATTCAAAAAACTGCCAACATTCTAAAGACAGTTTAAAAGACTGCCAATATTCTAAAGACAATTCAAAAGACTGCCAACATTCTAAAAACAATTCAAAAGGCTGCCAACATTCTAAAGACAGTTTAAAAGACTGCCAACATTCTAAAGACTGCCACCATTCTATAGACAGTTCAAAAGACTGCCAACATTCTATAGACAGTTCAAAAAACTGCCAACATTCTAAAGACAATTCAAAAAACTGCCAACATTCTAAAGACAATTCAAAAGACTGCCAACATTCTAAAGACAGTTTAAAAGACTGCCAACATTCTAAAGACTGCCAACATTCTAAAGACAGTACAAAAGACTGCCAACATTCTAAAGGCAATTCAAAAGACTGCCAACATTCTAAAGACAGTTTAAAAGACTGCCAACATTCTAAAGACTGCCAACATTCTAAAGACAGTTCAAAAGACTGCCAACATTCTAAAGACAATTCAAAAGACTGCCAACATTCTAAAGACAATTCAAAAGGCTGCCAACATTCTAAAGACAATTCAAATGACTGCCAACATTCTAAAGACAATTCAAAAGACTGCCAACATTCTAAAGACAGTTTAAAAGACTGCCAACATTATATAGACAGTTCAAAAGACTGCCAACATTCTATAGACAGTTCAAAAGACTGCCAACATTCTAAAGACAATTCAACAGACTGCCAACATTCTAAAGACAATTCAAAAGACTGCCAACATTCTAAAGACAATTCAAAAGACTGCCAACATTCTAAAGACAGTTTAAAAGACTGCCAACATTCTAAAGACTGCCAACATTCTATAGACAGATCAAAAGACTGCCAACATTCTAAAGACAATTCAAAAGGCTGCAAACATTCTAAAGACAATTCAAATGACTGCCAAGATTCTAAAGACAATTCAAAAACCTGCCAACATTCTAAAGACAGTTTAAAAGGCTGCCAACATTCTAAAGACTGCCAACATTCTATAGACAGTTCAAAAGACTGCCAACATTCTAAAGACAGTTTAAAAGACTGCCAACATTCTAAAGACAATTGAAAAGACTGCCAACATTCTAAAGACAATTCAAAAGGCTGCCAACATTCTAAAGACAGTTTAAAAGACTGCCAACATTCTAAAGACTGCCAACATTCTATAGACAGTTCAAAAGACTGCCAACATTCTATAGACAGTTCAAAAGACTGCCAACATTCTAAAGACAATTCAAAAGACTGCCAACATTCTAAAGACAATTCAAAAGACTGCCAACATTCTAAAGACAATTCAAAAGACTGCCAACATTCTAAAGACAGTTTAAAAGACTGCCAACATTCTAAAGACAATTCAAAAGACTGCCAACATTCTAAAGACAGTTTAAAAGACTGCCAACATTCTAAAGACAATTCAAAAGGCTGCCAACATTCTAAAGACAGTTTAAAAGACTGCCAACATTCTAAAGACTGCCAACATTCTATAGACAGTTCAAAAGACTGCCAACATTCTATAGACAGTTCAAAAGACTGCCAACATTCTATAGACAGTTCAAAAGACTGCCAACATTCTAAAGACAATTCAAAAGACTGCCAACATTCTAAAGACAATTCAAAAGACTGCCAACATTCTAAAGACAGTTTAAAAGACTGCCAACATTCTAAAGACTGCCAATATTCTATAGACAGTTCAAAAGACTGCCAAAATTCTAAAGACAGTTTAAAAGACTGCCAACATTCTAAAGACAATTCAAAAGACTGCCAACATTCTAAAGACAATTCAAAAGGCTGCCAACATTCTAAAGACAGTTTAAAAGACTGCCAACATTCTAAAGACTGCCAACATTCTATAGACAGCTCAAAAGACTGCCAACATTCTATAGATAGTTCAAAAGACTGCCAACATTCTAAAGACAATTCAAAAGACTGCCAACATTCTAAAGACAATTCAAAAGACTGCCAACATTCTAAAGACAATTCAAAAGACTGCCAACATTCTAGACAGTTTAAAAGACTGCCAACATTCTAAAGACAATTCAAAAGGCTGCCAACATTCTAAAGACAGTTTAAAAGACTGCCAACATTCTATAGACTGCCAACATTCTATAGACAGTTCAAAAGACTGCCAACATTCTATAGACAGTTCAAAAGACTGCCAACATTCTAAAGACAATTCAAAAACCTGCCAACATTCTAAAGACAGTTTAAAAGACTGCCAACATTCTAAAGACTGCCAACATTCTATAGACAGTTCAAAAGACTGCCAACATTCTAAAGACAGTTTAAAAGACTGCCAACATTCTAAAGACAATTCAAAAGTCTGCCAACATTCTAAAGACAATTCAAAAGGCTCCCAACATTCTAAAGACAGTTTAAAAAACTGCCAACATTCTAAAGACTGCCAACATTCTATAGACAGTACAAAAGACTGCCAACATTCTATGGACAGTTCAAAAGACTGCCAACATTCTAAAGACAATTCAAAAGACTGCCAACATTCTAAAGACAATTCAAAAGACTGCCAACATTCTAAAGACAATTCAAAAGACTGCCAACATTCTAAAGACAGTTTAAAAGACTGCCAACATTCTAAAGACAATTCAAAAGACTGCCAACATTCTAAAGACAGTTTAAAAGACTGCCAACATTCTAAAGACAATTCAAAAGGCTGCCAACATTCTAAAGCGAGCTTAAAAGACTGCCAACATTCTATAAACTGCCAACATTCTATAGACAGTTCAAAAGACTGCCAACATTCTATAGACAGTTCAAAAGACTGCCAACATTCTAAATACAATTCAAAAGACTGCCAACATTCTAAAGACAATTCAAAAGACTGCCAACATTCTAAAGACAGTTTAAAAGACTGCCAACATTCTAAAGACTGCCAACATTCTAAAGACAGTTCAAAAGACTGCCAACATTCTAAAGACAATTCAAAAGACTGCCAACATTCCAAATGACAATTCAAAAGGCTGCCAACATTCTAAAGACAATTCAAATGACTGCCAACATTCTAAAGACAATTCAAAAAACTGCCAACATTCTAAAGACAGTTTAAAAGACTGCCAACATTCTATAGACAGTACAAAAGACTGCCAACATTCTATAGACAGTTCAAAAGACTGCCAACATTCTAAAGACAATTCAAAAGACTGCCAACATTCTAAAGACAATTCAAAAGACTGCCAACATTCTAAAGACAATACAAAAGACTGCCAACATTCTAAAGACAATTCAAAAGACTGCCAACATTCTAAAGACAGTTTAAAAGACTGCCAACATTCTAAAGACAATTCAAAAGACTGCCAACATTCTAAAGACAATTCAAAAGGCTTCCAACATTCTAAAGACAGTTTAAAAGACTGCCAACATTCTAAAGACTGCCAACATTCTATAGACAGTTCAAAAGACTGCCAACATTCTATAGACAGTTCAAAAAACTGCCAACATTCTAAAGACAATTCAAAAGACTGCCAACATTCTAAAGACAATTCAAAAGACTGCCAACATTCTAAAGACAGTTTAAAAGACTGCCAACATTCTAAAGACTGCCAACATTCTAAAGACAGTTCAAAAGACTGCCAACATTCTAAAGACAATTCAAAAGACTGCCAATATTCTAAAGACAGTTTAAAAGACTGCCAACATTCTATAGACAGTTCAAAAGACTGCCAACATTCTATAGATAGTTCAAAAGACTGCCAACATTCTAAAGACAATTCAAAAGACTGCCAACATTCTAAAGACAATTCAAAAGGCTGCCAACATTCTAAAGACAGTTTAAAAGACTGCCAACATTCTAAAGACTGCCAACATTCTAGACAGTACAAAAGACTGCCAACATTCTATAGACAGTTCAAAAGACTGCCAACATTCTAAAGACAATTCAAAAGACTGCCAACATTCTAAAGATAATTCAAAAGACTGCCAACATTCTAAAGACAATTCAAAAGACTGCCAACATTCTAAAGACAGTTTAAAAGACTGCCAACATTCTAAAGACAATACAAAAGACTGCCAACATTCTAAAGACAATTCAAAAGACTGCCAACATTCTAAAGACAGTTTAAAAGACTGCCAACATTCTAAAGACAATTCAAAAGACTGCCAACATTCTAAAGACAGTTTAAAAGACTGCCAACATTCTAAAGACTGCCAACATTCTAAAGACAGTACAAAAGACTGCCAACATTCTAAAGACAATTCAAAAGACTGCCAACATTCTAAAGACAGTTTAAAAGACTGCCAACATTCTAAAGACTGCCAACATTCTAAAGACAGTTCAAAAGACTGCCAACATTCTAAAGACAATTCAAAAGACTGCCAACATTCTAAAGACAATTCAAAAGGCTGCCAACATTCTAAAGACAATTCAAATGACTGCCAACATTCTAAAGACAATTCAAAAGACTGCCAACATTCTAAAGACAGTTTAAAAGACTGCCAACATTCTAAAGACTGCCAACATTATATAGACAGTTCAAAAGACTGCCAACATTCTATAGACAGTTCAAAAGACTGCCAACATTCTAAAGACAATTCAACAGACTGCCAACATTCTAAAGACAATTCAAAAGACTGCCAACATTCTAAAGACAGTTTAAAAGACTGCCAACATTCTAAAGACTGCCAACATTCTATAGACAGTTCAAAAGACTGCCAACATTCTAAAGACAATTCAAAAGACTGCCAACATTCTAAAGACAGTTTAAAAGACTGCCAACATTCTAAAGACTGCCAACATTCTAAAGACAGTTCAAAAGACTGCCAACATTCTAAAGACAATTCAAAAGACTGCCAACATTCTAAAGACAATTCAAAAGGCTGCAAACATTCTAAAGACAATTCAAATGACTGCCAACATTCTAAAGACAATTCAAAAACCTGCCAACATTCTAAAGACAGTTTACAAGACTGCCAACATTCTAAAGACTGCCAACATTCTATAGACAGTTCAAAAGACTGCCAACATTCTAAAGACAGTTTAAAAGACTGCCAACATTCTAAAGACAATTCAAAAGACTGCCAACATTCTAAAGACAATTCAAAAGGCTGCCAACATTCTAAAGACAGTTTACAAGACTGCCAACATTCTAAAGACTGCCAACATTCTAGACAGTACACAAGACTGCCAACATTCTATAGACAGTTCAAAAGACTGCCAACATTCTAAAGACAATTCAAAAGACTGCCAACATTCTAAAGATAATTCAAAAGACTGCCAACATTCTAAAGACAATTCAAAGGACTGCCAACATTCTAAAGACAGTTTAAAAGACTGCCAACATTCTAAAGACAATACAAAAGACTGCCAACATTCTAAAGACAATTCAAAAGACTGCCAACATTCTAAAGACAGTTTAAAAGACTGCCAACATTCTAAAGACAATTCAAAAGGCTGCCAACATTCTAAAGCGAGCTTAAAAGACTGCCAACATTCTATAAACTGCCAACATTCTATAGACAGTTCAAAAGACTGCCAACATTCTATAGACAGTTCAAAAGACTGCCAACATTCTAAATACAATTCAATAGACTGCCAACATTCTAAAGACAATTCAAAAGACTGCCAACATTCTAAAGACAGTTTAAAAGACTGCCAACATTCTAAAGACTGCCAACATTCTAAAGACAGTTCAAAAGACTGCCAACATTCTAAAGACAATTCAAAAGACTGCCAACATTCCAAATGACAATTCAAAAGGCTGCCAACATTCTAAAGACAATTCAAATGACTGCCAACATTCTAAAGACAATTCAAAAAACTGCCAACATTCTAAAGACAGTTTAAAAGACTGCCAACATTCTAAAGACAATTCAAAAGACTGCCAACATTCTAAAGACTGCCAACATTCTATAGACAGTACAAAAGACTGCCAACATTCTATAGACAGTTCAAAAGACTGCCAACATTCTAAAGACAATTCAAAAGACTGCCAACATTCTAAAGACAATTCAAAAGGCTGCCAACATTCTAAAGCGAGCTTAAAAGACTGCCAACATTCTATAAACTGCCAACATTCTATAGACAGTTCAAAAGACTGCCAACATTCTATAGACAGTTCAAAAGACTGCCAACATTCTAAATACAATTCAAAAGACTGCCAACATTCTAAAGACAATTCAAAAGACTGCCAACATTCTAAAGACAGTTTAAAAGACTGCCAACATTCTAAAGACTGCCAACATTCTAAAGACAGTTCAAAAGACTGCCAACATTCTAAAGACAATTCAATAGACTGCCAACTTTCCAAATGACAATTCAAAAGGCTGCCAACATTCTAAAGACAATTCAAATGACTGCCAACATTCTAAAGACAATTCAAAAAACTGCCAACATTCTAAAGACAGTTTAAAAGACTGCCAACATTCTAAAGACAATTCAAAAGACTGCCAACATTCTAAAGACTGCCAACATTCTATAGACAGTTCAAAAGACTGCCAACATTCTAAAGACAATTCAAAAGACTGCCAACATTCTAAAGACAATTCAAAAGACTGCCAACATTCTAAAGACAATACAAAAGACTGCCAACATTCTAAAGACAATTCAAAAGACTGCCAACATTCTAAAGACAGTTTAAAAGACTGCCAACATTCTAAAGACAATTCAAAAGACTGCCAACATTCTAAAGACAATTCAAAAGGCTTCCAACATTCTAAAGACAGTTTAAAAGACTGCCAACATTCTAAAGACTGCCAACATTCTATAGACAGTTCAAAAGACTGCCAACATTCTATAGACAGTTCAAAAAACTGCCAACATTCTAAAGACAATTCAAAAGACTGCCAACATTCTAAAGACAATTCAAAAGACTGCCAACATTCTAAAGACAGTTTAAAAGACTGCCAACATTCTAAAGACTGCCAACATTCTAAAGACAGTTCAAAAGACTGCCAACATTCTAAAGACAATTCAAAAGACTGCCAATATTCTAAAGACAGTTTAAAAGACTGCCAACATTCTATAGACAGTTCAAAAGACTGCCAACATTCTATAGATAGTTCAAAAGACTGCCAACATTCTAAAGACAATTCAAAAGACTGCCAACATTCTAAAGACAATTCAAAAGGCTGCCAACATTCTAAAGACAGTTTAAAAGACTGCCAACATTCTAAAGACTGCCAACATTCTAGACAGTACAAAAGACTGCCAACATTCTATAGACAGTTCAAAAGACTGCCAACATTCTAAAGACAATTCAAAAGACTGCCAACATTCTAAAGATAATTCAAAAGACTGCCAACATTCTAAAGACAATTCAAAAGACTGCCAACATTCTAAAGATAGTTTAAAAGACTGCCAACATTCTAAAGACAATACAAAAGACTGCCAACATTCTAAAGACAATTCAAAAGACTGCCAACATTCTAAAGACAGTTTAAAAGACTGCCAACATTCTAAAGACAATTCAAAAGACTGCCAACATTCTAAAGACAGTTTAAAAGACTGCCAACATTCTAAAGACTTCCAACATTCTACAGACAGTTCAAAAGACTGCCAACATTCTATAGACAGTTCAAAAAACTGCCAACATTCTAAAGACAATTCAAAAGACTGCCAACATTCTAAAGACAATTCAAAAGACTGCCAACATTCTAAAGACAGTTTAAAAGACTGCCAACATTCTAAAGACTGCCAACATTCTAAAGACAGTACAAAAGACTGCCAACATTCTAAAGACAATTCAAAAGAGTGCCAACATTCTAAAGACAGTTTAAAAGACTGCCAACATTCTAAAGACTGCCAACATTCTAAAGACAGTTCAAAAGACTGCCAACATTCTAAAGACAATTCAAAAGACTGCCAACATTCTAAAGACAATTCAAAAGGCTGCCAACATTCTAAAGACAATTCAAATGACTGCCAACATTCTAAAGACAATTCAAAAGACTGCCAACATTCTAAAGACAGTTTAAAAGACTGCCAACATTCTAAAGACTGCCAACATTATATAGACAGTTCAAAAGACTGCCAACATTCTATAGACAGTTCAAAAGACTGCCAACATTCTAAAGACAATTCAACAGACTGCCAACATTCTAAAGACAATTCAAAAGACTGCCAACATTCTAAAGACAGTTTAAAAGACTGCCAACATTCTAAAGACTGCCAACATTCTATAGACAGTTCAAAAGACTGCCAACATTCTAAAGACAATTCAAAAGACTGCCAACATTCTAAAGACAGTTTAAAAGACTGCCAACATTCTAAAGACTGCCAACATTCTAAAGACAGTTCAAAAGACTGCCAACATTCTAAAGACAATTCAACAGACTGCCAACATTCTAAAGACAATTCAAAAGACTGCCAACATTCTAAATACAGTTTAAAAGACTGCCAACATTCTAAAGACTGCCAACATTCTATAGACAGTTCAAAAGACTGCCAACATTCTAAAGACAATTCAAAAGACTGCCAACATTCTAAAGACAGTTTAAAAGACTGCCAACATTCTAAAGACTGCCAACATTCTAAAGACAGTTCAAAAGACTGCCAACATTCTAAAGACAATTCAAAAGACTGCCAACATTCTAAAGACAATTCAAAAGGCTGCAAACATTCTAAAGACAATTCAAATGACTGCCAACATTCTAAAGACAATTCAAAAACCTGCCAACATTCTAAAGACAGTTTAAAAGACTGCCAACATTCTAAAGACTGCCAACATTCTATAGACAGTTCAAAAGACTGCCAACATTCTAAAGACAGTTTAAAAGACTGCCAACATTCTAAAGACAATTCAAAAGACTGCCAACATTCTAAAGACAATTCAAAAGGCTGCCAACATTCTAAAGACAGTTTACAAGACTGCCAACATTCTAAAGACTGCCAACATTCTAGACAGTACACAAGACTGCCAACATTCTATAGACAGTTCAAAAGACTGCCAACATTCTAAAGACAATTCAAAAGACTGCCAACATTCTAAAGATAATTCAAAAGACTGCCAACATTCTAAAGACAGTTTAAAAGACTGCCAACATTCTAAAGACTGCCAACATTATATAGACAGTTCAAAAGACTGCCAACATTCTATAGACAGTTCAAAAGACTGCCAACATTCTAAAGACAATTCAACAGACTGCCAACATTCTAAAGACAATTCAAAAGACTGCCAACATTCTAAAGACAGTTTAAAAGACTGCCAACATTCTAAAGACTGCCAACATTCTATAGACAGTTCAAAAGACTGCCAACATTCTAAAGACAATTCAAAAGACTGCCAACATTCTAAAGACAGTTTAAAAGACTGCCAACATTCTAAAGACTGCCAACATTCTAAAGACAGTTCAAAAGACTGCCAACATTCTAAAGACAATTCAACAGACTGCCAACATTCTAAAGACAATTCAAAAGACTGCCAACATTCTAAAGACAGTTTAAAAGACTGCCAACATTCTAAAGACTGCCAACATTCTATAGACAGTTCAAAAGACTGCCAACATTCTAAAGACAATTCAAAAGACTGCCAACATTCTAAAGACAGTTTAAAAGACTGCCAACATTCTAAAGACTGCCAACATTCTAAAGACAGTTCAAAAGACTGCCAACATTCTAAAGACAATTCAAAAGACTGCCAACATTCTAAAGACAATTCAAAAGGCTGCAAACATTCTAAAGACAATTCAAATGACTGCCAACATTCTAAAGACAATTCAAAAACCTGCCAACATTCTAAAGACAGTTTAAAAGACTGCCAACATTCTAAAGACTGCCAACATTCTATAGACAGTTCAAAAGACTGCCAACATTCTAAAGACAGTTTAAAAGACTGCCAACATTCTAAAGACAATTCAAAAGACTGCCAACATTCTAAAGACAATTCAAAAGGCTGCCAACATTCTAAAGACAGTTTACAAGACTGCCAACATTCTAAAGACTGCCAACATTCTAGACAGTACACAAGACTGCCAACATTCTATAGACAGTTCAAAAGACTGCCAACATTCTAAAGACAATTCAAAAGACTGCCAACATTCTAAAGATAATTCAAAAGACTGCCAACATTCTAAAGACAATTCAAAGGACTGCCAACATTCTAAAGACAGTTTAAAAGACTGCCAACATTCTAAAGACTGCCAACATTATATAGACAGTTCAAAAGACTGCCAACATTCTATAGACAGTTCAAAAGACTGCCAACATTCTAAAGACAATTCAACAGACTGCCAACATTCTAAAGACAATTCAAAAGACTGCCAACATTCTAAAGACAGTTTAAAAGACTGCCAACATTCTAAAGACTGCCAACATTCTATAGACAGTTCAAAAGACTGCCAACATTCTAAAGACAATTCAAAAGACTGCCAACATTCTAAAGACAATTTAAAAGACTGCCAACATTCTAAAGACTGCCAACATTCTAAAGACAGTTCAAAAGACTGCCAACATTCTAAAGACAATTCAAAAGACTGCCAACATTCTAAAGACAATTCAAAAGGCTGCAAACATTCTAAAGACAATTCAAATGACTGCCAACATTCTAAAGACAATTCAAAAACCTGCCAACATTCTAAAGACAGTTTAAAAGACTGCCAACATTCTAAAGACTGCCAACATTCTATAGACAGTTTAAAAGACTGCCAACATTCTAAAGACAATTCAAAAGGCTGCCAACATTCTAAAGACAGTTTACAAGACTGCCAACATTCTAAAGACTGCCAACATTCTAGACAGTACAAAAGACTGCCAACATTCTATAGACAGTTCAAAAGACTGCCAACATTCTAAAGACAATTCAAAAGACTGCCAACATTCTAAAGGTAATTCAAAAGACTGCGAACATTCTAAAGACAATTCAAAGGACTGCCAACATTCTAAAGACAGTTTAAAAGACTGCCAACATTCTAAAGACAATACAAAAGACTGCCAACATTCTAAAGACAATTCAAAAGACTGCCAACATTCTAAAGACAGTTTAAAAGACTGCCAACATTCTAAAGACAATTCAAAAGACTGCCAACATTCTAAAGACAATTCAAAAGGCTGCCAACATTCTAAAGACAGTTTAAAAGACTGCCAACATTCTAAAGACTGCCAACATTCTATAGACAGTTCAAAAGACTGACAACATTCTATAGACAGTTCAAAAAACTGCCAACATTCTAAAGACAGTTTAAAAGACTGCCAACATTCTAGAGACTGCCAACATTCTAAAGACAGTTCAAAAGACTGCCAACATTCTAAAGACAATTCAAAAGACTGCCAACATTCTAAAGACAATTCAAAAGGCTGCCAACATTCTAAAGACAATTCAAATGACTGCCAACATTCTAAAGACAATTCAAAAGACTGCCAACATTCTAAAGACAGTTTAAAAGACTGCCAACATTCTAAAGACTGCCAACATTCTATAGACAGTTCAAAAGACTGCCAACATTCTATAGACAGTTCAAAAGACTGCCAACATTCTAAAGACAATTCAACAGACTGCCAACATTCTAAAGACAATTCAAAAGACTGCCAACATTCTAAAGACAATTCAAAAGACTGCCAACATTCTAAAGACAGTTTAAAAGACTGCCAACATTCTAAAGACTGCCAACATTCTATAGACAGTTCAAAAGACTGCCAACATTCTAAAGACAATTCAAAAGACTGCCAACATTCTAAAGACAGTTTAAAAGACTGCCAACATTCTAAAGACTGCCAACATTCTAAAGACAGTTCAAAAGACTGCCAACATTCTAAAGACAATTCAAAAGACTGCCAACATTCTAAAGACAGTTTAAAAGACTGCCAACATTCTAAAGACTGCCAACATTCTAAAGACAGTTCAAAAGACTGCCAACATTCTAAAGACAATTCAAAAGACTGCCAACATTCTAAAGACAATTCAAAAGGCTGCAAACATTCTAAAGACAATTCAAATGACTGCCAACATTCTAAAGACAATTCAAAAACCTGCCAACATTCTAAAGACAGTTTAAAAGGCTGCCAACATTCTAAAGACTGCCAACATTCTATAGACAGTTCAAAAGACTGCCAACATTCTAAAGACAGTTTAAAAGACTGCCAACATTCTAAAGACAATTGAAAAGACTGCCAACATTCTAAAGACAATTCAAAAGGCTGCCAACATTCTAAAGACAGTTTAAAAGACTGCCAACATTCTAAAGACTGCCAACATTCTATAGACAGTTCAAAAGACTGCCAACATTCTATAGACAGTTCAAAAGACTGCCAACATTCTAAAGACAATTCAAAAGACTGCCAACATTCTGAAGACAATTCAAAAGACTGCCAACATTCTAAAGACAATTCAAAAGACTGCCAACATTCTAAAGACAGTTTAAAAGACTGCCAACATTCTAAAGACAATTCAAAAGACTGCCAACATTCTGAAGACAGTTTAAAAGACTGCCAACATTCTAAAGACAATTCAAAAGGCTGCCAACATTCTAAAGACAGTTTAAAAGACTGCCAACATTCTAAAGACTGCCAACATTCTATAGACAGTTCAAAAGACTGCCAACATTCTATAGACAGTTCAAAAGACTGCCAACATTCTATAGACAGTTCAAAAGACTGCCAACATTCTAAAGACAATTCAAAAGACTGCCAACATTCTAAAGACAATTCAGAAGACTGCCAACATTCTAAAGACTGCCAATATTCTATAGACAGTTCAAAAGACTGCCAACATTCTAAAGACAGTTTAAAAGACTGCCAACATTCTAAAGACAATTCAAAAGACTGCCAACATTCTAAAGACAATTCAAAAGGCTGCCAACATTCTAAAGACAGTTTAAAAGACTGCCAACATTCTAAAGACTGCCAACATTCTATAGACAGTTCAAAAGACTGCCAACATTCTAAAGACAATTCAAAAGACTGCCAATATTCTAAAGACAGTTTAAAAGACTGCCAACATTCTAAAGACTGCCAACATTCTATAGACAGTTCAAAAGACTGCCAACATTCTATAGATAGTTCAAAAGACTGCCAACATTCTATAGACAGTTCAAAAGACTGCCAACATTCTATAGATAGTTCAAAAGACTGCCAACATTCTAAAGACAATTCAAAAGACTGCCAACATTCTAAAGACAATTCAAAAGGCTGCCAACATTCTAAAGACAGTTTAAAAGACTGCCAACATTCTAAAGACTGCCAACATTCTAAAGACAGTTTAAAAGACTGCCAACATTCTAAAGACAATTCAAAAGACTGCCAACATTCTAAAGACAATTCAAAAGGCTGCCAACATTCTAAAGACAATTCAAAAGACTGCCAACATTCTAAAGACAGTTTAAAAGACAGCCAACATTCTAAAGACTGCCAACATTCTATAGACAGTTCAAAAGACTGCCAACATTCTAAAGACAGTTCAAAAGACTGCCAACATTCTAAAGACAATTCAAAAGACTGCCAACATTCTAAAGACAATTCAAAAGGCTGCAAACATTCTAAAGACAATTCAAATGACTGCCAACATTCTAAAGACAATTCAAAAACCTGCCAACATTCTAAAGACAGTTTAAAAGGCTGCCAACATTCTAAAGACTGCCAACATTCTATAGACAGTTCAAAAGACTGCCAACATTCTAAAGACAGTTTAAAAGACTGCCAACATTCTAAAGACAATTGAAAAGACTGCCAACATTCTAAAGACAATTCAAAAGGCTGCCAACATTCTAAAGACAGTTTAAAAGACTGCCAACATTCTAAAGACTGCCAACATTCTATAGACAGTTCAAAAGACTGCCAACATTCTATAGACAGTTCAAAAGACTGCCAACATTCTAAAGACAATTCAAAAGACTGCCAACATTCTGAAGACAATTCAAAAGACTGCCAACATTCTAAAGACAATTCAAAAGACTGCCAACATTCTAAAGACAGTTTAAAAGACTGCCAACATTCTAAAGACAATTCAAAAGACTGCCAACATTCTGAAGACAGTTTAAAAGACTGCCAACATTCTAAAGACAATTCAAAAGGCTGCCAACATTCTAAAGACAGTTTAAAAGACTGCCAACATTCTAAAGACTGCCAACATTCTATAGACAGTTCAAAAGACTGCCAACATTCTATAGACAGTTCAAAAGACTGCCAACATTCTATAGACAGTTCAAAAGACTGCCAACATTCTAAAGACAATTCAAAAGACTGCCAACATTCTAAAGACAATTCAGAAGACTGCCAACATTCTAAAGACTGCCAATATTCTATAGACAGTTCAAAAGACTGCCAACATTCTAAAGACAGTTTAAAAGACTGCCAACATTCTAAAGACAATTCAAAAGACTGCCAACATTCTAAAGACAATTCAAAAGGCTGCCAACATTCTAAAGACAGTTTAAAAGACTGCCAACATTCTAAAGACTGCCAACATTCTATAGACAGTTCAAAAGACTGCCAACATTCTAAAGACAATTCAAAAGACTGCCAATATTCTAAAGACAGTTTAAAAGACTGCCAACATTCTAAAGACTGCCAACATTCTATAGACAGTTCAAAAGACTGCCAACATTCTATAGATAGTTCAAAAGACTGCCAACATTCTATAGACAGTTCAAAAGACTGCCAACATTCTATAGATAGTTCAAAAGACTGCCAACATTCTAAAGACAATTCAAAAGACTGCCAACATTCTAAAGACAATTCAAAAGGCTGCCAACATTCTAAAGACAGTTTAAAAGACTGCCAACATTCTAAAGACTGCCAACATTCTAGACAGTACAAAAGACTGCCAACATTCTAAAGACAATACAAAAGACTGCCAACATTCTAAATACAATTCAAAAGACTGCCAACATTCTAAAGACAGTTTAAAAGACTGCCAACATTCTAAAGACAATTCAAAAGACTGCCAACATTCTAAAGACAATTCAAAAGGCTGCCAACATTCTAAAGACAGTTTAAAAGACTGCCAACATTCTAAAGACTGCCAACATTCTATAGACAGTTCAAAAGACTGCCAACATTCTATAGACAGTTCAAAAAACTGCCAACATTCTAAAGACAATTCAAAAGACTGCCAACATTCTAAAGACAATTCAAAAGACTGCCAACATTCTAAAGACAGTTTAAAAGACTGCCAACATTCTAAAGACTGCCAACATTCTAAAGACAGTACAAAAGACTGCCAACATTCTAAAGACAATTCAAAAGACTGCCAACATTCTAAAGACAGTTTAAAAGACTGCCAACATTCTAAAGACTGCCAACATTCTAAAGACTGCCAACATTCTAAAGACAGTTCAAAAGACTGCCAACATTCTAAAGACAATTCAAAAGACTGCCAACATTCTAAAGACAATTCAAAAGGCTGCCAACATTCTAAAGACAATTCAAATGACTGCCAACATTCTAAAGACAATTCAAAAGACTGCCAACATTCTAAAGACAGTTTAAAAGACTGCCAACATTCTAAAGACTGCCAACATTCTATAGACAGTTCAAAAGACTGCCAACATTCTATAGACAGTTCAAAAGACTGCCAACATTCTAAAGACAATTCAACAGACTGCCAACATTCTAAAGACAATTCAAAAGACTGCCAACATTCTAAAGACAATTCAAAAGACTGCCAACATTCTAAAGACAGTTTAAAAGACTGCCAACATTCTAAAGACTGCCAACATTCTATAGACAGTTCAAAAGACTGCCAACATTCTAAAGACAATTCAAAAGACTGCCAACATTCTAAAGACAGTTTAAAAGACTGCCAACATTCTAAAGACTGCCAACATTCTAAAGACAGTTCAAAAGACTGCCAACATTCTAAAGACAATTTAAAAGACTGCCAACATTCTAAAGACAATTCAAAAGGCTGCAAACATTCTAAAGACAATTCAAATGACTGCCAACATTCTAAAGACAATTCAAAAACCTGCCAACATTCTAAAGACAGTTTAAAAGGCTGCCAACATTCTAAAGACTGCCAACATTCTATAGACAGTTCAAAAGACTGCCAACATTCTAAAGATAGTTTAAAAGACTGCCAACATTCTAAAGACAATTGAAAAGACTGCCAACATTCTAAAGACAATTCAAAAGGCTGCCAACATTCTAAAGACAGTTTAAAAGACTGCCAACATTCTAAAGACTGCCAACATTCTATAGACAGTTCAAAAGACTGCCAACATTCTATAGACAGTTCAAAAGACTGCCAACATTCTATAGACAGTTCAAAAGACTGCCAAAATTCTAAAGACAATTCAAAAGACTGCCAACATTCTAAAGACAATTCAGAAGACTGCCAACATTCTAAAGACTGCCAATATTCTATAGACAGTTCAAAAGACTGCCAACATTCTAAAGACAGTTTAAAAGACTGCCAACATTCAAAAGACAATTCAAAAGACTGCCAACATTCTAAAGACAATTCAAAAGGCTGCCAACATTCTAAAGACAGTTTAAAAGACTGCCAACATTCTAAAGACTGCCAACATTCTATAGACAGTTCAAAAGACTGCCAACATTCTAAAGACAATTCAAAAGACTGCCAATATTCTAAAGACAGTTTAAAAGACTGCCAACATTCTAAAGACTGCCAACATTCTATAGACAGTTCAAAAGACTGCCAACATTCTATAGATAGTTCAAAAGACTGCCAACATTCTAAAGACAATTCAAAAGACTGCCAACATTCTAAAGACAATTCAAAAGGCTGCCAACATTCTAAAGACAGTTTAAAAGACTGCCAACATTCTAAAGACTGCCAACATTCTAGACAGTACAAAAGACTGCCAACATTCTATAGACAGTTCAAAAGACTGCCAACATTCTAAAGACAATTCAAAAGACTGCCAACATTCTAAAGATAATTCAAAAGACTGCCAACATTCTAAAGACAATTCAAAAGACTGCCAACATTCTAAAGACAGTTTAAAAGACTGCCAACATTCTAAAGACAATTCAAAAGACTGCCAACATTCTAAAGACAGTTTAAAAGACTGCCAACATTCTAAAGACTTCCAACATACTACAGCCAGTTCAAAAGACTGCCAACATTCTATAGACAGTTCAAAAAACTGCCAACATTCTAAAGACAATTCAAAAGACTGCCAACATTCTAAAGACAATTCAAAAGACTGCCAACATTCTAAAGACAGTTTAAAAGACTGCCAACATTCTAAAGACTGCCAACATTCTAAAGACAGTACAAAAGACTGCCAACATTCTAAAGACAATTCAAAAGACTGCCAACATTCTAAAGACAGTTTAAAAGACTGCCAACATTCTAAAGACTGCCAACATTCTAAAGACAGTTCAAAAGACTGCCAACATTCTAAAGACAATTCAAAAGACTGCCAACATTCTAAAGACAATTCAAAAGGCTGCCAACATTCTAAAGACAATTCAAATGACTGCCAACATTCTAAAGACAATTCAAAAACCTGCCAACATTCTAAAGACAGTTTAAAAGACTGCCAACATTCTAAAGACTGCCAACATTCTATAGACAGTTCAAAAGACTGCCAACATTCTAAAGACAGTTTAAAAGACTGCCAACATTCTAAAGACAATTCAAAAGACTGCCAACATTCTAAAGACAATTCAAAAGGCTGCCAACATTCTAAAGACAGTTTACAAGACTGCCAACATTCTAAAGACTGCCAACATTCTAGACAGTACAAAAGACTGCCAACATTCTATAGACAGTTCAAAAGACTGCCAACATTCTAAAGACAATTCAAAAGACTGCCAACATTCTAAAGATAATTCAAAAGACTGCCAACATTCTAAAGACAATTCAAAGGACTGCCAACATTCTAAAGACAGTTTAAAAGACTGCCAACATTCTAAAGACAATACAAAAGACTGCCAACATTCTAAAGACAATTCAAAAGACTGCCAACATTCTAAAGACAGTTTAAAAGACTGCCAACATTCTAAAGACAATTCAAAAGACTGCCAACATTCTAAAGACAATTCAAAAGGCTGCCAACATTCTAAAGACAGTTTAAAAGACTGCCAACATTCTAAAGACTGCCAACATTCTATAGACAGTTCAAAAGACTGCCAACATTCTATAGACAGTTCAAAAGACTGCCAACATTCTAAAGACAATTCAACAGACTGCCAACATTCTAAAGACAATTCAAAAGACTGCCAACATTCTAAAGACAATTCAAAAGACTGCCAACATTCTAAAGACAGTTTAAAAGACTGCCAACATTCTAAAGACTGCCAACATTCTATAGACAGTTCAAAAGACTGCCAACATTCTAAAGACAATTCAAAAGACTGCCAACATTCTAAAGACAGTTTAAAAGACTGCCAACATTCTAAAGACTGCCAACATTCTAAAGACAGTTCAAAAGACTGCCAACATTCTAAAGACAATTCAAAAGACTGCCAACATTCTAAAGACAATTCAAAAGGCTGCAAACATTCTAAAGACAATTCAAATGACTGCCAACATTCTAAAGACAATTCAAAAACCTGCCAACATTCTAAAGACAGTTTAAAAGGCTGCCAACATTCTAAAGACTGCCAACATTCTATAGACAGTTCAAAAGACTGCCAACATTCTAAAGACAGTTTAAAAGACTGCCAACATTCTAAAGACAATTGAAAAGACTGCCAACATTCTAAAGACAATTCAAAAGGCTGCCAACATTCTAAAGACAGTTTAAAAGACTGCCAACATTCTAAAGACTGCCAACATTCTATAGACAGTTCAAAAGACTGCCAACATTCTATAGACAGTTCAAAAGACTGCCAACATTCTAAAGACAATTCAAAAGACTGCCAACATTCTGAAGACAATTCAAAAGACTGCCAACATTCTAAAGACAATTCAAAAGACTGCCAACATTCTAAAGACAGTTTAAAAGACTGCCAACATTCTAAAGACAATTCAAAAGACTGCCAACATTCTGAAGACAGTTTAAAAGACTGCCAACATTCTAAAGACAATTCAAAAGGCTGCCAACATTCTAAAGACAGTTTAAAAGACTGCCAACATTCTAAAGACTGCCAACATTCTATAGACAGTTCAAAAGACTGCCAACATTCTATAGACAGTTCAAAAGACTGCCAACATTCTATAGACAGTTCAAAAGACTGCCAACATTCTAAAGATAATTCAAAAGACTGCCAACATTCTAAAGACAATTCAGAAGACTGCCAACATTCTAAAGACTGCCAATATTCTATAGACAGTTCAAAAGACTGCCAACATTCTAAAGACAGTTTAAAAGACTGCCAACATTCTAAAGACAATTCAAAAGACTGCCAACATTCTAAAGACAATTCAAAAGGCTGCCAACATTCTAAAGACAGTTTAAAAGACTGCCAACATTCTAAAGACTGCCAACATTCTATAGACAGTTCAAAAGACTGCCAACATTCTATAGACAGTTCAAAAGACTGCCAACATTCTAAAGACAATTCAAAAGACTGCCAACATTCTAAAGACAATTCAAAAGACTGCCAACATTCTAGACAGTTTAAAAGACTGCCAACATTCTAAAGACAATTCAAAAGGCTGCCAACATTCTAAAGACAATTCAAAAGGCTGCCAACATTCTAAAGACAGTTTAAAAGACTGCCAACATTCTATAGACTGCCAACATTCTATAGACAGTTCAAAAGACTGCCAACATTCTATAGACAGTTCAAAAGACTGCCAACATTCTAAAGACAATTCAAAAGACTGCCAACATTCTAAAGACAATTCAAAAGACTGCCAACATTCTAAAGACAGTTTAAAAGACTGCCAACATTCTAAAGACTGCCAACATTCTATAGACAGTTAAAAAGACTGCCAACATTCTAAAGACAATTCAAAAGACTGCCAACATTCTAAAGACAGTTTAAAAGACTGCCAACATTCTAAAGACTGCCAACATTCTAAAGACAGTTCAAAAGACTGCCAACATTCTAAAGACAATTCAAAAGGCTGCAAACATTCTAAAGACAATTCAAATGACTGCCAACATTCTAAAGACAATTCAAAAACCTGCCAACATTCTAAAGACAGTTTAAAAGACTGCCAACATTCTAAAGACTGCCAACATTCTATAGACAGTTCAAAAGACTGCCAACATTCTAAAGACAGTTTAAAAGACTGCCAACATTCTAAAGACAATTCAAAAGACTGCCAACATTCTAAAGACAATTCAAAAGGCTGCCAACATTCTAAAGACAGTTTAAAAGACTGCCAACATTCTAAAGACTGCCAACATTCTAGACAGTACAAAAGACTGCCAACATTCTATAGACAGTTCAAAAGACTGCCAACATTCTAAAGACAATTCAAAAGACTGCCAACATTCTAAAGATAATTCAAAAGACTGCCAACATTCTAAAGACTATTCAAAGGACTGCCAACATTCTAAAGACAGTTTAAAAGACTGCCAACATTCTAAAGACAATACAAAAGACTGCCAACATTCTAAAGACAATTCAAAAGACTGCCAACATTCTAAAGACAGTTTAAAAGACTGCCAACATTCTAAAGACAATTCAAAAGACTGCCAACATTCTAAAGACAATTCAAAAGGCTGCCAACATTCTAAAGACAGTTTAAAAGACTGCCAACATTCTAAAGACTGCCAACATTCTATAGACAGTTCAAAAGACTGCCAACATTCTATAGACAGTTCAAAAAACTGCCAACATTCTAAAGACAATTCAAAAGACTGCCAACATTCTAAAGACAGTTTAAAAGACTGCCAACATTCTAAAGACAATTCAAAAGACTGCCAACATTCTAAAGACAGTTTAAAAGACTGCCAACATTCTAAAGACAATTCAAAAGACTGCCAACATTCTAAAGACAATTCAAAAGGCTGCCAACATTCTAAAGACAGTTTAAAAGACTGCCAACATTCTAAAGACTGCCAACATTCTAAAGACAATTCAAAAGGCTGCCAACATTCTAAAGACAATTCAAAAGGCTGCCAACATTCTAAAGACAGTTTAAAAGACTGCCAACATTCTATAGACTGCCAACATTCTATAGACAGTTCAAAAGACTGCCAACATTCTATAGACAGTTCAAAAGACTGCCAACATTCTAAAGACAATTCAAAAGACTGCCAACATTCTAAAGACAATTCAAAAGACTGCCAACATTCTAAAGACAGTTTAAAAGACTGCCAACATTCTAAAGACTGCCAACATTCTATAGACAGTTCAAAAGACTGCCAACATTCTAAAGACAATTCAAAAGACTGCCAACATTCTAAAGACAGTTTAAAAGACTGCCAACATTCTAAAGACTGCCAACATTCTAAAGACAGTTCAAAAGACTGCCAACATTCTAAAGACAATTCAAAAGGCTGCAAACATTCTAAAGACAATTCAAAAGACTGCCAACATTCTAAAGACAATTCAAAAGGCTGCCAACATTCTAAAGACAATTCAAATGACTGCCAACATTCTAAAGAAAATTCAACAGACTGCCAACATTCTAAAGACAATTCAAAAGACTGCCAACATTCTAAAGACAATTCAAAAGACTGCCAACATTCTAAAGACAGTTTAAAAGACTGCCAACATTCTAAAGACTGCCAACATTCTATAGACAGTTCAAAAGACTGCCAACATTCTAAAGACAATTCAAAAGACTGCCAACATTCTAAAGACAGTTTAAAAGACTGCCAACATTCTAAAGACTGCCAACATTCTAAAGACAGTTCAAAAGACTGCCAACATTCTAAAGACAATTCAAAAGACTGCCAACATTCTAAAGACAATTCAAAAGGCTGCAAACATTCTAAAGACAATTCAAATGACTGCCAACATTCTAAAGACTATTCAAAAACCTGCCAACATTCTAAAGACAGTTTAAAAGACTGCCAACATTCTAAAGACTGCCAACATTCTATAGACAGTTCAAAAGACTGCCAACATTCTAAAGACAGTTTAAAAGACTGCCAACATTCTAAAGACAATTCAAAAGACTGCCAACATTCTAAAGACAATTCAAAAGGCTGCCAACATTCTAAAGACAGTTTAAAAGACTGCCAACATTCTAAAGACTGCCAACATTCTAGACAGTACAAAAGACTGCCAACATTCTATAGACAGTTCAAAAGACTGCCAACATTCTATAGACAGTTCAAAAGACTGCCAACATTCTAAAGACAATTCAAAAGACTGCCAACATTCTAAAGACAATTCAAAAGACTGCCAACATTCTAAAGACAATTCAAAAGACTGCCAACATTCTAGACAGTTTAAAAGACTGCCAACATTCTAAAGACAATTCAAAAGGCTGCCAACATTCTAAAGACAGTTTAAAAGACTGCCAACATTCTATAGACTGCCAACATTCTATAGACAGTTCAAAAGACTGCCAACATTCTATAGACAGTTCAAAAGACTGCCAACATTCTAAAGACAATTCAAAAGACTGCCAACATTCTAAAGACAATTCAAAAGACTGCCAACATTCTAAAGACAGTTTAAAAGACTGCCAACATTCTAAAGACTGCCAACATTCTATAGACAGTTAAAAAGACTGCCAACATTCTAAAGACAATTCAAAAGACTGCCAACATTCTAAAGACAGTTTAAAAGACTGCCAACATTCTAAAGACTGCCAACATTCTAAAGACAGTTCAAAAGACTGCCAACATTCTAAAGACAATTCAAAAGGCTGCAAACATTCTAAAGACAATTCAAATGACTGCCAACATTCTAAAGACAATTCAAAAACCTGCCAACATTCTAAAGACAGTTTAAAAGACTGCCAACATTCTAAAGACTGCCAACATTCTATAGACAGTTCAAAAGACTGCCAACATTCTAAAGACAGTTTAAAAGACTGCCAACATTCTAAAGACAATTCAAAAGACTGCCAACATTCTAAAGACAATTCAAAAGGCTGCCAACATTCTAAAGACAGTTTAAAAGACTGCCAACATTCTAAAGACTGCCAACATTCTAGACAGTACAAAAGACTGCCAACATTCTATAGACAGTTCAAAAGACTGCCAACATTCTAAAGACAATTCAAAAGACTGCCAACATTCTAAAGATAATTCAAAAGACTGCCAACATTCTAAAGACTATTCAAAGGACTGCCAACATTCTAAAGACAGTTTAAAAGACTGCCAACATTCTAAAGACAATACAAAAGACTGCCAACATTCTAAAGACAATTCAAAAGACTGCCAACATTCTAAAGACAGTTTAAAAGACTGCCAACATTCTAAAGACTATTCAAAAGACTGCCAACATTCTAAAGACAATTCAAAAGGCTGCCAACATTCTAAAGACAGTTTAAAAGACTGCCAACATTCTAAAGACTGCCAACATTCTATAGACAGTTCAAAAGACTGCCAACATTCTATAGACAGTTCAAAAAACTGCCAACATTCTAAAGACAATTCAAAAGACTGCCAACATTCTAAAGACAATTCAAAAGACTGCCAACATTCTAAAGACAGTTTAAAAGACTGCCAACATTCTAAAGACTGCCAACATTCTAAAGACAGTACAAAAGACTGCCAACATTCTAAAGACAGTTTAAAAGACTGCCAACATTCTAAAGACAATTCAAAAGACTGCCAACATTCTAAAGACAATTCAAAAGGCTGCCAACATTCTAAAGACAGTTTAAAAGACTGCCAACATTCTAAAGACTGCCAACATTCTAGACAGTACAAAAGACTGCCAACATTCTATAGACAGTTCAAAAGACTGCCAACATTCTAAAGACAATTCAAAAGACTGCCAACATTCTAAAGATAATTCAAAAGACTGCCAACATTCTAAAGACTATTCAAAGGACTGCCAACATTCTAAAGACAGTTTAAAAGACTGCCAACATTCTAAAGACAATACAAAAGACTGCCAACATTCTAAAGACAATTCAAAAGACTGCCAACATTCTAAAGACAGTTTAAAAGACTGCCAACATTCTAAAGACAATTCAAAAGACTGCCAACATTCTAAAGACAATTCAAAAGGCTGCCAACATTCTAAAGACAGTTTAAAAGACTGCCAACATTCTAAAGACTGCCAACATTCTAAAGACAATTCAAAAGGCTGCCAACATTCTAAAGACAATTCAAAAGGCTGCCAACATTCTAAAGACAGTTTAAAAGACTGCCAACATTCTATAGACTGCCAACATTCTATAGACAGTTCAAAAGACTGCCAACATTCTATAGACAGTTCAAAAGACTGCCAACATTCTAAAGACAATTCAAAAGACTGCCAACATTCTAAAGACAATTCAAAAGACTGCCAACATTCTAAAGACAGTTTAAAAGACTGCCAACATTCTAAAGACTGCCAACATTCTATAGACAGTTAAAAAGACTGCCAACATTCTAAAGACAATTCAAAAGACTGCCAACATTCTAAAGACAGTTTAAAAGACTGCCAACATTCTAAAGACTGCCAACATTCTAAAGACAGTTCAAAAGACTGCCAACATTCTAAAGACAATTCAGAAGGCTGCAAACATTCTAAAGACAATTCAAATGACTGCCAACATTCTAAAGACAATTCAAAAACCTGCCAACATTCTAAAGACAGTTTAAAAGACTGCCAACATTCTAAAGACTGCCAACATTCTATAGACAGTTCAAAAGACTGCCAACATTCTAAAGACAGTTTAAAAGACTGCCAACATTCTAAAGACAATTCAAAAGACTGCCAACATTCTAAAGACAATTCAAAAGGCTGCCAACATTCTAAAGACAGTTTAAAAGACTGCCAACATTCTAAAGACTGCCAACATTCTAGACAGTACAAAAGACTGCCAACATTCTATAGACAGTTCAAAAGACTGCCAACATTCTAAAGACAATTCAAAAGACTGCCAACATTCTAAAGATAATTCAAAAGACTGCCAACATTCTAAAGACTATTCAAAGGACTGCCAACATTCTAAAGACAGTTTAAAAGACTGCCAACATTCTAAAGACAATACAAAAGACTGCCAACATTCTAAAGACAATTCAAAAGACTGCCAACATTCTAAAGACAGTTTAAAAGACTGCCAACATTCTAAAGACAATTCAAAAGACTGCCAACATTCTAAAGACAATTCAAAAGGCTGCCAACATTCTAAAGACAGTTTAAAAGACTGCCAACATTCTAAAGACTGCCAACATTCTATAGACAGTTCAAAAGACTGCCAACATTCTATAGACAGTTCAAAAAACTGCCAACATTCTAAAGACAATTCAAAAGACTGCCAACATTCTAAAGACAATTCAAAAGACTGCCAACATTCTAAAGACAGTTTAAAAGACTGCCAACATTCTAAAGACTGCCAACATTCTAAAGACAGTACAAAAGACTGCCAACATTCTAAAGACAGTTTAAAAGACTGCCAACATTCTAAAGACAATTCAAAAGACTGCCAACATTCTAAAGACAATTCAAAAGGCTGCCAACATTCTAAAGACAGTTTAAAAGACTGCCAACATTCTAAAGACTGCCAACATTCTAGACAGTACAAAAGACTGCCAACATTCTATAGACAGTTCAAAAGACTGCCAACATTCTAAAGACAATTCAAAAGACTGCCAACATTCTAAAGATAATTCAAAAGACTGCCAACATTCTAAAGACTATTCAAAGGACTGCCAACATTCTAAAGACAGTTTAAAAGACTGCCAACATTCTAAAGACAATACAAAAGACTGCCAACATTCTAAAGACAATTCAAAAGACTGCCAACATTCTAAAGACAGTTTAAAAGACTGCCAACATTCTAAAGACAATTCAAAAGACTGCCAACATTCTAAAGACAATTCAAAAGGCTGCCAACATTCTAAAGACAGTTTAAAAGACTGCCAACATTCTAAAGACTGCCAACATTCTATAGACAGTTCAAAAGACTGCCAACATTCTAAAGCCAGTTTAAAAGACTGCCAACATTCTAAAGACTGCCAACATTCTAAAGACAGTTCAAAAGACTGCCAACATTCTAAAGACAATTCAAAAGACTGCCAACATTCTAATTACAATTCAAAAGGCTGCAAACATTCTAAAGACAATTCAAAAACCTGCCAACATTCTAAAGACAGTTTAAAAGGCTGCCAACATTCTAAAGACTGCCAACATTCTATAGACAGTTCAAAAGACTGCCAACATTCTAAAGACAGTTTAAAAGACTGCCAACATTCTAAAGACAATTGAAAAGACTGCCAACATTCTAAAGACAATTCAAAAGGCTGCCAACATTCTAAAGACAGTTTAAAAGACTGCCAACATTCTAAAGACTGCCAACATTCTATAGACAGTTCAAAAGACTGCCAACATTCTATAGACAGTTCAAAAGACTGCCAACATTCTAAAGACAATTCAAAAGACTGCCAACATTCTAAAGACAATTCAAAAGACTGCCAACATTCTAAAGAAAATTCAAAAGACTGCCAACATTCTAAAGACAGTTTAAAAGACTTCCAACATTCTAAAGACAATTCAAAAGACTGCCAACATTCTAAAGACAGTTTAAAAGACTGCCAACATTCTAAAGACAATTCAAAAGGCTGCCAACATTATAAAGACAGTTTAAAAGACTGCCAACATTCTAAAGACTGCCAACATTCTATAGACAGTTCAAAAGACTGCCAACATTCTATAGACAGTTCAAAAGACTGCCAACATTCTATAGACAGTTCAAAAGACTGCCAACATTCTAAAGACAATTCAAAAGACTGCCAACATTCTAAAGACAATTCAAAAGACTGCCAACATTCTAAAGACAATTCAAATGACTGCCAACATTCTAAAGAAAATTCAACAGACTGCCAACATTCTAAAGACAATTCAAAAGACTGCCAACATTCTAAAGACAATTCAAAAGACTGCCAACATTCTAAAGACAGTTTAAAAGACTGCCAACATTCTAAAGACTGCCAACATTCTATAGACAGTTCAAAAGACTGCCAACATTCTAAAGACAATTCAAAAGACTGCCAACATTCTAAAGACAGTTTAAAAGACTGCCAACATTCTAAAGACTGCCAACATTCTAAAGACAGTTCAAAAGACTGCCAACATTCTAAAGACAATTCAAAAGACTGCCAACATTCTAAAGACAATTCAAAAGGCTGCAAACATTCTAAAGACAATTCAAATGACTGCCAACATTCTAAAGACTATTCAAAAACCTGCCAACATTCTAAAGACAGTTTAAAAGACTGCCAACATTCTAAAGACTGCCAACATTCTATAGACAGTTCAAAAGACTGCCAACATTCTAAAGACAGTTTAAAAGACTGCCAACATTCTAAAGACAATTCAAAAGACTGCCAACATTCTAAAGACAATTCAAAAGGCTGCCAACATTCTAAAGACAGTTTAAAAGACTGCCAACATTCTAAAGACTGCCAACATTCTAGACAGTACAAAAGACTGCCAACATTCTATAGACAGTTCAAAAGACTGCCAACATTCTATAGACAGTTCAAAAGACTGCCAACATTCTAAAGACAATTCAAAAGACTGCCAACATTCTAAAGACAATTCAAAAGACTGCCAACATTCTAAAGACAATTCAAAAGACTGCCAACATTCTAGACAGTTTAAAAGACTGCCAACATTCTAAAGACAATTCAAAAGGCTGCCAACATTCTAAAGACAGTTTAAAAGACTGCCAACATTCTATAGACTGCCAACATTCTATAGACAGTTCAAAAGACTGCCAACATTCTATAGACAGTTCAAAAGACTGCCAACATTCTAAAGACAATTCAAAAGACTGCCAACATTCTAAAGACAATTCAAAAGACTGCCAACATTCTAAAGACAGTTTAAAAGACTGCCAACATTCTAAAGACTGCCAACATTCTATAGACAGTTAAAAAGACTGCCAACATTCTAAAGACAATTCAAAAGACTGCCAACATTCTAAAGACAGTTTAAAAGACTGCCAACATTCTAAAGACTGCCAACATTCTAAAGACAGTTCAAAAGACTGCCAACATTCTAAAGACAATTCAAAAGGCTGCAAACATTCTAAAGACAATTCAAATGACTGCCAACATTCTAAAGACAATTCAAAAACCTGCCAACATTCTAAAGACAGTTTAAAAGACTGCCAACATTCTAAAGACTGCCAACATTCTATAGACAGTTCAAAAGACTGCCAACATTCTAAAGACAGTTTAAAAGACTGCCAACATTCTAAAGACAATTCAAAAGACTGCCAACATTCTAAAGACAATTCAAAAGGCTGCCAACATTCTAAAGACAGTTTAAAAGACTGCCAACATTCTAAAGACTGCCAACATTCTAGACAGTACAAAAGACTGCCAACATTCTATAGACAGTTCAAAAGACTGCCAACATTCTAAAGACAATTCAAAAGACTGCCAACATTCTAAAGATAATTCAAAAGACTGCCAACATTCTAAAGACTATTCAAAGGACTGCCAACATTCTAAAGACAGTTTAAAAGACTGCCAACATTCTAAAGACAATACAAAAGACTGCCAACATTCTAAAGACAATTCAAAAGACTGCCAACATTCTAAAGACAGTTTAAAAGACTGCCAACATTCTAAAGACTATTCAAAAGACTGCCAACATTCTAAAGACAATTCAAAAGGCTGCCAACATTCTAAAGACAGTTTAAAAGACTGCCAACATTCTAAAGACTGCCAACATTCTATAGACAGTTCAAAAGACTGCCAACATTCTATAGACAGTTCAAAAAACTGCCAACATTCTAAAGACAATTCAAAAGACTGCCAACATTCTAAAGACAATTCAAAAGACTGCCAACATTCTAAAGACAGTTTAAAAGACTGCCAACATTCTAAAGACTGCCAACATTCTAAAGACAGTACAAAAGACTGCCAACATTCTAAAGACAGTTTAAAAGACTGCCAACATTCTAAAGACAATTCAAAAGACTGCCAACATTCTAAAGACAATTCAAAAGGCTGCCAACATTCTAAAGACAGTTTAAAAGACTGCCAACATTCTAAAGACTGCCAACATTCTAGACAGTACAAAAGACTGCCAACATTCTATAGACAGTTCAAAAGACTGCCAACATTCTAAAGACAATTCAAAAGACTGCCAACATTCTAAAGATAATTCAAAAGACTGCCAACATTCTAAAGACTATTCAAAGGACTGCCAACATTCTAAAGACAGTTTAAAAGACTGCCAACATTCTAAAGACAATACAAAAGACTGCCAACATTCTAAAGACAATTCAAAAGACTGCCAACATTCTAAAGACAGTTTAAAAGACTGCCAACATTCTAAAGACAATTCAAAAGACTGCCAACATTCTAAAGACAATTCAAAAGGCTGCCAACATTCTAAAGACAGTTTAAAAGACTGCCAACATTCTAAAGACTGCCAACATTCTAAAGACAATTCAAAAGGCTGCCAACATTCTAAAGACAATTCAAAAGGCTGCCAACATTCTAAAGACAGTTTAAAAGACTGCCAACATTCTATAGACTGCCAACATTCTATAGACAGTTCAAAAGACTGCCAACATTCTATAGACAGTTCAAAAGACTGCCAACATTCTAAAGACAATTCAAAAGACTGCCAACATTCTAAAGACAATTCAAAAGACTGCCAACATTCTAAAGACAGTTTAAAAGACTGCCAACATTCTAAAGACTGCCAACATTCTATAGACAGTTAAAAAGACTGCCAACATTCTAAAGACAATTCAAAAGACTGCCAACATTCTAAAGACAGTTTAAAAGACTGCCAACATTCTAAAGACTGCCAACATTCTAAAGACAGTTCAAAAGACTGCCAACATTCTAAAGACAATTCAGAAGGCTGCAAACATTCTAAAGACAATTCAAATGACTGCCAACATTCTAAAGACAATTCAAAAACCTGCCAACATTCTAAAGACAGTTTAAAAGACTGCCAACATTCTAAAGACTGCCAACATTCTATAGACAGTTCAAAAGACTGCCAACATTCTAAAGACAGTTTAAAAGACTGCCAACATTCTAAAGACAATTCAAAAGACTGCCAACATTCTAAAGACAATTCAAAAGGCTGCCAACATTCTAAAGACAGTTTAAAAGACTGCCAACATTCTAAAGACTGCCAACATTCTAGACAGTACAAAAGACTGCCAACATTCTATAGACAGTTCAAAAGACTGCCAACATTCTAAAGACAATTCAAAAGACTGCCAACATTCTAAAGATAATTCAAAAGACTGCCAACATTCTAAAGACTATTCAAAGGACTGCCAACATTCTAAAGACAGTTTAAAAGACTGCCAACATTCTAAAGACAATACAAAAGACTGCCAACATTCTAAAGACAATTCAAAAGACTGCCAACATTCTAAAGACAGTTTAAAAGACTGCCAACATTCTAAAGACAATTCAAAAGACTGCCAACATTCTAAAGACAATTCAAAAGGCTGCCAACATTCTAAAGACAGTTTAAAAGACTGCCAACATTCTAAAGACTGCCAACATTCTATAGACAGTTCAAAAGACTGCCAACATTCTATAGACAGTTCAAAAAACTGCCAACATTCTAAAGACAATTCAAAAGACTGCCAACATTCTAAAGACAATTCAAAAGACTGCCAACATTCTAAAGACAGTTTAAAAGACTGCCAACATTCTAAAGACTGCCAACATTCTAAAGACAGTACAAAAGACTGCCAACATTCTAAAGACAGTTTAAAAGACTGCCAACATTCTAAAGACAATTCAAAAGACTGCCAACATTCTAAAGACAATTCAAAAGGCTGCCAACATTCTAAAGACAGTTTAAAAGACTGCCAACATTCTAAAGACTGCCAACATTCTAGACAGTACAAAAGACTGCCAACATTCTATAGACAGTTCAAAAGACTGCCAACATTCTAAAGACAATTCAAAAGACTGCCAACATTCTAAAGATAATTCAAAAGACTGCCAACATTCTAAAGACTATTCAAAGGACTGCCAACATTCTAAAGACAGTTTAAAAGACTGCCAACATTCTAAAGACAATACAAAAGACTGCCAACATTCTAAAGACAATTCAAAAGACTGCCAACATTCTAAAGACAGTTTAAAAGACTGCCAACATTCTAAAGACAATTCAAAAGACTGCCAACATTCTAAAGACAATTCAAAAGGCTGCCAACATTCTAAAGACAGTTTAAAAGACTGCCAACATTCTAAAGACTGCCAACATTCTATAGACAGTTCAAAAGACTGCCAACATTCTAAAGCCAGTTTAAAAGACTGCCAACATTCTAAAGACTGCCAACATTCTAAAGACAGTTCAAAAGACTGCCAACATTCTAAAGACAATTCAAAAGACTGCCAACATTCTAATTACAATTCAAAAGGCTGCAAACATTCTAAAGACAATTCAAAAACCTGCCAACATTCTAAAGACAGTTTAAAAGGCTGCCAACATTCTAAAGACTGCCAACATTCTATAGACAGTTCAAAAGACTGCCAACATTCTAAAGACAGTTTAAAAGACTGCCAACATTCTAAAGACAATTGAAAAGACTGCCAACATTCTAAAGACAATTCAAAAGGCTGCCAACATTCTAAAGACAGTTTAAAAGACTGCCAACATTCTAAAGACTGCCAACATTCTATAGACAGTTCAAAAGACTGCCAACATTCTATAGACAGTTCAAAAGACTGCCAACATTCTAAAGACAATTCAAAAGACTGCCAACATTCTAAAGACAATTCAAAAGACTGCCAACATTCTAAAGAAAATTCAAAAGACTGCCAACATTCTAAAGACAGTTTAAAAGACTTCCAACATTCTAAAGACAATTCAAAAGACTGCCAACATTCTAAAGACAGTTTAAAAGACTGCCAACATTCTAAAGACAATTCAAAAGGCTGCCAACATTATAAAGACAGTTTAAAAGACTGCCAACATTCTAAAGACTGCCAACATTCTATAGACAGTTCAAAAGACTGCCAACATTCTATAGACAGTTCAAAAGACTGCCAACATTCTATAGACAGTTCAAAAGACTGCCAACATTCTAAAGACAATTCAAAAGACTGCCAACATTCTAAAGACAATTCAAAAGACTGCCAACATTCTAAAGACAGTTTAAAAGACTGCCAACATTCTAAAGACTGCCAATATTCTATAGACAGTTCAAAAGACTGCCAACATTCTAAAGACAGTTTAAAAGACTGCCAACATTCTAAAGACAATTCAAAAGACTGCCAACATTCTAAAGACAATTCAAAAGGCTGCCAACATTCTAAAGACAGTTTAAAAGACTGCCAACATTCTAAAGACTGCCAACATTCTATAGACAGTTCAAAAGACTGCCAACATTCTATAGACAGTTCAAAAGACTGCCAACATTCTAAAGACAATTTAAAAGACTGCCAACATTCTAAAGACAATTCAAAAGACTGCCAACATTCTAAAGACAATTCAAAAGACTGCCAACATTCTAAAGACAGTTTAAAAGACTGCCAACATTCTAAAGACAATTCAAAAGGCTGCCAACATTCTAAAGACAATTTAAAAAACTGCCAACATTCTATAGACTGCTAACATTCTATAGACAGTTCAAAAGACTGCCAACATTCTATAGACAGTTCAAAAGACTGCCAACATTCTAAAGACAATTCAAAAGACTGCCAACATTCTAAAGACAATTCAAAAGACTGCCAACATTCTAAAGACAGATTAAAAGACTGCCAACATTCTAAAGACTGCCAACATTCTAAAAACAGTTCAAAAGACTGCCAACATTCTAAAGACAATTCAAAAGACTGCCAACATTCTAAAGACAATTCAAAGGGCTGCCAACATTCTAAAGACAATTCAAATGACTGCCAACATTCTAAAGACAATTCAAAAAACTGCCAACATTCTAAAGACAGTTTAAAAGACTGCCAACATTCTAAAGACAGTTTAAAGACTGCCAACATTCTAAATACAGTTCAAAAGACTGCCAACATTCTAAAGACAATTCAAAAGACTGCCAACATTCTAAAGACAATTCAAAAGGCTGCCAACATTCTAAAGACAATTCAAATGACTGCCAACATTCTAAAGACAATTCAAAAGACTGTCAACATTCTAAAGACAGTTTAAAAGACTGCCAACATTCTAAAGACTGCCAACATTCTAAAGACAGTTCAAAAGACTGCCAACATTCTAAAGACAATTCAAAAGACTGCCAACATTCTAAAGACAATTCAAAAGGCTGCAAACATTCTAAAGACAATTCAAATGACTGCCAACATTCTAAAGACAATTCAAAAACCTGCCAACATTCTAAAGACAGTTTAAAAGGCTGCCAACATTCTAAAGACTGCCAACATTCTATAGACAGTTCAAAAGACTGCCAACATTCTAAAGACAGTTTAAAAGGCTGCCAACATTCTAAAGACTGCCAACATTCTATAGACAGTTTAAAAGACTGCCAACATTCTAAAGACAATTCAAAAAACTGCCAACATTCTGAAGACAGTTTAAAAGACTGCCAACATTATAAAGACAATTCAAAAGGCTGCCAACATTCTAAAGACAGTTTAAAAGACTGCCAACATTCTAAAGACTGCCAACATTCTATAGACAGTTCAAAAGACTGCCAACATTCTATAGACAGTTCAAAAGACTGCCAACATTCTATAGACAGTTCAAAAGACTGCCAACATTCTAAAGACAATTCAAAAGACTGCCAACATTCTAAAGACAATTCAGAAGACTGCCAACATTCTAAAGACTGCCAATATTCTATAGACAGTTCAAAAGACTGCCAACATTCTAAAGACAGTTTAAAAGACTGCCAACATTCTAAAGACAATTCAAAAGACTGCCAACATTCTAAAGACAATTCAAAAGGCTGCCAACATTCTAGACAGTTTAAAAGACTGCCAACATTCTAAAGACTGCCAACATTCTATAGACAGTTCAAAAGACTGCCAACATTCTATAGACAGTTCAAAAGACTGCCAACATTCTAAAGACAATTCAAAAGACTGCCAACATTCTAAAGACAATTCAAAAGACTGCCAACATTCTAAAGACAATTCAAAAGACTGCCAACATTCTAGACAGTTTAAAAGACTGCCAACATTCTAAAGACAATTCAAAAGGCTGCCAACATTCTAAAGACAGTTTAAAAGACTGCCAACATTCTATAGACTGCCAACATTCTATAGACAGTTCAAAAGACTGCCAACATTCTATAGACAGTTCAAAAGACTGCCAACATTCTAAAGACAATTCAAAAGACTGCCAACATTCTAAAGACAATTCAAAAGACTGCCAACATTCTAAAGACAGTTTAAAAGACTGCCAACATTCTAAAGACTGCCAACATTCTATAGACAGTTAAAAAGACTGCCAACATTCTAAAGACAATTCAAAAGACTGCCAACATTCTAAAGACAGTTTAAAAGACTGCCAACATTCTAAAGACTGCCAACATTCTAAAGACAGTTCAAAAGACTGCCAACATTCTAAAGACAATTCAAAAGACTGCCAACATTCTAAAGACAGTTTAAAAGACTGCCAACATTCTAAAGACAATTCAAAAGACTGCCAACATTCTAAAGACAATTCAAATGACTGCCAACATTCTAAAGACAATTCAAAAACCTGCCAACATTCTAAAGACAGTTTAAAAGGCTGCCAACATTCTAAAGACTGCCAACATTCTATAGACAGTTCAAAAGACTGCCAACATTCTAAAGACAGTTTAAAAGGCTGCCAACATTCTAAAGACTGCCAACATTCTATAGACAGTTTAAAAGACTGCCAACATTCTAAAGACAATTCAAAAAACTGCCAACATTCTGAAGACAGTTTAAAAGACTGCCAACATTATAAAGACAATTCAAAAGGCTGCCAACATTCTGAAGACAGTTTAAAAGACTGCCAACATTATAAAGACAATTCAAAAGGCTGCCAACATTCTAAAGACAGTTTAAAAGACTGCCAACATTCTAAAGACTGCCAACATTCTATAGACAGTTCAAAAGACTGCCAACATTCTATAGACAGTTCAAAAGACTGCCAACATTCTATAGACAGTTCAAAAGACTGCCAACATTCTAAAGACAATTCAAAAGACTGCCAACATTCTAAAGACAATTCAGAAGACTGCCAACATTCTAAAGACTGCCAATATTCTATAGACAGTTCAAAAGACTGCCAACATTCTAAAGACAGTTTAAAAGACTGCCAACATTCTAAAGACAATTCAAAAGACTGCCAACATTCTAAAGACAATTCAAAAGGCTGCCAACATTCTAGACAGTTTAAAAGACTGCCAACATTCTAAAGACTGCCAACATTCTATAGACAGTTCAAAAGACTGCCAACATTCTATAGACAGTTCAAAAGACTGCCAACATTCTAAAGACAATTCAAAAGACTGCCAACATTCTAAAGACAATTCAAAAGACTGCCAACATTCTAAAGACAATTCAAAAGACTGCCAACATTCTAGACAGTTTAAAAGACTGCCAACATTCTAAAGACAATTCAAAAGGCTGCCAACTTTCTAAAGACAGTTTAAAAGACTGCCAACATTCTATAGACTGCCAACATTCTATAGACAGTTCAAAAGACTGCCAACATTCTATAGACAGTTCAAAAGACTGCCAACATTCTAAAGACAATTCAAAAGACTGCCAACATTCTAAAGACAATTCAAAAGACTGCCAACATTCTAAAGACAGTTTAAAAGACTGCCAACATTCTAAAGACTGCCAACATTCTATAGACAGTTAAAAAGACTGCCAACATTCTAAAGACAATTCAAAAGACTGCCAACATTCTAAAGACAGTTTAAAAGACTGCCAACATTCTAAAGACAATTCAAAAGACTGCCAACATTCTAAAGAAAATTCAAAAGACTGCCAACATTCTAAAGACAGTTTAAAAGACTGCCAACATTCTAAAGACAATTCAAAAGACTGCCAACATTCTAAAGACAGTTTAAAAGACTGCCAACATTCTAAAGACAATTCAAAAGGCTGCAAACATTCTAAAGACAATTCAAATGACTGCCAACATTCTAAAGACAATTCAAAAACCTGCCAACATTCTAAAGACAGTTTAAAAGACTGCCAACATTCTAAAGACTGCCAACATTCTATAGACAGTTCAAAAGACTGCCAACATTCTAAAGTCAGTTTAAAAGACTGCCAACATTCTAAAGACAATTCAAAAGACTGCCAACATTCTAAAGACAATTCAAAAGGCTGCCAACATTCTAAAGACAGTTTAAAAGACTGCCAACATTCTAAAGACTGCCAACATTCTAGACAGTACAAAAGACTGCCAACATTCTATAGACAGTTCAAAAGACTGCCAACATTCTAAAGACAATTCAAAAGACTGCCAACATTCTAAAGATAATTCAAAAGACTGCCAACATTCTAAAGACTATTCAAAGGACTGCCAACATTCTAAAGACAGTTTAAAAGACTGACAACATTCTAAAGACAATACAAAAGACTGCCAACATTCTAAAGACAATTCAAAAGACTGCCAACATTCTAAAGACAGTTTAAAAGACTGCCAACATTCTAAAGACAATTCAAAAGACTGCCAACATTCTAAAGACAATTCAAAAGGCTGCCAACATTCTAAAGACAGTTTAAAAGACTGCCAACATTCTAAAGACTGCCAACATTCTATAGACAGTTCAAAAGACTGCCAACATTCTATAGACAGTTCAAAAAACTGCCAACATTCTAAAGACAATTCAAAAGACTGCCAACATTCTAAAGACAATTCAAAAGACTGCCAACATTCTAAAGACAGTTTAAAAGACTGCCAACATTCTAAAGACTGCCAACATTCTAAAGACAGTACAAAAGACTGCCAACATTCTAAAGACAATTCAAAAGACTGCCAACATTCTAAAGACAGTTTAAAAGACTGCCAACATTCTAAAGACAGTTCAAAAGACTGCCAACATTCTAAAGACAATTCAAAAGACTGCCAACATTCTAAAGACAATTCAAAAGGCTGCAAACATTCTAAAGACAATTCAAAAACCTGCCAACATTCTAAAGACAGTTCAAAAGACTGCCAACATTCTAAAGACAGTTTAAAAGACTGCCAACATTCTAAAGACAATTCAAAAGACTGCCAACATTCTAAAGACAATTCAAAAGGCTGCCAACATTCTAAAGACAGTTTAAAAGACTGCCAACATTTTAAAGACTGCCAACATTCTATAGACAGTTCAAAAGACTGCCAACATTCTATAGACAGTTCAAAAGACTGCCAACATTCTAAAGACAATTCAAAAGACTGCCAACATTCTAAAGACAATTCAAAAGACTGCCAACATTCTAAAGAAAATTCAAAAGACTGCCAACATTCTAAAGACAGTTTAAAAGACTGCCAACATTCTAAAGACAATTCAAAAACTGCCAACATTCTAAAGACAGTTTAAAAGACTGCCAACATTCTAAAGACAATTCAAAAGGCTGCCAACATTCTAAAGACAGTTTAAAAGACTGCCAACATTCTAAAGACTGCCAACATTCTATAGACAGTTCAAAAGACTGCCAACATTCTATAGACAGGTCAAAAGACTGCCAACATTCTATAGACAGTTCAAAAGACTGCCAACATTCTAAAGACAATTCAAAAGACTGCCAACATTCTAAAGACAATTCAAAAGACTGCCAACATTCTAAAGACAGTTTAAAAGACTGCCAACATTCTAAAGACTGCCAATATTCTATAGACAGTTCAATAGACTGCCAACATTCTAAAGACAGTTTAAAAGACTGCCAACATTCTAAAGACTGCCAACATTCTATAGACAGTTCAAAAGACTGCCAACATTCTATAGACAGTTCAAAAGACTGCCAACATTCTATAGACAGTTCAAAAGACTGCCAACATTCTATAGACAGTTCAAAAGACTGCCAACATTCTAAAGACAATTCAAAAGACTGCCAACATTCTAAAGACAATTCAAAAGACTGCCAACATTCTAAAGACTGCCAATATTCTATAGACAGTTCAAAAGACTGCCAACATTCTAAAGACAGTTTAAAAGACTGCCAACATTCTAAAGACAATTCAAAAGACTGCCAACATTCTAAAGACAATTCAAAAGGCTGCCAACATTCTAGACAGTTTAAAAGACTGCCAACATTCTAAAGACTGCCAACATTCTATAGACAGTTCAAAAGACTGCCAACATTCTATAGACAGTTCAAAAGACTGCCAACATTCTAAAGACAATTCAAAAGACTGCCAACATTCTAAAGACAATTCAAAAGACTGCCAACATTCTAAAGACAATTCAAAAGACTGCCAACATTCTAGACAGTTTAAAAGACTGCCAACATTCTAAAGACAATTCAAAAGGCTGCCAACATTCTAAAGACAGTTTAAAAGACTGCCAACATTCTATAGACTGCCAACATTCTATAGACAGTTCAAAAGACTGCCAACATTCTATAGACAGTTCAAAAGACTGCCAACATTCTAAAGACAATTCAAAAGACTGCCAACATTCTAAAGACAATTCAAAAGACTGCCAACATTCTAAAGACAGTTTAAAAGACTGCCAACATTCTAAAGACTGCCAACATTCTATAGACAGTTAAAAAGACTGCCAACATTCTAAAGACAATTCAAAAGACTGCCAACATTCTAAAGACAGTTTAAAAGACTGCCAACATTCTAAAGACTGCCAACATTCTAAAGACAGTTCAAAAGACTGCCAACATTCTAAAGACAATTCAAAAGACTGCCAACATTCTAAAGACAGTTTAAAAGACTGCCAACATTCTAAAGACAATTCAAAAGACTGCCAACATTCTAAAGAAAATTCAAAAGACTGCCAACATTCTAAAGACAGTTTAAAAGACTGCCAACATTCTAAAGACAATTCAAAAGACTGCCAACATTCTAAAATCAGTTTAAAAGACTGCCAACATTCTAAAGACAATTCAAAAGGCTGCAAACATTCTAAAGACAATTCAAATGACTGCCAACATTCTAAAGACAATTCAAAAACCTGCCAACATTCTAAAGACAGTTTAAAAGACTGCCAACATTCTAAAGACTGCCAACATTCTATAGACAGTTCAAAAGACTGCCAACATTCTAAAGTCAGTTTAAAAGACTGCCAACATTCTAAAGACAATTCAAAAGACTGCCAACATTCTAAAGACAATTCAAAAGGCTGCCAACATTCTAAAGACAGTTTAAAAGACTGCCAACATTTTAAAGACTGCCAACATTCTAGACAGTACAAAAGACTGCCAACATTCTATAGACAGTTCAAAAGACTGCCAACATTCTAAAGACAATTCAAAAGACTGCCAACATTCTAAAGATAATTCAAAAGACTGCCAACATTCTAAAGACTATTCAAAGGACTGCCAACATTCTAAAGACAGTTTAAAAGACTGCCAACATTCTAAAGACAATACAAAAGACTGCCAACATTCTAAAGACAATTCAAAAGACTGCCAACATTCTAAAGACAGTTTAAAAGACTGCCAACATTCTAAAGACAATTCAAAAGACTGCCAACATTCTAAAGACAATTCAAAAGGCTGCCAACATTCTAAAGACAGTTTAAAAGACTGCCAACATTCTAAAGACTGCCAACATTCTATAGACAGTTCAAAAGACTGCCAACATTCTATAGACAGTTCAAAAAACTGCCAACATTCTAAAGACAATTCAAAAGACTGCCAACATTCTAAAGACAATTCAAAAGACTGCCAACATTCTAAAGACAGTTTAAAAGACTGCCAACATTCTAAAGACTGCCAACATTCTAAAGACAGTACAAAAGACTGCCAACATTCTAAAGACAATTCAAAAGACTGCCAACATTCTAAAGACAGTTTAAAAGACTGCCAACATTCTAAAGACAGTTCAAAAGACTGCCAACATTCTAAAGACAATTCAAAAGACTGCCAACATTCTAAAGACAATTCAAAAGGCTGCAAACATTCTAAAGACAATTCAAAAACCTGCCAACATTCTAAAGACAGTTCAAAAGACTGCCAACATTCTAAAGACAGTTTAAAAGACTGCCACCATTCTAAAGACAATTCAAAAGACTGCCAACATTCTAAAGACAATTCAAAAGGCTGCCAACATTCTAAAGACAGTTTAAAAGACTGCCAACATTCTAAAGACTGCCAACATTCTATAGACAGTTCAAAAGACTGCCAACATTCTATAGACAGTTCAAAAGACTGCCAACATTCTAAAGACAATTCAAAAGACTGCCAACATTCTAAAGACAATTCAAAAGACTGCCAACATTCTAAAGAAAATTCAAAAGACTGCCAACATTCTAAAGACAGTTTAAAAGACTGCCAACATTCTAAAGACAATTCAAAAACTGCCAACATTCTAAAGACAGTTTAAAAGACTGCCAACATTCTAAAGACAATTCAAAAGGCTGCCAACATTCTAAAGACAGTTTAAAAGACTGCCAACATTCTAAAGACTGCCAACATTCTATAGACAGTTCAAAAGACTGCCAACATTCTATAGACAGGTCAAAAGACTGCCAACATTCTATAGACAGTTCAAAAGACTGCCAACATTCTAAAGACAATTCAAAAGACTGCCAACATTCTAAAGACAATTCAAAAGACTGCCAACATTCTAAAGACAGTTTAAAAGACTGCCAACATTCTAAAGACTGCCAATATTCTATAGACAGTTCAAAAGACTCCCAACATTATAAAGACAGTTTAAAAGACTGCCAACATTCTAAAGACAATTCAAAAGACTGCCAACATTCTAAAGACAATTCAAAAGGCTGCCAACATTCTAAAGACAGTTTAAAAGACTGCCAACATTCTAAAGACTGCCAACATTCTATAGACAGTTCAAAAGACTGCCAACATTCTATAGACAGTTCAATAGACTGCCAACATTCTAAAGACAATTTAAAAGACTGCCAACATTCTAAAGACAATTCAAAAGACTGCCAACATTCTAAAGACAATTCAAAAGACTGCCAACATTCTAAAGACAGTTTAAAAGACTGCCAACATTCTAAAGACAATTCAAAAGGCTGCCAACATTCTAAAGACAGTTTAAAAAACTGCCAACATTCTATAGACTGCCAACATTCTATAGACAGTTCAAAAGACTGCCAACATTCTAAAGACAATTCAAAAGACTGCCAACATTCTAAAGACAATTCAAAAGACTGCCAACATTCTAAAGACAGTTTAAAAGACTGCCAACATTCTAAAGACTGCCAACATTCTAAAAACAGTTCAAAAGACTGCCAACATTCTAAAGACAATTCAAAAGACTCCCAACATTCTAAAGACAATTCAAAGGGCTGCCAAGATTCTAAAGACAATTCAAATGACTGCCAACATTCTAAAGACAATTCAAAAAACTGCCAACATTCTAAAGACAGTTTAAAAGACTGCCAACATTCTAAAGACAGTTTAAAGACTGCCAACATTCTAAATACAGTTCAAAAGACTGCCAACATTCCAAAGACAATTCAAAAGACTGCCAACATTCTAAAGACAATTCAAAAGGCTGCCAACATTCTAAAGACAATTCAAATGACTGCCAACATTCTAAAGACAATTCAAAAGACTGTCAACATTCTAAAGACAGTTTAAAAGACTGCCAACATTCTAAAGACTGCCAACATTCTATAGACAGTTCAAAAGACTGCCAACATTCTAAAGACAATTCAAAAGACTGCCAACATTCTAAAGACAATTCAAAAGGCTGCCAACATTCTAAAGACAGTTTAAAAGACTGCCAACATTCTAAAGACTGCCAACATTCTATAGACAGTACAAAAGACTGCCAACATTCTATAGACAGTTCAAAAGACTGCCAACATTCTAAAGACAATTCAAAAGACTGCCAACATTCTAAAGACAATTCAAAAGACTGCCAACATTCTAAAGACAATTCAAAAGACTGACAACATTCTAAAGACAGTTTAAAAGACTGCCAACATTCTAAAGACAATTCAAAAGACTGCCAGCATTCTAAAGACAGTTTAAAAGACTGCCAACATTCTAAAGACAATTCAAAAGGCTGCCAACATTCTAAAGCGAGTTTAAAAGACTGCCAACATTCTATAGACTGCCAACATTCTATAGACAGTTCAAAAGACTGCCAACATTCTATAGACAGTTCAAAAGACTGCCAACATTCTAAAGACAATTCAAAAGACTGCCAACATTCTAAAGACAGTTTAAAAGACTGCCAACATTCTAAAGACTGCCAACATTCTAAAGACAGTTCAAAAGACTGCCAACATTCTAAAGACAATTCAAAAGACTGCCAACATTCTAAAGACAATTCAAAAGACTGCCAACATTCTAAAGACAATTCAAAAGGCTGCCAACATTCTAAAGACAATTCAAATGACTGCCAACATTCTAAAGACAATTCAAAAGACTGTCAACATTCTAAAGACAGTTTAAAAGACTGCCAACATTCTAAAGACTGCCAACATTCTATAGACAGTTCAAAAGACTGCCAACATTCTATAGACAGTTCAAAAGACTGCCAACATTCTAAAGACAATTCAAAAGACTGCCAACATTCTAAAGACAATTCAAAAGGCTGCCAACATTCTAAAGACAATTCAAAAGACTGCCAACATTCTAAAGACAGTTCAAAAGACTGCCAACATTCTAAAGACAATTCAAAAGACTGCCAACATTCTAAAGACAATTCAAAAGGCTGCCAACATTCTAAAGACAATTCAAAAGACTGCCAACATTCTAAAGACAGTTCAAAAGACTGCCAACATTCTAAAGACAATTCAAAAGACTGCCAACATTCTAAAGACAATTCAAAAGGCTGCCAACATTCTAAAGACAATTCAAAAGACTGCCAACATTCTAAAGACAGTTTAAAAGACTGCCAACATTCAAAAGACTGCCAACATTCTAAAGACAGTTTAAAAGACAGCCAACATTCTAAAGACAGTTCAAAAGACTGCCAACATTCTAAAGACAATTCAAAAGACTGCCAACATTCTTAAGACAATTCAAAAGGCTGCCAACATTCTAAAGACAATTCAAATGACTGCCAACATTCTAAAGACAATTCAAAAGACTGTCAACATTCTAAAGACAGTTTAAAAGACTGCCAACATTCTAAAGACTGCCAACATTCTATAGACAGTTCAAAAGACTGCCAACATTCTATAGACAGTTCAAAAGACTGCCAACATTCTAAAGACAATTCAAAAGACTGCCAACATTCTAAAGACAATTCAAAAGGCTGCCAACATTCTAAAGACAATTCAAAAGACTGCCAACATTCTAAAGACAGTTCAAAAGACTGCCAACATTCTAAAGACAATTCAAAAGACTGCCAACATTCTAAAGACAATTCAAAAGGCTGCCAACATTCTAAAGACAATTCAAAAGACTGCCAACATTCTAAAGACAGTTCAAAAGACTGCCAACATTCTAAAGACAATTCAAAAGACTGCCAACATTCTAAAGACAATTCAAAAGGCTGCCAACATTCTAAAGACAATTCAAAAGACTGCCAACATTCTAAAGACAGTTTAAAAGACTGCCAACATTCAAAAGACTGCCAACATTCTAAAGACAGTTTAAAAGACAGCCAACATTCTAAAGACAGTTCAAAAGACTGCCAACATTCTAAAGACAATTCAAAAGACTGCCAACATTCTAAAGACAATTCAAAAGACTGCAAACATTCTAAAGACAATTCAAATGACTGCCAACATTCTAAAGACAATTCAAAAACCTGCCAACATTCTAAAGACAGTTTAAAAGACTGCCAACATTCTAAAGACTGCCAACATTCTATAGACAGTTCAAAAGACTGCCAACATTCTAAAGACAGTTTAAAAGACTGCCAACATTCTAAAGACAATTCAAAAGACTGTCAACATTCTAAAGACAGTTTAAAAGACTGCCAACATTCTATAGACAGTACAAAAAACTGCCAACATTCTATAGACAGTTCAAAAGACTGCCAACATTCTAAAGACAATTCAAAAGACTGCCAACATTCTAAAGACAATTCAAAAGACTGCCAACATTCTAAAGACAATTCAAAAGACTGACAACATTCTAAAGACAGTTTAAAAGACTGCCAACATTCTAAAGACAATTCAAAAGACTGACAACATTCTAAAGACAGTTTAAAAGACTGCCAACATTCTAAAGACAATTCAAAAGGCTGCCAACATTCTAAAGCGAGTTTAAAAGACTGCCAACATTCTATAGACTGCCAACATTCTATAGACAGTTCAAAAGACTGCCAACATTCTATAGACAGTTCAAAAGACTGCCAACATTCTAAAGACAATTCAAAAGACTGCCAACATTCTAAAGACAATTCAAAAGACTGCCAACATTCTAAAGACAGTTTAAAAGACTGCCAATATTCTAAAGACTGCCAACATTCTAAAGACAGTTCAAAAGACTGCCAACATTCTAAAGACAATTCAAAAGACTGCCAACATTCTAAAGACAATTCAAAAGACTGCCAACATTCTAAAGACAATTCAAAAGGCTGCCAACATTCTAAAGACAATTTAAATGACTGCCAACATTCTAAAGACAATTCAAAAGACTGTCAACATTCTAAAGACAGTTTAAAAGACTGCCAACATTCTAAAGACTGCCAACATTCTATAGACAGTTCAAAAGACTGCCAACATTCTATAGACAGTTCAAAAGACTGCCAACATTCTAAAGACAATTCAAAAGACTGCCAACATTCTAAAGACAATTCAAAAGGCTGCCAACATTCTAAAGACAATTCAAAAGACTGCCAACATTCTAAAGACAATTCAAAAGACTGCCAACATTCTAAAGACAATTCAAAAGACTGCCAACATTCTAAAGACAATTCAAAAGGGTGCCAACATTCTAAAGACAATTCAAAAGACTGCCAACATTCTAAAGACAGTTCAAAAGACTGCCAACATTCTAAAGACAATTCAAAAGACTGCCAACATTCTAAAGACAATTCAAAAGGCTGCCAACATTCTAAAGACAATTCAAAAGACTGCCAACATTCTAAAGACAGTTTAAAAGACTGCCAACATTCAAAAGACTGCCAACATTCTAAAGACAGTTTAAAAGACTGCCAACATTCTAAAGACAGTTCAAATGACTGCCAACATTCTAAAGACAATTCAAAAACCTGCCAACATTCTAAAGACAGTTTAAAAGACTGCCAACATTCTAAAGACTGCCAACATTCTATAGACAGTTCAAAAGACTGCCAACATTCTAAAGACAGTTTAAAAGACTGCCAACATTCTAAAGACAATTCAAAAGACTGTCAACATTCTAAAGACAGTTTAAAAGACTGCCAACATTCTAAAGACTGCCAACATTCTAAAGACTGCCAACATTCTATAGACAGTTCAAAAGACTGCCAACATTCTAAAGACAGTTTAAAAGACTGCCAACATTCTAAAGACAATTCAAAAGACTGTCAACATTCTAAAGACAGTTTAAAAGACTGCCAACATTCTAAAGACTGCCAACATTCTATAGACAGTTCAAAAGACTGCCAACATTCTATAGACAGTTCAAAAGACTGCCAACATTCTAAAGACAATTCAAAAGACTGCCAACATTCTAAAGACAATTCAAAAGGCTGCCAACATTCTAAAGACAGTTTAAAAGACTGCCAACATTGTAAAGACTGCCAACATTCTATAGACAGTACAAAAGACTGCCAACATTCTATAGACAGTTCAAAAGACTGCCAACATTCTAAAGACAGTTCAAAAGACTGCCAACATTCTAAAGACAATTCAAAAGACTGCCAACATTCTAAAGACAATTCAAAAGGCTGCCAACATTCTAAAGACAGTTTAAAAGACTGCCAACATTCTAAAGACTGCCAACATTCTATAGACAGTACAAAAGACTGCCAACATTCTATAGACAGTTCAAAAGACTGCCAACATTCTAAAGACAATTCAAAAGACTGCCAACATTCTAAAGACAATTCAAAAGACTGCCAACATTCTAAAGACAATTCAAAAGACTGACAACATTCTAAAGACAGTTTAAAAGACTGCCAACATTCTAAAGACAATTCAAAAGACTGCCAACATTCTAAAGACAGTTTAAAAGACTGCCAACATTCTAAAGACAATTCAAAAGGCTGCCAACATTCTAAAGCGAGTTTAAAAGACTGCCAACATTCTATAGACTGCCAACATTCTATAGACAGTTCAAAAGACTGCCAACATTCTATAGACAGTTCAAAAGACTGCCAACATTCTAAAGACAATTCAAAAGACTGCCAATATTCTAAAGACAATTCAAAAGACTGCCAACATTCTAAAGACAGTTTAAAAGACTGCCAACATTCTAAAGACTGCCAACATTCTAAAGACAGTTCAAAAGACTGCCAACATTCTAAAGACAATTCAAAAGACTGCCAACATTCTAAAGACAATTCAAAAGACTGCCAACATTCTAAAGACAATTCAAAAGGCTGCCAACATTCTAAAGAAAATTCAAATGACTGCCAACATTCTAAAGACAATTCAAAAGACTGTCAACATTCTAAAGACAGTTTAAAAGACTGCCAACATTCTAAAGACTGCCAACATTCTATAGACAGTTCAAAAGACTGCCAACATTCTATAGACAGTTCAAAAGACTGCCAACATTCTAAAGACAATTCAAAAGACTGCCAACATTCTAAAGACAATTCAAAAGGCTGCCAACATTCTAAAGACAATTCAAAAGACTGCCAACATTCTAAAGACAGTTCAAAGACTGCCAACATTCTATAGACAGTACAAAAGACTGCCAACATTCTATAGACAGTTCAAAAGACTGCCAACATTCTAAAGACAATTCAAAAGACTGCCAACATTCTAAAGACAATTCAAAAGACTGACAACATTCTAAAGACAGTTTAAAAGACTGCCAACATTCTAAAGACAATTCAAAAGACTGCCAACATTCTAAAGACAGTTTAAAAGACTGCCAACATTCTAAAGACAATTCAAAAGGCTGCCAACATTCTAAAGCGAGTTTAAAAGACTGCCAACATTCTATAGACTGCCAACATTCTATAGACAGTTCAAAAGACTGCCAACATTCTATAGACAGTTCAAAAGACTGCCAACATTCTAAAGACAATTCAAAAGACTGCCAACATTCTAAAGACAATTCAAAAGACTGCCAACATTCTAAAGACAGTTTAAAAGACTGCCAACATTCTAAAGACTGCCAACATTCTAAAGACAGTTCAAAAGACTGCCAACATTCTAAAGACAATTCAAAAGACTGCCAACATTCTAAAGACAATTCAAAAGACTGCCAACATTCTAAAGACAATTCAAAAGGCTGCCAACATTCTAAAGACAATTCAAATGACTGCCAACATTCTAAAGACAATTCAAAAGACTGTCAACATTCTAAAGACAGTTTAAAAGACTGCCAACATTCTAAAGACTGCCAACATTCTATAGACAGTTCAAAAGACTGCCAACATTCTAAAGACAATTCAAAAGACTGCCAACATTCTAAAGACAATTCAAAAGGCTGCCAACATTCTAAAGACAATTCAAAAGACTGCCAACATTCTAAAGACAGTTCAAAAGACTGCCAACATTCTAAAGACAATTCAAAAGACTGCCAACATTCTAAAGACAATTCAAAAGGCTGCCAACATTCTAAAGACAATTCAAAAGACTGCCAACATTCTAAAGACAGTTCAAAAGACTGCCAACATTCTAAAGACAATTCAAAAGACTGCCAACATTCTAAAGACAATTCAAAAGGCTGCCAACATTCTAAAGACAATTCAAAAGACTGCCAACATTCTAAAGACAGTTCAAAGACTGCCAACATTCTATAGACAGTACAAAAGACTGCCAACATTCTATAGACAGTTCAAAAGACTGCCAACATTCTAAAGACAATTCAAAAGACTGCCAACATTCTAAAGACAATTCAAAAGACTGACAACATTCTAAAGACAGTTTAAAAGACTGCCAACATTCTAAAGACAATTCAAAAGACTGCCAACATTCTAAAGACAGTTTAAAAGACTGCCAACATTCTAAAGACAATTCAAAAGGCTGCCAACATTCTAAAGCGAGTTTAAAAGACTGCCAACATTCTATAGACTGCCAACATTCTATAGACAGTTCAAAAGACTGCCAACATTCTATAGACAGTTCAAAAGACTGCCAACATTCTAAAGACAATTCAAAAGACTGCCAACATTCTAAAGACAATTCAAAAGACTGCCAACATTCTAAAGACAGTTTAAAAGACTGCCAACATTCTAAAGACTGCCAACATTCTAAAGACAGTTCAAAAGACTGCCAACATTCTAAAGACAATTCAAAAGACTGCCAACATTCTAAAGACAATTCAAAAGACTGCCAACATTCTAAAGACAATTCAAAAGGCTGCCAACATTCTAAAGACAATTCAAATGACTGCCAACATTCTAAAGACAATTCAAAAGACTGTCAACATTCTAAAGACAGTTTAAAAGACTGCCAACATTCTAAAGACTGCCAACATTCTATAGACAGTTCAAAAGACTGCCAACATTCTAAAGACAATTCAAAAGACTGCCAACATTCTAAAGACAATTCAAAAGGCTGCCAACATTCTAAAGACAATTCAAAAGACTGCCAACATTCTAAAGACAGTTCAAAAGACTGCCAACATTCTAAAGACAATTCAAAAGACTGCCAACATTCTAAAGACAATTCAAAAGGCTGCCAACATTCTAAAGACAATTCAAAAGACTGCCAACATTCTAAAGACAGTTCAAAAGACTGCCAACATTCTAAAGACAATTCAAAAGACTGCCAACATTCTAAAGACAATTCAAAAGGCTGCCAACATTCTAAAGACAATTCAAAAGACTGCCAACATTCTAAAGACAGTTTAAAAGACTGCCAACATTCAAAAGACTGCCAACATTCTAAAGACAGTTTAAAAGACTGCCAACATTCTAAAGACAGTTCAAAAGACTGCCAACATTCTAAAGACAATTCAAAAGACTGCCAACATTCTAAAGACAATTCAAAAGGCTGCAAACATTCTAAAGACAATTCAAATGACTGCCAACATTCTAAAGACAATTCAAAAGACTGCCAACATTCTAAAGACAATTCAAAAGGCTGCAAACATTCTAAAGACAATTCAAATGACTGCCAACATTCTAAAGACAATTCAAAAACCTGCCAACATTCTAAAGACAATTCAAAAGGCTGCCAACATTCTAAAGACAATTCAAAAGACTGCCAACATTCTAAAGACAGTTTAAAAGACTGCCAACATTCAAAAGACTGCCAACATTCTAAAGACAGTTTAAAAGACTGCCAACATTCTAAAGACAGTTCAAAAGACTGCCAACATTCTAAAGACAATTCAAAAGACTGCCAACATTCTAAAGACAATTCAAAAGGCTGCAAACATTCTAAAGACAATTCAAATGACTGCCAACATTCTAAAGACAATTCAAAAGACTGCCAACATTCTAAAGACAATTCAAAAGGCTGCAAACATTCTAAAGACAATTCAAATGACTGCCAACATTCTAAAGACAATTCAAAAGACTGCCAACATTCTAAAGACAATTCAAAAGGCTGCCAACATTCTAAAGACAATTCAAAAGACTGCCAACATTCTAAAGACAGTTCAAAAGACTGCCAACATTCTAAAGACAATTCAAAAGACTGCCAACATTCTAAAGACAATTCAAAAGGGTGCCAACATTCTAAAGACAATTCAAAAGACTGCCAACATTCTAAAGACAGTTCAAAAGACTGCCAACATTCTAAAGACAATTCAAAAGACTGCCAACATTCTAAAGACAATTCAAAAGGCTGCCAACATTCTAAAGACAATTCAAAAGACTGCCAACATTCTAAAGACAGTTTAAAAGACTGCCAACATTCTAAAGACAGTTCAAAAGACTGCCAACATTCTAAAGACAATTCAAAAGACTGCCAACATTCTAAAGACAATTCAAAAGGCTGCAAACATTCTAAAGACAATTCAAATGACTGCCAACATTCTAAAGACAATTCAAAAACCTGCCAACATTCTAAAGACAGTTTAAAAGACTGCCAACATTCTAAAGACAGTTTAAAAGACTGCCAACATTCTAAAGACAATTCAAAAGACTGTCAACATTCTAAAGACAGTTTAAAAGACTGCCAACATTCTAAAGACTGCCAACATTCTATAGACAGTTCAAAAGACTGCCAACATTCTAAAGACAGTTTAAAAGACTGCCAACATTCTAAAGACAATTCAAAAGACTGTCAACATTCTAAAGACAGTTTAAAAGACTGCCAACATTCTAAAGACTGCCAACATTCTATAGACAGTTCAAAAGACTGCCAACATTCTATAGACAGTTCAAAAGACTGCCAACATTCTCTAGACAGTTCAAAAGACTGCCAACATTCTAAAGACAATTCAAAAGACTGCCAACATTCTAAAGACAATTCAAAAGACTGCCAACATTCTAAAGACAATTCAAAAGACTGACAACATTCTAAAGACAGTTTAAAAGACTGCCAACATTCTAAAGACAATTCAAAAGACTGCCAACATTCTAAAGACAGTTTAAGAGACTGCCAACATTCTAAAGACAATTCAAAAGGCTGCCAACATTCTAAAGCGAGTTTAAAAGACTGCCAACATTCTATAGACTGCCAACATTCTATAGACAGTTCAAAAGACTGCCAACATTCTATAGACAGTTCAAAAGACTGCCAACATTCTAATCTCAATTCAAAAGACTGCCAACATTCTAAAGACAATTCAAAAGACTGCCAACATTCTAAAGACAGTTTAAAAGACTGCCAACATTCTAAAGACTGCCAATATTCTAAAGACAGTTCAAAAGACTGCCAACATTCTAAAGACAATTCAAAAGACTGCCAACATTCTAAAGACAATTCAAAAGACTGCCAACATTCTAAAGACAATTCAAAAGGCTGCCAACATTCTAAAGACAATTCAAATGACTGCCAACATTCTAAAGACAATTCAAAAGACTGTCAACATTCTAAAGACAGTTTAAAAGACTGCCAACATTCTAAAGACTGCCAACATTCTATAGACAGTTCAAAAGACTGCCAACATTCTATAGACAGTTCAAAAGACTGCCAACATTCTAAAGACAATTCAAAAGACTGCCAACATTCTAAAGACAATTCAAAAGGCTGCCAACATTCTAAAGACAATTCAAAAGACTGCCAACATTCTAAAGACAGTTCAAAGACTGCCAACATTCTATAGACAGTACAAAAGACTGCCAACATTCTATAGACAGTTCAAAAGACTGCCAACATTCTAAAGACAATTCAAAAGACTGCCAACATTCTAAAGACAATTCAAAAGACTGCCAACATTCTAAAGACAATTCAAAAGACTGACAACATTCTAAAGACAGTTTAAAAGACTGCCAACATTCTAAAGACAATTCAAAAGACTGCCAACATTCTAAAGACAGTTTAAAAGACTGCCAACATTCTAAAGACAATTCAAAAGGCTGCCAACATTCTAAAGCGAGTTTAAAAGACTGCCAACATTCTATAGACTGCCAACATTCTATAGACAGTTCAAAAGACTGCCAACATTCTAAAGACAATTCAAAAGACTGCCAACATTCTAAAGACAATTCAAAAGGCTGCCAACATTCTAAAGACAATTCAAAAGACTGCCAACATTCTAAAGACAGTTCAAAAGACTGCCAACATTCTAAAGACAATTCAAAAGACTGCCAACATTCTAAAGTCAATTCAAAAGGCTGCCAACATTCTAAAGACAATACAAAAGACTGCCAACATTCTAAAGACAGTTCAAAAGACTGCCAACATTCTAAAGACAATTCAAAAGACTGCCAACATTCTAAAGACAATTCAAAAGGCTGCCAACATTCTAAAGACAATTCAAAAGACTGCCAACATTCTAAAGACAGTTTAAAAGACTGCCAACATTCAAAAGACTGCCAACATTCTAAAGACAGTTTAAAAGACTGCCAACATTCTAAAGACAGTTCAAAAGACTGCCAACATTCTAAAGACAATTCAAAAGACTGCCAACATTCTAAAGACAATTCAAAAGGCTGCAAACATTCTAAAGACAATTCAAATGACTGCCAACATTCTAAAGACAATTCAAAAACCTGCCAACATTCTAAAGACAGTTTAAAAGACTGCCAACATTCTAAAGACTGCCAACATTCTATAGACAGTTCAAAAGACTGCCAACATTCTAAAGACAGTTTAAAAGACTGCCAACATTCTAAAGACAATTCAAAAGACTGCCAACATTCTAAAGACAATTCAAAAGACTGTCAACATTCTAAAGACAGTTTAAAAGACTGCCAACATTCTAAAGACTGCCAACATTCTATAGACAGTTCAAAAGACTGCCAACATTCTATAGACAGTTCAAAAGACTGCCAACATTCTAAAGACAATTCAAAAGACTGCCAACATTCTAAAGACAATTCAAAAGGCTGCCAACATTCTAAAGACAATTCAAAAGACTGCCAACATTCTAAAGACAGTTCAAAAGACTGCCAACATTCTAAAGACAATTCAAAAGACTGCCAACATTCTAAAGACAATTCAAAAGGCTGCCAACATTCTAAAGACAATTCAAAAGACTGCCAACATTCTAAAGACAGTTCAAAAGACTGCCAACATTCTAAAGACAATTCAAAAGACTGCCAACATTCTAAAGACAATTCAAAAGGCTGCCAACATTCTAAAGACAATTCAAAAGACTGCCAACATTCTAAAGACAGTTTAAAAGACTGCCAACATTCAAAAGACTGCCAACATTCTAAAGACAGTTTAAAAGACTGCCAACATTGTAAAGACAGTTCAAAAGACTGCCAACATTCTAAAGACAATTCAAAAGACTGCCAACATTCTAAAGACAATTCAAAAGACTGCCAACATTCTAAAGACAATTCAAAAGGCTGCCAACATTCTAAAGACAATTCAAAAGACTGCCAACATTCTAAAGACAGTTCAAAAGACTGCCAACATTCTAAAGACAATTCAAAAGACTGCCAACATTCTAAAGACAATTCAAAAGGCTGCCAACATTCTAAAGACAATTCAAAAGACTGCCAACATTCTAAAGACAGTTTAAAAGACTGCCAACATTCAAAAGACTGCCAACATTCTAAAGACAGTTTAAAAGACTGCCAACATTGTAAAGACAGTTCAAAAGACTGCCAACATTCTAAAGACAATTCAAAAGACTGCCAACATTCTAAAGACAATTCAAAAGACTGCCAACATTCTAAAGACAATTCAAAAGACTGACAACATTCTAAAGACAGTTTAAAAGACTGCCAACATTCTAAAGACAATTCAAAAGACTGCCAACATTCTAAAGACAGTTTAAAAGACTGCCAACATTCTAAAGACAATTCAAAAGGCTGCCAACATTCTAAAGCGAGTTTAAAAGACTGCCAACATTCTATAGACTGCCAACATTCTATAGACAGTTCAAAAGACTGCCAACATTCTATAGACAGTTCAAAAGACTGCCAACATTCTAAAGACAATTCAAAAGACTGCCAACATTCTAAAGACAGTTTAAAAGACTGCCAACATTCTAAAGACTGCCAACATTCTAAAGACAGTTCAAAAGACTGCCAACATTCTAAAGACAATTCAAAAGACTGCCAACATTCTAAAGACAATTCAAAAGACTGCCAACATTCTAAAGACAATTCAAAAGGCTGCCAACATTCTAAAGACAATTCAAATGACTGCCAACATTCTAAAGACAATTCAAAAGACTGTCAACATTCTAAAGACAGTTTAAAAGACTGCCAACATTCTAAAGACTGCCAACATTCTATAGACAGTTCAAAAGACTGCCAACATTCTATAGACAGTTCAAAAGACTGCCAACATTCTAAAGACAATTCAAAAGACTGCCAACATTCTAAAGACAATTCAAAAGGCTGCCAACATTCTAAAGACAATTCAAAAGACTGCCAACATTCTAAAGACAGTTCAAAAGACTGCCAACATTCTAAAGACAATTCAAAAGACTGCCAACATTCTAAAGACAATTCAAAAGACTGTCAACATTCTAAAGACAGTTTAAAAGACTGCCAACATTCTAAAGACTGCCAACATTCTATAGACAGTTCAAAAGACTGCCAACATTCTATAGACAGTTCAAAAGACTGCCAACATTCTAAAGACAATTCAAAAGACTGCCAACATTCTAAAGACAATTCAAAAGGCTGCCAACATTCTAAAGACAATTCAAAAGACTGCCAACATTCTAAAGACAGTTCAAAAGACTGCCAACATTCTAAAGACAATTCAAAAGACTGCCAACATTCTAAAGACAATTCAAAAGGCTGCCAACATTCTAAAGACAATTCAAAAGACTGCCAACATTCTAAAGACAGTTTAAAAGACTGCCAACATTCAAAAGACTGCCAACATTCTAAAGACAGTTTAAAAGACTGCCAACATTCAAAAGACTGCCAACATTCTAAAGACAGTTTAAATGACTGCCAACATTCTAAAGACAGTTTAAAAGACTGCCAACATTCTAAAGACTGCCAACATTCTATAGACAGTTCAAAAGACTGCCAACATTCTAAAGACAGTTTAAAAGACTGCCAACATTCTAAAGACAATTCAAAAGACTGTCAACATTCTAAAGACAGTTTAAAAGACTGCCAACATTCTAAAGACTGCCAACATTCTATAGACAGTACAAAAGACTGCCAACATTCTATAGACAGTTCAAAAGACTGCCAACATTCTAAAGACAATTTAAAAGACTGACAACATTCTAAAGACAGTTTAAAAGACTGCCAACATTCTAAAGACAATTCAAAAGACTGCCAACATTCTAAAGACAGTTTAAAAGACTGCCAACATTCTAAAGACAATTCAAAAGGCTGCCAACATTCTAAAGCGAGTTTAAAAGACTGCCAACAATCTATAGACTGCCAACATTCTATAGACAGTTCAAAAGACTGCCAACATTCTATAGACAGTTCAAAAGACTGCCAACATTCTAAAGACAATTCAAAAGACTGCCAACATTCTAAAGACAATTCAAAAGACTGCCAAAATTCTAAAGACAGTTTAAAAGACTGCCAATATTCTAAAGACTGCCAACATTCTAAAGACAGTTCAAAAGACTGCCAACATTCTAAAGACAATTCAAAAGACTGCCAACATTCTAAAGACAGTTCAAAAGACTGCCAACATTCTAAAGACAATTCAAAAGACCGCCAACATTCTAAAGACAATTCAAAAGGCTGCCAACATTCTAAAGACAATTCAAAAGACTGCCAACATTCTAAAGACAGTTTAAAAGACTGCCAACATTCTAAAGACTGCCAACATTCTATAGACAGTTCAAAAGACTGCCAACATTCTATAGACAGTTCAAAAGACTGCCAACATTCTAAAGACAATTCAAAAGACTGCCAACATTCTAAAGACAATTCAAAAGGCTGCCAACATTCTAAAGACAATTCAAAAGACTGCCAACATTCTAAAGACAGTTCAAAAGACTGCCAACATTCTAAAGACAATTCAAAAGACTGCCAACATTCTAAAGACAATTCAAAAGGCTGCCAACATTCTAAAGACAATTCAAAAGACTGCCAACATTCTAAAGACAGTTTAAAAGACTGCCAACATTCAGAAGACTGCCAACATTCTAAAGACAGTTTAAAAGACTGCCAACATTCTAAAGACAGTTCAAAAGACTGCCAACATTCTAAAGACAATTCAAAAGACTGCCAACATTCTAAAGACAATTCAAAAGGCTGCAAACATTCTAAAGACAATTCAAATGACTGCCAACATTCTAAAGACAATTCAAAAACCTGCCAACATTCTAAAGACAGTTTAAAAGACTGCCAACATTCTAAAGACTGCCAACATTCTATAGACAGTTCAAAAGACTGCCAACATTCTAAAGACAGTTTAAAAGACTGCCAACATTCTAAAGACAATTCAAAAGACTGTCAACATTCTAAAAACAGTTTAAAAGACTGCCAACATTCTAAAGACTGCCAACATTCTATAGACAGTTCAAAAGACTGCCAACATTCTATAGACAGTTCAAAAGACTGCCAACATTCTAAAGACAATTCAAAAGACTGCCAACATTCTAAAGACAATTCAAAAGGCTGCCAACATTCTAAAGACAGTTTAAAAGACTGCCAACATTCTAAAGACTGCCAACATTCTATAGACAGTACAAAAGACTGCCAACATTCTATAGACAGTTCAAAAGACTGCCAACATTCTAAAGACAATTCAAAAGACTGCCAACATTCTAAAGACAATTCAAAAGGCTGCCAACATTCTAAAGACAATTCAAATGACTGCCAACATTCTAAAGACAATTCAAAAGACTGTCAACATTCTAAAGACAGTTTAAAAGACTGCCAACATTCTAAAGACTGCCAACATTCTATAGACAGTTCAAAAGACTGCCAACATTCTATAGACAGTTCAAAAGACTGCCAACATTCTCAAGACAATTCAAAAGACTGCCAACATTCTAAAGACAATTCAAAAGGCTGCCAACATTCTAAAGACAATTCAAAAGACTGCCAACATTCTAAAGACAGTTCAAAGACTACCAACATTCTATAGACAATACAAAAGACTGCCAACATTCTATAGACAGTTCAAAAGACTGCCAACATTCTAAAGACAATTCAAAAGACTGCCAACATTCTAAAGACAATTCAAAAGACTGCCAACATTCTAAAGACAATTCAAAAGACTGACAACATTCTAAAGACAGTTTAAAAGACTGCCAACATTCTAAAGACAATTCAAAAGACTGCCAACATTCTAAAGACAGTTTAAAAGACTGCCAACATTCTAAAGACAATTCAAAAGGCTGCCAACATTCTAAAGCGAGTTTAAAAGACTGCCAACATTCTATAGACTGCCAACATTCTATAGACAGTTCAAAAGACTGCCAACATTCAAAAGACAATTCAAAAGACTGCCAACATTCTAAAGACAATTCAAAAGGCTGCCAACATTCTAAAGACAATTCAAAAGACTGCCAACATTCTAAAGACAATTCAAAAGACTGCCAACATTCTAAAGACAGTTCAAAAGACTGCCAACATTCTAAAGACAATTCAAAAGACTGCCAACATTCTAAAGACAATTCAAAAGGCTGCCAACATTCTAAAGACAATTCAAAAGACTGCCAACATTCTAAAGACAGTTTAAAAGACTGCCAACATTCAAAAGACTGCCAACATTCTAAAGACAGTTTAAAAGACTGCCAACATTCTAAAGACAGTTCAAAAGACTGCCAACATTCTAAAGACAATTCAAAAGACTGCCAACATTCTAAAGACAATTCAAAAGGCTGCAAACATTCTAAAGACAATTCAAATGACTGCCAACATTCTAAAGACAATTCAAAAACCTGCCAACATTCTAAAGACAGTTTAAAAGACTGCCAACATTCTAAAGACTGCCAACATTCTATAGACAGTTCAAAAGACTGCCAACATTCTAAAGACAGTTTAAAAGACTGCCAACATTCTAAAGACAATTCAAAAGACTGCCAACATTCTAAAGACAATTCAAAAGACTGTCAACATTCTAAAGACAGTTTAAAAGACTGCCAACATTCTAAAGACTGCCAACATTCTATAGACAGTTCAAAAGACTGCCAACATTCTATAGACAGTTCAAAAGACTGCCAACATTCTAAAGACAATTCAAAAGACTGCCAACATTCTAAAGACAATTCAAAAGGCTGCCAACATTCTAAAGACAATTCAAAAGACTGCCAACATTCTAAAGACAGTTCAAAAGACTGCCAACATTCTAAAGACAATTCAAAAGACTGCCAACATTCTAAAGACAATTCAAAAGGCTGCCAACATTCTAAAGACAATTCAAAAGACTGCCAACATTCTAAAGACAGTTCAAAAGACTGCCAACATTCTAAAGACAATTCAAAAGACTGCCAACATTCTAAAGACAATTCAAAAGGCTGCCAACATTCTAAAGACAATTCAAAAGACTGCCAACATTCTAAAGACAGTTTAAAAGACTGCCAACATTCAAAAGACTGCCAACATTCTAAAGACAGTTTAAAAGACTGCCAACATTGTAAAGACAGTTCAAAAGACTGCCAACATTCTAAAGACAATTCAAAAGACTGCCAACATTCTAAAGACAATTCAAAAGACTGCCAACATTCTAAAGACAATTCAAAAGGCTGCCAACATTCTAAAGACAATTCAAAAGACTGCCAACATTCTAAAGACAGTTCAAAAGACTGCCAACATTCTAAAGACAATTCAAAAGACTGCCAACATTCTAAAGACAATTCAAAAGGCTGCCAACATTCTAAAGACAATTCAAAAGACTGCCAACATTCTAAAGACAGTTTAAAAGACTGCCAACATTCAAAAGACTGCCAACATTCTAAAGACAGTTTAAAAGACTGCCAACATTGTAAAGACAGTTCAAAAGACTGCCAACATTCTAAAGACAATTCAAAAGACTGCCAACATTCTAAAGACAATTCAAAAGACTGCCAACATTCTAAAGACAATTCAAAAGACTGACAACATTCTAAAGACAGTTTAAAAGACTGCCAACATTCTAAAGACTGCCAACATTCGAAAGACAGTACAAAAGACTGCCAACATTCTAAAGACAGTTTAAAAGACTGCCAACATTCTAAAGACAATTCAAAAGACTGCCAACATTCTAAAGACAATTCAAAAGGCTGCCAACATTCTAAAGACAGTTTAAAAGACTGCCAACATTCTAAAGACTGCCAACATTCTAGACAGTACAAAAGACTGCCAACATTCTATAGACAGTTCAAAAGACTGCCAACATTCTAAAGACAATTCAAAAGACTGCCAACATTCTAAAGATAATTCAAAAGACTGCCAACATTCTAAAGACTATTCAAAGGACTGCCAACATTTTAAAGACAGTTTAAAAGACTGCCAACATTCTAAAGACAATACAAAAGACTGCCAACATTCTAAAGACAATTCAAAAGACTGCCAACATTCTAAAGACAGTTTAAAAGACTGCCAACATTCTAAAGACAATTCAAAAGACTGCCAACATTCTAAAGACAATTCAAAAGGATGCCAACATTCTAAAGACAGTTTAAAAGACTGCCAACATTCTAAAGACTGCCAACATTCTAAAGACAATTCAAAAGGCTGCCAACATTCTAAAGACAATTCAAAAGGCTGCCAACATTCTAAAGACAGTTTAAAAGACTGCCAACATTCTAAAGACTGCCAACATTCTATAGACAGTTCAAAAGACTGCCAACATTCTATAGACAGTTCAAAAGACTGCCAACATTCTAAAGACAATTCAAAAGACTGCCAACATTCTAAAGACAATTCAAAAGACTGCCAACATTCTAAAGACAGTTTAAAAGACTGCCAACATTCTAAAGACTGCCAACATTCTATAGACAGTTCAAAAGACTGCCAACATTCTAAAGACAACTCAAAAGACTGCCAACATTCTAAAGACAGTTTAAAAGACTGCCAACATTCTAAAGACTGCCAACATTCTAAAGACAGTTCAAAAGACTGCCAACATTCTAAAGACAATTCAAAAGGCTGCAAACATTCTAAAGACAATTCAAATGACTGTCAACATTCTAAAGACAATTCAAAAACCTGCCAACATTCTAAAGACAGTTTAAAAGACTGCCAACATTCTAAAGACTGCCAACATTCTATAGACAGTTCAAAAGACTGCCAACATTCTAAAGACAGTTTAAAAGACTGCCAACATTCTAAAGACAATTCAAAAGACTGCCAACATTCTAAAGACAATTCAAAAGGCTGCCAACATTCTAAAGACAGTTTAAAAGACTGCCAACATTCTAAAGACTGCCAACATTCTAGACAGTACAAAAGACTGCCAACATTCTATAGACAGTTCAAAAGACTGCCAACATTCTATAGACAGTTCAAAAGACTGCCAACATTCTAAAGACAATTCAAAAGACTGCCAACATTCTAAAGACAATTCAAAAGACTGCCAACATTCTAAAGACAATTCAAAAGACTGCCAACATTCTAGACAGTTTAAAAGACTGCCAACATTCTAAAGACAATTCAAAAGGCTGCCAACATTCTAAAGACAGTTTAAAAGACTGCCAACATTCTATAGACTGCCAACATTCTATAGACAGTTCAAAAGACTGCCAACATTCTATAGACAGTTCAAAAGACTGCCAACATTCTAAAGACAATTCAAAAGACTGCCAACATTCTAAAGACAATTCAAAAGACTGCCAACATTCTAAAGACAGTTTAAAAGACTGCCAACATTCTAAAGACTGCCAACATTCTATAGACAGTTAAAAAGACTGCCAACATTCTAAAGACAATTCAAAAGACTGCCAACATTCTAAAGACAGTTTAAAAGACTGCCAACATTCTAAAGACTGCCAACATTCTAAAGACAGTTCAAAAGACTGCCAACATTCTAAAGACAATTCAAAAGGCTGCAAACATTCTAAAGACAATTCAAATGACTGCCAACATTCTAAAGACAATTCAAAAACCTGCCAACATTCTAAAGACAGTTTAAAAGACTGCCAACATTCTAAAGACTGCCAACATTCTATAGACAGTTCAAAAGACTGCCAACATTCTAAAGACAGTTTAAAAGACTGCCAACATTCTAAAGACAATTCAAAAGACTGCCAACATTCTAAAGACAATTCAAAAGGCTGCCAACATTCTAAAGACAGTTTAAAAGACTGCCAACATTCTAAAGACTGCCAACATTCTAGACAGTACAAAAGACTGCCAACATTCTATAGACAGTTCAAAAGACTGCCAACATTCTAAAGACAATTCAAAAGACTGCCAACATTCTAAAGATAATTCAAAAGACTGCCAACATTCTAAAGACTATTCAAAGGACTGCCAACATTCTAAAGACAGTTTAAAAGACTGCCAACATTCTAAAGACAATACAAAAGACTGCCAACATTCTAAAGACAATTCAAAAGACTGCCAACATTCTAAAGACAGTTTAAAAGACTGCCAACATTCTAAAGACTATTCAAAAGACTGCCAACATTCTAAAGACAATTCAAAAGGCTGCCAACATTCTAAAGACAGTTTAAAAGACTGCCAACATTCTAAAGACTGCCAACATTCTATAGACAGTTCAAAAGACTGCCAACATTCTATAGACAGTTCAAAAAACTGCCAACATTCTAAAGACAATTCAAAAGACTGCCAACATTCTAAAGACAATTCAAAAGACTGCCAACATTCTAAAGACAGTTTAAAAGACTGCCAACATTCTAAAGACTGCCAACATTCTAAAGACAGTACAAAAGACTGCCAACATTCTAAAGACAGTTTAAAAGACTGCCAACATTCTAAAGACAATTCAAAAGACTGCCAACATTCTAAAGACAATTCAAAAGGCTGCCAACATTCTAAAGACAGTTTAAAAGACTGCCAACATTCTAAAGACTGCCAACATTCTAGACAGTACAAAAGACTGCCAACATTCTATAGACAGTTCAAAAGACTGCCAACATTCTAAAGACAATTCAAAAGACTGCCAACATTCTAAAGATAATTCAAAAGACTGCCAACATTCTAAAGACTATTCAAAGGACTGCCAACATTCTAAAGACAGTTTAAAAGACTGCCAACATTCTAAAGACTGCCAACATTCTAAAGACAATTCAAAAGGCTGCCAACATTCTAAAGACAGTTTAAAAGACTGCCAACATTCTAAAGACTGCCAACATTCTAAAGACAATTCAAAAGGCTGCCAACATTCTAAAGACAATTCAAAAGGCTGCCAACATTCTAAAGACAGTTTAAAAGACTGCCAACATTCTATAGACTGCCAACATTCTATAGACAGTTCAAAAGACTGCCAACATTCTATAGACAGTTCAAAAGACTGCCAACATTCTAAAGACAATTCAAAAGACTGCCAACATTCTAAAGACAATTCAAAAGACTGCCAACATTCTAAAGACAGTTTAAAAGACTGCCAACATTCTAAAGACTGCCAACATTCTATAGACAGTTAAAAAGACTGCCAACATTCTAAAGACAATTCAAAAGACTGCCAACATTCTAAAGACAGTTTAAAAGACTGCCAACATTCTAAAGACTGCCAACATTCTAAAGACAGTTCAAAAGACTGCCAACATTCTAAAGACAATTCAAAAGGCTGCAAACATTCTAAAGACAATTCAAATGACTGCCAACATTCTAAAGACAATTCAAAAACCTGCCAACATTCTAAAGACAGTTTAAAAGACTGCCAACATTCTAAAGACTGCCAACATTCTATAGACAGTTCAAAAGACTGCCAACATTCTAAAGACAGTTTAAAAGACTGCCAACATTCTAAAGACAATTCAAAAGACTGCCAACATTCTAAAGACAATTCAAAAGGCTGCCAACATTCTAAAGACAGTTTAAAAGACTGCCAACATTCTAAAGATAATTCAAAAGACTGCCAACATTCTAAAGACTATTCAAAGGACTGCCAACATTCTAAAGACAGTTTAAAAGACTGCCAACATTCTAAAGACAATACAAAAGACTGCCAACATTCTAAAGACAATTCAAAAGACTGCCAACATTCTAAAGACAGTTTAAAAGACTGCCAACATTCTAAAGACAATTCAAAAGACTGCCAACATTCTAAAGACAATTCAAAAGGCTGCCAACATTCTAAAGACAGTTTAAAAGACTGCCAACATTCTAAAGACTGCCAACATTCTATAGACAGTTCAAAAGACTGCCAACATTCTATAGACAGTTCAAAAAACTGCCAACATTCTAAAGACAATTCAAAAGACTGCCAACATTCTAAAGACAATTCAAAAGACTGCCAACATTCTAAAGACAGTTTAAAAGACTGCCAACATTCTAAAGACTGCCAACATTCTAAAGACAGTTTAAAAGACTGCCAACATTCTAAAGACAATTCAAAAGACTGCCAACATTCTAAAGACAATTCAAAAGGCTGCCAACATTCTAAAGACAGTTTAAAAGACTGCCAACATTCTAAAGACTGCCAACATTCTAGACAGTACAAAAGACTGCCAACATTCTATAGACAGTTCAAAAGACTGCCAACATTCTAAAGACAATTCAAAAGACTGCCAACATTCTAAAGATAATTCAAAAGACTGCCAACATTCTAAAGACTATTCAAAGGACTGCCAACATTCTAAAGACAGTTTAAAAGACTGCCAACATTCTAAAGACAATTCAAAAGACTGCCAACATTCTAAAGACAATTCAAAAGGCTGCCAACATTCTAAAGACAGTTTAAAAGACTGCCAACATTCTAAAGACAATTCAAAAGACTGCCAACATTCTAAAGACAATTCAAAAGGCTGCCAACATTCTAAAGACAGTTTAAAAGACTGCCAACATTCTAAAGACTGCCAACATTCTATAGACAGTTCAAAAGACTGCCAACATTCTAAAGCCAGTTTAAAAGACTGCCAACATTCTAAAGACTGCCAACATTCTAAAGACAGTTCAAAAGACTGCCAACATTCTAAAGACAATTCAAAAGACTGCCAACATTCTAATTACAATTCAAAAGGCTGCAAACATTCTAAAGACAATTCAAAAACCTGCCAACATTCTAAAGACAGTTTAAAAGGCTGCCAACATTCTAAAGACTGCCAACATTCTATAGACAGTTCAAAAGACTGCCAACATTCTAAAGACAGTTTAAAAGACTGCCAACATTCTAAAGACAATTGAAAAGACTGCCAACATTCTAAAGACAATTCAAAAGGCTGCCAACATTCTAAAGACAGTTTAAAAGACTGCCAACATTCTATAGACAGTTCAAAAGACTGCCAACATTCTATAGACAGTTCAAAAGACTGCCAACATTCTAAAGACAATTCAAAAGACTGCCAACATTCTAAAGACAATTCAAAAGACTGCCAACATTCTAAAGAAAATTCAAAAGACTGCCAACATTCTAAAGACAGTTTAAAAGACTGCCAACATTCTAAAGACAATTCAAAAGACTGCCAACATTCTAAAGACAGTTTAAAAGACTGCCAACATTCTAAAGACAATTCAAAAGGCTGCCAACATTATAAAGACAGTTTAAAAGACTGCCAACATTCTAAAGACTGCCAACATTCTATAGACAGTTCAAAAGACTGCCAACATTCTATAGACAGTTCAAAAGACTGCCAACATTCTATAGACAGTTCAAAAGACTGCCAACATTCTAAAGACAATTCAAAAGACTGCCAACATTCTAAAGACAATTCAAAAGACTGCCAACATTCTAAAGACAGTTTAAAAGACTGCCAACATTCTAAAGACTGCCAATATTCTATAGACAGTTCAAAAGACTGCCAACATTCTAAAGACAGTTTAAAAGACTGCCAACATTCTAAAGACAATTCAAAAGACTGCCAACATTCTAAAGACACTTCAAAAGGCTGCCAACATTCTAAAGACAGTTTAAAAGACTGCCAACATTCTAAAGACTGCCAACATTCTATAGACAGTTCAAAAGACTGCCAACATTCTATAGACAGTTCAAAAGACTGCCAACATTCTAAAGACAATTTAAAAGACTGCCAACATTCTAAAGACAATTCAAAAGACTGCCAACATTCTAAAGACAATTCAAAAGACTGCCAACATTCTAAAGACAGTTTAAAAGACTGCCAACATTCTAAAGACAATTCAAAAGGCTGCCAACATTCTAAAGACAATTTAAAAAACTGCCAACATTCTATAGACTGCCAACATTCTATAGACAGTTCAAAAGACTGCCAACATTCTATAGACAGTTCAAAAGACTGCCAACATTCTAAAGACAATTCAAAAGACTGCCAACATTCTAAAGACAATTCAAAAGACTGCCAACATTCTAAAGACAGATTAAAAGACTGCCAACATTCTAAAGACTGCGAACATTCTAAAAACAGTTCAAAAGACTGCCAACATTCTAAAGACAATTCAAAAGACTGCCAACATTCTAAAGACAATTCAAATGACTGCCAACATTCTAAAGACAATTCAAAAAACTGCCAACATTCTAAAGACAGTTTAAAAGACTGCCAACATTCTAAAGACAGTTTAAAGACTGCCAACATTCTAAATACAGTTCAAAAGACTGCCAACATTCTAAAAACAATTCAAAAGACTGCCAACATTCTAAAGACAATTCAAAAGGCTGCCAACATTCTAAAGACAATTCAAATGCCTGCCAACATTCTAAAGACAATTCAAAAGACTGTCAACATTCTAAAGACAGTTTAAAAGACTGCCAACATTCTAAAGACTGCCAACATTCTAAAGACAGTTCAAAAGACTGCCAACATTCTAAAGACAATTCAAAAGACTGCCAACATTCTAAAGACAATTCAAAAGGCTGCAAACATTCTAAAGACAATTCAAATGACTGCCAACATTCTAAAGACAATTCAAAAACCTGCCAACATTCTAAAGACAGTTTAAAAGGCTGCCAACATTCTAAAGACTGCCAACATTCTATAGACAGTTCAAAAGACTGCCAACATTCTAAAGACAGTTTAAAAGGCTGCCAACATTCTAAAGACTGCCAACATTCTATAGACAGTTTAAAAGACTGCCAACATTCTAAAGACAATTCAAAAAACTGCCAACATTCTGAAGACAGTTTAAAAGACTGCCAACATTATAAAGACAATTCAAAAGGCTGCCAACATTCTAAAGACAGTTTAAAAGACTGCCAACATTCTAAAGACTGCCAACATTCTATAGACAGTTCAAAAGACTGCCAACATTCTATAGACAGTTCAAAAGACTGCCAACATTCTATAGACAGTTCATAAGACTGCCAACATTCTAAAGACAATTCAAAAGACTGCCAACATTCTAAAGACAATTCAGAAGACTGCCAACATTCTAAAGACTGCCAATATTCTATAGACAGTTCAAAAGACTGCCAACATTCTAAAGACAGTTTAAAAGACTGCCAACATTCTAAAGACAATTCAAAAGACTGCCAACATTCTAAAGACAATTCAAAAGGCTGCCAACATTCTAGACAGTTTAAAAGACTGCCAACATTCTAAAGACTGCCAACATTCTATAGACAGTTCAAAAGACTGCCAACATTCTATAGACAGTTCAAAAGACTGCCAACATTCTAAAGACAATTCAAAAGACTGCCAACATTCTAAAGACAATTCAAAAGACTGCCAACATTCTAAAGACAATTCAAAAGACTGCCAACATTCTAGACAGTTTAAAAGACTGCCAACATTCTAAAGACAATTCAAAAGGCTGCCAACATTCTAAAGACAGTTTAAAAGACTGCCAACATTCTATAGACTGCCAACATTCTATAGACAGTTCAAAAGACTGCCAACATTCTATAGACAGTTCAAAAGACTGCCAACATTCTAAAGACAATTCAAAAGACTGCCAACATTCTAAAGACAATTCAAAAGACTGCCAACATTCTAAAGACAGTTTAAAAGACTGCCAACATTCTAAAGACTGCCAACATTCTATAGACAGTTAAAAAGACTGCCAACATTCTAAAGACAATTCAAAAGACTGCCAACATTCTAAAGACAGTTTAAAAGACTGCCAACATTCTAAAGACTGCCAACATTCTAAAGACAGTTCAAAAGACTGCCAACATTCTAAAGACAATTCAAAAGACTGCCAACATTCTAAAGACAGTTTAAAAGACTGCCAACATTCTAAAGACAATTCCAAAGACTGCCAACATTCTAAAGAAAATTCAAAAGACTGCCAACATTCTAAAGACAGTTTAAAAGACTGCCAACATTCTAAAGACAATTCAAAAGACTGCCAACATTCTAAAGACAGTTTAAAAGACTGCCAACATTCTAAAGACAATTCAAAAGGCTGCAAACATTCTAAAGACAATTCAAATGACTGCCAACATTCTAAAGACAATTCAAAAACCTGCCAACATTCTAAAGACAGTTTAAAAGACTGCCAACATTCTAAAGACTGCCAACATTCTATAGACAGTTCAAAAGACTGCCAACATTCTAAAGTCAGTTTAAAAGACTGCCAACATTCTAAAGACAATTCAAAAGACTGCCAACATTCTAAAGACAATTCAAAAGGCTGCCAACATTCTAAAGACAGTTTAAAAGACTGCCAACATTCTAAAGACTGCCAACATTCTAGACAGTACAAAAGACTGCCAACATTCTATAGACAGTTCAAAAGACTGCCAACATTCTAAAGACAATTCAAAAGACTGCCAACATTCTAAAGATAATTCAAAAGACTGCCAACATTCTAAAGACTATTCAAAGGACTGCCAACATTCTAAAGACAGTTTAAAAGACTGCCAACATTCTAAAGACAATACAAAAGACTGCCAACATTCTAAAGACAATTCAAAAGACTGCCAACATTCTAAAGACAGTTTAAAAGACTGCCAACATTCTAAAGACAATTCAAAAGACTGCCAACATTCTAAAGACAATTCAAAAGGCTGCCAACATTCTAAAGACAGTTTAAAAGACTGCCAACATTCTAAAGACTGCCAACATTCTATAGACAGTTCAAAAGACTGCCAACATTCTATAGACAGTTCAAAAAACTGCCAACATTCTAAAGACAATTCAAAAGACTGCCAACATTCTAAAGACAATTCAAAAGACTGCCAACATTCTAAAGACAGTTTAAAAGACTGCCAACATTCTAAAGACAATTCAAATGACTGCCAACATTCTAAAGACAATTCAAAAAACTGCCAACATTCTAAAGACAGTTTAAAAGACTGCCAACATTCTAAAGACAGTTTAAAGACTGCCAACATTCTAAATACAGTTCAAAAGACTGCCAACATTCTAAAAACAATTCAAAAGACTGCCAACATTCTAAAGACAATTCAAAAGGCTGCCAACATTCTAAAGACAATTCAAATGCCTGCCAACATTCTAAAGACAATTCAAAAGACTGTCAACATTCTAAAGACAGTTTAAAAGACTGCCAACATTCTAAAGACTGCCAACATTCTAAAGACAGTTCAAAAGACTGCCAACATTCTAAAGACAATTCAAAAGACTGCCAACATTCTAAAGACAATTCAAAAGGCTGCAAACATTCTAAAGACAATTCAAATGACTGCCAACATTCTAAAGACAATTCAAAAACCTGCCAACATTCTAAAGACAGTTTAAAAGGCTGCCAACATTCTAAAGACTGCCAACATTCTATAGACAGTTCAAAAGACTGCCAACATTCTAAAGACAGTTTAAAAGGCTGCCAACATTCTAAAGACTGCCAACATTCTATAGACAGTTTAAAAGACTGCCAACATTCTAAAGACAATTCAAAAAACTGCCAACATTCTGAAGACAGTTTAAAAGACTGCCAACATTATAAAGACAATTCAAAAGGCTGCCAACATTCTAAAGACAGTTTAAAAGACTGCCAACATTCTAAAGACTGCCAACATTCTATAGACAGTTCAAAAGACTGCCAACATTCTATAGACAGTTCAAAAGACTGCCAACATTCTATAGACAGTTCATAAGACTGCCAACATTCTAAAGACAATTCAAAAGACTGCCAACATTCTAAAGACAATTCAGAAGACTGCCAACATTCTAAAGACTGCCAATATTCTATAGACAGTTCAAAAGACTGCCAACATTCTAAAGACAGTTTAAAAGACTGCCAACATTCTAAAGACAATTCAAAAGACTGCCAACATTCTAAAGACAATTCAAAAGGCTGCCAACATTCTAGACAGTTTAAAAGACTGCCAACATTCTAAAGACTGCCAACATTCTATAGACAGTTCAAAAGACTGCCAACATTCTATAGACAGTTCAAAAGACTGCCAACATTCTAAAGACAATTCAAAAGACTGCCAACATTCTAAAGACAATTCAAAAGACTGCCAACATTCTAAAGACAATTCAAAAGACTGCCAACATTCTAGACAGTTTAAAAGACTGCCAACATTCTAAAGACAATTCAAAAGGCTGCCAACATTCTAAAGACAGTTTAAAAGACTGCCAACATTCTATAGACTGCCAACATTCTATAGACAGTTCAAAAGACTGCCAACATTCTATAGACAGTTCAAAAGACTGCCAACATTCTAAAGACAATTCAAAAGACTGCCAACATTCTAAAGACAATTCAAAAGACTGCCAACATTCTAAAGACAGTTTAAAAGACTGCCAACATTCTAAAGACTGCCAACATTCTATAGACAGTTAAAAAGACTGCCAACATTCTAAAGACAATTCAAAAGACTGCCAACATTCTAAAGACAGTTTAAAAGACTGCCAACATTCTAAAGACTGCCAACATTCTAAAGACAGTTCAAAAGACTGCCAACATTCTAAAGACAATTCAAAAGACTGCCAACATTCTAAAGACAGTTTAAAAGACTGCCAACATTCTAAAGACAATTCCAAAGACTGCCAACATTCTAAAGAAAATTCAAAAGACTGCCAACATTCTAAAGACAGTTTAAAAGACTGCCAACATTCTAAAGACAATTCAAAAGACTGCCAACATTCTAAAGACAGTTTAAAAGACTGCCAACATTCTAAAGACAATTCAAAAGGCTGCAAACATTCTAAAGACAATTCAAATGACTGCCAACATTCTAAAGACAATTCAAAAACCTGCCAACATTCTAAAGACAGTTTAAAAGACTGCCAACATTCTAAAGACTGCCAACATTCTATAGACAGTTCAAAAGACTGCCAACATTCTAAAGTCAGTTTAAAAGACTGCCAACATTCTAAAGACAATTCAAAAGACTGCCAACATTCTAAAGACAATTCAAAAGGCTGCCAACATTCTAAAGACAGTTTAAAAGACTGCCAACATTCTAAAGACTGCCAACATTCTAGACAGTACAAAAGACTGCCAACATTCTATAGACAGTTCAAAAGACTGCCAACATTCTAAAGACAATTCAAAAGACTGCCAACATTCTAAAGATAATTCAAAAGACTGCCAACATTCTAAAGACTATTCAAAGGACTGCCAACATTCTAAAGACAGTTTAAAAGACTGCCAACATTCTAAAGACAATACAAAAGACTGCCAACATTCTAAAGACAATTCAAAAGACTGCCAACATTCTAAAGACAGTTTAAAAGACTGCCAACATTCTAAAGACAATTCAAAAGACTGCCAACATTCTAAAGACAATTCAAAAGGCTGCCAACATTCTAAAGACAGTTTAAAAGACTGCCAACATTCTAAAGACTGCCAACATTCTATAGACAGTTCAAAAGACTGCCAACATTCTATAGACAGTTCAAAAAACTGCCAACATTCTAAAGACAATTCAAAAGACTGCCAACATTCTAAAGACAATTCAAAAGACTGCCAACATTCTAAAGACAGTTTAAAAGACTGCCAACATTCTAAAGACTGCCAACATTCTAAAGACAGTACAAAAGACTGCCAACATTCTAAAGACAATTCAAAAGACTGCCAACATTCTAAAGACAGTTTAAAAGACTGCCAGCATTCTAAAGACAGTTCAAAAGACTGCCAACATTCTAAAGACAATTCAAAAGACTGCCAACATTCTAAAGACAATTCAAAAGGCTGCAAACATTCTAAAGACAATTCAAAAACCTGCCAACATTCTAAAGACAGTTCAAAAGACTGCCAACATTCTAAAGACAGTTTAAAAGACTGCCAACATTCTAAAGACAATTCAAAAGACTGCCAACATTCTAAAGACAATTCAAAAGGCTGCCAACATTCTAAAGACAGTTTAAAAGACTGCCAACATTCTAAAGACTGCCAACATTCTATAGACAGTTCAAAAGACTGCCAACATTCTATAGACAGTTCAAAAGACTGCCAACATTCTAAAGACAATTCAAAAGACTGCCAACATTCTAAAGACAATTCAAAAGACTGCCAACATTCTAAAGAAAATTCAAAAGACTGCCAACATTCTAAAGACAGTTTAAAAGACTGCCAACATTCTAAAGACAATTCAAAAACTGCCAACATTCTAAAGACAGTTTAAAAGACTGCCAACATTCTAAAGACAATTCAAAAGGCTGCCAACATTCTAAAGACAGTTTAAAAGACTGCCAACATTCTAAAGACTGCCAACATTCTATAGACAGTTCAAAAGACTGCCAACATTCTATAGACAGGTCAAAAGACTGCCAACATTCTATAGACAGTTCAAAAGACTGCCAACATTCTAAAGACAATTCAAAAGACTGCCAACATTCTAAAGACAATTCAAAAGACTGCCAACATTCTAAAGACAGTTTAAAAGACTGCCAACATTCTAAAGACTGCCAATATTCTATAGACAGTTCAAAAGACTGCCAACATTCTAAAGACAGTTTAAAAGACTGCCAACATTCTAAAGACAATTCAAAAGACTGCCAACATTCTAAAGACAATTCAAAAGGCTGCCAACATTCTAAAGACAGTTTAAAAGACTGCCAACATTCTAAAGACTGCCAACATTCTATAGACAGTTCAAAAGACTGCCAACATTCTATAGACAGTTCAAAAGACTGCCAACATTCTAAAGACAATTTAAAAGACTGCCAACATTCTAAAGACAATTCAAAAGACTGCCAACATTCTAAAGACAATTCAAAAGACTGCCAACATTCTAAAGACAGTTTAAAAGACTGCCAACATTCTAAAGACAATTCAAAAGGCTGCCAACATTCTAAAGACAGTTTAAAAAACTGCCAACATTCTATAGACTGCCAACATTCTATAGACAGTTCAAAAGACTGCCAACATTCTATAGACAGTTCAAAAGACTGCCAACATTCTAAAGACAATTCAAAAGACTGCCAACATTCTAAAGACAATTCAAAAGACTGCCAACATTCTAAAGACAGTTTAAAAGACTGCCAACATTCTAAAGACTGCCAACATTCTAAAAACAGTTCAAAAGACTGCCAACATTCTAAAGACAATTCAAAAGACTCCCAACATTCTAAAGACAATTCAAAGGGCTGCCAAGATTCTAAAGACAATTCAAATGACTGCCAACATTCTAAAGACAATTCAAAAAACTGCCAACATTCTAAAGACAGTTTAAAAGACTGCCAACATTCTAAAGACAGTTTAAAGACTGCCAACATTCTAAATACAGTTCAAAAGACTGCCAACATTCTAAAGACAATTCAAAAGACTGCCAACATTCTAAAGACAATTCAAAAGGCTGCCAACATTCTAAAGACAATTCAAATGACTGCCAACATTCTAAAGACAATTCAAAAGACTGTCAACATTCTAAAGACAGTTTAAAAGACTGCCAACATTCTAAAGACTGCCAACATTCTATAGACAGTTCAAAAGACTGCCAACATTCTAAAGACAATTCAAAAGACTGCCAACATTCTAAAGACAATTCAAAAGGCTGCCAACATTCTAAAGACAGTTTAAAAGACTGCCAACATTCTAAAGACTGCCAACATTCTATAGACAGTACAAAAGACTGCCAACATTCTATAGACAGTTCAAAAGACTGCCAACATTCTAAAGACAATTCAAAAGACTGCCAACATTCTAAAGACAATTCAAAAGACTGCCAACATTCTAAAGACAATTCAAAAGACTGACAACATTCTAAAGACAGTTTAAAAGACTGCCAACATTCTAAAGACAATTCAAAAGACTGCCAGCATTCTAAAGACAGTTTAAAAGACTGCCAACATTCTAAAGACAATTCAAAAGGCTGCCAACATTCTAAAGCGAGTTTAAAAGACTGCCAACATTCTATAGACTGCCAACATTCTATAGACAGTTCAAAAGACTGCCAACATTCTATAGACAGTTCAAAAGACTGCCAACATTCTAAAGACAATTCAAAAGACTGCCAACATTCTAAAGACAGTTTAAAAGACTGCCAACATTCTAAAGACAGTTCAAAAGACTGCCAACATTCTAAAGACAGTTCAAAAGACTGCCAACATTCTAAAGACAATTCAAAAGACTGCCAACATTCTAAAGACAATTCAAAAGACTGCCAACATTCTAAAGACAATTCAAAAGGCTGCCAACATTCTAAAGACAATTCAAATGACTGCCAACATTCTAAAGACAATTCAAAAGACTGTCAACATTCTAAAGACAGTTTAAAAGACTGCCAACATTCTAAAGACTGCCAACATTCTATAGACAGTTCAAAAGACTGCCAACATTCTATAGACAGTTCAAAAGACTGCCAACATTCTAAAGACAATTCAAAAGACTGCCAACATTCTAAAGACAATTCAAAAGGCTGCCAACATTCTAAAGACAATTCAAAAGACTGCCAACATTCTAAAGACAGTTCAAAAGACTGCCAACATTCTAAAGACAATTCAAAAGACTGCCAACATTCTAAAGACAATTCAAAAGGCTGCCAACATTCTAAAGACAATTCAAAAGACTGCCAACATTCTAAAGACAGTTTAAAAGACTGCCAACATTCAAAAGACTGCCAACATTCTAAAGACAGTTTAAAAGACAGCCAACATTCTAAAGACCGTTCAAAAGACTGCCAACATTCTAAAGACAATTCAAAAGACTGCCAACATTCTAAAGACAATTCAAAAGACTGCAAACATTCTAAAGACAATTCAAATGACTGCCAACATTCTAAAGACAATTCAAAAACCTGCCAACATTCTAAAGACAGTTTAAAAGACTGCCAACATTCTAAAGACTGCCAACATTCTATAGACAGTTCAAAAGACTGCCAACATTCTAAAGACAGTTTAAAAGACTGCCAACATTCTAAAGACAATTCAAAAGACTGTCAACATTCTAAAGACAGTTTAAAAGACTGCCAACATTCTAAAGACTGCCAACATTCTATAGACAGTACAAAAAACTGCCAACATTCTATAGACAGTTCAAAAGACTGCCAACATTCTAAAGACAATTCAAAAGACTGCCAACATTCTAAAGACAATTCAAAAGACTGCCAACATTCTAAAGACAATTCAAAAGACTGACAACATTCTAAAGACAGTTTAAAAGACTGCCAACATTCTAAAGACAATTCAAAAGACTGACAACATTCTAAAGACAGTTTAAAAGACTGCCAACATTCTAAAGACAATTCAAAAGGCTGCCAACATTCTAAAGCGAGTTTAAAAGACTGCCAACATTCTTTAGACTGCCAACATTCTATAGACAGTTCAAAAGACTGCCAACATTCTATAGACAGTTCAAAAGACTGCCAACATTCTAAAGACAATTCAAAAGACTGCCAACATTCTAAAGACAATTCAAAAGACTGCCAACATTCTAAAGACAGTTTAAAAGACTGCCAATATTCTAAAGACTGCCAACATTCTAAAGACAGTTCAAAAGACTGCCAACATTCTAAAGACAATTCAAAAGACTGCCAACATTCTAAAGACAATTCAAAAGACTGCCAACATTCTAAAGACAATTCAAAAGGCTGCCAACATTCTAAAGACAATTTAAATGACTGCCAACATTCTAAAGACAATTCAAAAGACTGTCAACATTCTAAAGACAGTTTAAAAGACTGCCAACATTCTAAAGACTGCCAACATTCTATAGACAGTTCAAAAGACTGCCAACATTCTATAGACAGTTCAAAAGACTGCCAACATTCTAAAGACAATTCAAAAGACTGCCAACATTCTAAAGACAATTCAAAAGGCTGCCAACATTCTAAAGACAATTCAAAAGACTGCCAACATTCTAAACACAGTTCAAAAGACTGCCAACATTCTAAAGACAATTCAAAAGACTGCCAACATTCTAAAGACAATTCAAAAGGGTGCCAACATTCTAAAGACAATTCAAAAGACTGCCAACATTCTAAAGACAGTTCAAAAGACTGCCAACATTCTAAAGACAATTCAAAAGACTGCCAACATTCTAAAGACAATTCAAAAGGCTGCCAACATTCTAAAGACAATTCAAAAGACTGCCAACATTCTAAAGACAGTTTAAAAGACTGCCAACATTCAAAAGACTGCCAACATTCTAAAGACAGTTTAAAAGACTGCCAACATTCTAAAGACAGTTCAAAAGACTGCCAACATTCTAAAGACAATTCAAAAGACTGCCAACATTCTAAAGACAATTCAAAAGGCTGCAAACATTCTAAAGACAATTCAAATGACTGCCAACATTCTAAAGACAATTCAAAAACCTGCCAACATTCTAAAGACAGTTTAAAAGACTGCCAACATTCTAAAGACTGCCAACATTCTATAGACAGTTCAAAAGACTGCCAACATTCTAAAGACAGTTTAAAAGACTGCCAACATTCTAAAGACAATTCAAAAGACTGTCAACATTCTAAAGACAGTTTAAAAGACTGCCAACATTCTAAAGACTGCCAACATTCTATAGACAGTTCAAAAGACTGCCAACATTCTAAAGACAGTTTAAAAGACTGCCAACATTCTAAAGACAATTCAAAAGACTGTCAACATTCTAAAGACAGTTTAAAAGACTGCCAACATTCTAAAGACTGCCAACATTCTATAGACAGTTCAAAAGACTGCCAACATTCTATAGACAGTTCAAAAGACTGCCAACATTCTAAAGACAATTCAAAAGACTGCCAACATTCTAAAGACAATTCAAAAGGCTGCCAACATTCTAAAGACAGTTTAAAAGACTGCCAACATTCTAAAGACTGCCAACATTCTATAGACAGTACAAAAGACTGCCAACATTCTATAGACAGTTCAAAAGACTGCCAACATTCTAAAGACAGTTCAAAAGACTGCCAACATTCTAAAGACAATTCAAAAGACTGCCAACATTCTAAAGACAATTCAAAAGGCTGCCAACATTCTAAAGACAGTTTAAAAGACTGCCAACATTCTAAAGACTGCCAACATTCTATAGACAGTACAAAAGACTGCCAACATTCTATAGACAGTTCAAAAGACTGCCAACATTCTAAAGACAATTCAAAAGACTGCCAACATTCTAAAGACAATTCAAAAGACTGCCAACATTCTAAAGACAATTCAAAAGACTGACAACATTCTAAAGACAGTTTAAAAGACTGCCAACATTCTAAAGACAATTCAAAAGACTGCCAACATTCTAAAGACAGTTTAAAAGACTGCCAACATTCTAAAGACAATTCAAAAGGCTGCCAACATTCTAAAGCGAGTTTAAAAGACTGCCAACATTCTATAGACTGCCAACATTCTATAGACAGTTCAAAAGACTGCCAACATTCTATAGACAGTTCAAAAGACTGCCAACATTCTAAAGACAATTCAAAAGACTGCCAATATTCTAAAGACAATTCAAAAGACTGCCAACATTCTAAAGACAGTTTAAAAGACTGCCAACATTCTAAAGACTGCCAACATTCTAAAGACAGTTCAAAAGACTGCCAACATTCTAAAGACAATTCAAAAGACTGCCAACATTCTAAAGACAATTCAAAAGACTGCCAACATTCTAAAGAAAATTCAAATGACTGCCAACATTCTAAAGACAATTCAAAAGACTGTCAACATTCTAAAGACAGTTTAAAAGACTGCCAACATTCTAAAGACTGCCAACATTCTATAGACAGTTCAAAAGACTGCCAACATTCTATAGACAGTTCAAAAGACTGCCAACATTCTAAAGACAATTCAAAAGACTGCCAACATTCTAAAGACAATTCAAAAGGCTGCCAACATTCTAAAGACAATTCAAAAGACTGCCAACATTCTAAAGACAGTTCAAAGACTGCCAACATTCTATAGACAGTACAAAAGACTGCCAACATTCTATAGACAGTTCAAAAGACTGCCAACATTCTAAAGACAATTCAAAAGACTGCCAACATTCTAAAGACAATTCAAAAGACTGCCAACATTCTAAAGACAATTCAAAAGACTGACAACATTCTAAAGACAGTTTAAAAGACTGCCAACATTCTAAAGACAATTCAAAAGACTGCCAACATTCTAAAGACAGTTTAAAAGACTGCCAACATTCTAAAGACAATTCAAAAGGCTGCCAACATTCTAAAGCGAGTTTAAAAGACTGCCAACATTCTATAGACTGCCAACATTCTATAGACAGTTCAAAAGACTGCCAACATTCTATAGACAGTTCAAAAGACTGCCAACATTCTAAAGACAATTCAAAAGACTGCCAACATTCTAAAGACAATTCAAAAGACTGCCAACATTCTAAAGACAGTTTAAAAGACTGCCAACATTCTAAAGACTGCCAACATTCTAAAGACAGTTCAAAAGACTGCCAACATTCTAAAGACAATTCAAAAGACTGCCAACATTCTAAAGACAATTCAAAAGACTGCCAACATTCTAAAGACAATTCAAAAGGCTGCCAACATTCTAAAGACAATTCAAATGACTGCCAACATTCTAAAGACAATTCAAAAGACTGTCAACATTCTAAAGACAGTTTAAAAGACTGCCAACATTCTAAAGACTGCCAACATTCTATAGACAGTTCAAAAGACTGCCAACATTCTAAAGACAATTCAAAAGACTGCCAACATTCTAAAGACAATTCAAAAGGCTGCCAACATTCTAAAGACAATTCAAAAGACTGCCAACATTCTAAAGACAGTTCAAAAGACTGCCAACATTCTAAAGACAATTCAAAAGACTGCCAACATTCTAAAGACAATTCAAAAGGCTGCCAACATTCTAAAGACAATTCAAAAGACTGCCAACATTCTAAAGACAGTTCAAAAGACTGCCAACATTCTAAAGACAATTCAAAAGACTGCCAACATTCTAAAGACAATTCAAAAGGCTGCCAACATTCTAAAGACAATTCAAAAGACTGCCAACATTCTAAAGACAGTTTAAAAGACTGCCAACATTCAAAAGACTGCCAACATTCTAAAGACAGTTTAAAAGACTGCCAACATTCTAAAGACAGTTCAAAAGACTGCCAACATTCTAAAGACAATTCAAAAGACTGCCAACATTCTAAAGACAATTCAAAAGGCTGCAAACATTCTAAAGACAATTCAAATGACTGCCAACATTCTAAAGACAATTCAAAAGACTGCCAACATTCTAAAGACAATTCAAAAGGCTGCAAACATTCTAAAGACAATTCAAATGACTGCCAACATTCTAAAGACAATTCAAAAACCTGCCAACATTCTAAAGACAATTCAAAAGGCTGCCAACATTCTAAAGACAATTCAAAAGACTGCCAACATTCTAAAGACAGTTTAAAAGACTGCCAACATTCAAAAGACTGCCAACATTCTAAAGACAGTTTAAAAGACTGCCAACATTCTAAAGACAGTTCAAAAGACTGCCAACATTCTAAAGACAATTCAAAAGACTGCCAACATTCTAAAGACAATTCAAAAGGCTGCAAACATTCTAAAGACAATTCAAATGACTGCCAACATTCTAAAGACAATTCAAAAGACTGCCAACATTCTAAAGACAATTCAAAAGGCTGCAAACATTCTAAAGACAATTCAAATGACTGCCAACATTCTAAAGACAATTCAAAAGACTGCCAACATTCTAAAGACAATTCAAAAGGCTGCCAACATTCTAAAGACAATTCAAAAGACTGCCAACATTCTAAAGACAGTTCAAAAGACTGCCAACATTCTAAAGACAATTCAAAAGACTGCCAACATTCTAAAGACAATTCAAAAGGGTGCCAACATTCTAAAGACAATTCAAAAGACTGCCAACATTCTAAAGACAGTTCAAAAGACTGCCAACATTCTAAAGACAATTCAAAAGACTGCCAACATTCTAAAGACAATTCAAAAGGCTGCCAACATTCTAAAGACAATTCAAAAGACTGCCAACATTCTAAAGACAGTTTAAAAGACTGCCAACATTCTAAAGACAGTTCAAAAGACTGCCAACATTCTAAAGACAATTCAAAAGACTGCCAACATTCTAAAGACAATTCAAAAGGCTGCAAACATTCTAAAGACAATTCAAATGACTGCCAACATTCTAAAGACAATTCAAAAACCTGCCAACATTCTAAAGACAGTTTAAAAGACTGCCAACATTCTAAAGACTGCCAACATTCTATAGACAGTTCAAAAGACTGCCAACATTCTAAAGACAGTTTAAAAGACTGCCAACATTCTAAAGACAATTCAAAAGACTGTCAACATTCTAAAGACAGTTTAAAAGACTGCCAACATTCTAAAGACTGCCAACATTCTATAGACAGTTCAAAAGACTGCCAACATTCTATAGACAGTTCAAAAGACTGCCAACATTCTAAAGACAATTCAAAAGACTGCCAACATTCTAAAGACAATTCAAAAGGCTGCCAACATTCTAAAGACAGTTTAAAAGACTGCCAACATTCTAAAGACTGCCAACATTCTATAGACAGTACAAAAGACTGCCAACATTCTATAGACAGTTCAAAAGACTGCCAACATTCTAAAGACAATTCAAAAGACTGCCAACATTCTAAAGACAATTCAAAAGACTGCCAACATTCTAAAGACAATTCAAAAGACTGACAACATTCTAAAGACAGTTTAAAAGACTGCCAACATTCTAAAGACAATTCAAAAGACTGCCAACATTCTAAAGACAGTTTAAAAGACTGCCAACATTCTAAAGACAATTCAAAAGGCTGCCAACATTCTAAAGCGAGTTTAAAAGACTGCCAACATTCTATAGACTGCCAACATTCTATAGACAGTTCAAAAGACTGCCAACATTCTATAGACAGTTCAAAAGACTGCCAACATTCTAATCTCAATTCAAAAGACTGCCAACATTCTAAAGACAATTCAAAAGACTGCCAACATTCTAAAGACAGTTTAAAAGACTGCCAACATTCTAAAGACTGCCAACATTCTAAAGACAGTTCAAAAGACTGCCAACATTCTAAAGACAATTCAAAAGACTGCCAACATTCTAAAGACAATTCAAAAGACTGCCAACATTCTAAAGACAATTCAAAAGACTGCCAACATTCTAAAGACTGCCAACATTCTATAGACAGTTCAAAAGACTGCCAACATTCTATAGACAGTTCAAAAGACTGCCAACATTCTAAAGACAATTCAAAAGACTGCCAACATTCTAAAGACAATTCAAAAGGCTGCCAACATTCTAAAGACAATTCAAAAGACTGCCAACATTCTAAAGACAGTTCAAAAGACTGCCAACATTCTAAAGACAATTCAAAAGACTGCCAACATTCTAAAGACAATTCAAAAGGCTGCCAACATTCTAAAGACAATTCAAAAGACTGCCAACATTCTAAAGACAGTTCAAAAGACTGCCAACATTCTAAAGACAATTCAAAAGACTGCCAACATTCTAAAGACAATTCAAAAGGCTGCCAACATTCTAAAGACAATTCAAAAGACTGCCAACATTCTAAAGACAGTTTAAAAGACTGCCAACATTCAAAAGACTGCCAACATTCTAAAGACAGTTTAAAAGACAGCCAACATTCTAAAGACAGTTCAAAAGACTGCCAACATTCTAAAGACAATTCAAAAGACTGCCAACATTCTAAAGACAATTCAAAAGACTGCAAACATTCTAAAGACAATTCAAATGACTGCCAACATTCTAAAGACAATTCAAAAACCTGCCAACATTCTAAAGACAGTTTAAAAGACTGCCAACATTCTAAAGACTGCCAACATTCTATAGACAGTTCAAAAGACTGCCAACATTCTAAAGACAGTTTAAAAGACTGCCAACATTCTAAAGACAATTCAAAAGACTGTCAACATTCTAAAGACAGTTTAAAAGACTGCCAACATTCTAAAGACTGCCAACATTCTATAGACAGTACAAAAAACTGCCAACATTCTATAGACAGTTCAAAAGACTGCCAACATTCTAAAGACAATTCAAAAGACTGCCAACATTCTAAAGACAATTCAAAAGACTGCCAACATTCTAAAGACAATTCAAAAGACTGACAACATTCTAAAGACAGTTTAAAAGACTGCCAACATTCTAAAGACAATTCAAAAGACTGACAACATTCTAAAGACAGTTTAAAAGACTGCCAACATTCTAAAGACAATTCAAAAGGCTGCCAACATTCTAAAGCGAGTTTAAAAGACTGCCAACATTCTTTAGACTGCCAACATTCTATAGACAGTTCAAAAGACTGCCAACATTCTATAGACAGTTCAAAAGACTGCCAACATTCTAAAGACAATTCAAAAGACTGCCAACATTCTAAAGACAATTCAAAAGACTGCCAACATTCTAAAGACAGTTTAAAAGACTGCCAATATTCTAAAGACTGCCAACATTCTAAAGACAGTTCAAAAGACTGCCAACATTCTAAAGACAATTCAAAAGACTGCCAACATTCTAAAGACAATTCAAAAGACTGCCAACATTCTAAAGACAATTCAAAAGGCTGCCAACATTCTAAAGACAATTTAAATGACTGCCAACATTCTAAAGACAATTCAAAAGACTGTCAACATTCTAAAGACAGTTTAAAAGACTGCCAACATTCTAAAGACTGCCAACATTCTATAGACAGTTCAAAAGACTGCCAACATTCTATAGACAGTTCAAAAGACTGCCAACATTCTAAAGACAATTCAAAAGACTGCCAACATTCTAAAGACAATTCAAAAGGCTGCCAACATTCTAAAGACAATTCAAAAGACTGCCAACATTCTAAACACAGTTCAAAAGACTGCCAACATTCTAAAGACAATTCAAAAGACTGCCAACATTCTAAAGACAATTCAAAAGGGTGCCAACATTCTAAAGACAATTCAAAAGACTGCCAACATTCTAAAGACAGTTCAAAAGACTGCCAACATTCTAAAGACAATTCAAAAGACTGCCAACATTCTAAAGACAATTCAAAAGGCTGCCAACATTCTAAAGACAATTCAAAAGACTGCCAACATTCTAAAGACAGTTTAAAAGACTGCCAACATTCAAAAGACTGCCAACATTCTAAAGACAGTTTAAAAGACTGCCAACATTCTAAAGACAGTTCAAAAGACTGCCAACATTCTAAAGACAATTCAAAAGACTGCCAACATTCTAAAGACAATTCAAAAGGCTGCAAACATTCTAAAGACAATTCAAATGACTGCCAACATTCTAAAGACAATTCAAAAACCTGCCAACATTCTAAAGACAGTTTAAAAGACTGCCAACATTCTAAAGACTGCCAACATTCTATAGACAGTTCAAAAGACTGCCAACATTCTAAAGACAGTTTAAAAGACTGCCAACATTCTAAAGACAATTCAAAAGACTGTCAACATTCTAAAGACAGTTTAAAAGACTGCCAACATTCTAAAGACTGCCAACATTCTAAAGACTGCCAACATTCTATAGACAGTTCAAAAGACTGCCAACATTCTAAAGACAGTTTAAAAGACTGCCAACATTCTAAAGACAATTCAAAAGACTGTCAACATTCTAAAGACAGTTTAAAAGACTGCCAACATTCTAAAGACTGCCAACATTCTATAGACAGTTCAAAAGACTGCCAACATTCTATAGACAGTTCAAAAGACTGCCAACATTCTAAAGACAATTCAAAAGACTGCCAACATTCTAAAGACAATTCAAAAGGCTGCCAACATTCTAAAGACAGTTTAAAAGACTGCCAACATTCTAAAGACTGCCAACATTCTATAGACAGTACAAAAGACTGCCAACATTCTATAGACAGTTCAAAAGACTGCCAACATTCTAAAGACAGTTCAAAAGACTGCCAACATTCTAAAGACAATTCAAAAGACTGCCAACATTCTAAAGACAATTCAAAAGGCTGCCAACATTCTAAAGACAGTTTAAAAGACTGCCAACATTCTAAAGACTGCCAACATTCTATAGACAGTACAAAAGACTGCCAACATTCTATAGACAGTTCAAAAGACTGCCAACATTCTAAAGACAATTCAAAAGACTGCCAACATTCTAAAGACAATTCAAAAGACTGCCAACATTCTAAAGACAATTCAAAAGACTGACAACATTCTAAAGACAGTTTAAAAGACTGCCAACATTCTAAAGACAATTCAAAAGACTGCCAACATTCTAAAGACAGTTTAAAAGACTGCCAACATTCTAAAGACAATTCAAAAGGCTGCCAACATTCTAAAGCGAGTTTAAAAGACTGCCAACATTCTATAGACTGCCAACATTCTATAGACAGTTCAAAAGACTGCCAACATTCTATAGACAGTTCAAAAGACTGCCAACATTCTAAAGACAATTCAAAAGACTGCCAATATTCTAAAGACAATTCAAAAGACTGCCAACATTCTAAAGACAGTTTAAAAGACTGCCAACATTCTAAAGACTGCCAACATTCTAAAGACAGTTCAAAAGACTGCCAACATTCTAAAGACAATTCAAAAGACTGCCAACATTCTAAAGACAATTCAAAAGACTGCCAACATTCTAAAGACAATTCAAAAGGCTGCCAACATTCTAAAGAAAATTCAAATGACTGCCAACATTCTAAAGACAATTCAAAAGACTGTCAACATTCTAAAGACAGTTTAAAAGACTGCCAACATTCTAAAGACTGCCAACATTCTATAGACAGTTCAAAAGACTGCCAACATTCTATAGACAGTTCAAAAGACTGCCAACATTCTAAAGACAATTCAAAAGACTGCCAACATTCTAAAGACAATTCAAAAGGCTGCCAACATTCTAAAGACAATTCAAAAGACTGCCAACATTCTAAAGACAGTTCAAAGACTGCCAACATTCTATAGACAGTACAAAAGACTGCCAACATTCTATAGACAGTTCAAAAGACTGCCAACATTCTAAAGACAATTCAAAAGACTGCCAACATTCTAAAGACAATTCAAAAGACTGCCAACATTCTAAAGACAATTCAAAAGACTGACAACATTCTAAAGACAGTTTAAAAGACTGCCAACATTCTAAAGACAGTTCAAAAGACTGCCAACATTCTAAAGACAGTTTAAAAGACTGCCAACATTCTAAAGACAATTCAAAAGGCTGCCAACATTCTAAAGCGAGTTTAAAAGACTGCCAACATTCTATAGACTGCCAACATTCTATAGACAGTTCAAAAGACTGCCAACATTCTATAGACAGTTCAAAAGACTGCCAACATTCTAAAGACAATTCAAAAGACTGCCAACATTCTAAAGACAATTCAAAAGACTGCCAACATTCTAAAGACAGTTTAAAAGACTGCCAACATTCTAAAGACAATTCAAAAGACTGCCAACATTCTAAAGACAGTTCAAAAGACTGCCAACATTCTAAAGACAATTCAAAAGACTGCCAACATTCTAAAGACAATTCAAAAGACTGCCAACATTCTAAAGACAATTCAAAAGGCTGCCAACATTCTAAAGACAATTCAAATGACTGCCAACATTCTAAAGACAATTCAAAAGACTGTCAACATTCTAAAGACAGTTTAAAAGACTGCCAACATTCTAAAGACTGCCAACATTCTATAGACAGTTCAAAAGACTGCCAACATTCTAAAGACAATTCAAAAGACTGCCAACATTCTAAAGACAATTCAAAAGGCTGCCAACATTCTAAAGACAATTCAAAAGACTGCCAACATTCTAAAGACAGTTCAAAAGACTGCCAACATTCTAAAGACAATTCAAAAGACTGCCAACATTCTAAAGACAATTCAAAAGGCTGCCAACATTCTAAAGACAATTCAAAAGACTGCCAACATTCTAAAGACAGTTCAAAAGACTGCCAACATTCTAAAGACAATTCAAAAGACTGCCAACATTCTAAAGACAATTCAAAAGGCTGCCAACATTCTAAAGACAATTCAAAAGACTGCCAACATTCTAAAGACAGTTTAAAAGACTGCCAACATTCAAAAGACTGCCAACATTCTAAAGACAGTTTAAAAGACTGCCAACATTCTAAAGACAGTTCAAAAGACTGCCAACATTCTAAAGACAATTCAAAAGACTGCCAACATTCTAAAGACAATTCAAAAGGCTGCAAACATTCTAAAGACAATTCAAATGACTGCCAACATTCTAAAGACAATTCAAAAGACTGCCAACATTCTAAAGACAATTCAAAAGGCTGCAAACATTCTAAAGACAATTCAAATGACTGCCAACATTCTAAAGACAATTCAAAAACCTGCCAACATTCTAAAGACAATTCAAAAGGCTGCCAACATTCTAAAGACAATTCAAAAGACTGCCAACATTCTAAAGACAGTTTAAAAGACTGCCAACATTCAAAAGACTGCCAACATTCTAAAGACAGTTTAAAAGACTGCCAACATTCTAAAGACAGTTCAAAAGACTGCCAAAATTCTAAAGACAATTCAAAAGACTGCCAACATTCTAAAGACAATTCAAAAGGCTGCAAACATTCTAAAGACAATTCAAATGACTGCCAACATTCTAAAGACAATTCAAAAGACTGCCAACATTCTAAAGACAATTCAAAAGGCTGCAAACATTCTAAAGACAATTCAAATGACTGCCAACATTCTAAAGACAATTCAAAAGACTGCCAACATTCTAAAGACAATTCAAAAGGCTGCCAACATTCTAAAGACAATTCAAAAGACTGCCAACATTCTAAAGACAGTTCAAAAGACTGCCAACATTCTAAAGACAATTCAAAAGACTGCCAACATTCTAAAGACAATTCAAAAGGGTGCCAACATTCTAAAGACAATTCAAAAGACTGCCAATATTCTAAAGACAGTTCAAAAGACTGCCAACATTCTAAAGACAATTCAAAAGACTGCCAACATTCTAAAGACAATTCAAAAGGCTGCCAACATTCTAAAGACAATTCAAAAGACTGCCAACATTCTAAAGACAGTTTAAAAGACTGCCAACATTCTAAAGACAGTTCAAAAGACTGCCAACATTCTAAAGACAATTCAAAAGACTGCCAACATTCTAAAGACAATTCAAAAGGCTGCAAACATTCTAAAGACAATTCAAATGACTGCCAACATTCTAAAGACAATTCAAAAACCTGCCAACATTCTAAAGACAGTTTAAAAGACTGCCAACATTCTAAAGACTGCCAACATTCTATAGACAGTTCAAAAGACTGCCAACATTCTAAAGACAGTTTAAAAGACTGCCAACATTCTAAAGACAATTCAAAAGACTGTCAACATTCTAAAGACAGTTTAAAAGACTGCCAACATTCTAAAGACTGCCAACATTCTATAGACAGTTCAAAAGACTGCCAACATTCTATAGACAGTTCAAAAGACTGCCAACATTCTAAAGACAATTCAAAAGACTGCCAACATTCTAAAGACAATTCAAAAGGCTGCCAACATTCTAAAGACAGTTTAAAAGACTGCCAACATTCTAAAGACTGCCAACATTCTATAGACAGTACAAAAGACTGCCAACATTCTATAGACAGTTCAAAAGACTGCCAACATTCTAAAGACAATTCAAAAGACTGCCAACATTCTAAAGACAATTCAAAAGACTGCCAACATTCTAAAGACAATTCAAAAGACTGACAACATTCTAAAGACAGTTTAAAAGACTGCCAACATTCTAAAGACAATTCAAAAGACTGCCAACATTCTAAAGACAGTTTAAAAGACTGCCAACATTCTAAAGACAATTCAAAAGGCTGCCAACATTCTAAAGCGAGTTTAAAAGACTGCCAACATTCTATAGACTGCCAACATTCTAAAGACAATTCAAAAGGCTGCCAACATTCTAAAGACAGTTTAAAAGACTGCCAACATTCTAAAGACTGCCAACATTCTATAGACAGTACAAAAGACTGCCAACATTCTATAGACAGTTCAAAAGACTGCCAACATTCTAAAGACAGTTCAAAAGACTGCCAACATTCTAAAGACAATTCAAAAGACTGCCAACATTCTAAAGACAATTCAAAAGGCTGCCAACATTCTAAAGACAGTTTAAAAGACTGCCAACATTCTAAAGACTGCCAACATTCTATAGACAGTACAAAAGACTGCCAACATTCTATAGACAGTTCAAAAGACTGCCAACATTCTAAAGACAATTCAAAAGACTGCCAACATTCTAAAGACAATTCAAAAGACTGCCAACATTCTAAAGACAATTCAAAAGACTGACAACATTCTAAAGACAGTTTAAAAGACTGCCAACATTCTAAAGACAATTCAAAAGACTGACAACATTCTAAAGACAGTTTAAAAGACTGCCAACATTCTAAAGACAATTCAAAAGGCTGCCAACATTCTAAAGCGAGTTTAAAAGACTGCCAACATTCTATAGACTGCCAACATTCTATAGACAGTTCAAAAGACTGCCAACATTCTATAGACAGTTCAAAAGACTGCCAACATTCTAAAGACAATTCAAAAGACTGCCAATATTCTAAAGACAATTCAAAAGACTGCCAACATTCTAAAGACAGTTTAAAAGACTGCCAACATTCTAAAGACTGCCAACATTCTAAAGACAGTTCAAAAGACTGCCAACATTCTAAAGACAATTCAAAAGACTGCCAACATTCTAAAGACAATTCAAAAGACTGCCAACATTCTAAAGACAATTCAAAAGGCTGCCAACATTCTAAAGAAAATTCAAATGACTGCCAACATTCTAAAGACAATTCAAAAGACTGTCAACATTCTAAAGACAGTTTAAAAGACTGCCAACATTCTAAAGACTGCCAACATTCTATAGACAGTTCAAAAGACTGCCAACATTCTATAGACAGTTCAAAAGACTGCCAACATTCTAAAGACAATTCAAAAGACTGCCAACATTCTAAAGACAATTCAAAAGGCTGCCAACATTCTAAAGACAATTCAAAAGACTGCCAACATTCTAAAGACAGTTCAAAGACTGCCAACATTCTATAGACAGTACAAAAGACTGCCAACATTCTATAGACAGTTCAAAAGACTGCCAACATTCTAAAGACAATTCAAAAGACTGCCAACATTCTAAAGACAATTCAAAAGACTGCCAACATTCTAAAGACAATTCAAAAGACTGACAACATTCTAAAGACAGTTTAAAAGACTGCCAACATTCTAAAGACAATTCAAAAGACTGCCAACATTCTAAAGACAGTTTAAAAGACTGCCAACATTCTAAAGACAATTCAAAAGGCTGCCAACATTCTAAAGCGAGTTTAAAAGACTGCCAACATTCTATAGACTGCCAACATTCTATAGACAGTTCAAAAGACTGCCAACATTCTATAGACAGTTCAAAAGACTGCCAACATTCTAAAGACAATTCAAAAGACTGCCAACATTCTAAAGACAATTCAAAAGACTGCCAACATTCTAAAGACAGTTTAAAAGACTGCCAACATTCTAAAGACTGCCAACATTCTAAAGACAGTTCAAAAGACTGCCAACATTCTAAAGACAATTCAAAAGACTGCCAACATTCTAAAGACAATTCAAAAGACTGCCAACATTCTAAAGACAATTCAAAAGGCTGCCAACATTCTAAAGACAATTCAAATGACTGCCAACATTCTAAAGACAATTCAAAAGACTGTCAACATTCTAAAGACAGTTTAAAAGACTGCCAACATTCTAAAGACTGCCAACATTCTATAGACAGTTCAAAAGACTGCCAACATTCTAAAGACAATTCAAAAGACTGCCAACATTCTAAAGACAATTCAAAAGGCTGCCAACATTCTAAAGACAATTCAAAAGACTGCCAACATTCTAAAGACAGTTCAAAAGACTGCCAACATTCTAAAGACAATTCAAAAGACTGCCAACATTCTAAAGACAATTCAAAAGGCTGCCAACATTCTAAAGACAATTCAAAAGACTGCCAACATTCTAAAGACAGTTCAAAAGACTGCCAACATTCTAAAGACAATTCAAAAGACTGCCAACATTCTAAAGACAATTCAAAAGGCTGCCAACATTCTAAAGACAATTCAAAAGACTGCCAACATTCTAAAGACAGTTTAAAAGACTGCCAACATTCAAAAGACTGCCAACATTCTAAAGACAGTTTAAAAGACTGCCAACATTCTAAAGACAGTTCAAAAGACTGCCAACATTCTAAAGACAATTCAAAAGACTGCCAACATTCTAAAGACAATTCAAAAGGCTGCAAACATTCTAAAGACAATTCAAATGACTGCCAACATTCTAAAGACAATTCAAAAGACTGCCAACATTCTAAAGACAATTCAAAAGGCTGCAAACATTCTAAAGACAATTCAAATGACTGCCAACATTCTAAAGACAATTCAAAAACCTGCCAACATTCTAAAGACAATTCAAAAGGCTGCCAACATTCTAAAGACAATTCAAAAGACTGCCAACATTCTAAAGACAGTTTAAAAGACTGCCAACATTCAAAAGACTGCCAACATTCTAAAGACAGTTTAAAAGACTGCCAAAATTCTAAAGACAATTCAGAAGACTGCCAACATTCTAAAGACAATTCAAAAGGCTGCAAACATTCTAAAGACAATTCAAATGACTGCCAACATTCTAAAGACAATTCAAAAGACTGCCAACATTCTAAAGACAATTCAAAAGGCTGCAAACATTCTAAAGACAATTCAAATGACTGCCAACATTCTAAAGACAATTCAAAAGACTGCCAACATTCTAAAGACAATTCAAAAGGCTGCCAACATTCTAAAGACAATTCAAAAGACTGCCAACATTCTAAAGACAGTTCAAAAGACTGCCAACATTCTAAAGACAATTCAAAAGACTGCCAACATTCTAAAGACAATTCAAAAGGGTGCCAACATTCTAAAGACAATTCAAAAGACTGCCAACATTCTAAAGACAGTTCAAAAGACTGCCAACATTCTAAAGACAATTCAAAAGACTGCCAACATTCTAAAGACAATTCAAAAGGCTGCCAACATTCTAAAGACAATTCAAAAGACTGCCAACATTCTAAAGACAGTTTAAAAGACTGCCAACATTCTAAAGACAGTTCAAAAGACTGCCAACATTCTAAAGACAATTCAAAAGACTGCCAACATTCTAAAGACAATTCAAAAGGCTGCAAACATTCTAAAGACAATTCAAATGACTGCCAACATTCTAAAGACAATTCAAAAACCTGCCAACATTCTAAAGACAGTTTAAAAGACTGCCAACATTCTAAAGACTGCCAACATTCTATAGACAGTTCAAAAGACTGCCAACATTCTAAAGACAGTTTAAAAGACTGCCAACATTCTAAAGACAATTCAAAAGACTGTCAACATTCTAAAGACAGTTTAAAAGACTGCCAACATTCTAAAGACTGCCAACATTCTATAGACAGTTCAAAAGACTGCCAACATTCTATAGACAGTTCAAAAGACTGCCAACATTCTAAAGACAATTCAAAAGACTGCCAACATTCTAAAGACAATTCAAAAGGCTGCCAACATTCTAAAGACAGTTTAAAAGACTGCCAACATTCTAAAGACTGCCAACATTCTATAGACAGTACAAAAGACTGCCAACATTCTATAGACAGTTCAAAAGACTGCCAACATTCTAAAGACAATTCAAAAGACTGCCAACATTCTAAAGACAATTCAAAAGACTGCCAACATTCTAAAGACAATTCAAAAGACTGACAACATTCTAAAGACAGTTTAAAAGACTGCCAACATTCTAAAGACAATTCAAAAGACTGCCAACATTCTAAAGACAGTTTAAAAGACTGCCAACATTCTAAAGACAATTCAAAAGGCTGCCAACATTCTAAAGCGAGTTTAAAAGACTGCCAACATTCTATAGACTGCCAACATTCTATAGACAGTTCAAAAGACTGCCAACATTCTATAGACAGTTCAAAAGACTGCCAACATTCTAATCTCAATTCAAAAGACTGCCAACATTCTAAAGACAATTCAAAAGACTGCCAACATTCTAAAGACAGTTTAAAAGACTGCCAACATTCTAAAGACTGCCAACATTCTAAAGACAGTTCAAAAGACTGCCAACATTCTAAAGACAATTCAAAAGACTGCCAACATTCTAAAGACAATTCAAAAGACTGCCAACATTCTAAAGACAATTCAAAAGGCTGCCAACATTCTAAAGACAATTCAAATGACTGCCAACATTCTAAAGACAATTCAAAAGACTGTCAACATTCTAAAGACAGTTTAAAAGACTGCCAACATTCTAAAGACTGCCAACATTCTATAGACAGTTCAAAAGACTGCCAACATTCTATAGACAGTTCAAAAGACTGCCAACATTCTAAAGACAATTCAAAAGGCTGCCAACATTCTAAAGCGAGTTTAAAAGACTGCCAACATTCTATAGACTGCCAACATTCTATAGACAGTTCAAAAGACTGCCAACATTCTATAGACAGTTCAAAAGACTGCCAACATTCTAAAGACAATTCAAAAGACTGCCAACATTCTAAAGACAATTCAAAAGACTGCCAACATTCTAAAGACAGTTTAAAAGACTGCCAACATTCTAAAGACTGCCAACATTCTAAAGACAGTTCAAAAGACTGCCAACATTCTAAAGACAATTCAAAAGACTGCCAACATTCTAAAGACAATTCAAAAGACTGCCAACATTCTAAAGACAATTCAAAAGGCTGCCAACATTCTAAAGACAATTCAAATGACTGCCAACATTCTAAAGACAATTCAAAAGACTGTCAACATTCTAAAGACAGTTTAAAAGACTGCCAACATTCTAAAGACTGCCAACATTCTATAGACAGTTCAAAAGACTGCCAACATTCTAAAGACAATTCAAAAGACTGCCAACATTCTAAAGACAATTCAAAAGGCTGCCAACATTCTAAAGACAATTCAAAAGACTGCCAACATTCTAAAGACAGTTCAAAAGACTGCCAACATTCTAAAGACAATTCAAAAGACTGCCAACATTCTAAAGACAATTCAAAAGGCTGCCAACATTCTAAAGACAATTCAAAAGACTGCCAACATTCTAAAGACAGTTCAAAAGACTGCCAACATTCTAAAGACAATTCAAAAGACTGCCAACATTCTAAAGACAATTCAAAAGGCTGCCAACATTCTAAAGACAATTCAAAAGACTGCCAACATTCTAAAGACAGTTTAAAAGACTGCCAACATTCAAAAGACTGCCAACATTCTAAAGACAGTTTAAAAGACTGCCAACATTCTAAAGACAGTTCAAAAGACTGCCAACATTCTAAAGACAATTCAAAAGACTGCCAACATTCTAAAGACAATTCAAAAGGCTGCAAACATTCTAAAGACAATTCAAATGACTGCCAACATTCTAAAGACAATTCAAAAGACTGCCAACATTCTAAAGACAATTCAAAAGGCTGCAAACATTCTAAAGACAATTCAAATGACTGCCAACATTCTAAAGACAATTCAAAAACCTGCCAACATTCTAAAGACAATTCAAAAGGCTGCCAACATTCTAAAGACAATTCAAAAGACTGCCAACATTCTAAAGACAGTTTAAAAGACTGCCAACATTCAAAAGACTGCCAACATTCTAAAGACAGTTTAAAAGACTGCCAACATTCTAAAGACAGTTCAAAAGACTGCCAAAATTCTAAAGACAATTCAAAAGACTGCCAACATTCTAAAGACAATTCAAAAGGCTGCAAACATTCTAAAGACAATTCAAATGACTGCCAACATTCTAAAGACAATTCAAAAGACTGCCAACATTCTAAAGACAATTCAAAAGGCTGCAAACATTCTAAAGACAATTCAAATGACTGCCAACATTCTAAAGACAATTCAAAAGACTGCCAACATTCTAAAGACAATTCAAAAGGCTGCCAACATTCTAAAGACAATTCAAAAGACTGCCAACATTCTAAAGACAGTTCAAAAGACTGCCAACATTCTAAAGACAATTCAAAAGACTGCCAACATTCTAAAGACAATTCAAAAGGGTGCCAACATTCTAAAGACAATTCAAAAGACTGCCAACATTCTAAAGACAGTTCAAAAGACTGCCAACATTCTAAAGACAATTCAAAAGACTGCCAACATTCTAAAGACAATTCAAAAGGCTGCCAACATTCTAAAGACAATTCAAAAGACTGCCAACATTCTAAAGACAGTTTAAAAGACTGCCAACATTCTAAAGACAGTTCAAAAGACTGCCAACATTCTAAAGACAATTCAAAAGACTGCCAACATTCTAAAGACAATTCAAAAGGCTGCAAACATTCTAAAGACAATTCAAATGACTGCCAACATTCTAAAGACAATTCAAAAACCTGCCAACATTCTAAAGACAGTTTAAAAGACTGCCAACATTCTAAAGACTGCCAACATTCTATAGACAGTTCAAAAGACTGCCAACATTCTAAAGACAGTTTAAAAGACTGCCAACATTCTAAAGACAATTCAAAAGACTGTCAACATTCTAAAGACAGTTTAAAAGACTGCCAACATTCTAAAGACTGCCAACATTCTATAGACAGTTCAAAAGACTGCCAACATTCTATAGACAGTTCAAAAGACTGCCAACATTCTAAAGACAATTCAAAAGACTGCCAACATTCTAAAGACAATTCAAAAGGCTGCCAACATTCTAAAGACAGTTTAAAAGACTGCCAACATTCTAAAGACTGCCAACATTCTATAGACAGTACAAAAGACTGCCAACATTCTATAGACAGTTCAAAAGACTGCCAACATTCTAAAGACAATTCAAAAGACTGCCAACATTCTAAAGACAATTCAAAAGACTGCCAACATTCTAAAGACAATTCAAAAGACTGACAACATTCTAAAGACAGTTTAAAAGACTGCCAACATTCTAAAGACAATTCAAAAGACTGCCAACATTCTAAAGACAGTTTAAAAGACTGCCAACATTCTAAAGACAATTCAAAAGGCTGCCAACATTCTAAAGCGAGTTTAAAAGACTGCCAACATTCTATAGACTGCCAACATTCTAAAGACAATTCAAAAGGCTGCCAACATTCTAAAGACAGTTTAAAAGACTGCCAACATTCTAAAGACTGCCAACATTCTATAGACAGTACAAAAGACTGCCAACATTCTATAGACAGTTCAAAAGACTGCCAACATTCTAAAGACAGTTCAAAAGACTGCCAACATTCTAAAGACAATTCAAAAGACTGCCAACATTCTAAAGACAATTCAAAAGGCTGCCAACATTCTAAAGACAGTTTAAAAGACTGCCAACATTCTAAAGACTGCCAACATTCTATAGACAGTACAAAAGACTGCCAACATTCTATAGACAGTTCAAAAGACTGCCAACATTCTAAAGACAATTCAAAAGACTGCCAACATTCTAAAGACAATTCAAAAGACTGCCAACATTCTAAAGACAATTCAAAAGACTGACAACATTCTAAAGACAGTTTAAAAGACTGCCAACATTCTAAAGACAATTCAAAAGACTGACAACATTCTAAAGACAGTTTAAAAGACTGCCAACATTCTAAAGACAATTCAAAAGGCTGCCAACATTCTAAAGCGAGTTTAAAAGACTGCCAACATTCTATAGACTGCCAACATTCTATAGACAGTTCAAAAGACTGCCAACATTCTATAGACAGTTCAAAAGACTGCCAACATTCTAAAGACAATTCAAAAGACTGCCAATATTCTAAAGACAATTCAAAAGACTGCCAACATTCTAAAGACAGTTTAAAAGACTGCCAACATTCTAAAGACTGCCAACATTCTAAAGACAGTTCAAAAGACTGCCAACATTCTAAAGACAATTCAAAAGACTGCCAACATTCTAAAGACAATTCAAAAGACTGCCAACATTCTAAAGACAATTCAAAAGGCTGCCAACATTCTAAAGAAAATTCAAATGACTGCCAACATTCTAAAGACAATTCAAAAGACTGTCAACATTCTAAAGACAGTTTAAAAGACTGCCAACATTCTAAAGACTGCCAACATTCTATAGACAGTTCAAAAGACTGCCAACATTCTATAGACAGTTCAAAAGACTGCCAACATTCTAAAGACAATTCAAAAGACTGCCAACATTCTAAAGACAATTCAAAAGGCTGCCAACATTCTAAAGACAATTCAAAAGACTGCCAACATTCTAAAGACAGTTCAAAGACTGCCAACATTCTATAGACAGTACAAAAGACTGCCAACATTCTATAGACAGTTCAAAAGACTGCCAACATTCTAAAGACAATTCAAAAGACTGCCAACATTCTAAAGACAATTCAAAAGACTGCCAACATTCTAAAGACAATTCAAAAGACTGACAACATTCTAAAGACAGTTTAAAAGACTGCCAACATTCTAAAGACAATTCAAAAGACTGCCAACATTCTAAAGACAGTTTAAAAGACTGCCAACATTCTAAAGACAATTCAAAAGGCTGCCAACATTCTAAAGCGAGTTTAAAAGACTGCCAACATTCTATAGACAGTTCAAAAGACTGCCAACATTCTAAAGACAATTCAAAAGACTGCCAACATTCTAAAGACAATTCAAAAGACTGCCAACATTCTAAAGACAGTTTAAAAGACTGCCAACATTCTAAAGACTGCCAACATTCTAAAGACAGTTCAAAAGACTGCCAACATTCTAAAGACAATTCAAAAGACTGCCAACATTCTAAAGACAATTCAAAAGACTGCCAACATTCTAAAGACAATTCAAAAGGCTGCCAACATTCTAAAGACAATTCAAATGACTGCCAACATACTAAAGACAATTCAAAAGACTGTCAACATTCTAAAGACAGTTTAAAAGACTGCCAACATTCTAAAGACTGCCAACATTCTATAGACAGTTCAAAAGACTGCCAACATTCTAAAGACAATTCAAAAGACTGCCAACATTCTAAAGACAATTCAAAAGGCTGCCAACATTCTAAAGACAATTCAAAAGACTGCCAACATTCTAAAGACAGTTCAAAAGACTGCCAACATTCTAAAGACAATTCAAAAGACTGCCAACATTCTAAAGACAATTCAAAAGGCTGCCAACATTCTAAAGACAATTCAAAAGACTGCCAACATTCTAAAGACAGTTCAAAAGACTGCCAACATTCTAAAGACAATTCAAAAGACTGCCAACATTCTAAAGACAATTCAAAAGGCTGCCAACATTCTAAAGACAATTCAAAAGACTGCCAACATTCTAAAGACAGTTTAAAAGACTGCCAACATTCAAAAGACTGCCAACATTCTAAAGACAGTTTAAAAGACTGCCAACATTCTAAAGACAGTTCAAAAGACTGCCAACATTCTAAAGACAATTCAAAAGACTGCCAACATTCTAAAGACAATTCAAAAGGCTGCAAACATTCTAAAGACAATTCAAATGACTGCCAACATTCTAAAGACAATTCAAAAGACTGCCAACATTCTAAAGACAATTCAAAAGGCTGCAAACATTCTAAAGACAATTCAAATGACTGCCAACATTCTAAAGACAATTCAAAAACCTGCCAACATTCTAAAGACAATTCAAAAGGCTGCCAACATTCTAAAGACAATTCAAAAGACTGCCAACATTCTAAAGACAGTTTAAAAGACTGCCAACATTCAAAAGACTGCCAACATTCTAAAGACAGTTCAAAAGACTGCCAAAATTCTAAAGACAATTCAAAAGACTGCCAACATTCTAAAGACAATTCAAAAGGCTGCAAACATTCTAAAGACAATTCAAATGACTGCCAACATTCTAAAGACAATTCAAAAGACTGCCAACATTCTAAAGACAATTCAAAAGGCTGCAAACATTCTAAAGACAATTCAAATGACTGCCAACATTCTAAAGACAATTCAAAAGACTGCCAACATTCTAAAGACAATTCAAAAGGCTGCCAACATTCTAAAGACAATTCAAAAGACTGCCAACATTCTAAAGACAGTTCAAAAGACTGACAACATTCTAAAGACAGTTCAAAAGACTGCCAACATTCTAAAGACAATTCAAAAGACTGCCAACATTCTAAAGACAATTCAAAAGGCTGCCAACATTCTAAAGACAATTCAAAAGACTGCCAACATTCTAAAGACAGTTTAAAAGACTGCCAACATTCTAAAGACAGTTCAAAAGACTGCCAACATTCTAAAGACAATTCAAAAGACTGCCAACATTCTAAAGACAATTCAAAAGGCTGCAAACATTCTAAAGACAATTCAAATGACTGCCAACATTCTAAAGACAATTCAAAAACCTGCCAACATTCTAAAGACAGTTTAAAAGACTGCCAACATTCTAAAGACTGCCAACATTCTATAGACAGTTCAAAAGACTGCCAACATTCTAAAGACAGTTTAAAAGACTGCCAACATTCTAAAGACAATTCAAAAGACTGTCAACATTCTAAAGACAGTTTAAAAGACTGCCAACATTCTAAAGACTGCCAACATTCTATAGACAGTTCAAAAGACTGCCAACATTCTATAGACAGTTCAAAAGACTGCCAACATTCTAAAGACAATTCAAAAGACTGCCAACATTCTAAAGACAATTCAAAAGGCTGCCAACATTCTAAAGACAGTTTAAAAGACTGCCAACATTCTAAAGACTGCCAACATTCTATAGACAGTACAAAAGACTGCCAACATTCTATAGACAGTTCAAAAGACTGCCAACATTCTAAAGACAATTCAAAAGACTGCCAACATTCTAAAGACAATTCAAAAGACTGCCAACATTCTAAAGACAATTCAAAAGACTGCCAACATTCTAAAGACAGTTTAAAAGACTGCCAACATTCTAAAGACAATTCAAAAGACTGCCAACATTCTAAAGACAGTTTAAAAGACTGCCAACATTCTAAAGACAATTCAAAAGGCTGCCAACATTCTAAAGCGAGTTTAAAAGACTGCCAACATTCTATAGACTGCCAACATTCTATAGACAGTTCAAAAGACTGCCAACATTCTATAGACAGTTCAAAAGACTGCCAACATTCTAATCTCAATTCAAAAGACTGCCAACATTCTAAAGACAATTCAAAAGACTGCCAACATTCTAAAGACAGTTTAAAAGACTGCCAACATTCTAAAGACTGCCAACATTCTAAAGACAGTTCAAAAGACTGCCAACATTCTAAAGACAATTCAAAAGACTGCCAACATTCTAAAGACAATTCAAAAGACTGCCAACATTCTAAAGACAATTCAAAAGGCTGCCAACATTCTAAAGACAATTCAAATGACTGCCAACATTCTAAAGACAATTCAAAAGACTGTCAACATTCTAAAGACAGTTTAAAAGACTGCCAACATTCTAAAGACTGCCAACATTCTATAGACAGTTCAAAAGACTGCCAACATTCTATAGACAGTTCAAAAGACTGCCAACATTCTAAAGACAATTCAAAAGACTGCCAACATTCTAAAGACAATTCAAAAGGCTGCCAACATTCTAAAGACAATTCAAAAGACTGTCAACATTCTAAAGACAGTTTAAAAGACTGTTAACATTCTAAAGACTGCCAACATTCTATAGACAGTACAAAAAACTGCCAACATTCTATAGACAGTTCAAAAGACTGCCAACATTCTAAAGACAATTCAAAAGACTGACAACATTCTAAAGACAATTCAAAAGACTGCCAGCATTCTAAAGACAATTCAAAAGACTGACAACATTCTAAAGACAGTTTAAAAGACTGCCAACATTCTAAAGACAATTCAAAAGACTGACAACATTCTAAATACAGTTTAAAAGACTGCCAATATTCTAAAGACAATTCAAAAGGCTGCCAACATTCTAAAGCGAGTTTAAAAGACTGCCAACATTCTTTAGACTGCCAACATTCTATAGACAGTTCAAAAGACTGCCAACATTCTATAGACAGTTCAAAAGACTGCCAACATTCTAAAGACAATTCAAAAGACTGCCAACATTCTAAAGACAATTCAAAAGGCTGCCAACATTCTAAAGACAATTCAAAAGACTGCCAACATTCTAAAGACAGTTCAAAAGACTGCCAACATTCTAAAGACAATTCAAAAGACTGCCAACATTCTAAAGACAATTCAAAAGGCTGCCAACATTCTAAAGACAATTCAAAAGACTGCCAACATTCTAAAGACAGTTCAAAAGACTGCCAACATTCTAAAGACAATTCAAAAGACTGCCAACATTCTAAAGACAATTCAAAAGGCTGCCAACATTCTAAAGACAATTCAAAAGACTGCCAACATTCTAAAGACAGTTTAAAAGACTGCCAACATTCAAAAGACTGCCAACATTCTAAAGACAGTTTAAAAGACTGCCAACATTCTAAAGACAGTTCAAAAGACTGCCAACATTCTAAAGACAATTCAAAAGACTGCCAACATTCTAAAGACAATTCAAAAGGCTGCAAACATTCTAAAGACAATTCAAATGACTGCCAACATTCTAAAGACAATTCAAAAGACTGCCAACATTCTAAAGACAATTCAAAAGGCTGCAAACATTCTAAAGACAATTCAAATGACTGCCAACATTCTAAAGACAATTCAAAAACCTGCCAACATTCTAAAGACAATTCAAAAGGCTGCCAACATTCTAAAGACAATTCAAAAGACTGCCAACATTCTAAAGACAGTTTAAAAGACTGCCAACATTCAAAAGACTGCCAACATTCTAAAGACAGTTCAAAAGACTGCCAAAATTCTAAAGACAATTCAAAAGACTGCCAACATTCTAAAGACAATTCAAAAGGCTGCAAACATTCTAAAGACAATTCAAATGACTGCCAACATTCTAAAGACAATTCAAAAGACTGCCAACATTCTAAAGACAATTCAAAAGGCTGCAAACATTCTAAAGACAATTCAAATGACTGCCAACATTCTAAAGACAATTCAAAAGACTGCCAACATTCTAAAGACAATTCAAAAGGCTGCCAACATTCTAAAGACAATTCAAAAGACTGCCAACATTCTAAAGACAGTTCAAAAGACTGACAACATTCTAAAGACAGTTCAAAAGACTGCCAACATTCTAAAGACAATTCAAAAGACTGCCAACATTCTAAAGACAATTCAAAAGGCTGCCAACATTCTAAAGACAATTCAAAAGACTGCCAACATTCTAAAGACAGTTTAAAAGACTGCCAACATTCTAAAGACAGTTCAAAAGACTGCCAACATTCTAAAGACAATTCAAAAGACTGCCAACATTCTAAAGACAATTCAAAAGGCTGCAAACATTCTAAAGACAATTCAAATGACTGCCAACATTCTAAAGACAATTCAAAAACCTGCCAACATTCTAAAGACAGTTTAAAAGACTGCCAACATTCTAAAGACTGCCAACATTCTATAGACAGTTCAAAAGACTGCCAACATTCTAAAGACAGTTTAAAAGACTGCCAACATTCTAAAGACAATTCAAAAGACTGTCAACATTCTAAAGACAGTTTAAAAGACTGCCAACATTCTAAAGACTGCCAACATTCTATAGACAGTTCAAAAGACTGCCAACATTCTATAGACAGTTCAAAAGACTGCCAACATTCTAAAGACAATTCAAAAGACTGCCAACATTCTAAAGACAATTCAAAAGGCTGCCAACATTCTAAAGACAGTTTAAAAGACTGCCAACATTCTAAAGACTGCCAACATTCTATAGACAGTACAAAAGACTGCCAACATTCTATAGACAGTTCAAAAGACTGCCAACATTCTAAAGACAATTCAAAAGACTGCCAACATTCTAAAGACAATTCAAAAGACTGCCAACATTCTAAAGACAATTCAAAAGACTGCCAACATTCTAAAGACAGTTTAAAAGACTGCCAACATTCTAAAGACAATTCAAAAGACTGCCAACATTCTAAAGACAGTTTAAAAGACTGCCAACATTCTAAAGACAATTCAAAAGGCTGCCAACATTCTAAAGCGAGTTTAAAAGACTGCCAACATTCTATAGACTGCCAACATTCTATAGACAGTTCAAAAGACTGCCAACATTCTATAGACAGTTCAAAAGACTGCCAACATTCTAATCTCAATTCAAAAGACTGCCAACATTCTAAAGACAATTCAAAAGACTGCCAACATTCTAAAGACAGTTTAAAAGACTGCCAACATTCTAAAGACTGCCAACATTCTAAAGACAGTTCAAAAGACTGCCAACATTCTAAAGACAATTCAAAAGACTGCCAACATTCTAAAGACAATTCAAAAGACTGCCAACATTCTAAAGACAATTCAAAAGGCTGCCAACATTCTAAAGACAATTCAAATGACTGCCAACATTCTAAAGACAATTCAAAAGACTGTCAACATTCTAAAGACAGTTTAAAAGACTGCCAACATTCTAAAGACTGCCAACATTCTATAGACAGTTCAAAAGACTGCCAACATTCTATAGACAGTTCAAAAGACTGCCAACATTCTAAAGACAATTCAAAAGACTGCCAACATTCTAAAGACAATTCAAAAGGCTGCCAACATTCTAAAGACAATTCAAAAGACTGTCAACATTCTAAAGACAGTTTAAAAGACTGTTAACATTCTAAAGACTGCCAACATTCTATAGACAGTACAAAAAACTGCCAACATTCTATAGACAGTTCAAAAGACTGCCAACATTCTAAAGACAATTCAAAAGACTGACAACATTCTAAAGACAATTCAAAAGACTGCCAGCATTCTAAAGACAATTCAAAAGACTGACAACATTCTAAAGACAGTTTAAAAGACTGCCAACATTCTAAAGACAATTCAAAAGACTGACAACATTCTAAATACAGTTTAAAAGACTGCCAATATTCTAAAGACAATTCAAAAGGCTGCCAACATTCTAAAGCGAGTTTAAAAGACTGCCAACATTCTTTAGACTGCCAACATTCTATAGACAGTTCAAAAGACTGCCAACATTCTATAGACAGTTCAAAAGACTGCCAACATTCTAAAGACAATTCAAAAGACTGCCAACATTCTAAAGACAATTCAAAAGACTGCCAACATTCTAAAGACAGTTTAAAAGACTGCCAATATTCTAAAGACTGCCAACATTCTAAAGACAGTTCAAAAGACTGCCAACATTCTAAAGACAATTCAAAAGACTGCCAACATTCTAAAGACAATTCAAAAGACTGCCAACATTCTAAAGACAATTCAAAAGGCTGCCAACATTCTAAAGACAATTTAAATGACTGCCAACATTCTAAAGACAATTCAAAAGACTGTCAACATTCTAAAGACAGTTTAAAAGACTGCCAACATTCTAAAGACTGCCAACATTCTATAGACAGTTCAAAAGACTGCCAACATTCTATAGACAGTTCAAAAGACTGCCAACATTCTAAAGACAATTCAAAAGACTGCCAACATTCTAAAGACAATTCAAAAGGCTGCCAACATTCTAAAGACAATTCAAAAGACTGCCAACATTCTAAACACAGTTCAAAAGACTGCCAACATTCTAAAGACAATTCAAAAGACTGCCAACATTCTAAAGACAATTCAAAAGGGTGCCAACATTCTAAAGACAATTCAAAAGACTGCCAACATTCTAAAGACAGTTCAAAAGACTGCCAACATTCTAAAGACAATTCAAAAGACTGCCAACATTCTAAAGACAGTTTAAAAGACTGCCAACATTCAAAAGACTGCCAACATTCTAAAGACAGTTTAAAAGACTGCCAACATTCTAAAGACAGTTCAAAAGACTGCCAACATTCTAAAGACAATTCAAAAGACTGCCAACATTCTAAAGACAATTCAAAAGGCTGCAAACATTCTAAAGACAATTCAAATGACTGCCAACATTCTAAAGACAATTCAAAAACCTGCCAACATTCTAAAGACAGTTTAAAAGACTGCCAACATTCTAAAGACTGCCAACATTCTATAGACAGTTCAAAAGACTGCCAACATTCTAAAGACAGTTTAAAAGACTGCCAACATTCTAAAGACAATTCAAAAGACTGTCAACATTCTAAAGACAGTTTAAAAGACTGCCAACATTCTAAAGACTGCCAACATTCTAAAGACTGCCAACATTCTATAGACAGTTCAAAAGACTGCCAACATTCTAAAGACAGTTTAAAAGACTGCCAACATTCTAAAGACAATTCAAAAGACTGTCAACATTCTAAAGACAGTTTAAAAGACTGCCAACATTCTAAAGACTGCAAACATTCTATAGACAGTTCAAAAGACTGCCAACATTCTATAGACAGTTCAAAAGACTGCCAACATTCTAAAGACAATTCAAAAGACTGCCAACATTCTAAAGACAATTCAAAAGGCTGCCAACATTCTAAAGACAGTTTAAAAGACTGCCAACATTCTAAAGACTGCCAACATTCTATAGACAGTACAAAAGACTGCCAACATTCTATAGACAGTTCAAAAGACTGCCAACATTCTAAAGACAGTTCAAAAGACTGCCAACATTCTAAAGACAATTCAAAAGACTGCCAACATTCTAAAGACAATTCAAAAGGCTGCCAACATTCTAAAGACAGTTTAAAAGACTGCCAACATTCTAAAGACTGCCAACATTCTATAGACAGTACAAAAGACTGCCAACATTCTATAGACAGTTCAAAAGACTGCCAACATTCTAAAGACAATTCAAAAGACTGCCAACATTCTAAAGACAATTCAAAAGACTGCCAACATTCTAAAGACAATTCAAAAGACTGACAACATTCTAAAGACAGTTTAAAAGACTGCCAACATTCTAAAGACAATTCAAAAGACTGCCAACATTCTAAAGACAGTTTAAAAGACTGCCAACATTCTAAAGACAATTCAAAAGGCTGCCAACATTCTAAAGCGAGTTTAAAAGACTGCCAACATTCTATAGACTGCCAACATTCTATAGACAGTTCAAAAGACTGCCAACATTCTATAGACAGTTCAAAAGACTGCCAACATTCTAAAGACAATTCAAAAGACTGCCAATATTCTAAAGACAATTCAAAAGACTGCCAACATTCTAAAGACAGTTTAAAAGACTGCCAACATTCTAAAGACTGCCAACATTCTAAAGACAGTTCAAAAGACTGCCAACATTCTAAAGACAATTCAAAAGACTGCCAACATTCTAAAGACAATTCAAAAGACTGCCAACATTCTAAAGACAATTCAAAAGGCTGCCAACATTCTAAAGAAAATTCAAATGACTGCCAACATTCTAAAGACAATTCAAAAGACTGTCAACATTCTAAAGACAGTTTAAAAGACTGCCAACATTCTAAAGACTGCCAACATTCTATAGACAGTTCAAAAGACTGCCAACATTCTATAGACAGTTCAAAAGACTGCCAACATTCTAAAGACAATTCAAAAGACTGCCAACATTCTAAAGACAATTCAAAAGGCTGCCAACATTCTAAAGACAATTCAAAAGACTGCCAACATTCTAAAGACAGTTCAAAGACTGCCAACATTCTATAGACAGTACAAAAGACTGCCAACATTCTATAGACAGTTCAAAAGACTGCCAACATTCTAAAGACAATTCAAAAGACTGCCAACATTCTAAAGACAATTCAAAAGACTGCCAACATTCTAAAGACAATTCAAAAGACTGACAACATTCTAAAGACAGTTTAAAAGACTGCCAACATTCTAAAGACAATTCAAAAGACTGCCAACATTCTAAAGACAGTTTAAAAGACTGCCAACATTCTAAAGACAATTCAAAAGGCTGCCAACATTCTAAAGCGAGTTTAAAAGACTGCCAACATTCTATAGACTGCCAACATTCTATAGACAGTTCAAAAGACTGCCAACATTCTATAGACAGTTCAAAAGACTGCCAACATTCTAAAGACAATTCAAAAGACTGCCAACATTCTAAAGACAATTCAAAAGACTGCCAACATTCTAAAGACAGTTTAAAAGACTGCCAACATTCTAAAGACTGCCAACATTCTAAAGACAGTTCAAAAGACTGCCAACATTCTAAAGACAATTCAAAAGACTGCCAACATTCTAAAGACAATTCAAAAGACTGCCAACATTCTAAAGACAATTCAAAAGGCTGCCAACATTCTAAAGACAATTCAAATGACTGCCAACATTCTAAAGACAATTCAAAAGACTGTCAACATTCTAAAGACAGTTTAAAAGACTGCCAACATTCTAAAGACTGCCAACATTCTATAGACAGTTCAAAAGACTGCCAACATTCTAAAGACAATTCAAAAGACTGCCAACATTCTAAAGACAATTCAAAAGGCTGCCAACATTCTAAAGACAATTCAAAAGACTGCCAACATTCTAAAGACAGTTCAAAAGACTGCCAACATTCTAAAGACAATTCAAAAGACTGCCAACATTCTAAAGACAATTCAAAAGGCTGCCAACATTCTAAAGACAATTCAAAAGACTGCCAACATTCTAAAGACAGTTCAAAAGACTGCCAACATTCTAAAGACAATTCAAAAGACTGCCAACATTCTAAAGACAATTCAAAAGGCTGCCAACATTCTAAAGACAATTCAAAAGACTGCCAACATTCTAAAGACAGTTTAAAAGACTGCCAACATTCAAAAGACTGCCAACATTCTAAAGACAGTTTAAAAGACTGCCAACATTCTAAAGACAGTTCAAAAGACTGCCAACATTCTAAAGACAATTCAAAAGACTGCCAAGATTCTAAAGACAATTCAAAAGGCTGCAAACATTCTAAAGACAATTCAAATGACTGCCAACATTCTAAAGACAATTCAAAAGACTGCCAACATTCTAAAGACAATTCAAAAGGCTGCAAACATTCTAAAGACAATTCAAATGACTGCCAACATTCTAAAGACAATTCAAAAACCTGCCAACATTCTAAAGACAATTCAAAAGGCTGCCAACATTCTAAAGACAATTCAAAAGACTGCCAACATTCTAAAGACAGTTTAAAAGACTGCCAACATTCAAAAGACTGCCAACATTCTAAAGACAGTTTAAAAGACTGCCAACATTCTAAAGACAGTTCAAAAGACTGCCAACATTCTAAAGACAATTCAAAAGACTGCCAACATTCTAAAGACAATTCAAAAGGCTGCAAACATTCTAAAGACAATTCAAATGACTGCCAACATTCTAAAGACAATTCAAAAGACTGCCAACATTCTAAAGACAATTCAAAAGGCTGCAAACATTCTAAAGACAATTCAAATGACTGCCAACATTCTAAAGACAATTCAAAAGACTGCCAACATTCTAAAGACAATTCAAAAGGCTGCCAACATTCTAAAGACAATTCAAAAGACTGCCAACATTCTAAAGACAGTTCAAAAGACTGCCAACATTCTAAAGACAATTCAAAAGACTGCCAACATTCTAAAGACAATTCAAAAGGGTGCCAACATTCTAAAGACAATTCAAAAGACTGCCAACATTCTAAAGACAGTTCAAAAGACTGCCAACATTCTAAAGACAGTTTAAAAGACTGCCAACATTCTAAAGACAATTCAAAAGGCTGCCAACATTCTAAAGCGAGTTTAAAAGACTGCCAACATTCTATAGACTGCCAACATTCTATAGACAGTTCAAAAGACTGCCAACATTCTATAGACAGTTCAAAAGACTGCCAACATTCTAAAGACAATTCAAAAGACTGCCAACATTCTAAAGACAATTCAAAAGACTGCCAACATTCTAAAGACAGTTTAAAAGACTGCCAACATTCTAAAGACTGCCAACATTCTAAAGACAGTTCAAAAGACTGCCAACATTCTAAAGACAATTCAAAAGACTGCCAACATTCTAAAGACAATTCAAAAGACTGCCAACATTCTAAAGACAATTCAAAAGGCTGCCAACATTCTAAAGACAATTCAAATGACTGCCAACATTCTAAAGACAATTCAAAAGACTGTCAACATTCTAAAGACAGTTTAAAAGACTGCCAACATTCTAAAGACTGCCAACATTCTATAGACAGTTCAAAAGACTGCCAACATTCTAAAGACAATTCAAAAGACTGCCAACATTCTAAAGACAATTCAAAAGGCTGCCAACATTCTAAAGACAATTCAAAAGACTGCCAACATTCTAAAGACAGTTCAAAAGACTGCCAACATTCTAAAGACAATTCAAAAGACTGCCAACATTCTAAAGACAATTCAAAAGGCTGCCAACATTCTAAAGACAATTCAAAAGACTGCCAACATTCTAAAGACAGTTCAAAAGACTGCCAACATTCTAAAGACAATTCAAAAGACTGCCAACATTCTAAAGACAATTCAAAAGGCTGCCAACATTCTAAAGACAATTCAAAAGACTGCCAACATTCTAAAGACAGTTTAAAAGACTGCCAACATTCAAAAGACTGCCAACATTCTAAAGACAGTTTAAAAGACTGCCAACATTCTAAAGACAGTTCAAAAGACTGCCAACATTCTAAAGACAATTCAAAAGACTGCCAACATTCTAAAGACAATTCAAAAGGCTGCAAACATTCTAAAGACAATTCAAATGACTGCCAACATTCTAAAGACAATTCAAAAGACTGCCAACATTCTAAAGACAATTCAAAAGGCTGCAAACATTCTAAAGACAATTCAAATGACTGCCAACATTCTAAAGACAATTCAAAAACCTGCCAACATTCTAAAGACAATTCAAAAGGCTGCCAACATTCTAAAGACAATTCAAAAGACTGCCAACATTCTAAAGACAGTTTAAAAGACTGCCAACATTCAAAAGACTGCCAACATTCTAAAGACAGTTTAAAAGACTGCCAACATTCTAAAGACAGTTCAAAAGACTGCCAAAATTCTAAAGACAATTCAAAAGACTGCCAACATTCTAAAGACAATTCAAAAGGCTGCAAACATTCTAAAGACAATTCAAATGACTGCCAACATTCTAAAGACAATTCAAAAGACTGCCAACATTCTAAAGACAATTCAAAAGGCTGCAAACATTCTAAAGACAATTCAAATGACTGCCAACATTCTAAAGACAATTCAAAAGACTGCCAACATTCTAAAGACAATTCAAAAGGCTGCCAACATTCTAAAGACAATTCAAAAGACTGCCAACATTCTAAAGACAGTTCAAAAGACTGCCAACATTCTAAAGACAATTCAAAAGACTGCCAACATTCTAAAGACAATTCAAAAGGGTGCCAACATTCTAAAGACAATTCAAAAGACTGCCAACATTCTAAAGACAGTTCAAAAGACTGCCAACATTCTAAAGACAATTCAAAAGACTGCCAACATTCTAAAGACAATTCAAAAGGCTGCCAACATTCTAAAGACAATTCAAAAGACTGCCAACATTCTAAAGACAGTTTAAAAGACTGCCAACATTCTAAAGACAGTTCAAAAGACTGCCAACATTCTAAAGACAATTCAAAAGACTGCCAACATTCTAAAGACAATTCAAAAGGCTGCAAACATTCTAAAGACAATTCAAATGACTGCCAACATTCTAAAGACAATTCAAAAACCTGCCAACATTCTAAAGACAGTTTAAAAGACTGCCAACATTCTAAAGACTGCCAACATTCTATAGACAGTTCAAAAGACTGCCAACATTCTAAAGACAGTTTAAAAGACTGCCAACATTCTAAAGACAATTCAAAAGACTGTCAACATTCTAAAGACAGTTTAAAAGACTGCCAACATTCTAAAGACTGCCAACATTCTATAGACAGTTCAAAAGACTGCCAACATTCTATAGACAGTTCAAAAGACTGCCAACATTCTAAAGACAATTCAAAAGACTGCCAACATTCTAAAGACAATTCAAAAGGCTGCCAACATTCTAAAGACAGTTTAAAAGACTGCCAACATTCTAAAGACTGCCAACATTCTATAGACAGTACAAAAGACTGCCAACATTCTATAGACAGTTCAAAAGACTGCCAACATTCTAAAGACAATTCAAAAGACTGCCAACATTCTAAAGACAATTCAAAAGACTGCCAACATTCTAAAGACAATTCAAAAGACTGACAACATTCTAAAGACAGTTTAAAAGACTGCCAACATTCTAAAGACAATTCAAAAGACTGCCAACATTCTAAAGACAGTTTAAAAGACTGCCAACATTCTAAAGACAATTCAAAAGGCTGCCAACATTCTAAAGCGAGTTTAAAAGACTGCCAACATTCTATAGACTGCCAACATTCTATAGACAGTTCAAAAGACTGCCAACATTCTATAGACAGTTCAAAAGACTGCCAACATTCTAATCTCAATTCAAAAGACTGCCAACATTCTAAAGACAATTCAAAAGACTGCCAACATTCTAAAGACAGTTTAAAAGACTGCCAACATTCTAAAGACTGCCAACATTCTAAAGACAGTTCAAAAGACTGCCAACATTCTAAAGACAATTCAAAAGACTGCCAACATTCTAAAGACAATTCAAAAGACTGCCAACATTCTAAAGACAATTCAAAAGGCTGCCAACATTCTAAAGACAATTCAAATGACTGCCAACATTCTAAAGACAATTCAAAAGACTGTCAACATTCTAAAGACAGTTTAAAAGACTGCCAACATTCTAAAGACTGCCAACATTCTATAGACAGTTCAAAAGACTGCCAACATTCTATAGACAGTTCAAAAGACTGCCAACATTCTAAAGACAATTCAAAAGACTGCCAACATTCTAAAGACAATTCAAAAGGCTGCCAACATTCTAAAGACAATTCAAAAGACTGCCAACATTCTAAAGACAGTTCAAAGACTGCCAACATTCTATAGACAGTACAAAAGACTGCCAACATTCTATAGACAGTTCAAAAGACTGCCAACATTCTAAAGACAATTCAAAAGACTGCCAACATTCTAAAGACAATTCAAAAGACTGCCAACATTCTAAAGACAATTCAAAAGACTGACAACATTCTAAAGACAGTTTAAAAGACTGCCAACATTCTAAAGACAATTCAAAAGACTGCCAACATTCTAAAGACAGTTTAAAAGACTGCCAACATTCTAAAGACAATTCAAAAGGCTGCCAACATTCTAAAGCGAGTTTAAAAGACTGCCAACATTCTATAGACTGCCAACATTCTATAGACAGTTCAAAAGACTGCCAACATTCTAAAGACAATTCAAAAGACTGCCAACATTCTAAAGACAATTCAAAAGACTGCCAACATTCTATAGACAGTTCAAAAGACTGCCAACATTCTAAAGACAATTCAAAAGACTGCCAACATTCTAAAGACAATTCAAAAGGCTGCCAACATTCTAAAGACAATTCAAAAGACTGCCAACATTCTAAACACAGTTCAAAAGACTGCCAACATTCTAAAGACAATTCAAAAGACTGCCAACATTCTAAAGACAATTCAAAAGGGTGCCAACATTCTAAAGACAATTCAAAAGACTGCCAACATTCTAAAGACAGTTCAAAAGACTGCCAACATTCTAAAGACAATTCAAAAGACTGCCAACATTCTAAAGACAATTCAAAAGGCTGCCAACATTCTAAAGACAATTCAAAAGACTGCCAACATTCTAAAGACAGTTTAAAAGACTGCCAACATTCAAAAGACTGCCAACATTCTAAAGACAGTTTAAAAGACTGCCAACATTCTAAAGACAGTTCAAAAGACTGCCAACATTCTAAAGACAATTCAAAAGACTGCCAACATTCTAAAGACAATTCAAAAGGCTGCAAACATTCTAAAGACAATTCAAATGACTGCCAACATTCTAAAGACAATTCAAAAACCTGCCAACATTCTAAAGACAGTTTAAAAGACTGCCAACATTCTAAAGACTGCCAACATTCTATAGACAGTTCAAAAGACTGCCAACATTCTAAAGACAGTTTAAAAGACTGCCAACATTCTAAAGACAATTCAAAAGACTGTCAACATTCTAAAGACAGTTTAAAAGACTGCCAACATTCTAAAGACTGCCAACATTCTAAAGACTGCCAACATTCTATAGACAGTTCAAAAGACTGCCAACATTCTAAAGACAGTTTAAAAGACTGCCAACATTCTAAAGACAATTCAAAAGACTGTCAACATTATAAAGACAGTTTAAAAGACTGCCAACATTCTAAAGACTGCCAACATTCTATAGACAGTTCAAAAGACTGCCAACATTCTATAGACAGTTCAAAAGACTGCCAACATTCTAAAGACAATTCAAAAGACTGCCAACATTCTAAAGACAATTCAAAAGGCTGCCAACATTCTAAAGACAGTTTTTTAAGACTGCCAACATTCTAAAGACTGCCAACATTCTATAGACAGTACAAAAGACTGCCAACATTCTATAGACAGTTCAAAAGACTGCCAACATTCTAAAGACAGTTCAAAAGACTGCCAACATTCTAAAGACAATTCAAAAGACTGCCAACATTCTAAAGACAATTCAAAAGGCTGCCAACATTCTAAAGACAGTTTAAAAGACTGCCAACATTCTAAAGACTGCCAACATTCTATAGACAGTACAAAAGACTGCCAACATTCTATAGACAGTTCAAAAGACTGCCAACATTCTAAAGACAATTTAAAAGACTGCCAACATTCTAAAGACAATTCAAAAGACTGCCAACATTCTAAAGACAGTTTAAAAGACTGCCAACATTCTAAAGACAATTCAAAAGGCTGCCAACATTCTAAAGCGAGTTTAAAAGACTGCCAACATTCTATAGACTGCCAACATTCTATAGACAGTTCAAAAGACTGCCAACATTCTATAGACAGTTCAAAAGACTGCCAACATTCTAAAGACAATTCAAAAGACTGCCAATATTCTAAAGACAATTCAAAAGACTGCCAACATTCTAAAGACAGTTTAAAAGACTGCCAACATTCTAAAGACTGCCAACATTCTAAAGACAGTTCAAAAGACTGCCAACATTCTAAAGACAATTCAAAAGACTGCCAACATTCTAAAGACAATTCAAAAGACTGCCAACATTCTAAAGACAATTCAAAAGGCTGCCAACATTCTAAAGAAAATTCAAATGACTGCCAACATTCTAAAGACAATTCAAAAGACTGTCAACATTCTAAAGACAGTTTAAAAGACTGCCAACATTCTAAAGACTGCCAACATTCTATAGACAGTTCAAAAGACTGCCAACATTCTATAGACAGTTCAAAAGACTGCCAACATTCTAAAGACAATTCAAAAGACTGCCAACATTCTAAAGACAATTCAAAAGGCTGCCAACATTCTAAAGACAATTCAAAAGACTGCCAACATTCTAAAGACAGTTCAAAGACTGCCAACATTCTATAGACAGTACAAAAGACTGCCAACATTCTATAGACAGTTCAAAAGACTGCCAACATTCTAAAGACAATTCAAAAGACTGCCAACATTCTAAAGACAATTCAAAAGACTGCCAACATTCTAAAGACAATTCAAAAGACTGACAACATTCTAAAGACAGTTTAAAAGACTGCCAACATTCTAAAGACAATTCAAAAGACTGCCAACATTCTAAAGACAGTTTAAAAGACTGCCAACATTCTAAAGACAATTCAAAAGGCTGCCAACATTCTAAAGCGAGTTTAAAAGACTGCCAACATTCTATAGACTGCCAACATTCTATAGACAGTTCAAAAGACTGCCAACATTCTATAGACAGTTCAAAAGACTGCCAACATTCTAAAGACAATTCAAAAGACTGCCAACATTCTAAAGACAATTCAAAAGACTGCCAACATTCTAAAGACAGTTTAAAAGACTGCCAACATTCTAAAGACTGCCAACATTCTAAAGACAGTTCAAAAGACTGCCAACATTCTAAAGACAATTCAAAAGACTGCCAACATTCTAAAGACAATTCAAAAGACTGCCAACATTCTAAAGACAATTCAAAAGGCTGCCAACATTCTAAAGACAATTCAAATGACTGCCAACATTCTAAAGACAATTCAAAAGACTGTCAACATTCTAAAGACAGTTTAAAAGACTGCCAACATTCTAAAGACTGCCAACATTCTATAGACAGTTCAAAAGACTGCCAACATTCTAAAGACAATTCAAAAGACTGCCAACATTCTAAAGACAATTCAAAAGGCTGCCAACATTCTAAAGACAATTCAAAAGACTGCCAACATTCTAAAGACAGTTCAAAAGACTGCCAACATTCTAAAGACAATTCAAAAGACTGCCAACATTCTAAAGACAATTCAAAAGGCTGCCAACATTCTAAAGACAATTCAAAAGACTGCCAACATTCTAAAGACAGTTCAAAAGACTGCCAACATTCTAAAGACAATTCAAAAGACTGCCAACATTCTAAAGACAATTCAAAAGGCTGCCAACATTCTAAAGACAATTCAAAAGACTGCCAACATTCTAAAGACAGTTTAAAAGACTGCCAACATTCAAAAGACTGCCAACATTCTAAAGACAGTTTAAAAGACTGCCAACATTCTAAAGACAGTTCAAAAGACTGCCAACATTCTAAAGACAATTCAAAAGACTGCCAACATTCTAAAGACAATTCAAAAGGCTGCAAACATTCTAAAGACAATTCAAATGACTGCCAACATTCTAAAGACAATTCAAAAGACTGCCAACATTCTAAAGACAATTCAAAAGGCTGCAAACATTCTAAAGACAATTCAAATGACTGCCAACATTCTAAAGACAATTCAAAAACCTGCCAACATTCTAAAGACAATTCAAAAGGCTGCCAACATTCTAAAGACAATTCAAAAGACTGCCAACATTCTAAAGACAGTTTAAAAGACTGCCAACATTCAAAAGACTGCCAACATTCTAAAGACAGTTTAAAAGACTGCCAACATTCTAAAGACAGTTCAAAAGACTGCCAACATTCTAAAGACAATTCAAAAGACTGCCAACATTCTAAAGACAATTCAAAAGGCTGCAAACATTCTAAAGACAATTCAAATGACTGCCAACATTCTAAAGACAATTCAAAAGACTGCCAACATTCTAAAGACAATTCAAAAGGCTGCCAACATTCTAAAGACAATTCAAAAGACTGCCAACATTCTAAAGACAGTTCAAAAGACTGCCAACATTCTAAAGACAATTCAAAAGACTGCCAACATTCTAAAGACAATTCAAAAGGGTGCCAACATTCTAAAGACAATTCAAAAGACTGCCAACATTCTAAAGACAGTTCAAAAGACTGCCAACATTCTAAAGACAATTCAAAAGACTGCCAACATTCTAAAGACAATTCAAAAGGCTGCCAACATTCTAAAGACAATTCAAAAGACTGCCAACATTCTAAAGACAGTTTAAAAGACTGCCAACATTCTAAAGACAGTTCAAAAGACTGCCAACATTCTAAAGACAATTCAAAAGACTGCCAACATTCTAAAGACAATTCAAAAGGCTGCAAACATTCTAAAGACAATTCAAATGACTGCCAACATTCTAAAGACAATTCAAAAACCTGCCAACATTCTAAAGACAGTTTAAAAGACTGCCAACATTCTAAAGACTGCCAACATTCTATAGACAGTTCAAAAGACTGCCAACATTCTAAAGACAGTTTAAAAGACTGCCAACATTCTAAAGACAATTCAAAAGACTGTCAACATTCTAAAGACAGTTTAAAAGACTGCCAACATTCTAAAGACTGCCAACATTCTATAGACAGTTCAAAAGACTGCCAACATTCTATAGACAGTTCAAAAGACTGCCAACATTCTAAAGACAATTCAAAAGACTGCCAACATTCTAAAGACAATTCAAAAGGCTGCCAACATTCTAAAGACAGTTTAAAAGACTGCCAACATTCTAAAGACTGCCAACATTCTATAGACAGTACAAAAGACTGCCAACATTCTATAGACAGTTCAAAAGACTGCCAACATTCTAAAGACAATTCAAAAGACTGCCAACATTCTAAAGACAATTCAAAAGACTGCCAACATTCTAAAGACAATTCAAAAGACTGACAACATTCTAAAGACAGTTTAAAAGACTGCCAACATTCTAAAGACAATTCAAAAGACTGCCAACATTCTAAAGACAGTTTAAAAGACTGCCAACATTCTAAAGACAATTCAAAAGGCTGCCAACATTCTAAAGCGAGTTTAAAAGACTGCCAACATTCTATAGACTGCCAACATTCTATAGACAGTTCAAAAGACTGCCAACATTCTATAGACAGTTCAAAAGACTGCCAACATTCTAATCTCAATTCAAAAGACTGCCAACATTCTAAAGACAATTCAAAAGACTGCCAACATTCTAAAGACAGTTTAAAAGACTGCCAACATTCTAAAGACTGCCAACATTCTAAAGACAGTTCAAAAGACTGCCAACATTCTAAAGACAATTCAAAAGACTGCCAACATTCTAAAGACAATTCAAAAGACTGCCAACATTCTAAAGACAATTCAAAAGGCTGCCAACATTCTAAAGACAATTCAAATGACTGCCAACATTCTAAAGAACGTTTAAAAGACTGCCAACATTCTAAAGACTGCCAACATTCTATAGACAGTTCAAAAGACTGCCAACATTCTATAGACAGTTCAAAAGACTGCCAACATTCTAAAGACAATTCAAAAAACTGCCAACATTCTAAAGACAATTCAAAAGACTGCCAACATTCTAAAGACAGTTTAAAAGACTGCCAACATTCTAAAGACTGCCAACATTCTAAAGACAGTTCAAAAGACTGCCAACATTCTAAAGACAATTCAAAAGACTGCCAACATTCTAAAGACAATTCAAAAGGCTGCCAACATTCTAAAGACAGTTTAAAAGACTGCCAACATTCTAAAGACTGCCAACATTCTAAAGACAATTCAAAAGACTGCCAACATTCTAAAGACAATTCAAAAGACTGCCAACATTCTAAAGACAATTCAAAAGGCTGCCAACATTCTAAAGACAATTCAAATGACTGCCAACATTCTAAAGAACGTTTAAAAGACTGCCAACATTCTAAAGACTGCCAACATTCTATAGACAGTTCAAAAGACTGCCAACATTCTATAGACAGTTCAAAAGACTGCCAACATTCTAAAGACAATTCAAAAAACTGCCAACATTCTAAAGACAATTCAAAAGACTGCCAACATTCTAAAGACAGTTTAAAAGACTGCCAACATTCTAAAGACTGCCAACATTCTAAAGACAGTTCAAAAGACTGCCAACATTCTAAAGACAATTCAAAAGACTGCCAACATTCTAAAGACAATTCAAAAGGCTGCCAAGATTCTAAAGACAATTCAAATGACTGCCAACATTCTAAAGACAATTCAAAAGACTGCCAACATTCTAAAGACAGATTAAAATACTGCCAACATTCTAAAGACTGCCAACATTCTATAGACAGTTCAAAAGACTGCCAACATTCTATAGACAGTTCAAAAGACTGCCAACATTCTAAAGACAATTCAAAAGACTGCCAACATTCTAAAGACAATTCAAAAGACTGCCAACATTCTAAAGACAATTCAAAAGACTGCCAACATTCTAAAGACAATTCAAAAGACTGACAACATTCTAAAGACAGTTTAAAAGACTGCCAACATTCTAAAGACAATTCAAAAGACTGCCAACATTCTAAAGACAGTTTAAAAGACTGCCAACATTCTAAAGACAATTCAAAAGGCTGCCAACATTCTAAAGCGAGTTTAAAAGACTGCCAACATTCTATAGACTGCCAACATTCTATAGACAGTTCAAAAGACTGCCAACATTCTATAGACAGTTCAAAAGACTGCCAACATTCTAATCTCAATTCAAAAGACTGCCAACATTCTAAAGACAATTCAAAAGACTGCCAACATTCTAAAGACAGTTTAAAAGACTGCCAACATTCTAAAGACTGCCAACATTCTAAAGACAGTTCAAAAGACTGCCAACATTCTAAAGACAATTCAAAAGACTGCCAACATTCTAAAGACAATTCAAAAGACTGCCAACATTCTAAAGACAATTCAAAAGGCTGCCAACATTCTAAAGACAATTCAAATGACTGCCAACATTCTAAAGACAATTCAAAAGACTGTCAACATTCTAAAGACAGTTTAAAAGACTGCCAACATTCTTAAGACTGCCAACATTCTATAGACAGTTCAAAAGACTGCCAACATTCTATAGACAGTTCAAAAGACTGCCAACATTCTAAAGACAATTCAAAAGACTGCCAACATTCTAAAGACAATTCAAAAGGCTGCCAACATTCTAAAGACAATTCAAAAGACTGCCAACATTCTAAAGACAGTTCAAAGACTGCCAACATTCTATAGACAGTACAAAAGACTGCCAACATTCTATAGACAGTTCAAAAGACTGCCAACATTCTAAAGACAATTCAAAAGACTGCCAACATTCTAAAGACAATTCAAAAGACTGCCAACATTCTAAAGACAATTCAAAAGACTGACAACATTCTAAAGACAGTTTAAAAGACTGCCAACATTCTAAAGACAATTCAAAAGACTGCCAACATTCTAAAGACAGTTTAAAAGACTGCCAACATTCTAAAGACAATTCAAAAGGCTGCCAACATTCTAAAGCGAGTTTAAAAGACTGCCAACATTCTATAGACAGTTCAAAAGACTGCCAACATTCTAAAGACAATTCAAAAGACTGCCAACATTCTAAAGACAATTCAAAAGGCTGCCAACATTCTAAAGACAATTCAAAAGACTGCCAACATTCTAAAGACAGTTCAAAAGACTGCCAACATTCTAAAGACAATTCAAAAGACTGCCAACATTCTAAAGTCAATTCAAAAGGCTGCCAACATTCTAAAGACAATTCAAAAGACTGCCAACATTCTAAAGACAGTTCAAAAGACTGCCAACATTCTAAAGACAATTCAAAAGACTGCCAACATTCTAAAGACAATTCAAAAGGCTGCCAACATTCTAAAGACAATTCAAAAGACTGCCAACATTCTAAAGACAGTTTAAAAGACTGCCAACATTCAAAAGACTGCCAACATTCTAAAGACAGTTTAAAAGACTGCCAACATTCTAAAGACAGTTCAAAAGACTGCCAACATTCTAAAGACAATTCAAAAGACTGCCAACATTCTAAAGACAATTCCAAATGCTGCAAACATTCTAAAGACAATTCAAATGACTGCCAACATTCTAAAGACAATTCAAAAACCTGCCAACATTCTAAAGACAGTTTAAAAGACTGCCAACATTCTAAAGACTGCCAACATTCTATAGACAGTTCAAAAGACTGCCAACATTCTAAAGACAGTTTAAAAGACTGCCAACATTCTAAAGACAATTCAAAAGACTGCCAACATTCTAAAGACAATTCAAAAGACTGTCAACATTCTAAAGACAGTTTAAAAGACTGCCAACATTCTAAAGACTGCCAACATTCTATAGACAGTTCAAAAGACTGCCAACATTCTATAGACAGTTCAAAAGACTGCCAACATTCTAAAGACAATTCAAAAGACTGCCAACATTCTAAAGACAATTCAAAAGGCTGCCAACATTCTAAAGACAATTCAAAAGACTGCCAACATTATAAAGACAGTTCAAAAGACTGCCAACATTCTAAAGACAATTCAAAAGACTGCCAACATTCTAAAGACAATTCAAAAGGCTGCCAACATTCTAAAGACAATTCAAAAGACTGCCAACATTCTAAAGACAGTTCAAAAGACTGCCAACATTCTAAAGACAATTCAAAAGACTGCCAACATTCTAAAGACAATTCAAAAGGCTGCCAACATTCTAAAGACAATTCAAAAGACTGCCAACATTCTAAAGACAGTTTAAAAGACTGCCAACATTCAAAAGACTGCCAACATTCTAAAGACAGTTTAAAAGACTGCCAACATTGTAAAGACAGTTCAAAAGACTGCCAACATTCTAAAGACAATTCAAAAGACTGCCAACATTCTAAAGACAATTCAAAAGACTGCCAACATTCTAAAGACAATTCAAAAGACTGCCAACATTCTAAAGACAATTCAAAAGGCTGCCAACATTCTAAAGACAATTCAAAAGACTGCCAACATTCTAAAGACAGTTCAAAAGACTGCCAACATTCTAAAGACAATTCAAAAGACTGCCAACATTCTAAAGACAATTCAAAAGGCTGCCAACATTCTAAAGACAATTCAAAAGACTGCCAACATTCTAAAGACAGTTTAAAAGACTGCCGACATTCAAAAGACTGCCAACATTCTAAAGACAGTTTAAAAGACTGCCAACATTGTAAAGACAGTTCAAAAGACTGCCAACATTCTAAAGACAATTCAAAAGACTGCCAACATTCTAAAGACAATTCAAAAGACTGCCAACATTCTAAAGACAATTCAAAAGACTGACAACATTCTAAAGACAGTTTAAAAGACTGCCAACATTCTAAAGACAATTCAAAAGACTGCCAACATTCTAAAGACAGTTTAAAAGACTGCCAACATTCTAAAGACAATTCAAAAGGCTGCCAACATTCTAAAGCGAGTTTAAAAGACTGCCAACATTCTATAGACTGCCAACATTCTATAGACAGTTCAAAAGACTGCCAACATTCTATAGACAGTTCAAAAGACTGCCAACATTCTAAAGACAATTCAAAAGACTGCCAACATTCTAAAGACAGTTTAAAAGACTGCCAACATTCTAAAGACTGCCAACATTCTAAAGACAGTTCAAAAGACTGCCAACATTCTAAAGACAATTCAAAAGACTGCCAACATTCTAAAGACAATTCAAAAGACTGCCAACATTCTAAAGACAATTCAAAAACCTGCCAACATTCTAAAGACAGTTTAAAAGACTGCCAACATTCTAAAGACTGCCAACATTCTATAGACAGTTCAAAAGACTGCCAACATTCTAAAGACAGTTTAAAAGACTGCCAACATTCTAAAGACAATTCAAAAGACTGTCAACATTCTAAAGACAGTTTAAAAGACTGCCAACATTCTAAAGACTGCCAACATTCTATAGACAGTTCAAAAGACTGCCAACATTCTATAGACAGTTCAAAAGACTGCCAACATTCTAAAGACAATTCAAAAGACTGCCAACATTCTAAAGACAATTCAAAAGGCTGCCAACATTCTAAAGACAGTTTAAAAGACTGCCAACATTCTAAAGACTGCCAACATTCTATAGACAGTACAAAAGACTGCCAACATTCTATAGACAGTTCAAAAGACTGCCAACATTCTAAAGACAATTCAAAAGACTGCCAACATTCTAAAGACAATTCAAAAGACTGCCAACATTCTAAAGACAATTCAAAAGACTGACAACATTCTAAAGACAGTTTAAAAGACTGCCAACATTCTAAAGACAATTCAAAAGACTGCCAACATTCTAAAGACAGTTTAAAAGACTGCCAACATTCTAAAGACAATTCAAAAGGCTGCCAACATTCTAAAGCGAGTTTAAAAGACTGCCAACATTCTATAGACTGCCAACATTCTATAGACAGTTCAAAAGACTGCCAACATTCTATAGACAGTTCAAAAGACTGCCAACATTCTAATCTCAATTCAAAAGACTGCCAACATTCTAAAGACAATTCAAAAGACTGCCAACATTCTAAAGACAGTTTAAAAGACTGCCAACATTCTAAAGACTGCCAACATTCTAAAGACAGTTCAAAAGACTGCCAACATTCTAAAGACAATTCAAAAGACTGCCAACATTCTAAAGACAATTCAAAAGACTGCCAACATTCTAAAGACAATTCAAAAGGCTGCCAACATTCTAAAGACAATTCAAATGACTGCCAACATTCTAAAGAACGTTTAAAAGACTGCCAACATTCTAAAGACTGCCAACATTCTATAGACAGTTCAAAAGACTGCCAACATTCTATAGACAGTTCAAAAGACTGCCAACATTCTAAAGACAATTCAAAAAACTGCCAACATTCTAAAGACAATTCAAAAGACTGCCAACATTCTAAAGACAGTTTAAAAGACTGCCAACATTCTAAAGACTGCCAACATTCTAAAGACAGTTCAAAAGACTGCCAACATTCTAAAGACAATTCAAAAGACTGCCAACATTCTAAAGACAATTCAAAAGGCTGCCAACATTCTAAAGACAGTTTAAAAGACTGCCAACATTCTAAAGACTGCCAACATTCTAAAGACAATTCAAAAGACTGCCAACATTCTAAAGACAATTCAAAAGACTGCCAACATTCTAAAGACAATTCAAAAGGCTGCCAACATTCTAAAGACAATTCAAATGACTGCCAACATTCTAAAGAACGTTTAAAAGACTGCCAACATTCTAAAGACTGCCAACATTCTATAGACAGTTCAAAAGACTGCCAACATTCTATAGACAGTTCAAAAGACTGCCAACATTCTAAAGACAATTCAAAAAACTGCCAACATTCTAAAGACAATTCAAAAGACTGCCAACATTCTAAAGACAGTTTAAAAGACTGCCAACATTCTAAAGACTGCCAACATTCTAAAGACAGTTCAAAAGACTGCCAACATTCTAAAGACAATTCAAAAGACTGCCAACATTCTAAAGACAATTCAAAAGGCTGCCAAGATTCTAAAGACAATTCAAATGACTGCCAACATTCTAAAGACAATTCAAAAGACTGCCAACATTCTAAAGACAGATTAAAATACTGCCAACATTCTAAAGACTGCCAACATTCTATAGACAGTTCAAAAGACTGCCAACATTCTATAGACAGTTCAAAAGACTGCCAACATTCTAAAGACAATTCAAAAGACTGCCAACATTCTAAAGACAATTCAAAAGACTGCCAACATTCTAAAGACAATTCAAAAGACTGCCAACATTCTAAAGACAATTCAAAAGACTGACAACATTCTAAAGACAGTTTAAAAGACTGCCAACATTCTAAAGACAATTCAAAAGACTGCCAACATTCTAAAGACAGTTTAAAAGACTGCCAACATTCTAAAGACAATTCAAAAGGCTGCCAACATTCTAAAGCGAGTTTAAAAGACTGCCAACATTCTATAGACTGCCAACATTCTATAGACAGTTCAAAAGACTGCCAACATTCTATAGACAGTTCAAAAGACTGCCAACATTCTAATCTCAATTCAAAAGACTGCCAACATTCTAAAGACAATTCAAAAGACTGCCAACATTCTAAAGACAGTTTAAAAGACTGCCAACATTCTAAAGACTGCCAACATTCTAAAGACAGTTCAAAAGACTGCCAACATTCTAAAGACAATTCAAAAGACTGCCAACATTCTAAAGACAATTCAAAAGACTGCCAACATTCTAAAGACAATTCAAAAGGCTGCCAACATTCTAAAGACAATTCAAATGACTGCCAACATTCTAAAGACAATTCAAAAGACTGTCAACATTCTAAAGACAGTTTAAAAGACTGCCAACATTCTTAAGACTGCCAACATTCTATAGACAGTTCAAAAGACTGCCAACATTCTATAGACAGTTCAAAAGACTGCCAACATTCTAAAGACAATTCAAAAGACTGCCAACATTCTAAAGACAATTCAAAAGGCTGCCAACATTCTAAAGACAATTCAAAAGACTGCCAACATTCTAAAGACAGTTCAAAGACTGCCAACATTCTATAGACAGTACAAAAGACTGCCAACATTCTATAGACAGTTCAAAAGACTGCCAACATTCTAAAGACAATTCAAAAGACTGCCAACATTCTAAAGACAATTCAAAAGACTGCCAACATTCTAAAGACAATTCAAAAGACTGACAACATTCTAAAGACAGTTTAAAAGACTGCCAACATTCTAAAGACAATTCAAAAGACTGCCAACATTCTAAAGACAGTTTAAAAGACTGCCAACATTCTAAAGACAATTCAAAAGGCTGCCAACATTCTAAAGCGAGTTTAAAAGACTGCCAACATTCTATAGACAGTTCAAAAGACTGCCAACATTCTAAAGACAATTCAAAAGACTGCCAACATTCTAAAGACAATTCAAAAGGCTGCCAACATTCTAAAGACAATTCAAAAGACTGCCAACATTCTAAAGACAGTTCAAAAGACTGCCAACATTCTAAAGACAATTCAAAAGACTGCCAACATTCTAAAGTCAATTCAAAAGGCTGCCAACATTCTAAAGACAATTCAAAAGACTGCCAACATTCTAAAGACAGTTCAAAAGACTGCCAACATTCTAAAGACAATTCAAAAGACTGCCAACATTCTAAAGACAATTCAAAAGGCTGCCAACATTCTAAAGACAATTCAAAAGACTGCCAACATTCTAAAGACAGTTTAAAAGACTGCCAACATTCAAAAGACTGCCAACATTCTAAAGACAGTTTAAAAGACTGCCAACATTCTAAAGACAGTTCAAAAGACTGCCAACATTCTAAAGACAATTCAAAAGACTGCCAACATTCTAAAGACAATTCCAAATGCTGCAAACATTCTAAAGACAATTCAAATGACTGCCAACATTCTAAAGACAATTCAAAAACCTGCCAACATTCTAAAGACAGTTTAAAAGACTGCCAACATTCTAAAGACTGCCAACATTCTATAGACAGTTCAAAAGACTGCCAACATTCTAAAGACAGTTTAAAAGACTGCCAACATTCTAAAGACAATTCAAAAGACTGCCAACATTCTAAAGACAATTCAAAAGACTGTCAACATTCTAAAGACAGTTTAAAAGACTGCCAACATTCTAAAGACTGCCAACATTCTATAGACAGTTCAAAAGACTGCCAACATTCTATAGACAGTTCAAAAGACTGCCAACATTCTAAAGACAATTCAAAAGACTGCCAACATTCTAAAGACAATTCAAAAGGCTGCCAACATTCTAAAGACAATTCAAAAGACTGCCAACATTATAAAGACAGTTCAAAAGACTGCCAACATTCTAAAGACAATTCAAAAGACTGCCAACATTCTAAAGACAATTCAAAAGGCTGCCAACATTCTAAAGACAATTCAAAAGACTGCCAACATTCTAAAGACAGTTCAAAAGACTGCCAACATTCTAAAGACAATTCAAAAGACTGCCAACATTCTAAAGACAATTCAAAAGGCTGCCAACATTCTAAAGACAATTCAAAAGACTGCCAACATTCTAAAGACAGTTTAAAAGACTGCCAACATTCAAAAGACTGCCAACATTCTAAAGACAGTTTAAAAGACTGCCAACATTGTAAAGACAGTTCAAAAGACTGCCAACATTCTAAAGACAATTCAAAAGACTGCCAACATTCTAAAGACAATTCAAAAGACTGCCAACATTCTAAAGACAATTCAAAAGACTGCCAACATTCTAAAGACAATTCAAAAGGCTGCCAACATTCTAAAGACAATTCAAAAGACTGCCAACATTCTAAAGACAGTTCAAAAGACTGCCAACATTCTAAAGACAATTCAAAAGACTGCCAACATTCTAAAGACAATTCAAAAGGCTGCCAACATTCTAAAGACAATTCAAAAGACTGCCAACATTCTAAAGACAGTTTAAAAGACTGCCGACATTCAAAAGACTGCCAACATTCTAAAGACAGTTTAAAAGACTGCCAACATTGTAAAGACAGTTCAAAAGACTGCCAACATTCTAAAGACAATTCAAAAGACTGCCAACATTCTAAAGACAATTCAAAAGACTGCCAACATTCTAAAGACAATTCAAAAGACTGACAACATTCTAAAGACAGTTTAAAAGACTGCCAACATTCTAAAGACAATTCAAAAGACTGCCAACATTCTAAAGACAGTTTAAAAGACTGCCAACATTCTAAAGACAATTCAAAAGGCTGCCAACATTCTAAAGCGAGTTTAAAAGACTGCCAACATTCTATAGACTGCCAACATTCTATAGACAGTTCAAAAGACTGCCAACATTCTATAGACAGTTCAAAAGACTGCCAACATTCTAAAGACAATTCAAAAGACTGCCAACATTCTAAAGACAGTTTAAAAGACTGCCAACATTCTAAAGACTGCCAACATTCTAAAGACAGTTCAAAAGACTGCCAACATTCTAAAGACAATTCAAAAGACTGCCAACATTCTAAAGACAATTCAAAAGACTGCCAACATTCTAAAGACAATTCAAAAGGCTGCCAACATTCTAAAGACAATTCAAATGACTGCCAACATTCTAAAGACAATTCAAAAGACTGTCAACATTCTAAAGACAGTTTAAAAGACTGCCAACATTCTAAAGACTGCCAACATTCTATAGACAGTTCAAAAGACTGCCAACATTCTATAGACAGTTCAAAAGACTGCCAACATTCTAAAGACAATTCAAAAGACTGCCAACATTCTAAAGACAATTCAAAAGGCTGCCAACATTCTAAAGACAATTCAAAAGACTGCCAACATTCTAAAGACAGTTCAAAAGACTGCCAACATTCTAAAGACAATTCAAAAGACTGCCAACATTCTAAAGACAATTCCAAAGGCTGCCAACATTCTAAAGACAATTCAAAAGACTGCCAACATTCTAAAGACAGTTCAAAAGACTGCCAACATTCTAAAGACAATTCAAAAGACTGCCAACATTCTAAAGACGATTCAAAAGGCTGCCAACATTCTAAAGACAATTCAAAAGACTGCCAACATTCTAAAGACAGTTTAAAAGACTGCCAACATTCAAAAGACTGCCAACATTCTAAAGACAGTTTAAAAGACTGCCAACATTCTAAAGACAGTTCAAAAGACTGCCAACATTCTAAAGACAATTCAGAAGACTGCCAACATTCTAAAGAAAATTCAAAAGGCTGCAAACATTCTAAAGACAATTCAAATGACTGCCAACATTCTAAAGACAGTTTAAAAGACTGCCAACATTCTAAAGACTGCCAACATTCTATAGACAGTTCAAAAGACTGCCAACATTCTAAAGACAGTTTAAAAGACTGCCAACATTCTAAAGACAATTCAAAAGACTGTCAACATTCTAAAGACAGTTTAAAAGACTGCCAACATTCTAAAGACTGCCAACATTCTATAGACAGTACAAAAGACTGCCAACATTCTATAGACAGTTCAAAAGACTGCCAACATTCTAAAGACAATTCAAAAGACTGCCAACATTCTAAAGACAATTCAAAAGACTGCCAACATTCTAAAGACAATTCAAAAGACTGACAACATTCTAAAGACAGTTTAAAAGACTGCCAACATTCTAAAGACAATTCAAAAGACTGCCAACATTCTAAAGACAGTTTAAAAGACTGCCAACATTCTAAAGACAATTCAAAAGGCTGCCAACATTCTAAAGACAGTTTAAAAGACTGCCAACAATCTATAGACTGCCAACATTCTATAGACAGTTCAAAAGACTGCCAACATTCTATAGACAGTTCAAAAGACTGCCAACATTCTAAAGACAATTCAAAAGACTGCCAACATTCTAAAGACAATTCAAAAGACTGCCAAAATTCTAAAGACAGTTTAAAAGACTGCCAATATTCTAAAGACTGCCAACATTCTAAAGACAGTTCAAAAGACTGCCAACATTCTAAAGACAATTCAAAAGACTGCCAACATTCTAAAGACAGTTCAAAAGACTGCCAACATTCTAAAGACAATTCAAAAGACTGCCAACATTCTAAAGACAATTCAAAAGGCTGCCAACATTCTAAAGACAATTCAAAAGACTGCCAACATTCTAAAGACAGTTTAAAAGACTGCCAGCATTCTAAAGACTGCCAACATTCTATAGACAGTTCAAAAGACTGCCAACATTCTATAGACAGTTAAAAAGACTGCCAACATTCTATAGACAGTTCAAAAGACTGCCAACATTCTAAAGACAATTCAAAAGACTGCCAACATTCTAAAGACAATTCAAAAGGCTGCCAACATTCTAAAGACAATTCAAAAGACTGCCAACATTCTAAAGACAGTTCAAAAGACTGCCAACATTCTAAAGACAATTCAAAAGACTGCCAACATTCTAAAGACAATTCAAAAGGCTGCCAACATTCTAAAGACAATTCAAAAGACTGCCAACATTCTAAAGACAGTTTAAAAGACTGCCAACATTCAGAAGACTGCCAACATTCTAAAGACAGTTTAAAAGACTGCCAACATTCTAAAGACAGTTCAAAAGACTGCCAACATTCTAAAGACAATTCAAAAGACTGCCAACATTCTAAAGACAATTCAAAAGGCTGCAAACATTCTAAAGACAATTCAAATGACTGCCAACATTCTAAAGACAATTCAAAAACCTGCCAACATTCTAAAGACAGTTTAAAAGACTGCCAACATTCTAAAGACTGCCAACATTCTATAGACAGTTCAAAAGACTGCCAACATTCTAAAGACAGTTTAAAAGACTGCCAACATTCTAAAGACAATTCAAAAGACTGTCAACATTCTAAAGACAGTTTAAAAGACTGCCAACATTCTAAAGACTGCCAACATTCTATAGACAGTTCAAAAGACTGCCAACATTCTATAGACAGTTCAAAAGACTGCCAACATTCTAAAGACAATTCAAAAGACTGCCAACATTCTAAAGACAATTCAAAAGGCTGCCAACATTCTAAAGACAGTTTAAAAGACTGCCAACATTCTAAAGACTGCCAACATTCTATAGACAATTCAAAAGACTGCCAACATTCTAAAGACAGTTCAAAAGACTGCCAACATTCTAAAGACAATTCAAAAGACTGCCAACATTCTAAAGACAATTCAAAAGGCTGCCAACATTCTAAAGACAATTCAAAAGACTGCCAACATTCTAAAGACAGTTTAAAAGACTGCCAACATTCAAAAGACTGCCAACATTCTAAAGACAGTTTAAAAGACTGCCAACATTGTAAAGACAGTTCAAAAGACTGCCAACATTCTAAAGACAATTCAAAAGACTGCCAACATTCTAAAGACAATTCAAAAGACTGCCAACATTCTAAAGACAATTCAAAAGGCTGCCAACATTCTAAAGACAATTCAAAAGACTGCCAACATTCTAAAGACAGTTCAAAAGACTGCCAACATTCTAAAGACAATTCAAAAGACTGCCAACATTCTAAAGACAATTCAAAAGGCTGCCAACATTCTAAAGACAATTCAAAAGACTGCCAACATTCTAAAGACAGTTTAAAAGACTGCCAACATTCAAAAGACTGCCAACATTCTAAAGACAGTTTAAAAGACTGCCAACATTGTAAAGACAGTTCAAAAGACTGCCAACATTCTAAAGACAATTCAAAAGACTGCCAACATTCTAAAGACAATTCAAAAGACTGCCAACATTCTAAAGACAATTCAAAAGACTGCCAACATTCTAAAGACAGTTTAAAAGACTGCCAACATTCTAAAGACAATTCAAAAGACTGCCAACATTCTAAAGACAGTTTAAAAGACTGCCAACATTCTAAAGACAATTCAAAAGGCTGCCAACATTCTAAAGCGAGTTTAAAAGACTGCCAACATTCTATAGACTGCCAACATTCTATAGACAGTTCAAAAGACTGCCAACATTCTATAGACAGTTCAAAAGACTGCCAACATTCTAAAGACAATTCAAAAGACTGCCAACATTCTAAAGACAGTTTAAAAGACTGCCAACATTCTAAAGACTGCCAACATTCTAAAGACAGTTCAAAAGACTGCCAACATTCTAAAGACAATTCAAAAGACTGCCAACATTCTAAAGACAATTCAAAAGACTGCCAACATTCTAAAGACAATTCAAAAGGCTGCCAACATTCTAAAGACAATTCAAATGACTGCCAACATTCTAAAGACAATTCAAAAGACTGTCAACATTCTAAAGACAGTTTAAAAGACTGCCAACATTCTAAAGACTGCCAACATTCTATAGACAGTTCAAAAGACTGCCAACATTCTATAGACAGTTCAAAAGACTGCCAACATTCTAAAGACAATTCAAAAGGCTGCCAACATTCTAAAGACAATTCAAAAGACTGCCAACATTCTAAAGACAGTTCAAAAGACTGCCAACATTCTAAAGACAATTCAAAAGACTGCCAACATTCTAAAGACAATTCCAAAGGCTGCCAACATTCTAAAGACAATTCAAAAGACTGCCAACATTCTAAAGACAGTTCAAAAGACTGCCAACATTCTAAAGACAATTCAAAAGACTGCCAACATTCTAAAGACGATTCAAAAGGCTGCCAACATTCTAAAGACAATTCAAAAGACTGCCAATATTCTAAAGACAGTTTAAAAGACTGCCAACATTCAAAAGACTGCCAACATTCTAAAGACAGTTTAAAAGACTGCCAACATTCTAAAGACAGTTCAAAAGACTGCCAACATTCTAAAGACAATTCAGAAGACTGCCAACATTCTAAAGAAAATTCAAAAGGCTGCAAACATTCTAAAGACAATTCAAATGACTGCCAACATTCTAAAGACAGTTTAAAAGACTGCCAACATTCTAAAGACTGCCAACATTCTATAGACAGTTCAAAAGACTGCCAACATTCTAAAGACAGTTTAAAAGACTGCCAACATTCTAAAGACAATTCAAAAGACTGTCAACATTCTAAAGACAGTTTAAAAGACTGCCAACATTCTAAAGACTGCCAACATTCTATAGACAGTACAAAAGACTGCCAACATTCTATAGACAGTTCAAAAGACTGCCAACATTCTAAAGACAATTCAAAAGACTGCCAACATTCTAAAGATAATTCAAAAGACTGCCAACATTCTAAAGACAATTCAAAAGACTGACAACATTCTAAAGACAGTTTAAAAGACTGCCAACATTCTAAAGACAATTCAAAAGACTGCCAACATTCTAAAGACAGTTTAAAAGACTGCCAACATTCTAAAGACAATTCAAAAGGCTGCCAACATTCTAAAGACAGTTTAAAAGACTGCCAACAATCTATAGACTGCCAACATTCTATAGACAGTTCAAAAGACTGCCAACATTCTATAGACAGTTCAAAAGACTGCCAACATTCTAAAGACAGTTTAAAAGACTGCCAACATTCTAAAGACAGTTCAAAAGACTGCCAACATTCTAAAGACAATTCAGAAGACTGCCAACATTCTAAAGAAAATTCAAAAGGCTGCAAACATTCTAAAGACAATTCAAATGACTGCCAACATTCTAAAGACAGTTTAAAAGACTGCCAACATTCTAAAGACTGCCAACATTCTATAGACAGTTCAAAAGACTGCCAACATTCTAAAGACAGTTTAAAAGACTGCCAACATTCTAAAGACAATTCAAAAGACTGTCAACATTCTAAAGACAGTTTAAAAGACTGCCAACATTCTAAAGACTGCCAACATTCTATAGACAGTACAAAAGACTGCCAACATTCTATAGACAGTTCAAAAGACTGCCAACATTCTAAAGACAATTCAAAAGACTGCCAACATTCTAAAGACAATTCAGAAGACTGCCAACATTCTAAAGAAAATTCAAAAGGCTGCAAACATTCTAAAGACAATTCAAATGACTGCCAACATTCTAAAGACAGTTTAAAAGACTGCCAACATTCTAAAGACTGCCAACATTCTATAGACAGTTCAAAAGACTGCCAACATTCTAAAGACAGTTTAAAAGACTGCCAACATTCTAAAGACAATTCAAAAGACTGTCAACATTCTAAAGACAGTTTAAAAGACTGCCAACATTCTAAAGACTGCCAACATTCTATAGACAGTACAAAAGACTGCCAACATTCTATAGACAGTTCAAAAGACTGCCAACATTCTAAAGACAATTCAAAAGACTGCCAACATTCTAAAGACAATTCAAAAGACTGCCAACATTCTAAAGACAATTCAAAAGACTGACAACATTCTAAAGACAGTTTAAAAGACTGCCAACATTCTAAAGACAATTCAAAAGACTGCCAACATTCTAAAGACAGTTTAAAAGACTGCCAACATTCTAAAGACAATTCAAAAGGCTGCCAACATTCTAAAGACAGTTTAAAAGACTGCCAACAATCTATAGACTGCCAACATTCTATAGACAGTTCAAAAGACTGCCAACATTCTATAGACAGTTCAAAAGACTGCCAACATTCTAAAGACAATTCAAAAGACTGCCAAAATTCTAAAGACAGTTTAAAAGACTGCCAATATTCTAAAGACTGCCAACATTCTAAAGACAGTTCAAAAGACTGCCAACATTCTAAAGACAATTCAAAAGACTGCCAACATTCTAAAGACAGTTCAAAAGACTGCCAACATTCTAAAGACAATTCAAAAGACTGCCAACATTCTAAAGACAATTCAAAAGGCTGCCAACATTCTAAAGACAATTCAAAAGACTGCCAACATTCTAAAGACAGTTTAAAAGACTGCCAGCATTCTAAAGACTGCCAACATTCTATAGACAGTTCAAAAGACTGCCAACATTCTATAGACAGTTAAAAAGACTGCCAACATTCTATAGACAGTTCAAAAGACTGCCAACATTCTAAAGACAATTCAAAAGACTGCCAACATTCTAAAGACAATTCAAAAGGCTGCCAACATTCTAAAGACAATTCAAAAGACTGCCAACATTCTAAAGACAGTTCAAAAGACTGCCAACATTCTAAAGACAATTCAAAAGACTGCCAACATTCTAAAGACAATTCAAAAGGCTGCCAACATTCTAAAGACAATTCAAAAGACTGCCAACATTCTAAAGACAGTTTAAAAGACTGCCAACATTCAGAAGACTGCCAACATTCTAAAGACAGTTTAAAAGACTGCCAACATTCTAAAGACAGTTCAAAAGACTGCCAACATTCTAAAGACAATTCAAAAGACTGCCAACATTCTAAAGACAATTCAAAAGGCTGCAAACATTCTAAAGACAATTCAAATGACTGCCAACATTCTAAAGACAATTCAAAAACCTGCCAACATTCTAAAGACAGTTTAAAAGACTGCCAACATTCTAAAGACTGCCAACATTCTATAGACAGTTCAAAAGACTGCCAACATTCTAAAGACAGTTTAAAAGACTGCCAACATTCTAAAGACAATTCAAAAGACTGTCAACATTCTAAAGACAGTTTAAAAGACTGCCAGCATTCTAAAGACTGCCAACATTCTATAGACAGTTCAAAAGACTGCCAACATTCTATAGACAGTTCAAAAGACTGCCAACATTCTAAAGACAATTCAAAAGACTGCCAACATTCTAAAGACAATTCAAAAGGCTGCCAACATTCTAAAGACAGTTTAAAAGACTGCCAACATTCTAAAGACTGCCAACATTCTATAGACAATTCAAAAGACTGCCAACATTCTAAAGACAGTTCAAAAGACTGCCAACATTCTAAAGACAATTCAAAAGACTGCCAACATTCTAAAGACAATTCCAAAGGCTGCCAACATTCTAAAGACAATTCAAAAGACTGCCAACATTCTAAAGACAGTTCAAAAGACTGCCAACATTCTAAAGACAATTCAAAAGACTGCCAACATTCTAAAGACGATTCAAAAGGCTGCCAACATTCTAAAGACAATTCAAAAGACTGCCAATATTCTAAAGACAGTTTAAAAGACTGCCAACATTCAAAAGACTGCCAACATTCTAAAGACAGTTTAAAAGACTGCCAACATTCTAAAGACAGTTCAAAAGACTGCCAACATTCTAAAGACAATTCAGAAGACTGCCAACATTCTAAAGAAAATTCAAAAGGCTGCAAACATTCTAAAGACAATTCAAATGACTGCCAACATTCTAAAGACAGTTTAAAAGACTGCCAACATTCTAAAGACTGCCAACATTCTATAGACAGTTCAAAAGACTGCCAACATTCTAAAGACAGTTTAAAAGACTGCCAACATTCTAAAGACAATTCAAAAGACTGTCAACATTCTAAAGACAGTTTAAAAGACTGCCAACATTCTAAAGACTGCCAACATTCTATAGACAGTACAAAAGACTGCCAACATTCTATAGACAGTTCAAAAGACTGCCAACATTCTAAAGACAATTCAAAAGACTGCCAACATTCTAAAGACAATTCAAAAGACTGCCAACATTCTAAAGACAATTCAAAAGACTGACAACATTCTAAAGACAGTTTAAAAGACTGCCAACATTCTAAAGACAATTCAAAAGACTGCCAACATTCTAAAGACAGTTTAAAAGACTGCCAACATTCTAAAGACAATTCAAAAGGCTGCCAACATTCTAAAGACAGTTTAAAAGACTGCCAACAATCTATAGACTGCCAACATTCTATAGACAGTTCAAAAGACTGCCAACATTCTATAGACAGTTCAAAAGACTGCCAACATTCTAAAGACAGTTTAAAAGACTGCCAACATTCTAAAGACAGTTCAAAAGACTGCCAACATTCTAAAGACAATTCAGAAGACTGCCAACATTCTAAAGAAAATTCAAAAGGCTGCAAACATTCTAAAGACAATTCAAATGACTGCCAACATTCTAAAGACAGTTTAAAAGACTGCCAACATTCTAAAGACTGCCAACATTCTATAGACAGTTCAAAAGACTGCCAACATTCTAAAGACAGTTTAAAAGACTGCCAACATTCTAAAGACAATTCAAAAGACTGTCAACATTCTAAAGACAGTTTAAAAGACTGCCAACATTCTAAAGACTGCCAACATTCTATAGACAGTACAAAAGACTGCCAACATTCTATAGACAGTTCAAAAGACTGCCAACATTCTAAAGACAATTCAAAAGACTGCCAACATTCTAAAGACAATTCAGAAGACTGCCAACATTCTAAAGAAAATTCAAAAGGCTGCAAACATTCTAAAGACAATTCAAATGACTGCCAACATTCTAAAGACAGTTTAAAAGACTGCCAACATTCTAAAGACTGCCAACATTCTATAGACAGTTCAAAAGACTGCCAACATTCTAAAGACAGTTTAAAAGACTGCCAACATTCTAAAGACAATTCAAAAGACTGTCAACATTCTAAAGACAGTTTAAAAGACTGCCAACATTCTAAAGACTGCCAACATTCTATAGACAGTACAAAAGACTGCCAACATTCTATAGACAGTTCAAAAGACTGCCAACATTCTAAAGACAATTCAAAAGACTGCCAACATTCTAAAGACAATTCAAAAGACTGCCAACATTCTAAAGACAATTCAAAAGACTGACAACATTCTAAAGACAGTTTAAAAGACTGCCAACATTCTAAAGACAATTCAAAAGACTGCCAACATTCTAAAGACAGTTTAAAAGACTGCCAACATTCTAAAGACAATTCAAAAGGCTGCCAACATTCTAAAGACAGTTTAAAAGACTGCCAACAATCTATAGACTGCCAACATTCTATAGACAGTTCAAAAGACTGCCAACATTCTATAGACAGTTCAAAAGACTGCCAACATTCTAAAGACAATTCAAAAGACTGCCAACATTCTAAAGACAATTCAAAAGACTGCCAAAATTCTAAAGACAGTTTAAAAGACTGCCAATATTCTAAAGACTGCCAACATTCTAAAGACAGTTCAAAAGACTGCCAACATTCTAAAGACAATTCAAAAGACTGCCAACATTCTAAAGACAGTTCAAAAGACTGCCAACATTCTAAAGACAATTCAAAAGACTGCCAACATTCTAAAGACAATTCAAAAGGCTGCCAACATTCTAAAGACAATTCAAAAGACTGCCAACATTCTAAAGACAGTTTAAAAGACTGCCAGCATTCTAAAGACTGCCAACATTCTATAGACAGTTCAAAAGACTGCCAACATTCTATAGACAGTTAAAAAGACTGCCAACATTCTATAGACAGTTCAAAAGACTGCCAACATTCTAAAGACAATTCAAAAGACTGCCAACATTCTAAAGACAATTCAAAAGGCTGCCAACATTCTAAAGACAATTCAAAAGACTGCCAACATTCTAAAGACAGTTCAAAAGACTGCCAACATTCTAAAGACAATTCAAAAGACTGCCAACATTCTAAAGACAATTCAAAAGGCTGCCAACATTCTAAAGACAATTCAAAAGACTGCCAACATTCTAAAGACAGTTTAAAAGACTGCCAACATTCAGAAGACTGCCAACATTCTAAAGACAGTTTAAAAGACTGCCAACATTCTAAAGACAGTTCAAAAGACTGCCAACATTCTAAAGACAATTCAAAAGACTGCCAACATTCTAAAGACAATTCAAAAGGCTGCAAACATTCTAAAGACAATTCAAATGACTGCCAACATTCTAAAGACAATTCAAAAACCTGCCAACATTCTAAAGACAGTTTAAAAGACTGCCAACATTCTAAAGACTGCCAACATTCTATAGACAGTTCAAAAGACTGCCAACATTCTAAAGACAGTTTAAAAGACTGCCAACATTCTAAAGACAATTCAAAAGACTGTCAACATTCTAAAGACAGTTTAAAAGACTGCCAACATTCTAAAGACTGCCAACATTCTATAGACAGTTCAAAAGACTGCCAACATTCTATAGACAGTTCAAAAGACTGCCAACATTCTAAAGACAATTCAAAAGACTGCCAACATTCTAAAGACAATTCAAAAGGCTGCCAACATTCTAAAGACAGTTTAAAAGACTGCCAACATTCTAAAGACTGCCAACATTCTATAGACAATTCAAAAGACTGCCAACATTCTAAAGACAGTTCAAAAGACTGCCAACATTCTAAAGACAATTCAAAAGACTGCCAACATTCTAAAGACAATTCAAAAGGCTGCCAACATTCTAAAGACAATTCAAAAGACTGCCAACATTCTAAAGACAGTTTAAAAGACTGCCAACATTCAAAAGACTGCCAACATTCTAAAGACAGTTTAAAAGACTGCCAACATTGTAAAGACAGTTCAAAAGACTGCCAACATTCTAAAGACAATTCAAAAGACTGCCAACATTCTAAAGACAATTCAAAAGACTGCCAACATTCTAAAGACAATTCAAAAGGCTGCCAACATTCTAAAGACAATTCAAAAGACTGCCAACATTCTAAAGACAGTTCAAAAGACTGCCAACATTCTAAAGACAATTCAAAAGACTGCCAACATTCTAAAGACAATTCAAAAGGCTGCCAACATTCTAAAGACAATTCAAAAGACTGCCAACATTCTAAAGACAGTTTAAAAGACTGCCAACATTCAAAAGACTGCCAACATTCTAAAGACAGTTTAAAAGACTGCCAACATTGTAAAGACAGTTCAAAAGACTGCCAACATTCTAAAGACAATTCAAAAGACTGCCAACATTCTAAAGACAATTCAAAAGACTGCCAACATTCTAAAGACAATTCAAAAGACTGCCAACATTCTAAAGACAGTTTAAAAGACTGCCAACATTCTAAAGACAATTCAAAAGACTGCCAACATTCTAAAGACAGTTTAAAAGACTGCCAACATTCTAAAGACAATTCAAAAGGCTGCCAACATTCTAAAGCGAGTTTAAAAGACTGCCAACATTCTATAGACTGCCAACATTCTATAGACAGTTCAAAAGACTGCCAACATTCTATAGACAGTTCAAAAGACTGCCAACATTCTAAAGACAATTCAAAAGACTGCCAACATTCTAAAGACAGTTTAAAAGACTGCCAACATTCTAAAGACTGCCAACATTCTAAAGACAGTTCAAAAGACTGCCAACATTCTAAAGACAATTCAAAAGACTGCCAACATTCTAAAGACAATTCAAAAGACTGCCAACATTCTAAAGACAATTCAAAAGGCTGCCAACATTCTAAAGACAATTCAAATGACTGCCAACATTCTAAAGACAATTCAAAAGACTGTCAACATTCTAAAGACAGTTTAAAAGACTGCCAACATTCTAAAGACTGCCAACATTCTATAGACAGTTCAAAAGACTGCCAACATTCTATAGACAGTTCAAAAGACTGCCAACATTCTAAAGACAATTCAAAAGGCTGCCAACATTCTAAAGACAATTCAAAAGACTGCCAACATTCTAAAGACAGTTCAAAAGACTGCCAACATTCTAAAGACAATTCAAAAGACTGCCAACATTCTAAAGACAATTCCAAAGGCTGCCAACATTCTAAAGACAATTCAAAAGACTGCCAACATTCTAAAGACAGTTCAAAAGACTGCCAACATTCTAAAGACAATTCAAAAGACTGCCAACATTCTAAAGACGATTCAAAAGGCTGCCAACATTCTAAAGACAATTCAAAAGACTGCCAACATTCTAAAGACAGTTTAAAAGACTGCCAACATTCAAAAGACTGCCAACATTCTAAAGACAGTTTAAAAGACTGCCAACATTCTAAAGACAGTTCAAAAGACTGCCAACATTCTAAAGACAATTCAGAAGACTGCCAACATTCTAAAGAAAATTCAAAAGGCTGCAAACATTCTAAAGACAATTCAAATGACTGCCAACATTCTAAAGACAGTTTAAAAGACTGCCAACATTCTAAAGACTGCCAACATTCTATAGACAGTTCAAAAGACTGCCAACATTCTAAAGACAGTTTAAAAGACTGCCAACATTCTAAAGACAATTCAAAAGACTGTCAACATTCTAAAGACAGTTTAAAAGACTGCCAACATTCTAAAGACTGCCAACATTCTATAGACAGTACAAAAGACTGCCAACATTCTATAGACAGTTCAAAAGACTGCCAACATTCTAAAGACAATTCAAAAGACTGCCAACATTCTAAAGACAATTCAAAAGACTGCCAACATTCTAAAGACAATTCAAAAGACTGACAACATTCTAAAGACAGTTTAAAAGACTGCCAACATTCTAAAGACAATTCAAAAGACTGCCAACATTCTAAAGACAGTTTAAAAGACTGCCAACATTCTAAAGACAATTCAAAAGGCTGCCAACATTCTAAAGACAGTTTAAAAGACTGCCAACAATCTATAGACTGCCAACATTCTATAGACAGTTCAAAAGACTGCCAACATTCTATAGACAGTTCAAAAGACTGCCAACATTCTAAAGACAATTCAAAAGACTGCCAACATTCTAAAGACAATTCAAAAGACTGCCAAAATTCTAAAGACAGTTTAAAAGACTGCCAATATTCTAAAGACTGCCAACATTCTAAAGACAGTTCAAAAGACTGCCAACATTCTAAAGACAATTCAAAAGACTGCCAACATTCTAAAGACAGTTCAAAAGACTGCCAACATTCTAAAGACAATTCAAAAGACTGCCAACATTCTAAAGACAATTCAAAAGGCTGCCAACATTCTAAAGACAATTCAAAAGACTGCCAACATTCTAAAGACAGTTTAAAAGACTGCCAACATTCTAAAGACTGCCAACATTCTATAGACAGTTCAAAAGACTGCCAACATTCTATAGACAGTTCAAAAGACTGCCAACATTCTATAGACAGTTCAAAAGACTGCCAACATTCTAAAGACAATTCAAAAGACTGCCAACATTCTAAAGACAATTCAAAAGGCTGCCAACATTCTAAAGACAATTCAAAAGACTGCCAACATTCTAAAGACAGTTCAAAAGACTGCCAACATTCTAAAGACAATTCAAAAGACTGCCAACATTCTAAAGACAATTCAAAAGGCTGCCAACATTCTAAAGACAATTCAAAAGACTGCCAACATTCTAAAGACAGTTTAAAAGACTGCCAACATTCAGAAGACTGCCAACATTCTAAAGACAGTTTAAAAGACTGCCAACATTCTAAAGACAGTTCAAAAGACTGCCAACATTCTAAAGACAATTCAAAAGACTGCCAACATTCTAAAGACAATTCAAAAGGCTGCCAACATTCTAAAGACAGTTTAAAAGACTGCCAACATTCTAAAGACTGCCAACATTCTATAGACAGTTCAAAAGACTGCCAACATTCTAAAGACAGTTTAAAAGACTGCCAACATTCTAAAGACAATTCAAAAGACTGTCAACATTCTAAAGACAGTTTAAAAGACTGCCAACATTCTAAAGACTGCCAACATTCTATAGACAGTTCAAAAGACTGCCAACATTCTATAGACAGTTCAAAAGACTGCCAACATTCTAAAGACAATTCAAAAGACTGCCAACATTCTAAAGACAATTCAAAAGGCTGCCAACATTCTAAAGACAGTTTAAAAGACTGCCAACATTCTAAAGACTGCCAACATTCTATAGACAGTACAAAAGACTGCCAACATTCTATAGACAGTTCAAAAGACTGCCAACATTCTAAAGACAATTCAAAAGACTGCCAACATTCTAAAGACAATTCAAAAGGCTGCCAACATTCTAAAGACAATTCAAATGACTGCCAACATTCTAAAGACAATTCAAAAGACTGTCAACATTCTAAAGACAGTTTAAAAGACTGCCAACATTCTAAAGACTGCCAACATTCTATAGACAGTTCAAAAGACTGCCAACATTCTATAGACAGTTCAAAAGACTGCCAACATTCTAAAGACAATTCAAAAGACTGCCAACATTCTAAAGACAATTCAAAAGGCTGCCAACATTCTAAAGACAATTCAAAAGACTGCCAACATTCTAAAGACAGTTCAAAGACTGCCAACATTCTATAGACAGTACAAAAGACTGCCAACATTCTATAGACAGTTCAAAAGACTGCCAACATTCTAAAGACAATTCAAAAGACTGCCAACATTCTAAAGACAATTCAAAAGACTGCCAACATTCTAAAGACAATTCAAAAGACTGACAACATTCTAAAGACAGTTTAAAAGACTGCCAACATTCTGAAGACAATTCAAAAGACTGCCAACATTCTAAAGACAGTTTAAAAGACTGCCAACATTCTAAAGACAATTCAAAAGGCTGCCAACATTCTAAAGCGAGTTTAAAAGACTGCCAACATTCTATAGACTGCCAACATTCTATAGACAGTTCAAAAGACTGCCAACATTCTAAAGACAATTCAAAAGACTGCAAACATTCTAAAGACAATTCAAAAGGCTGCCAACATTCTAAAGACAATTCAAAAGACTGCCAACATTCTAAAGACAATTCAAAAGACTGCCAACATTCTAAAGACAGTTCAAAAGACTGCCAACATTCTAAAGACAATTCAAAAGACTGCCAACATTCTAAAGACAATTGAAAAGGCTGCCAACATTCTAAAGACAATTCAAAAGACTGCCAACATTCTAAAGACAGTTTAAAAGACTGCCAACATTCAGAAGACTGCCAACATTCTAAAGACAGTTTAAAAGACTGCCAACATTCTAAAGACAGTTCAAAAGACTGCCAACATTCTAAAGACAATTCAAAAGACTGCCAACATTCTAAAGACAATTCAAAAGGCTGCAAACATTCTAAAGACAACTCAAATGACTGCCAACATTCTAAAGACAATTCAAAAACCTGCCAACATTCTAAAGACAGTTTAAAAGACTGCCAACATTCTAAAGACTGCCAACATTCTATAGACAGTTCAAAAGACTGCCAACATTCTAAAGACAGTTTAAAAGACTGCCAACATTCTAAAGACAATTCAAAAGACTGTCAACATTCTAAAGACAGTTTAAAAGACTGCCAACATTCTAAAGACTGCCAACATTCTATAGACAGTTCAAAAGACTGCCAACATTCTATAGACAGTTCAAAAGACTGCCAACATTCTAAAGACAATTCAAAAGACTGCCAACATTCTAAAGACAATTCAAAAGGCTGCCAACATTCTAAAGACAGTTTAAAAGACTGCCAACATTCTAAAGACTGCCAACATTCTATAGACAGTACAAAAGACTGCCAACATTCTATAGACAGTTCAAAAGACTGCCAACATTCTAAAGACAATTCAAAAGACTGCCAACATTCTAAAGACAATTCAAAAGGCTGCCAACATTCTAAAGACAATTCAAATGACTGCCAACATTCTAAAGACAATTCAAAAGACTGTCAACATTCTAAAGACAGTTTAAAAGACTGCCAACATTCTAAAGACTGCCAACATTCTATAGACAGTTCAAAAGACTGCCAACATTCTATAGACAGTTCAAAAGACTGCCAACATTCTAAAGACAATTCAAAAGACTGCCAACATTCTAAAGACAATTCAAAAGGCTGCCAACATTCTAAAGACAATTCAAAAGACTGCCAACATTCTAAAGACAGTTCAAAGACTGCCAACATTCTATAGACAGTACAAAAGACTGCCAACATTCTATAGACAGTTCAAAAGACTGCCAACATTCTAAAGACAATTTAAAAGACTGCCAACATTCTAAAGACAATTCAAAAGACTGCCAACATTCTAAAGACAATTCAAAAGACTGACAACATTCTAAAGACAGTTTAAAAGACTGCCAACATTCTAAAGACAATTCAAAAGACTGCCAACATTCTAAAGACAGTTTAAAAGACTGCCAACATTCTAAAGACAATTCAAAAGGCTGCCAACATTCTAAAGCGAGTTTAAAAGACTGCCAACATTCTATAGACTGCCAACATTCTATAGACAGTTCAAAAGACTGCCAACATTCTAAAGACAATTCAAAAGACTGTCAACATTCTAAAGACAATTCAAAAGGCTGCCAACATTCTAAAGACAATTCAAAAGACTGCCAACATTCTAAAGACAATTCAAAAGACTGCCAACATTCTAAAGACAGTTCAAAAGACTGCCAACATTCTAAAGACAATTCAAAAGACTGCCAACATTCTAAAGACAATTCAAAAGGCTGCCAACATTCTAAAGACAATTCAAAAGACTGCCAACATTCTAAAGACAGTTTAAAAGACTGCCAACATTCAAAAGACTGCCAACATTCTAAAGACAGTTTAAAAGACTGCCAACATTCTAAAGACAGTTCAAAAGACTGCCAACATTCTAAAGACAATTCAAAAGACTGCCAACATTCTAAAGACAATTCAAAAGGCTGCAAACATTCTAAAGACAATTCAAATGACTGCCAACATTCTAAAGACAATTCAAAAACCTGCCAACATTCTAAAGACAGTTTAAAAGACTGCCAACATTCTAAAGACTGCCAACATTCTATAGACAGTTCAAAAGACTGCCAACATTCTAAAGACAGTTTAAAAGACTGCCAACATTCTAAAGACAATTCAAAAGACTGCCAACATTCTAAAGACAATTCAAAAGACTGTCAACATTCTAAAGACAGTTTAAAAGACTGCCAACATTCTAAAGACTGCCAACATTCTATAGACAGTTCAAGAGACTGCCAACATTCTATAGACAGTTCAAGAGACTGCCAACATTCTATAGACAGTTCAAAAGACTGCCAACATTCTAAAGACAATTCAAAAGACTGCCAACATTCTAAAGACAATTCAAAAGGCTGCCAACATTCTAAAGACAATTCAAAAGACTGCCAACATTCTAAAGACAGTTCAAAAGACTGCCAACATTCTAAAGACAATTCAAAAGACTGCCAACATTCTAAAGACAATTCAAAAGGCTGCCAACATTCTAAAGACAATTCAAAAGACTGCCAACATTCTAAAGACAGTTCAAAAGACTGCCAACATTCTAAAGACAATTCAAAAGACTGCCAACATTCTAAAGACAATTCAAAAGGCTGCCAACATTCTAAAGACAATTCAAAAGACTGCCAACATTCTAAAGACAGTTTAAAAGACTGCCAACATTCAAAAGACTGCCAACATTCTAAAGACAGTTTAAAAGACTGCCAACATTGTAAAGACAGTTCAAAAGACTGCCAACATTCTAAAGACAATTCAAAAGACTGCCAACATTCTAAAGACAATTCAAAAGACTGCCAACATTCTAAAGACAATTCAAAAGGCTGCCAACATTCTAAAGACAATTCAAAAGACTGCCAACATTCTAAAGACAGTTCAAAAGACTGCCAACATTCTAAAGACAGTTTAAAAGACTGCCAACATTCTAAAGACAATTCAAAAGACTGTCAACATTCTAAAGACAGTTTAAAAGACTGCCAACATTCTAAAGACTGCCAACATTCTATAGACAGTTCAAAAGACTGCCAACATTCTATAGACAGTTCAAAAGACTGCCAACATTCTAAAGACAATTCAAAAGACTGCCAACATTCTAAAGACAATTCAAAAGGCTGCCAACATTCTAAAGACAGTTTAAAAGACTGCCAACATTCTAAAGACTGCCAACATTCTATAGACAGTACAAAAGACTGCCAACATTCTATAGACAGTTCAAAAGACTGCCAACATTCTAAAGACAATTCAAAAGACTGCCAACATTCTAAAGACAATTCAAAAGGCTGCCAACATTCTAAAGACAATTCAAATGACTGCCAACATTCTAAAGACAATTCAAAAGACTGTCAACATTCTAAAGACAGTTTAAAAGACTGCCAACATTCTAAAGACTGCCAACATTCTATAGACAGTTCAAAAGACTGCCAACATTCTATAGACAGTTCAAAAGACTGCCAACATTCTAAAGACAATTCAAAAGACTGCCAACATTCTAAAGACAATTCAAAAGGCTGCCAACATTCTAAAGACAATTCAAAAGACTGCCAACATTCTAAAGACAATTCAAAAGACTGTCAACATTCTAAAGACAGTTTAAAAGACTGCCAACATTCTAAAGACTGCCAACATTCTATAGACAGTTCAAAAGACTGCCAACATTCTAAAGACAATTCAAAAGACTGCCAACATTCTAAAGACAATTCAAAAGGCTGCCAACATTCTAAAGACAGTTTAAAAGACTGCCAACATTCTAAAGACTGCCAACATTCTATAGACAGTACAAAAGACTGCCAACATTCTATAGACAGTTCAAAAGACTGCCAACATTCTAAAGACAATTCAAAAGACTGCCAACATTCTAAAGACAATTCAAAAGGCTGCCAACATTCTAAAGACAATTCAAATGACTGCCAACATTCTAAAGACAATTCAAAAGACTGTCAACATTCTAAAGACAGTTTAAAAGACTGCCAACATTCTAAAGACTGCCAACATTCTATAGACAGTTCAAAAGACTGCCAACATTCTATAGACAGTTCAAAAGACTGCCAACATTCTAAAGACAATTCAAAAGACTGCCAACATTCTAAAGACAATTCAAAAGGCTGCCAACATTCTAAAGACAATTCAAAAGACTGCCAACATTCTAAAGACAGTTCAAAGACTGCCAACATTCTATAGACAGTACAAAAGACTGCCAACATTCTATAGACAGTTCAAAAGACTGCCAACATTCTAAAGACAATTCAAAAGACTGCCAACATTCTAAAGACAATTCAAAAGACTGCCAACATTCTAAAGACAATTCAAAAGACTGCCAACATTCTAAAGACAGTTTAAAAGACTGCCAACATTCTAAAGACAGTTCAAAAGACTGCCAACATTCTAAAGACAGTTTAAAAGACTGCCAACATTCTAAAGACAATTCAAAAGGCTGCCAACATTCTAAAGCGAGTTTAAAAGACTGCCAACATTCTATAGACTGCCAACATTCTATAGACAGTTCAAAAGACTGCCAACATTCTAAAGACAATTCAAAAGACTGCCAACATTCTAAAGACAATTCAAAAGGCTGCCAACATTCTAAAGACAATTCAAAAGACTGCCAACATTCTAAAGACAATTCAAAAGACTGCCAACATTCTAAAGACAGTTCAAAAGACTGCCAACATTCTAAAGACAATTCAAAAGACTGCCAACATTCTAAAGACAATTCAAAAGGCTGCCAACATTCTAAAGACAATTCAAAAGACTGCCAACATTCTAAAGACAGTTTAAAAGACTGCCAACATTCAGAAGACTGCCAACATTCTAAAGACAGTTTAAAAGACTGCCAACATTCTAAAGACAGTTCAAAAGACTGCCAACATTCTAAAGACAATTCAAAAGACTGCCAACATTCTAAAGACAATTCAAAAGGCTGCAAACATTCTAAAGACAACTCAAATGACTGCCAACATTCTAAAGACAATTCAAAAACCTGCCAACATTCTAAAGACAGTTTAAAAGACTGCCAACATTCTAAAGACTGCCAACATTCTATAGACAGTTCAAAAGACTGCCAACATTCTAAAGACAGTTTAAAAGACTGCCAACATTCTAAAGACAATTCAAAAGACTGTCAACATTCTAAAGACAGTTTAAAAGACTGCCAACATTCTAAAGACTGCCAACATTCTATAGACAGTTCAAAAGACTGCCAACATTCTATAGACAGTTCAAAAGACTGCCAACATTCTAAAGACAATTCAAAAGACTGCCAACATTCTAAAGACAATTCAAAAGGCTGCCAACATTCTAAAGACAGTTTAAAAGACTGCCAACATTCTAAAGACTGCCAACATTCTATAGACAGTACAAAAGACTGCCAACATTCTATAGACAGTTCCAAAGACTGCCAACATTCTAAAGACAATTCAAAAGACTGCCAACATTCTAAAGACAATTCAAAAGGCTGCCAACATTCTAAAGACAATTCAAATGACTGCCAACATTCTAAAGACAATTCAAAAGACTGTCAACATTCTAAAGACAGTTTAAAAGACTGCCAACATTCTAAAGACTGCCAACATTCTATAGACAGTTCAAAAGACTGCCAACATTCTATAGACAGTTCAAAAGACTGCCAACATTCTAAAGACAATTCAAAAGACTGCCAACATTCTAAAGACAATTCAAAAGGCTGCCAACATTCTAAAGACAATTCAAAAGACTGCCAACATTCTAAAGACAGTTCAAAGACTGCCAACATTCTATAGACAGTACAAAAGACTGCCAACATTCTAAAGACAGTTCAAAAGACTGCCAACATTCTAAAGACAATTTAAAAGACTGCCAACATTCTAAAGACAATTCAAAAGACTGCCAACATTCTAAAGACAATTCAAAAGACTGACAACATTCTAAAGACAGTTTAAAAGACTGCCAACATTCTAAAGACAATTCAAAAGACTGCCAACATTCTAAAGACAGTTTAAAAGACTGCCAACATTCTAAAGACAATTCAAAAGGCTGCCAACATTCTAAAGCGAGTTTAAAAGACTGCCAACATTCTATAGACTGCCAACATTCTATAGACAGTTCAAAAGACTGCCAACATTCTAAAGACAATTCAAAAGACTGCCAACATTCTAAAGACAATTCAAAAGGCTGCCAACATTCTAAAGACAATTCAAAAGACTGCCAACATTCTAAAGACAATTCAAAAGACTGCCAACATTCTAAAGACAGTTCAAAAGACTGCCAACATTCTAAAGACAATTCAAAAGACTGCCAACATTCTAAAGACAATTCAAAAGGCTGCCAACATTCTAAAGACAATTCAAAAGACTGCCAACATTCTAAAGACAGTTTAAAAGACTGCCAACATTCAAAAGACTGCCAACATTCTAAAGACAGTTTAAAAGACTGCCAACATTCTAAAGACAGTTCAAAAGACTGCCAACATTCTAAAGACAATTCAAAAGACTGCCAACATTCTAAAGACAATTCAAAAGGCTGCAAACATTCTAAAGACAATTCAAATGACTGTCAACATTCTAAAGACAATTCAAAAACCTGCCAACATTCTAAAGACAGTTTAAAAGACTGCCAACATTCTAAAGACTGCCAACATTCTATAGACAGTTCAAAAGACTGCCAACATTCTAAAGACAGTTTAAAAGACTGCCAACATTCTAAAGACAATTCAAAAGACTGCCAACATTCTAAAGACAATTCAAAAGACTGTCAACATTCTAAAGACAGTTTAAAAGACTGCCAACATTCTAAAGACTGCCAACATTCTATAGACAGTTCAAAAGACTGCCAACATTCTATAGACAGTTCAAAAGACTGCCAACATTCTAAAGACAATTCAAAAGACTGCCAACATTCTAAAGACAATTCAAAAGGCTGCCAACATTCTAAAGACAATTCAAAAGACTGCCAACATTCTAAAGACAGTTCAAAAGACTGCCAACATTCTAAAGACAATTCAAAAGACTGCCAACATTCTAAAGACAATTCAAAAGGCTGCCAACATTCTAAAGACAATTCAAAAGACTGCCAACATTCTAAAGACAATTCAAAAGGCTGCCAACATTCTAAAGACAATTCAAAAGACTGCCAACATTCTAAAGACAGTTTAAAAGACTGCCAACATTCAAAAGACTGCCAACATTCTAAAGACAGTTTAAAAGACTGCCAACATTGTAAAGACAGTTCAAAAGACTGCCAACATTCTAAAGACAATTCAAAAGACTGCCAACATTCTAAAGACAATTCAAAAGACTGCCAACATTCTAAAGACAATTCAAAAGACTGCCAACATTCTAAAGACAATTCAAAAGGCTGCCAACATTCTAAAGACAATTCAAAAGACTGCCAACATTCTAAAGACAGTTTAAAAGACTGCCAACATTCAAAAGACTGCCAACATTCTAAAGACAGTTTAAAAGACTGCCAACATTCTAAAGACAGTTCAAAAGACTGCCAACATTCTAAAGACAATTCAAAAGACTGCCAACATTCTAAAGACAATTCAAAAGGCTGCAAACATTCTAAAGACAATTCAAATGACTGTCAACATTCTAAAGACAATTCAAAAACCTGCCAACATTCTAAAGACAGTTTAAAAGACTGCCAACATTCTAAAGACTGCCAACATTCTATAGACAGTTCAAAAGACTGCCAACATTCTAAAGACAGTTTAAAAGACTGCCAACATTCTAAAGACAATTCAAAAGACTGCCAACATTCTAAAGACAATTCAAAAGACTGTCAACATTCTAAAGACAGTTTAAAAGACTGCCAACATTCTAAAGACTGCCAACATTCTATAGACAGTTCAAAAGACTGCCAACATTCTATAGACAGTTCAAAAGACTGCCAACATTCTAAAGACAATTCAAAAGACTGCCAACATTCTAAAGACAATTCAAAAGGCTGCCAACATTCTAAAGACAATTCAAAAGACTGCCAACATTCTAAAGACAGTTCAAAAGACTGCCAACATTCTAAAGACAATTCAAAAGACTGCCAACATTCTAAAGACAATTCAAAAGGCTGCCAACATTCTAAAGACAATTCAAAAGACTGCCAACATTCTAAAGACAATTCAAAAGGCTGCCAACATTCTAAAGACAATTCAAAAGACTGCCAACATTCTAAAGACAGTTTAAAAGACTGCCAACATTCAAAAGACTGCCAACATTCTAAAGACAGTTTAAAAGACTGCCAACATTGTAAAGACAGTTCAAAAGACTGCCAACATTCTAAAGACAATTCAAAAGACTGCCAACATTCTAAAGACAATTCAAAAGACTGCCAACATTCTAAAGACAATTCAAAAGACTGCCAACATTCTAAAGACAATTCAAAAGGCTGCCAACATTCTAAAGACAATTCAAAAGACTGCCAACATTCTAAAGACAGTTCAAAAGACTGCCAACATTCTAAAGACAATTCAAAAGACTGCCAACATTCTAAAGACAATTCAAAAGGCTGCCAACATTCTAAAGACAATTCAAAAGACTGCCAACATTCTAAAGACAGTTTAAAAGACTGCCAACATTCAAAAGACTGCCAACATTCTAAAGACAGTTTAAAAGACTGCCAACATTGTAAAGACAGTTCAAAAGACTGCCAACATTCTAAAGACAATTCAAAAGACTGCCAACATTCTAAAGACAATTCAAAAGACTGTCAACATTCTAAAGACAATTCAAAAGACTGACAACATTCTAAAGACAGTTTAAAAGACTGCCAACATTCTAAAGACAATTCAAAAGACTGCCAACATTCTAAAGACAGTTTAAAAGACTGCCAACATTCTAAAGACAATTCAAAAGGCTGCCAACATTCTAAAGCGAGTTTAAAAGACTGCCAACATTCTATAGACTGCCAACATTCTATAGACAGTTCAAAAGACTGCCAACATTCTATAGACAGTTCAAAAGACTGCCAACATTCTAAAGACAATTCAAAAGACTGCCAACATTCTAAAGACAGTTTAAAAGACTGCCAACATTCTAAAGACTGCCAACATTCTAAAGACAGTTCAAAAGACTGCCAACATTCTAAAGACAATTCAAAAGACTGCCAACATTCTAAAGACAATTCAAAAGACTGCCAACATTCTAAAGACAATTCAAAAGACTGCCAACATTCTAAAGACAATTCAAAAGGCTGCCAACATTCTAAAGACAATTCAAATGACTGCCAACATTCTAAAGACAATTCAAAAGACTGTCAACATTCTAAAGACAGTTTAAAAGACTGCCAACATTCTAAAGACTGCCAACATTCTATAGACAGTTCAAAAGACTGCCAACATTCTATAGACAGTTCAAAAGACTGCCAACATTCCAAAGACAATTCAAAAGACTGCCAACATTCTAAAGACAATTCAAAAGGCTGCCAACATTCTAAAGACAATTCAAAAGACTGCCAACATTCTAAAGACAGTTCAAAAGACTGCCAACATTCTAAAGACAATTCAAAAGACTGCCAACATTCTAAAGACAATTCCAAAGGCTGCCAACATTCTAAAGACAATTCAAAAGACTGCCAACATTCTAAAGACAGTTCAAAAGACTGCCAACATTCTAAAGACAATTCAAAAGACTGCCAACATTCTAAAGACAATTCAAAAGGCTGCCAACATTCTAAAGACAATTCAAAAGACTGCCAACATTCTAAAGACAGTTTAAAAGACTGCCAACATTCAAAAGACTGCCAACATTCTAAAGACAGTTTAAAAGACTGCCAACATTCTAAAGACAGTTCAAAAGACTGCCAACATTCTAAAGACAATTCAAAAGACTGCCAACATTCTAAAGACAATTCAAAAGGCTGCAAACATTCTAAAGACAATTCAAATGACTGCCAACATTCTAAAGACAATTCAAAAACCTGCCAACATTCTAAAGACAGTTTAAAAGACTGCCAACATTCTAAAGACTGCCAACATTCTATAGACAGTTCAAAAGACTGCCAACATTCTAAAGACAGTTTAAAAGACTGCCAACATTCTAAAGACAATTCAAAAGACTGTCAACATTCTAAAGACAGTTTAAAAGACTGCCAACATTCTAAAGACTGCCAACATTCTATAGACAGTACAAAAGACTGCCAACATTCTATAGACAGTTCAAAAGACTGCCAACATTCTAAAGACAATTCAAAAGACTGCCAACATTCTAAAGACAATTCAAAAGACTGCCAACATTCTAAAGACAATTCAAAAGACTGACAACATTCTAAAGACAGTTTAAAAGACTGCCAACATTCTAAAGACAATTCAAAAGACTGCCAACATTCTAAAGACAGTTTAAAAGACTGCCAACATTCTAAAGACAATTCAAAAGGCTGCCAACATTCTAAAGCGAGTTTAAAAGACTGCCAACAATCTATAGACTGCCAACATTCTATAGACAGTTCAAAAGACTGCCAACATTCTATAGACAATTCAAAAGACTGCCAACATTCTAAAGACAATTCAAAAGACTGCCAACATTCTAAAGACAATTCAAAAGACTGCCAACATTCTAAAGACAGTTTAAAAGACTGCCAATATTCTAAAGACTGCCAACATTCTAAAGACAGTTCAAAAGACTGCCAACATTCTAAAGACAATTCAAAAGACTGCCAACATTCTAAAGACAGTTCAAAAGACTGCCAACATTCTAAAGACAATTCAAAAGACTGCCAACATTCTAAAGACAATTCAAAAGGCTGCCAACATTCTAAAGACAATTCAAAAGACTGCCAACATTCTAAAGACAGTTTAAAAGACTGCCAACATTCTAAAGACTGCCAACATTCTATAGACAGTTCAAAAGACTGCCAACATTCTATAGACAGTTCAAAAGACTGCCAACATTCTATAGACAGTTCAAAAGACTGCCAACATTCTAAAGACAATTCAAAAGACTGCCAACATTCTAAAGACAATTCAAAAGGCTGCCAACATTCTAAAGACAATTCAAAAGACTGCCAACATTCTAAAGACAGTTCAAAAGACTGCCAACATTCTAAAGACAATTCAAAAGACTGCCAACATTCTAAAGACAATTCAAAAGGCTGCCAACATTCTAAAGACAATTCAAAAGACTGCCAACATTCTAAAGACAGTTTAAAAGACTGCCAACATTCAGAAGACTGCCAACATTCTAAAGACAGTTTAAAAGACTGCCAACATTCTAAAGACAGTTCAAAAGACTGCCAACATTCTAAAGACAATTCAAAAGACTGCCAACATTCTAAAGACAATTCAAAAGGCTGCAAACATTCTAAAGACAATTCAAATGACTGCCAACATTCTAAAGACAATTCAAAAACCTGCCAACATTCTAAAGACAGTTTAAAAGACTGCCAACATTCTAAAGACTGCCAACATTCTATAGACAGTTCAAAAGACTGCCAACATTCTAAAGACAGTTTAAAAGACTGCCAACATTCTAAAGACAATTCAAAAGACTGTCAACATTCTAAAGACAGTTTAAAAGACTGCCAACATTCTAAAGACTGCCAACATTCTATAGACAGTTCAAAAGACTGCCAACATTCTATAGACAGTTCAAAAGACTGCCAACATTCTAAAGACAATTCAAAAGACTGCCAACATTCTAAAGACAATTCAAAAGGCTGCCAACATTCTAAAGACAGTTTAAAAGACTGCCAACATTCTAAAGACTGCCAACATTCTATAGACAGTACAAAAGACTGCCAACATTCTATAGACAGTTCAAAAGACTGCCAACATTCTAAAGACAATTCAAAAGACTGCCAACATTCTAAAGACAATTCAAAAGACTGCCAACATTCTAAAGACAATTCAAAAGACTGACAACATTCTAAAGACAGTTTAAAAGACTGCCAACAGTCTAAAGACAATTCAAAAGACTGCCAACATTCTAAAGACAGTTTAAAAGACTGCCAACATTCTAAAGACAATTCAAAAGGCTGCCAACATTCTAAAGCGAGTTTAAAAGACTGCCAACATTCTATAGACTGCCAACATTCTATAGACAGTTCAAAAGACTGCCAACATTCTATAGACAGTTCAAAAGACTGCCAACATTCTAAAGACAATTCAAAAGACTGCCAACATTCTAAAGACAATTCAAAAGACTGCCAACATTCTAAAGACAGTTTAAAAGACTGCCAACATTCTAAAGACTGCCAACATTCTAAAGACAGTTCAAAAGACTGCCAACATTCTAAAGACAATTCAAAAGACTGCCAACATTCTAAAGACAATTCAAAAGACTGCCAACATTCTAAAGACAATTCAAAAGGCTGCCAACATTCTAAAGACAATTCAAATGACTGCCAACATTCTAAAGACAATTCAAAAGACTGTCAACATTCTAAAGACAGTTTAAAAGACTGCCAACATTCTAAAGACTGCCAACATTCTATAGACAGTTCAAAAGACTGCCAACATTCTATAAACAGTTCAAAAGACTGCCAACATTCTAAAGACAATTCAAAAGACTGCCAACATTCTAAAGACAATTCAAAAGGCTGCCAACATTCTAAAGACAATTCAAAAGACTGCCAACATTCTAAAGACAGTTCAAAGACTGCCAACATTCTATAGACAGTACAAAAGACTGCCAACATTCTATAGACAATTCAAAAGACTGCCAACATTCTAAAGACAGTTCAAAAGACTGCCAACATTCTATAGACAGTTCAAAAGACTGCCAACATTCTAAAGACAATTCAAAAGACTGCCAACATTCTAAAGACAATTCAAAAGACTGCCAACATTCTAAAGACAGTTTAAAAGACTGCCAACATTCTAAAGACTGCCAACATTCTAAAGACAATTCAAAAGACTGCCAACATTCTAAAAACAATTCAAAAGGCTGCCAACATTCTAAAGACAATTCAAATGACTGCCAACATTCTAAAGACAATTCAAAAGACTGTCAACATTCTAAAGACAGTTTAAAAGACTGCCAACATTCTAAAGACTGCCAACATTCTATAGACAGTTCAAAAGACTGCCAACATTCTATAGACAGTTCAAAAGACTGCCAACATTCTAAAGACAATTCAAAAGACTGCCAACATTCTAAAGACAATTCAAAAGGCTGCCAACATTCTAAAGACAATTCAAAAGACTGCCAACATTCTAAAGACAATTCAAAAGACTGCCAACATTCTAAAGACAATTCAAAAGGCTGCCAACATTCTAAAGACAATTCAAAAGACTGCCAACATTCTAAAGACAGTTCAAAAGACTGCCAACATTCTAAAGACAATTCAAAAGACTGCCAACATTCTAAAGACAATTCAAAAGGCTGCCAACATTCTAAAGACAATTCAAAAGACTGCCAACATTCTAAAGACAGTTTAAAAGACTGCCAACATTCAAAAGACTGCCCACATTCTAAAGACAGTTTAAAAGACTGCCAACATTCTAAAGACAGTTCAAAAGACTGCCAACATTCTAAAGACAATTCAAAAGACTGCCAACATTCTAAAGACAATTCAAAAGGCTGCAAACATTCTAAAGACAATTCAAATGACTGCCAACATTCTAAAGACAATTCAAAAACCTGCCAACATTCTAAAGACAGTTTAAAAGACTGCCAACATTCTAAAGACTGCCAACATTCTATAGACAGTTCAAAAGACTGCCAACATTCTAAAAGACAGTTTAAAAGACTGCCAACATTCTAAAGACAATTCAAAAGACTGCCAACATTCTAAAGACAATTCAAAAGGCTGCCAACATTCTAAAGACAGTTTAAAAGACTGCCAACATTCTAAAGACTGCCAACATTCTATAGACAGTTCAAAAGACTGCCAACATTCTATAGACAGTTCAAAAGACTGCCAACATTCTAAAGACAATTCAAAAGACTGCCAACATTCTAAAGACAATTCAAAAGACTGCCAACATTCTAAAGACAATTCAAAAGACTGACAACATTCTAAAGACAATTCAAAAGACTGCCAACATTCTAAAGACAGTTTAAAAGACTGCCAACATTCTAAAGACAGTTTAAAAGACTGCCAACATTCTAAAGACAATTCAAAAGGCTGCCAACATTCTAAAGCGAGTTTAAAAGACTGCCAACATTCTATAGACTGCCAACATTCTATAGACAGTTCAAAAGACTGCCAACATTCTATAGACAGTTCAAAAGACTGCCAACATTCTAAAGACAATTCAAAAGACTGCCAACATTCTAAAGACAATTCAAAAGACTGCCAACATTCTAAAGACAGTTTAAAAGACTGCCAACATTCTAAAGACTGCCAACATTCTAAAGACAGTTCAAAAGACTGCCAACATTCTAAAGACAATTCAAAAGACTGCCAACATTCTAAAGACAATTCAAAAGACTGCCAACATTCTAAAGACAATTCAAAAGGCTGCCAACATTCTAAAGACAATTCAAAAGACTGCCAACATTCTAAAGACAGTTCAAAAGACTGCTAACATTCTAAAGACAATTCAAAAGACTGCCAACATTCTAAAGACAATTCAAAAGGCTGCCAACATTCTAAAGACAATTCAAAAGACTGCCAACATTCTAAAGACAGTTCAAAAGACTGCCAACATTCTAAAGACAATTCAAAAGACTGCCAACATTCTAAAGACAATTCAAAAGGCTGCCAACATTTTAAAGACAATTCAAAAGACTGCCAACATTCTAAAGACAGTTTAAAGGACTGCCAACATTCAAAAGACTGCCAACATTCTAAAGACAGTTTAAAAGACTGCCAACATTCTAAAGACAGTTCAAAAGACTGCCAACATTCTAAAGACAATTCAAAAGACTGCCAACATTCTAAAGACAATTCAAAAGGCTGCAAACATTCTAAAGACAATTCAAATGACTGCCAACATTCTAAAGACAATTCAAAAACCTGCCAACATTCTAAAGACAGTTTAAAAGACTGCCAACATTCTAAAGACTGCCAACATTCTATAGACAGTTCAAAAGACTGCCAACATTCTAAAGACAGTTTAAAAGACTGCCAACATTCTAAAGACAATTCAAAAGACTGCCAACATTCTAAAGACAATTCAAAAGACTGTCAACATTCTAAAGACAGTTTAAAAGACTGCCAACATTCTAAAGACTGCCAACATTCTATAGACAGTTCAAAAGACTGCCAACATTCTATAGACAGTTCAAAAGACTGCCAACATTCTAAAGACAATTCAAAAGACTGCCAACATTCTAAAGACAATTCAAAAGGCTGCCAACATTCTAAAGATAATTCAAAAGACTGCCAACATTCTAAAGACAGTTCAAAAGACTGCCAACATTCTAAAGACAATTCAAAAGACTGCCAACATTCTAAAGACAATTCAAAAGGCTGCCAACATTCTAAAGACAATTCAAAAGACTGCCAACATTCTAAAGACAGTTTAAAAGACTGCCAACATTAAAAAGACTGCCAACATTCTAAAGACAGTTTAAAAGACTGCCAACATTGTAAAGACAATTCAAAAGACTGCCAACATTCTAAAGACAATTCAAAAGGCTGCAAACATTCTAAAGACAATTCAAATGACTGCCAACATTCTAAAGACAATTCAAAAACCTGCCAACATTCTAAAGACAGTTTAAAAGACTGCCAACATTCTAAAGACTGCCAACATTCTATAGACAGTTCAAAAGACTGCCAACATTCTAAAGACAGTTTAAAAGACTGCCAACATTCTAAAGACAATTCAAAAGACTGCCAACATTCTAAAGACAATTCAAAAGGCTGCCAACATTCTAAAGACAATTCAAAAGACTGCCAACATTCTAAAGACAGTTCAAAAGACTGCCAACATTCTAAAGACAATTCAAAAGACTGCCAACATTCTAAAGACAATTCAAAAGGCTGCCAACATTCTAAAGACAATTCAAAAGACTGCCAACATTCTAAAGACAGTTTAAAAGACTGCCAACATTCTAAAGACTGCCAACATTCTATAGACAGTTCAAAAGACTGCCAACATTCTATAGACAGTTCAAAAGACTGCCAACATTCTAAAGACAATTCAAAAGACTGCCAACATTCTAAAGACAATTCAAAAGACTGCCAACATTCTAAAGACAATTCAAAAGGCTGCCAACATTCTAAAGACAATTCAAAAGACTGCCAACATTCTAAAGACAGTTCAAAAGACTGCCAACATTCTAAAGACAATTCAAAAGACTGCCAACATTCTAAAGACAATTCAAAAGGCTGCCAACATTCTAAAGACAATTCAAAAGACTGCCAACATTCTAAAGACAGTTTAAAAGACTGCCAACATTCAAAAGACTGCCAACATTCTAAAGACAGTTTAAAAGACTGCCAACATTCTAAAGACAGTTTAAAAGACTGCCAACATTCTAAAGACAGTTTAAAAGACTGCCAACATTCTAAAGACTGCCAACATTCTATAGACAGTTCAAAAGACTGCCAACATTCTAAAGACAGTTTAAAAGACAGCCAACATTCTAAAGACTGCCAACATTCTAAAGACAATTCAAAAGGCTGCCAACATTCTAAAGACAGTTTAAAAGACTGCCAACATTCTAAAGACAGTTTAAAAGACTGCCAACATTCTAAAGACTGCCAACATTCTATAGACAGTTCAAAAGACTGCCAACATTCTAAAGACAGTTTAAAAGACAGCCAACATTCTAAAGACAATTCAAAAGACTGCCAATATTCTAAAGACAATTCAAAAGACTGCCACCATTCTAAAGACAGTTTAAAAGACTGCCAACATTCTAAAGACTGCCAACATTCTATAGACAGTTCAAAAGACTGCCAACATTCTATAGACAGTTCAAAAGACTGCCAACATTCTAAAGACAATTCAAAAGACTGCCAACATTCTAAAGACAATTCAAAAGACTGCCAACATTCTAAAGACAATTCAAAAGACTGCCAACTTTCTAAAGACAGTTTAAAAGACTGCCAACATTCTAAAGACTGCCAACATTCTATAGACAGTTCAAAAGACTGCCAACATTCTATATAACAGTTCAAAAGACTGCCAACATTCTAAAGACAATTCAAGTGACTGCCAACATTCTAAACACAATTCAAAAAACTGCCAACATTCTAAAGACAGTTTAAAAGACTGCCAACATTCTAAAGACAGTTTAAAAGACTGCCAACATTCTAAATACAGTTCAAAAGACTGCCAACATTCTAAAGAAAATTCAAAAGACTGCCAACATTCTAAAGACAATTCAAAAGGCTGCCAACATTCTAAAGACAATTCAAAAGACTGCCAACATTCTAAAGACAGTTTAAAAGACTGCCAACATTCAAAAGACTGCCAACATTCTAAAGACAGTTTAAAAGACTGCCAACATTCTAAAGACAGTTTAAAAGACTGCCAACATTCTAAAGACAATTCAAAAGACTGCCAACATTCTAAAGACAATTCAAAAGGCTGCCAACATTCTAAAGACAGTTTAAAAGACTGCCAACATTCTAAAGACTGCCAACATTCTATAGACAGTTCAAAAGACTGCCAACATTCTAAAGACAGTTTAAAAGACTGCCAACATTCTAAAGACAATTCAAAAGACTGCCAACATTCTAAAGACAATTCAAAAGGCTGCCAACATTCTAAAGACAGTTTAAAAGACTGCCAACATTCTAAAGACTGCCAACATTCTATAGACAGTTCAAAAGACTGCCAACATTCTATAGACAGTTCAAAAGACTGCCAACATTCTAAAGACAATTCAAAAGACTGCCAACATTCTAAAGACAATTCAAAAGACTGCCAACATTCTAAAGACAATTCAAAAGACTGCCAACATTCTAAAGACAGTTTAAAAGACTGCCAACATTCTAAAGACAATTCAAAAGACTGCCAACATTCTAAAGACAGTTTAAAAGACTGCCAACATTCTAAAGACAATTCAAAAGGCTGCCAACATTCTAAAGACAGTTTAAAAGACTGCCAACATTCTAAAGACTGCCAACGTTCTATAGACAGTTCAAAAGACTGCCAACATTCTATAGACAGTTCAAAAGACTGCCAACATTCTATAGACAGTTCAAAAGACTGCCAACATTCTAAAGACAATTCAAAAGACTGCCAACATTCTAAAGACAATTCAAAAGACTGCCAACATTCTAAAGACAGTTTAAAAGACTGCCAACATTCTATGTAACAGTTCAAAAGACTGCCAACATTTTATAGACAGTTCAAAAGACTGCCAACATTCTAAAGACAATTCAAAAGACTGCCAACATTCTAAAGACAATTCAAAAGACTGCCAACATTCTAAAGACTGCCAACATTCTATAGACAGTTCAAAAGACTGCCAACATTCTAAAGACAATTCAAAAGACTGCCAACATTCTAAAGACAGTTTAAAAGACTGCCAACATTCTAAAGACTGCCAACATTCTAAAGACAGTTCAAAAGACTGCCAACATTCTAAAGACAATTCAAAAGACTGCCAACATTCTAAAGACAATTCAAAAGGCTGCCAACATTCTAAAGACAATTCAAATGACTGCCAACATTCTAAAGACAATTCAAAAAACTGCCAACATTCTAAAGACAGTTTAAAAGACTGCCAACATTCTAAAGACAGTTTAAAAGACTGCCAACATTCTAAAGACTGCCAACATTCTATAGACAGTTCAAAAGACTGCCAACATTCTAAAGACAGTTTAAAAGACAGCCAACATTCTAAAGACAATTCAAAAGACTGCCAATATTCTAAAGACAATTCAAAAGACTGCCAACATTCTAAAGACAATTCAAAAGGCTGCCAACATTCTAAAGACAGTTTAAAAGACTGCCAACATTCTAAAGACTGCCAACATTCTATAGACAGTTCAAAAGACTGCCAACATTCTATATAACAGTTCAAAAGACTGCCAACATTCTATAGACAGTTCAAAAGACTGCCAACATTCTAAAGACAATTCAAAAGACTGCCAACATTCTAAAGACAATTCAAAAGACTGCCAACATTCTAAAGCCAATTCAAAAGACTGCCAACATTCTAAAGACAGTTTAAAAGATTGGAAACATTCTAAAGACAGTTTAACAGATTGCAAACATTGTAAAGACAATTCAAAAGGCTGCCAACATTCTAAAGATAGTTCAAAAGACTGACAACATTCTATAGACAGTTCAAAAGACTGCCAACATTCTAAAGACAGTTTAAAAGACTGCCAACATTCTAAAGACTGCCAACATTCTAAAGACAATTCAAAAGACTGCCAACATTCTAAAGACAATTCAAAAGGCTGCCAACATTCTAAAGACAATTCAAGTGACTGCCAACATTCTAAACACAATTCAAAAAACTGCCAACATTCTAAAGACAGTTTAAAAGACTGCCAACATTCTAAAGACAGTTTAAAAGACTGCCAACATTCTAAATACAGTTCAAAAGACTGCCAACATTCTAAAGAAAATTCAAAAGACTGCCAACATTCTAAAGACAATTCAAAAGGCTGCCAACATTCTAAAGACAATTCAAATGACTGCCAACATTCTAAAGACAGTTTAAAAGACTGCCAACATTCTAAAGACTGCCAACATTCTATAGACAGTTCAAAAGACTGCCAACATTCTATAGACAGTTCAAAAGACTGCCAACATTCTAAAGACAATTCAAAAGACTGCCAACAATCTAAAGACAATTCAAAAGACTGCCAACATTCTAAAGACAATTCAAAAGACTGCCAACATTCTAAAGACAGTTTAAAAGACTGCCAACATTCTAAAAACTGCCAACATTCTAAAGACAGTTCAAAAGACTGCCAACATTCTAAAGACAATTCAAAAGACTGCCAACATTCTAAAGACAATTCAAAAGGCTGCCAACATTCTAAAGACAATTCAAATGACTGCCAACATTCTAAAGACAATTCAAAAGACTGCCAACATTCTAAAGACAGATTAAAATACTGCCAACATTCTAAAGACTGCCAACATTCTATAGACAGTTCAAAAGACTGCCAACATTCTATAGACAGTTCAAAAGACTGCCAACATTCTAAAGACAATTCAAAAGACTGCCAACATTCTAAAGACAATTCAAAAGACTGCCAACATTTTAAAGACAGTTTAAAAGACTGCCAACTTTCTATAGACAGTTCAAAAGACTGCCAACATTCTAAAGACAAATCAAAAGACTGCCAACATTCTAAAGACAGTTTAAAAGACTGCCAACATTCTAAAGACTGCCAACATTCTAAAGACAGTTCAAAAGACTGCCAACATTCTAAAGACAATACAAAAGACTGCCAACATTCTAAAGACAATTCAAAAGACTGCCAACATTCTAAAGACAGTTTAAAAAACTGCCAACATTCTAAAGACAATTCAATAGACTGCCAACATTCTAAAGACAATTCAAAAGGCTGCCAACATTCTAAAGACAGTTTAAAAGACTGCCAACATTCTAAAGACAATTCAAAAGGCTGCCAACATTCTAAAGACAATTCAAATGACTGCCAACATTCTAAAGACAATTCAAAAGACTGCCAACATTCTAAAGACAGTTTAAAAGACTGCCAACATTCTATAGACAGTTCAAAAGACTGCCAACATTCTAAAGACAATTCAAAAGACTGCCAACATTCTAAAGACAATTCAAAAGACTGCCAACATTCTAAAGACAATTCAAAAGACTGCCAACATTCTAAAGACTGCCAACATTCTATAGACAGTTCAAATGACTGCCAACATTCTAAAGACAATTCAATAGACTGCCAACATTCTAAAGACAATTCAAAAGGCTGCCAACATTCTAAAGACAGTTTAAAAGACTGCCAACATTCTAAAGACAATTCAAAAGGCTGCCAACATTCTAAAGACAATTCAAATGACTGCCAACATTCTAAAGACAATTCAAAAGACTGCCAACATTCTAAAGACAGTTTAAAAGACTGCCAACATTCTATAGACAGTTCAAAAGACTGCCAACATTCTAAAGACAATTCAAAAGACTGCCAACATTCTAAAGACAATTCAAAAGACTGCCAACATTCTAAAGACAATTCAAAAGACTGCCAACATTCTAAAGACTGCCAACATTCTATAGACAGTTCAAATGACTGCCAACATTCTAAAGACAATTCAAAAGACTGCCAACATTCTAAAGACAGTTTAAAAAACTGCCAACATTCTAAAGACAATTCAATAGACTGCCAACATTCTAAAGACAATTCAAAAGGCTGCCAACATTCTAAAGACAGTTTAAAAGACTGCCAACATTCTAAAGACAATTCAAAAGGCTGCCAACATTCTAAAGACAATTCAAATGACTGCCAACATTCTAAAGACAATTCAAAAGACTGCCAACATTCTAAAGACAGTTTAAAAGACTGCCAACATTCTATAGACAGTTCAAAAGACTGCCAACATTCTAAAGACAATTCAAAAGACTGCCAACATTCTAAAGACAATTCAAAAGACTGCCAACATTCTAAAGACAATTCAAAAGACTGCCAACATTCTAAAGACTGCCAACATTCTATAGACAGTTCAAATGACTGCCAACATTCTAAAGACAATTCAAAAGACTGCCAACATTCTAAAGACAGTTTAAAAGACTGCCAACATTCTAAAGACTGCCAACATACTATAGACAGTTCAAAAGACTGCCAACATTCTATAGACAGTTCAAAAGACTGCCAACATTCTAAAGACAATTCAAAAGACTGCCAACATTCTAAAGACAATTCAAAAGACTGCCAACATTCTAAAGACAGTTTAAAAGACTGCCAACATTCTAAAGACTGCCAACATTCTATAGACAGTTCAAAAGACTGCCAACATTCTAAAGGCAATTCAAAAGACTGCCAACATTCTAAAGACAGTTTAAAAGACTGCCAACATTCTAAAGACTGCCAACATTCTAAAGACAGTTCAAAAGACTGCCAACATTGTAAAGACAATTCAAAAGACTGCCAACATTGTAAAGACAATTCAAAAGACTGCCAACATTCTAAAGACAATTCAAAAGGCTGCCAACATTCTAAAGACAATTCAAAAAACTGCCAACATTCTAAAGACAGTTTAAAAGACTGCCAACATTCTAAAGACAGTTTAAAAGACTGCCAACATTCTAAAGACTGCCAACATTCTATAGACAGTTCAAAAGACTGCCAACATTCTAAAGACAGTTTAAAAGACAGCCAACATTCTAAAGACAATTCAAAAGACTGCCAATATTCTAAAGACAATTCAAAAGACTGCCACCATTCTAAAGACAGTTTAAAAGACTGCCAACATTCTAAAGACTGCCAACATTCTATAGACAGTTCAAAAGACTGCCAACATTCTATAGACAGTTCAAAAGACTGCCAACATTCTAAAGACAATTCAAAAGACTGCCAACATTCTAAAGACAATTCAAAAGACTGCCAACATTCTAAAGACAATTCAAAAGACTGCCAACTTTCTAAAGACAGTTTAAAAGACTGCCAACATTCTAAAGACTGCCAACATTCTATAGACAGTTCAAAAGACTGCCAACATTCTATATAACAGTTCAAAAGACTGCCAACTTTCTAAAGACTATTCAAGTGACTGCCAACATTCTAAACACAATTCAAAAAACTGCCAACATTCTAAAGACAGTTTAAAAGACTGCCAACATTCTAAAGACAGTTTAAAAGACTGCCAACATTCTAAATACAGTTCAAAAGACTGCCAACATTCTAAAGAAAATTCAAAAGACTGCCAACATTCTAAAGACAATTCAAAAGGCTGCCAACATTCTAAAGACAATTCAAATGACTGCCAACATTGTAAAGACAGTTTAAAAGACTGCCAACATTCTAAAGACTGCCAACATTCTATAGACAGTTCAAAAGACTGCCAACATTCTATAGACAGTTCAAAAGACTGCCAACATTCTAAAGACAATTCAAAAGACTGCCAACAATCTAAAGACAATTCAAAAGACTGCCAACATTCTAAAGACAATTCAAAAGACTGCCAACATTCTAAAGACAGTTTAAAAGACTGCCAACATTCTAAAAACTGCCAACATTCTAAAGACAGTTCAAAAGACTGCCAACATTCTAAAGACAATTCAAAAGACTGCCAACATTCTAAAGACAATTCAAAAGACTGCCAACATTCTAAAGACAATTCAAAAGACTGCCAACATTCTAAAGACAGTTTAAAAGACTGCCAACATTCTAAAGACTGCCAACATTCTATAGACAGTTCAAAAGACTGCCAACATTCTAAAGACAATTCAAAAGACTGCCAACATTCTAAAGACAAATCAAAAGGCTGCCAACATTCTAAAGACAATTTAAATGACTGCCAACATTCTAAAGACAATTCAAAAAACTGCCAACATTCTAAAGACAGTTTAAAAGACTGCCAACATTCTAAAGACAGTTTAAAAGACTGCCAACATTCTAAAGACTGCCAACATTCTATAGACAGTTCAAAAGACTGCCAACATTCTAAAGACAGTTTAAAAGACAGCCAACATTCTAAAGACAATTCAAAAGACTGCCAATATTCTAAAGACAATTCAAAAGACTGCCACCATTCTAAAGACAGTTTAAAAGACTGCCAACATTCTAAAGACTGCCAACATTCTATAGACAGTTCAAAAGACTGCCAACATTCTATAGACAGTTCAAAAGACTGCCAACATTCTAAAGACAATTCAAAAGACTGCCAACATTCTAAAGACAATTCAAAAGACTGCCAACATTCTAAAGACAATTCAAAAGACTGCCAACTTTCTAAAGACAGTTTAAAAGACTGCCAACATTCTAAAGACTGCCAACATTCTATAGACAGTTCAAAAGACTGCCAACATTCTATATATCAGTTCAAAAGACTGCCAACATTCTAAAGACAATTCAAGTGACTGCCAACATTCTAAACACAATTCAAAAAACTGCCAACATTCTAAAGACAGTTTAAAAGACTGCCAACATTCTAAAGACAGTTTAAAAGACTGCCAACATTCTAAAGACAGTTTAAAAGACTGCCAACATTCTAAATACAGTTCAAAAGACTGCCAACATTCTAAAGAAAATTCAAAAGACTGCCAACATTCTAAAGACAATTCAAAAGGCTGCCAACATTCTAAAGACAATTCAAAAGACTGCCAACATTCTAAAGACAGTTTAAAAGACTGCCAACATTCAAAAGACTGCCAACATTCTAAAGACAGTTTAAAAGACTGCCAACATTCTAAAGACAGTTCAAAAGACTGCCAACATTCTAAAGACAATTCAAAAGACTGCCAACATTCTAAAGACAATTCAAAAGGCTGCCAACATTCTAAAGACAATTCAAAAGGCTGCCAACATTCTAAAGACAGTTTAAAAGACTGCCAACATTCTAAAGACTGCCAACATTCTATAGACAGTTCAAAAGACTGCCAACATTCTAAAGACAGTTTAAAAGACTGCCAACATTCTAAAGACAATTCAAAAGACTGCCAACATTCTAAAGACAATTCAAAAGGCTGCCAACATTCTAAAGACAGTTTAAAAGACTGCCAACATTCTAAAGACTGCCAACATTCTATAGACAGTTCAAAAGACTGCCAACATTCTATAGACAGTTCAAAAGACTGCCAACATTCTAAAGACAATTCAAAAGACTGCCAACATTCTAAAGACAATTCAAAAGACTGCCAACATTCTAAAGACAATTCAAAAGACTGCCAACATTCTAAAGACAGTTTAAAAGACTGCCAACATTCTAAAGACAATTCAAAAGACTGCCAACATTCTAAAGACAGTTTAAAAGACTGCCAACATTCTAAAGACAATTCAAAAGGCTGCCAACATTCTAAAGACAGTTTAAAAGACTGCCAACATTCTAAAGACTGCCAACGTTCTATAGACAGTTCAAAAGACTGCCAACATTCTATAGACAGTTCAAAAGACTGCCAACATTCTATAGACAGTTCAAAAGACTGCCAACATTCTAAAGACAATTCAAAAGACTGCCAACATTCTAAAGACAATTCAAAAGACTGCCAACATTCTAAAGACAATTCAAAAGGCTGCCAACATTCTAAAGACAATTCAAAAGACTGCCAACATTCTAAAGACAGTTTAAAAGACTGCCAACATTCAAAAGACTGCCAACATTCTAAAGACAGTTTAAAAGACTGCCAACATTGTAAAGACAGTTCAAAAGACTGCCAACATTCTAAAGACAATTCAAAAGACTGCCAACATTCTAAAGACAATTCAAAAGACTGCCAACATTCTAAAGACAATTCAAAAGACTGCTAACATTCTAAAGACAGTTTAAAAGACTGCCAACATTCTAAAGACAATTCAAAAGACTGCCAACATTCTAAAGACAGTTTAAAAGACTGCCAACATTCTAAAGACAATTCAAAAGGCTGCCAACATTCTAAAGCGAGTTTAAAAGACTGCCAACATTCTATAGACTGCCAACATTCTATAGACAGTTCAAAAGACTGCCAACATTCTATAGACAGTTCAAAAGACTGCCAACATTCTAAAGACAATTCAAAAGACTGCCAACATTCTAAAGACAGTTTAAAAGACTGCCAACATTCTAAAGACTGCCAACATTCTAAAGACAGTTCAAAAGACTGCCAACATTCTAAAGACAATTCAAAAGACTGCCAACATTCTAAAGACAATTCAAAAGACTGCCAACATTCTAAAGACAATTCAAAAGGCTGCCAACATTCTAAAGACAATTCAAATGACTGCCAACATTCTAAAGACAATTCAAAAGACTGTCAACATTCTAAAGACAGTTTAAAAGACTGCCAACATTCTAAAGACTGCCAACATTCTATAGACAGTTCAAAAGACTGCCAACATTCTATAGACATTTAAAAATACTGCCAACATTCTAAAGACAATTCAAAAGGCTGCCAACATTCTAAAGACAATTCAAAAGACTGCCAACATTCTAAAGACAGTTCAAAAGACTGCCAACATTCTAAAGACAATTCAAAAGACTGCCAACATTCTAAAGACAATTCCAAAGGCTGCCAACATTCTAAAGACAATTCAAAAGACTGCCAACATTCTAAAGACAGTTCAAAAGACTGCCAACATTCTAAAGACAATTCAAAAGACTGCCAACATTCTAAAGACGATTCAAAAGGCTGCCAACATTCTAAAGACAATTCAAAAGACTGCCAACATTCTAAAGACAGTTTAAAAGACTGCCAACATTCAAAAGACTGCCAACATTCTAAAGACAGTTTAAAAGACTGCCAACATTCTAAAGACAGTTCAAAAGACTGCTAACATTCTATAGACAGTTCAAAAGACTGCCAACATTCTATAGACAGTTCAAAAGACTGCCAACATTCTATAGACAGTTCAAAAGACTGCCAACATTCTAAAGACAATTCAAAAGACTGCCAACATTCTAAAGACAGTTTAAAATACTGCCAACATTCTAAAGACAGTTTAAAAGACTGCCAACATTCTAAAGACAATTCAAAAGACTGCCAACATTCTAAAGACAATTCAAAAGGCTGTCAACATTCTAAAGACAATTCAAATGACTGCCAACGTTCTAAAGACAATTCAAAAGACTGCCGACATTCTAAAGACAGTTTAAAAGACTGCCAACATTCTAAAGACAATTCAAAAGACTGCCAACATTCTAAAGACAGTTTAAAAGACTGCCAACATTCTAAAGACTGCCAACATTCTATAGACAGTTCAAAAGACTGCCAACATTCTAAAGACAGTTTAAAAGACTGCCAACATTCTAAAGACAATTCAAAAGACTGCCAACATTCTAAAGACAATTCAAAAGACTGCCAACATTCTAAAGACAATTCAAATGACTGCCAACATTCTAAAGACAATTCAAAAAACTGCCAACATTCTAAAGACAGTTTAAAAGACTGCCAACATTCTAAAGACAGTTTAAAAGACTGCCAACATTCTAAAGACTGCCAACATTCTATAGACAGTTCAAAAGACTGCCAACATTCTAAAGACAGTTTAAAACACAGCCAACATTCTAAAGACAATTCAAAAGACTGCCAACATTCTAAAGACAATTCAAAAGGCTGCCAACATTCTAAAGACAGTTTAAAAGACTGCCAACATTCTAAAGACTGCCAACATTCTATAGACAGTTCAAAAGACTGCCAACATTCTATATAACAGTTCAAAAGACTGCCAACATTCTATAGACAGTTCAAAAGACTGCCAACATTCTAAAGACAATTCAAAAGACTGCCAACATTCTAAAGACAGTTTAAAAGACTGCCAACATTCTGAAGACAATTCAAAAAGCTGCCCACATTCTAAAGACAGTTTAAAAGACTGCCAACATTCTAAAGACTGCCAACATTCTATAGATAGTTCAAAAGACTGCTAACATTCTATAGACAGTTCAAAAGACTGCCAACAATCTATAGACAGTTCAAAAGACTGCCAACTTTCTAAAGACAATTCAAAAGACTGCCAACATTCTAAAGACAATTCAAAAGACTGCCAACATTCTAAAGACAGTTTAAAAGACTGCCAACATTCTAAAGACTGCCAACATTCTAAAGACAGTTCAAAAGACTGCCAACATTCTAAAGACAGTTTAAAAGACTGCCAACATTCTAAAGACTGCCAACATTCTAAAGACAGTTCAAAAGACTGCCCAACATTCTAAAGACAATTCAAAAGGCTGCTAACATTCTAAAGACAATTCAAATGACTTCCAACATTCTAAAGACAATTCAAAAGACTGCCAACATTCTAAAGACAGTTTAAAAGACTGCCAACATTCTAAAGACAATTCAAAAGACTGCCAACATTCTAAAGACAGTTTAAAAGACTGCCAACATTCTAAAGACTGCCAACATTCTATAGACAGTTCAAAAGACTGCCAACATTCTAAAGACAGTTCAAAAGACTGCCAACATTCTAAAGACAGTTTAAAAGACTGCCAACATTCTAAAGACAATTCAAAAGACTGCCAACATTCTAAAGACAATTCAAAAGACTGCCAACATTCTAAAGACAATTCAAATGACTGCCAACATTCTAAAGACAATTCAAAAAACTGCCAACATTCTAAAAACAGTTTAAAAGACTGCCAACATTCTAAAGACAGTTTAAAAGACTGCCAACATTCTAAAGACTGCCAACATTCTATAGACAGTTCAAAAGACTGCCAACATTCTAAAGACAGTTTAAAACACAGCCAACATTCTAAAGACAATTCAAAAGACTGCCAACATTCTAAAGACAATTCAAAAGGCTGCCAACATTCTAAAGACAGTTTAAAAGACTGCCAACATTCTAAAGACTGCCAACATTCTATAGACAGTTCAAAAGACTGCCAACATTCTATATAACAGTTCAAAAGACTGCCAACATTCTATAGACAGTTCAAAAGACTGCCAACATTCTAAAGACAATTCAAAAGACTGCCAACATTCTAAAGACAGTTTAAAAGACTGCCAACATTCTGAAGACAATTCAAAAAGCTGCCCACATTCTAAAGACAGTTTAAAAGACTTCCAACATTCTAAAGACTGCCAACATTCTATAGATAGTTCAAAAGACTGCTAACATTCTATAGACAGTTCAAAAGACTGCCAACAATCTATAGACAGTTCAAAAGACTGCCAACTTTCTAAAGACAATTCAAAAGACTGCCAACATTCTAAAGACAATTCAAAAGACTGCCAACATTCTAAAGACAGTTTAAAAGACTGCCAACATTCTAAAGACTGCCAACATTCTAAAGACAGTTCAAAAGACTGCCAACATTCTAAAGACAATTCAAAAGACTGCCCAACATTCTAAAGACAATTCAAAAGGCTGCTAACATTCTAAAGACAATTCAAATGACTTCCAACATTCTAAAGACAATTCAAAAGACTGCCAACATTCTAAAGACAGTTTAAAAGACTGCCAACATTCTAAAGACAATTCAAAAGACTGCCAACATTCTAAAGACAGTTTAAAAGACTGCCAACATTCTAAAGACTGCCAACATTCTATAGACAGTTAAAAAGACTGCCAACATTCTAAAGACAGTTTAAAAGACTGCCAACATTCTAAAGACAGTTTAAACGACTGCCAACATTCTAAAGACTGCCAACATTCTATAGACAGTTCAAAAGACTGCCAACATTCTATAGACAGTTCAAAAGACTGCCAACATTCTAAAGACAATTCAAAAGACTGCCAACATTCTAAAGACAATTCAAAAGACTGCCAACATTCTAAAGACAGTTTAAAAGACTGCCAACATTCTAAAGACAATTCAAAAGACTACCAACATTCTAAAGACAGTTTAAAAGACTGCCAACATTCTATAGACAATTCAAAAGGCTGCCAACATTCTAAAGACAGTTTAAAAGACTGCCAACATTCTAAAGACTGCCAACATTCTATAGACAGTTCAAAAGACTGCCAACATTCTATAGACAGTTCAAAAGACTGCCAACATTCTAAAGACAATTCAAAAGACTGCCAACATTCTAAAAACAATTCAAAAGACTGCCAACATTCTAAAGACAGTTTAAAAGACTGCCAACATTCTAAAGACAATTCAAAAGACTGCCAACATTCTAAAGACAATTCAAAAGGCTGCCAACATTCTAAAGACAGTTCAAAAGACAGCCAACATTCTAAAGACAATTCAAAAGACTGCCAACATTCTAAAGACAATTCAAAAGGCTGCCAACATTCTAAAGACAATTCAAATGACTGCCAACATTCTAAAGACAATTCAAAAGACTGCCAACATTCTAAAGACAGATTAAAATACGGCCAACATTCTAAAGACTGCCAACATTCTATAGACAGTTCAAAAGACTGCCAACATTCTATAGACAGTTCAAAAGACTGCCAACATTCTAAAGACAATTCAAAAGACTGCCAACATTCTAAAGACAGTTTAAAAGACTGCCAACATTCTAAAGACTGCCAACATTCTATAGACAGTTCAAAAGACTGCCAACATTCTATAGACAGTTCAAAAGACTGCCAACATTCTAAAGACAGTTTAAAAGACTGCCAACATTCTAAAGACTGCCAACATTCTAAAGACAGTTCAAAAGACTGCCAACATTCTAAAGACAGTTTAAAACACAGCCAACATTCTAAAGACAATTCAAAAGACTGCCAACATTCTAAAGACAGTTTAAAATACTGCCAACATTCTAAAGACAGTTTAAAAGACTGCCAACATTCTAAAGACAGTTCAAAAGACTGCCAACATTCTAAAGACAATTCAAAAGACTGCCAACATTCTAAAGACAATTCAAAAGGCTGCAAACATTCTAAAGACAATTCAAATGACTGCCAACATTCTAAAGACAATTCAAAAGACTGCCAACATTCTAAAGACAATTCAAAAGGCTGCAAACATTCTAAAGACAATTCAAATGACTGCCAACATTCTAAAGACAATTCAAAAGACTGCCAACATTCTAAAGACAATTCAAAAGGCTGCCAACATTCTAAAGACAATTCAAAAGACTGCCAACATTCTAAAGACAGTTCAAAAGACTGCCAACATTCTAAAGACAATTCAAAAGACTGCCAACATTCTAAAGACAATTCAAAAGGGTGCCAACATTCTAAAGACAATTCAAAAGACTGCCAACATTCTAAAGACAGTTCAAAAGACTGCCAACATTCTAAAGACAGTTTAAAAGACTGCCAACATTCTAAAGACAATTCAAAAGGCTGCCAACATTCTAAAGCGAGTTTAAAAGACTGCCAACATTCTATAGACTGCCAACATTCTATAGACAGTTCAAAAGACTGCCAACATTCTATAGACAGTTCAAAAGACTGCCAACATTCTAAAGACAATTCAAAAGACTGCCAACATTCTAAAGACAGTTTAAAAGACTGCCAACATTCTAAAGACTGCCAACATTCTAAAGACAGTTCAAAAGACTGCCAACATTCTAAAGACAATTCAAAAGACTGCCAACATTCTAAAGACAATTCAAAAGACTGCCAACATTCTAAAGACAATTCAAAAGGCTGCCAACATTCTAAAGACAATTCAAATGACTGCCAACATTCTAAAGACAATTCAAAAGACTGTCAACATTCTAAAGACAGTTTAAAAGACTGCCAACATTCTAAAGACTGCCAACATTCTATAGACAGTTCAAAAGACTGCCAACATTCTAAAGACAATTCAAAAGACTGCCAACATTCTAAAGACAATTCAAAAGGCTGCCAACATTCTAAAGACAATTCAAAAGACTGCCAACATTCTAAAGACAGTTCAAAAGACTGCCAACATTCTAAAGACAATTCAAAAGACTGCCAACATTCTAAAGACAATTCAAAAGGCTGCCAACATTCTAAAGACAATTCAAAAGACTGCCAACATTCTAAAGACAGTTCAAAAGACTGCCAACATTCTAAAGACAATTCAAAAGACTGCCAACATTCTAAAGACAATTCAAAAGGCTGCCAACATTCTAAAGACAATTCAAAAGACTGCCAACATTCTAAAGACAGTTTAAAAGACTGCCAACATTCAAAAGACTGCCAACATTCTAAAGACAGTTTAAAAGACTGCCAACATTCTAAAGACAGTTCAAAAGACTGCCAACATTCTAAAGACAATTCAAAAGACTGCCAACATTCTAAAGACAATTCAAAAGGCTGCAAACATTCTAAAGACAATTCAAATGACTGCCAACATTCTAAAGACAATTCAAAAGACTGCCAACATTCTAAAGACAATTCAAAAGGCTGCAAACATTCTAAAGACAATTCAAATGACTGCCAACATTCTAAAGACAATTCAAAAACCTGCCAACATTCTAAAGACAATTCAAAAGGCTGCCAACATTCTAAAGACAATTCAAAAGACTGCCAACATTCTAAAGACAGTTTAAAAGACTGCCAACATTCAAAAGACTGCCAACATTCTAAAGACAGTTTAAAAGACTGCCAACATTCTAAAGACAGTTCAAAAGACTGCCAAAATTCTAAAGACAATTCAAAAGACTGCCAACATTCTAAAGACAATTCAAAAGGCTGCAAACATTCTAAAGACAATTCAAATGACTGCCAACATTCTAAAGACAATTCAAAAGACTGCCAACATTCTAAAGACAATTCAAAAGGCTGCAAACATTCTAAAGACAATTCAAATGACTGCCAACATTCTAAAGACAATTCAAAAGACTGCCAACATTCTAAAGACAATTCAAAAGGCTGCCAACATTCTAAAGACAATTCAAAAGACTGCCAACATTCTAAAGACAGTTCAAAAGACTGCCAACATTCTAAAGACAATTCAAAAGACTGCCAACATTCTAAAGACAATTCAAAAGGGTGCCAACATTCTAAAGACAATTCAAAAGACTGCCAACATTCTAAAGACAGTTCAAAAGACTGCCAACATTCTAAAGACAATTCAAAAGACTGCCAACATTCTAAAGACAATTCAAAAGGCTGCCAACATTCTAAAGACAATTCAAAAGACTGCCAACATTCTAAAGACAGTTTAAAAGACTGCCAACATTCTAAAGACAGTTCAAAAGACTGCCAACATTCTAAAGACAATTCAAAAGACTGCCAACATTCTAAAGACAATTCAAAAGGCTGCAAACATTCTAAAGACAATTCAAATGACTGCCAACATTCTAAAGACAATTCAAAAACCTGCCAACATTCTAAAGACAGTTTAAAAGACTGCCAACATTCTAAAGACTGCCAACATTCTATAGACAGTTCAAAAGACTGCCAACATTCTAAAGACAGTTTAAAAGACTGCCAACATTCTAAAGACAATTCAAAAGACTGTCAACATTCTAAAGACAGTTTAAAAGACTGCCAACATTCTAAAGACTGCCAACATTCTATAGACAGTTCAAAAGACTGCCAACATTCTATAGACAGTTCAAAAGACTGCCAACATTCTAAAGACAATTCAAAAGACTGCCAACATTCTAAAGACAATTCAAAAGGCTGCCAACATTCTAAAGACAGTTTAAAAGACTGCCAACATTCTAAAGACTGCCAACATTCTATAGACAGTACAAAAGACTGCCAACATTCTATAGACAGTTCAAAAGACTGCCAACATTCTAAAGACAATTCAAAAGACTGCCAACATTCTAAAGACAATTCAAAAGACTGCCAACATTCTAAAGACAATTCAAAAGACTGACAACATTCTAAAGACAGTTTAAAAGACTGCCAACATTCTAAAGACAATTCAAAAGACTGCCAACATTCTAAAGACAGTTTAAAAGACTGCCAACATTCTAAAGACAATTCAAAAGGCTGCCAACATTCTAAAGCGAGTTTAAAAGACTGCCAACATTCTATAGACTGCCAACATTCTATAGACAGTTCAAAAGACTGCCAACATTCTATAGACAGTTCAAAAGACTGCCAACATTCTAATCTCAATTCAAAAGACTGCCAACATTCTAAAGACAATTCAAAAGACTGCCAACATTCTAAAGACAGTTTAAAAGACTGCCAACATTCTAAAGACTGCCAACATTCTAAAGACAGTTCAAAAGACTGCCAACATTCTAAAGACAATTCAAAAGACTGCCAACATTCTAAAGACAATTCAAAAGACTGCCAACATTCTAAAGACAATTCAAAAGGCTGCCAACATTCTAAAGACAATTCAAATGACTGCCAACATTCTAAAGACAATTCAAAAGACTGTCAACATTCTAAAGACAGTTTAAAAGACTGCCAACATTCTAAAGACTGCCAACATTCTATAGACAGTTCAAAAGACTGCCAACATTCTATAGACAGTTCAAAAGACTGCCAACATTCTAAAGACAATTCAAAAGACTGCCAACATTCTAAAGACAATTCAAAAGGCTGCCAACATTCTAAAGACAATTCAAAAGACTGCCAACATTCTAAAGACAGTTCAAAGACTGCCAACATTCTATAGACAGTACAAAAGACTGCCAACATTCTATAGACAGTTCAAAAGACTGCCAACATTCTAAAGACAATTCAAAAGACTGCCAACATTCTAAAGACAATTCAAAAGACTGCCAACATTCTAAAGACAATTCAAAAGACTGACAACATTCTAAAGACAGTTTAAAAGACTGCCAACATTCTAAAGACAATTCAAAAGACTGCCAACATTCTAAAGACAGTTTAAAAGACTGCCAACATTCTAAAGACAATTCAAAAGGCTGCCAACATTCTAAAGCGAGTTTAAAAGACTGCCAACATTCTATAGACTGCCAACATTCTATAGACAGTTCAAAAGACTGCCAACATTCTAAAGACAATTCAAAAGACTGCCAACATTCTAAAGACAATTCAAAAGACTGCCAACATTCTATAGACAGTTCAAAAGACTGCCAACATTCTAAAGACAATTCAAAAGACTGCCAACATTCTAAAGACAATTCAAAAGGCTGCCAACATTCTAAAGACAATTCAAAAGACTGCCAACATTCTAAACACAGTTCAAAAGACTGCCAACATTCTAAAGACAATTCAAAAGACTGCCAACATTCTAAAGACAATTCAAAAGGGTGCCAACATTCTAAAGACAATTCAAAAGACTGCCAACATTCTAAAGACAGTTCAAAAGACTGCCAACATTCTAAAGACAATTCAAAAGACTGCCAACATTCTAAAGACAATTCAAAAGGCTGCCAACATTCTAAAGACAATTCAAAAGACTGCCAACATTCTAAAGACAGTTTAAAAGACTGCCAACATTCAAAAGACTGCCAACATTCTAAAGACAGTTTAAAAGACTGCCAACATTCTAAAGACAGTTCAAAAGACTGCCAACATTCTAAAGACAATTCAAAAGACTGCCAACATTCTAAAGACAATTCAAAAGGCTGCAAACATTCTAAAGACAATTCAAATGACTGCCAACATTCTAAAGACAATTCAAAAACCTGCCAACATTCTAAAGACAGTTTAAAAGACTGCCAACATTCTAAAGACTGCCAACATTCTATAGACAGTTCAAAAGACTGCCAACATTCTAAAGACAGTTTAAAAGACTGCCAACATTCTAAAGACAATTCAAAAGACTGTCAACATTCTAAAGACAGTTTAAAAGACTGCCAACATTCTAAAGACTGCCAACATTCTAAAGACTGCCAACATTCTATAGACAGTTCAAAAGACTGCCAACATTCTAAAGACAGTTTAAAAGACTGCCAACATTCTAAAGACAATTCAAAAGACTGTCAACATTATAAAGACAGTTTAAAAGACTGCCAACATTCTAAAGACTGCCAACATTCTATAGACAGTTCAAAAGACTGCCAACATTCTATAGACAGTTCAAAAGACTGCCAACATTCTAAAGACAATTCAAAAGACTGCCAACATTCTAAAGACAATTCAAAAGGCTGCCAACATTCTAAAGACAGTTTTTTAAGACTGCCAACATTCTAAAGACTGCCAACATTCTATAGACAGTACAAAAGACTGCCAACATTCTATAGACAGTTCAAAAGACTGCCAACATTCTAAAGACAGTTCAAAAGACTGCCAACATTCTAAAGACAATTCAAAAGACTGCCAACATTCTAAAGACAATTCAAAAGGCTGCCAACATTCTAAAGACAGTTTAAAAGACTGCCAACATTCTAAAGACTGCCAACATTCTATAGACAGTACAAAAGACTGCCAACATTCTATAGACAGTTCAAAAGACTGCCAACATTCTAAAGACAATTTAAAAGACTGCCAACATTCTAAAGACAATTCAAAAGACTGCCAACATTCTAAAGACAGTTTAAAAGACTGCCAACATTCTAAAGACAATTCAAAAGGCTGCCAACATTCTAAAGCGAGTTTAAAAGACTGCCAACATTCTATAGACTGCCAACATTCTATAGACAGTTCAAAAGACTGCCAACATTCTATAGACAGTTCAAAAGACTGCCAACATTCTAAAGACAATTCAAAAGACTGCCAATATTCTAAAGACAATTCAAAAGACTGCCAACATTCTAAAGACAGTTTAAAAGACTGCCAACATTCTAAAGACTGCCAACATTCTAAAGACAGTTCAAAAGACTGCCAACATTCTAAAGACAATTCAAAAGACTGCCAACATTCTAAAGACAATTCAAAAGACTGCCAACATTCTAAAGACAATTCAAAAGGCTGCCAACATTCTAAAGAAAATTCAAATGACTGCCAACATTCTAAAGACAATTCAAAAGACTGTCAACATTCTAAAGACAGTTTAAAAGACTGCCAACATTCTAAAGACTGCCAACATTCTATAGACAGTTCAAAAGACTGCCAACATTCTATAGACAGTTCAAAAGACTGCCAACATTCTAAAGACAATTCAAAAGACTGCCAACATTCTAAAGACAATTCAAAAGGCTGCCAACATTCTAAAGACAATTCAAAAGACTGCCAACATTCTAAAGACAGTTCAAAGACTGCCAACATTCTATAGACAGTACAAAAGACTGCCAACATTCTATAGACAGTTCAAAAGACTGCCAACATTCTAAAGACAATTCAAAAGACTGCCAACATTCTAAAGACAATTCAAAAGACTGCCAACATTCTAAAGACAATTCAAAAGACTGACAACATTCTAAAGACAGTTTAAAAGACTGCCAACATTCTAAAGACAATTCAAAAGACTGCCAACATTCTAAAGACAGTTTAAAAGACTGCCAACATTCTAAAGACAATTCAAAAGGCTGCCAACATTCTAAAGCGAGTTTAAAAGACTGCCAACATTCTATAGACTGCCAACATTCTATAGACAGTTCAAAAGACTGCCAACATTCTATAGACAGTTCAAAAGACTGCCAACATTCTAAAGACAATTCAAAAGACTGCCAACATTCTAAAGACAATTCAAAAGACTGCCAACATTCTAAAGACAGTTTAAAAGACTGCCAACATTCTAAAGACTGCCAACATTCTAAAGACAGTTCAAAAGACTGCCAACATTCTAAAGACAATTCAAAAGACTGCCAACATTCTAAAGACAATTCAAAAGACTGCCAACATTCTAAAGACAATTCAAAAGGCTGCCAACATTCTAAAGACAATTCAAATGACTGCCAACATTCTAAAGACAATTCAAAAGACTGTCAACATTCTAAAGACAGTTTAAAAGACTGCCAACATTCTAAAGACTGCCAACATTCTATAGACAGTTCAAAAGACTGCCAACATTCTAAAGACAATTCAAAAGACTGCCAACATTCTAAAGACAATTCAAAAGGCTGCCAACATTCTAAAGACAATTCAAAAGACTGCCAACATTCTAAAGACAGTTCAAAAGACTGCCAACATTCTAAAGACAATTCAAAAGACTGCCAACATTCTAAAGACAATTCAAAAGGCTGCCAACATTCTAAAGACAATTCAAAAGACTGCCAACATTCTAAAGACAGTTCAAAAGACTGCCAACATTCTAAAGACAATTCAAAAGACTGCCAACATTCTAAAGACAATTCAAAAGGCTGCCAACATTCTAAAGACAATTCAAAAGACTGCCAACATTCTAAAGACAGTTTAAAAGACTGCCAACATTCAAAAGACTGCCAACATTCTAAAGACAGTTTAAAAGACTGCCAACATTCTAAAGACAGTTCAAAAGACTGCCAACATTCTAAAGACAATTCAAAAGACTGCCAACATTCTAAAGACAATTCAAAAGGCTGCAAACATTCTAAAGACAATTCAAATGACTGCCAACATTCTAAAGACAATTCAAAAGACTGCCAACATTCTAAAGACAATTCAAAAGGCTGCAAACATTCTAAAGACAATTCAAATGACTGCCAACATTCTAAAGACAATTCAAAAACCTGCCAACATTCTAAAGACAATTCAAAAGGCTGCCAACATTCTAAAGACAATTCAAAAGACTGCCAACATTCTAAAGACAGTTTAAAAGACTGCCAACATTCAAAAGACTGCCAACATTCTAAAGACAGTTTAAAAGACTGCCAACATTCTAAAGACAGTTCAAAAGACTGCCAACATTCTAAAGACAATTCAAAAGACTGCCAACATTCTAAAGACAATTCAAAAGGCTGCAAACATTCTAAAGACAATTCAAATGACTGCCAACATTCTAAAGACAATTCAAAAGACTGCCAACATTCTAAAGACAATTCAAAAGGCTGCCAACATTCTAAAGACAATTCAAAAGACTGCCAACATTCTAAAGACAGTTCAAAAGACTGCCAACATTCTAAAGACAATTCAAAAGACTGCCAACATTCTAAAGACAATTCAAAAGGGTGCCAACATTCTAAAGACAATTCAAAAGACTGCCAACATTCTAAAGACAGTTCAAAAGACTGCCAACATTCTAAAGACAATTCAAAAGACTGCCAACATTCTAAAGACAATTCAAAAGGCTGCCAACATTCTAAAGACAATTCAAAAGACTGCCAACATTCTAAAGACAGTTTAAAAGACTGCCAACATTCTAAAGACAGTTCAAAAGACTGCCAACATTCTAAAGACAATTCAAAAGACTGCCAACATTCTAAAGACAATTCAAAAGGCTGCAAACATTCTAAAGACAATTCAAATGACTGCCAACATTCTAAAGACAATTCAAAAACCTGCCAACATTCTAAAGACAGTTTAAAAGACTGCCAACATTCTAAAGACTGCCAACATTCTATAGACAGTTCAAAAGACTGCCAACATTCTAAAGACAGTTTAAAAGACTGCCAACATTCTAAAGACAATTCAAAAGACTGTCAACATTCTAAAGACAGTTTAAAAGACTGCCAACATTCTAAAGACTGCCAACATTCTATAGACAGTTCAAAAGACTGCCAACATTCTATAGACAGTTCAAAAGACTGCCAACATTCTAAAGACAATTCAAAAGACTGCCAACATTCTAAAGACAATTCAAAAGGCTGCCAACATTCTAAAGACAGTTTAAAAGACTGCCAACATTCTAAAGACTGCCAACATTCTATAGACAGTACAAAAGACTGCCAACATTCTATAGACAGTTCAAAAGACTGCCAACATTCTAAAGACAATTCAAAAGACTGCCAACATTCTAAAGACAATTCAAAAGACTGCCAACATTCTAAAGACAATTCAAAAGACTGACAACATTCTAAAGACAGTTTAAAAGACTGCCAACATTCTAAAGACAATTCAAAAGACTGCCAACATTCTAAAGACAGTTTAAAAGACTGCCAACATTCTAAAGACAATTCAAAAGGCTGCCAACATTCTAAAGCGAGTTTAAAAGACTGCCAACATTCTATAGACTGCCAACATTCTATAGACAGTTCAAAAGACTGCCAACATTCTATAGACAGTTCAAAAGACTGCCAACATTCTAATCTCAATTCAAAAGACTGCCAACATTCTAAAGACAATTCAAAAGACTGCCAACATTCTAAAGACAGTTTAAAAGACTGCCAACATTCTAAAGACTGCCAACATTCTAAAGACAGTTCAAAAGACTGCCAACATTCTAAAGACAATTCAAAAGACTGCCAACATTCTAAAGACAATTCAAAAGACTGCCAACATTCTAAAGACAATTCAAAAGGCTGCCAACATTCTAAAGACAATTCAAATGACTGCCAACATTCTAAAGAACGTTTAAAAGACTGCCAACATTCTAAAGACTGCCAACATTCTATAGACAGTTCAAAAGACTGCCAACATTCTATAGACAGTTCAAAAGACTGCCAACATTCTAAAGACAATTCAAAAAACTGCCAACATTCTAAAGACAATTCAAAAGACTGCCAACATTCTAAAGACAGTTTAAAAGACTGCCAACATTCTAAAGACTGCCAACATTCTAAAGACAGTTCAAAAGACTGCCAACATTCTAAAGACAATTCAAAAGACTGCCAACATTCTAAAGACAATTCAAAAGGCTGCCAACATTCTAAAGACAGTTTAAAAGACTGCCAACATTCTAAAGACTGCCAACATTCTAAAGACAATTCAAAAGACTGCCAACATTCTAAAGACAATTCAAAAGACTGCCAACATTCTAAAGACAATTCAAAAGGCTGCCAACATTCTAAAGACAATTCAAATGACTGCCAACATTCTAAAGAACGTTTAAAAGACTGCCAACATTCTAAAGACTGCCAACATTCTATAGACAGTTCAAAAGACTGCCAACATTCTATAGACAGTTCAAAAGACTGCCAACATTCTAAAGACAATTCAAAAAACTGCCAACATTCTAAAGACAATTCAAAAGACTGCCAACATTCTAAAGACAGTTTAAAAGACTGCCAACATTCTAAAGACTGCCAACATTCTAAAGACAGTTCAAAAGACTGCCAACATTCTAAAGACAATTCAAAAGACTGCCAACATTCTAAAGACAATTCAAAAGGCTGCCAAGATTCTAAAGACAATTCAAATGACTGCCAACATTCTAAAGACAATTCAAAAGACTGCCAACATTCTAAAGACAGATTAAAATACTGCCAACATTCTAAAGACTGCCAACATTCTATAGACAGTTCAAAAGACTGCCAACATTCTATAGACAGTTCAAAAGACTGCCAACATTCTAAAGACAATTCAAAAGACTGCCAACATTCTAAAGACAATTCAAAAGACTGCCAACATTCTAAAGACAATTCAAAAGACTGCCAACATTCTAAAGACAATTCAAAAGACTGACAACATTCTAAAGACAGTTTAAAAGACTGCCAACATTCTAAAGACAATTCAAAAGACTGCCAACATTCTAAAGACAGTTTAAAAGACTGCCAACATTCTAAAGACAATTCAAAAGGCTGCCAACATTCTAAAGCGAGTTTAAAAGACTGCCAACATTCTATAGACTGCCAACATTCTATAGACAGTTCAAAAGACTGCCAACATTCTATAGACAGTTCAAAAGACTGCCAACATTCTAATCTCAATTCAAAAGACTGCCAACATTCTAAAGACAATTCAAAAGACTGCCAACATTCTAAAGACAGTTTAAAAGACTGCCAACATTCTAAAGACTGCCAACATTCTAAAGACAGTTCAAAAGACTGCCAACATTCTAAAGACAATTCAAAAGACTGCCAACATTCTAAAGACAATTCAAAAGACTGCCAACATTCTAAAGACAATTCAAAAGGCTGCCAACATTCTAAAGACAATTCAAATGACTGCCAACATTCTAAAGACAATTCAAAAGACTGTCAACATTCTAAAGACAGTTTAAAAGACTGCCAACATTCTTAAGACTGCCAACATTCTATAGACAGTTCAAAAGACTGCCAACATTCTATAGACAGTTCAAAAGACTGCCAACATTCTAAAGACAATTCAAAAGACTGCCAACATTCTAAAGACAATTCAAAAGGCTGCCAACATTCTAAAGACAATTCAAAAGACTGCCAACATTCTAAAGACAGTTCAAAGACTGCCAACATTCTATAGACAGTACAAAAGACTGCCAACATTCTATAGACAGTTCAAAAGACTGCCAACATTCTAAAGACAATTCAAAAGACTGCCAACATTCTAAAGACAATTCAAAAGACTGCCAACATTCTAAAGACAATTCAAAAGACTGACAACATTCTAAAGACAGTTTAAAAGACTGCCAACATTCTAAAGACAATTCAAAAGACTGCCAACATTCTAAAGACAGTTTAAAAGACTGCCAACATTCTAAAGACAATTCAAAAGGCTGCCAACATTCTAAAGCGAGTTTAAAAGACTGCCAACATTCTATAGACAGTTCAAAAGACTGCCAACATTCTAAAGACAATTCAAAAGACTGCCAACATTCTAAAGACAATTCAAAAGGCTGCCAACATTCTAAAGACAATTCAAAAGACTGCCAACATTCTAAAGACAGTTCAAAAGACTGCCAACATTCTAAAGACAATTCAAAAGACTGCCAACATTCTAAAGTCAATTCAAAAGGCTGCCAACATTCTAAAGACAATTCAAAAGACTGCCAACATTCTAAAGACAGTTCAAAAGACTGCCAACATTCTAAAGACAATTCAAAAGACTGCCAACATTCTAAAGACAATTCAAAAGGCTGCCAACATTCTAAAGACAATTCAAAAGACTGCCAACATTCTAAAGACAGTTTAAAAGACTGCCAACATTCAAAAGACTGCCAACATTCTAAAGACAGTTTAAAAGACTGCCAACATTCTAAAGACAGTTCAAAAGACTGCCAACATTCTAAAGACAATTCAAAAGACTGCCAACATTCTAAAGACAATTCCAAATGCTGCAAACATTCTAAAGACAATTCAAATGACTGCCAACATTCTAAAGACAATTCAAAAACCTGCCAACATTCTAAAGACAGTTTAAAAGACTGCCAACATTCTAAAGACTGCCAACATTCTATAGACAGTTCAAAAGACTGCCAACATTCTAAAGACAGTTTAAAAGACTGCCAACATTCTAAAGACAATTCAAAAGACTGCCAACATTCTAAAGACAATTCAAAAGACTGTCAACATTCTAAAGACAGTTTAAAAGACTGCCAACATTCTAAAGACTGCCAACATTCTATAGACAGTTCAAAAGACTGCCAACATTCTATAGACAGTTCAAAAGACTGCCAACATTCTAAAGACAATTCAAAAGACTGCCAACATTCTAAAGACAATTCAAAAGGCTGCCAACATTCTAAAGACAATTCAAAAGACTGCCAACATTATAAAGACAGTTCAAAAGACTGCCAACATTCTAAAGACAATTCAAAAGACTGCCAACATTCTAAAGACAATTCAAAAGGCTGCCAACATTCTAAAGACAATTCAAAAGACTGCCAACATTCTAAAGACAGTTCAAAAGACTGCCAACATTCTAAAGACAATTCAAAAGACTGCCAACATTCTAAAGACAATTCAAAAGGCTGCCAACATTCTAAAGACAATTCAAAAGACTGCCAACATTCTAAAGACAGTTTAAAAGACTGCCAACATTCAAAAGACTGCCAACATTCTAAAGACAGTTTAAAAGACTGCCAACATTGTAAAGACAGTTCAAAAGACTGCCAACATTCTAAAGACAATTCAAAAGACTGCCAACATTCTAAAGACAATTCAAAAGACTGCCAACATTCTAAAGACAATTCAAAAGACTGCCAACATTCTAAAGACAATTCAAAAGGCTGCCAACATTCTAAAGACAATTCAAAAGACTGCCAACATTCTAAAGACAGTTCAAAAGACTGCCAACATTCTAAAGACAATTCAAAAGACTGCCAACATTCTAAAGACAATTCAAAAGGCTGCCAACATTCTAAAGACAATTCAAAAGACTGCCAACATTCTAAAGACAGTTTAAAAGACTGCCGACATTCAAAAGACTGCCAACATTCTAAAGACAGTTTAAAAGACTGCCAACATTGTAAAGACAGTTCAAAAGACTGCCAACATTCTAAAGACAATTCAAAAGACTGCCAACATTCTAAAGACAATTCAAAAGACTGCCAACATTCTAAAGACAATTCAAAAGACTGACAACATTCTAAAGACAGTTTAAAAGACTGCCAACATTCTAAAGACAATTCAAAAGACTGCCAACATTCTAAAGACAGTTTAAAAGACTGCCAACATTCTAAAGACAATTCAAAAGGCTGCCAACATTCTAAAGCGAGTTTAAAAGACTGCCAACATTCTATAGACTGCCAACATTCTATAGACAGTTCAAAAGACTGCCAACATTCTATAGACAGTTCAAAAGACTGCCAACATTCTAAAGACAATTCAAAAGACTGCCAACATTCTAAAGACAGTTTAAAAGACTGCCAACATTCTAAAGACTGCCAACATTCTAAAGACAGTTCAAAAGACTGCCAACATTCTAAAGACAATTCAAAAGACTGCCAACATTCTAAAGACAATTCAAAAGACTGCCAACATTCTAAAGACAATTCAAAAACCTGCCAACATTCTAAAGACAGTTTAAAAGACTGCCAACATTCTAAAGACTGCCAACATTCTATAGACAGTTCAAAAGACTGCCAACATTCTAAAGACAGTTTAAAAGACTGCCAACATTCTAAAGACAATTCAAAAGACTGTCAACATTCTAAAGACAGTTTAAAAGACTGCCAACATTCTAAAGACTGCCAACATTCTATAGACAGTTCAAAAGACTGCCAACATTCTATAGACAGTTCAAAAGACTGCCAACATTCTAAAGACAATTCAAAAGACTGCCAACATTCTAAAGACAATTCAAAAGGCTGCCAACATTCTAAAGACAGTTTAAAAGACTGCCAACATTCTAAAGACTGCCAACATTCTATAGACAGTACAAAAGACTGCCAACATTCTATAGACAGTTCAAAAGACTGCCAACATTCTAAAGACAATTCAAAAGACTGCCAACATTCTAAAGACAATTCAAAAGACTGCCAACATTCTAAAGACAATTCAAAAGACTGACAACATTCTAAAGACAGTTTAAAAGACTGCCAACATTCTAAAGACAATTCAAAAGACTGCCAACATTCTAAAGACAGTTTAAAAGACTGCCAACATTCTAAAGACAATTCAAAAGGCTGCCAACATTCTAAAGCGAGTTTAAAAGACTGCCAACATTCTATAGACTGCCAACATTCTATAGACAGTTCAAAAGACTGCCAACATTCTATAGACAGTTCAAAAGACTGCCAACATTCTAATCTCAATTCAAAAGACTGCCAACATTCTAAAGACAATTCAAAAGACTGCCAACATTCTAAAGACAGTTTAAAAGACTGCCAACATTCTAAAGACTGCCAACATTCTAAAGACAGTTCAAAAGACTGCCAACATTCTAAAGACAATTCAAAAGACTGCCAACATTCTAAAGACAATTCAAAAGACTGCCAACATTCTAAAGACAATTCAAAAGGCTGCCAACATTCTAAAGACAATTCAAATGACTGCCAACATTCTAAAGAACGTTTAAAAGACTGCCAACATTCTAAAGACTGCCAACATTCTATAGACAGTTCAAAAGACTGCCAACATTCTATAGACAGTTCAAAAGACTGCCAACATTCTAAAGACAATTCAAAAAACTGCCAACATTCTAAAGACAATTCAAAAGACTGCCAACATTCTAAAGACAGTTTAAAAGACTGCCAACATTCTAAAGACTGCCAACATTCTAAAGACAGTTCAAAAGACTGCCAACATTCTAAAGACAATTCAAAAGACTGCCAACATTCTAAAGACAATTCAAAAGGCTGCCAACATTCTAAAGACAGTTTAAAAGACTGCCAACATTCTAAAGACTGCCAACATTCTAAAGACAATTCAAAAGACTGCCAACATTCTAAAGACAATTCAAAAGACTGCCAACATTCTAAAGACAATTCAAAAGGCTGCCAACATTCTAAAGACAATTCAAATGACTGCCAACATTCTAAAGAACGTTTAAAAGACTGCCAACATTCTAAAGACTGCCAACATTCTATAGACAGTTCAAAAGACTGCCAACATTCTATAGACAGTTCAAAAGACTGCCAACATTCTAAAGACAATTCAAAAAACTGCCAACATTCTAAAGACAATTCAAAAGACTGCCAACATTCTAAAGACAGTTTAAAAGACTGCCAACATTCTAAAGACTGCCAACATTCTAAAGACAGTTCAAAAGACTGCCAACATTCTAAAGACAATTCAAAAGACTGCCAACATTCTAAAGACAATTCAAAAGGCTGCCAAGATTCTAAAGACAATTCAAATGACTGCCAACATTCTAAAGACAATTCAAAAGACTGCCAACATTCTAAAGACAGATTAAAATACTGCCAACATTCTAAAGACTGCCAACATTCTATAGACAGTTCAAAAGACTGCCAACATTCTATAGACAGTTCAAAAGACTGCCAACATTCTAAAGACAATTCAAAAGACTGCCAACATTCTAAAGACAATTCAAAAGACTGCCAACATTCTAAAGACAATTCAAAAGACTGCCAACATTCTAAAGACAATTCAAAAGACTGACAACATTCTAAAGACAGTTTAAAAGACTGCCAACATTCTAAAGACAATTCAAAAGACTGCCAACATTCTAAAGACAGTTTAAAAGACTGCCAACATTCTAAAGACAATTCAAAAGGCTGCCAACATTCTAAAGCGAGTTTAAAAGACTGCCAACATTCTATAGACTGCCAACATTCTATAGACAGTTCAAAAGACTGCCAACATTCTATAGACAGTTCAAAAGACTGCCAACATTCTAATCTCAATTCAAAAGACTGCCAACATTCTAAAGACAATTCAAAAGACTGCCAACATTCTAAAGACAGTTTAAAAGACTGCCAACATTCTAAAGACTGCCAACATTCTAAAGACAGTTCAAAAGACTGCCAACATTCTAAAGACAATTCAAAAGACTGCCAACATTCTAAAGACAATTCAAAAGACTGCCAACATTCTAAAGACAATTCAAAAGGCTGCCAACATTCTAAAGACAATTCAAATGACTGCCAACATTCTAAAGACAATTCAAAAGACTGTCAACATTCTAAAGACAGTTTAAAAGACTGCCAACATTCTTAAGACTGCCAACATTCTATAGACAGTTCAAAAGACTGCCAACATTCTATAGACAGTTCAAAAGACTGCCAACATTCTAAAGACAATTCAAAAGACTGCCAACATTCTAAAGACAATTCAAAAGGCTGCCAACATTCTAAAGACAATTCAAAAGACTGCCAACATTCTAAAGACAGTTCAAAGACTGCCAACATTCTATAGACAGTACAAAAGACTGCCAACATTCTATAGACAGTTCAAAAGACTGCCAACATTCTAAAGACAATTCAAAAGACTGCCAACATTCTAAAGACAATTCAAAAGACTGCCAACATTCTAAAGACAATTCAAAAGACTGACAACATTCTAAAGACAGTTTAAAAGACTGCCAACATTCTAAAGACAATTCAAAAGACTGCCAACATTCTAAAGACAGTTTAAAAGACTGCCAACATTCTAAAGACAATTCAAAAGGCTGCCAACATTCTAAAGCGAGTTTAAAAGACTGCCAACATTCTATAGACAGTTCAAAAGACTGCCAACATTCTAAAGACAATTCAAAAGACTGCCAACATTCTAAAGACAATTCAAAAGGCTGCCAACATTCTAAAGACAATTCAAAAGACTGCCAACATTCTAAAGACAGTTCAAAAGACTGCCAACATTCTAAAGACAATTCAAAAGACTGCCAACATTCTAAAGTCAATTCAAAAGGCTGCCAACATTCTAAAGACAATTCAAAAGACTGCCAACATTCTAAAGACAGTTCAAAAGACTGCCAACATTCTAAAGACAATTCAAAAGACTGCCAACATTCTAAAGACAATTCAAAAGGCTGCCAACATTCTAAAGACAATTCAAAAGACTGCCAACATTCTAAAGACAGTTTAAAAGACTGCCAACATTCAAAAGACTGCCAACATTCTAAAGACAGTTTAAAAGACTGCCAACATTCTAAAGACAGTTCAAAAGACTGCCAACATTCTAAAGACAATTCAAAAGACTGCCAACATTCTAAAGACAATTCCAAATGCTGCAAACATTCTAAAGACAATTCAAATGACTGCCAACATTCTAAAGACAATTCAAAAACCTGCCAACATTCTAAAGACAGTTTAAAAGACTGCCAACATTCTAAAGACTGCCAACATTCTATAGACAGTTCAAAAGACTGCCAACATTCTAAAGACAGTTTAAAAGACTGCCAACATTCTAAAGACAATTCAAAAGACTGCCAACATTCTAAAGACAATTCAAAAGACTGTCAACATTCTAAAGACAGTTTAAAAGACTGCCAACATTCTAAAGACTGCCAACATTCTATAGACAGTTCAAAAGACTGCCAACATTCTATAGACAGTTCAAAAGACTGCCAACATTCTAAAGACAATTCAAAAGACTGCCAACATTCTAAAGACAATTCAAAAGGCTGCCAACATTCTAAAGACAATTCAAAAGACTGCCAACATTATAAAGACAGTTCAAAAGACTGCCAACATTCTAAAGACAATTCAAAAGACTGCCAACATTCTAAAGACAATTCAAAAGGCTGCCAACATTCTAAAGACAATTCAAAAGACTGCCAACATTCTAAAGACAGTTCAAAAGACTGCCAACATTCTAAAGACAATTCAAAAGACTGCCAACATTCTAAAGACAATTCAAAAGGCTGCCAACATTCTAAAGACAATTCAAAAGACTGCCAACATTCTAAAGACAGTTTAAAAGACTGCCAACATTCAAAAGACTGCCAACATTCTAAAGACAGTTTAAAAGACTGCCAACATTGTAAAGACAGTTCAAAAGACTGCCAACATTCTAAAGACAATTCAAAAGACTGCCAACATTCTAAAGACAATTCAAAAGACTGCCAACATTCTAAAGACAATTCAAAAGACTGCCAACATTCTAAAGACAATTCAAAAGGCTGCCAACATTCTAAAGACAATTCAAAAGACTGCCAACATTCTAAAGACAGTTCAAAAGACTGCCAACATTCTAAAGACAATTCAAAAGACTGCCAACATTCTAAAGACAATTCAAAAGGCTGCCAACATTCTAAAGACAATTCAAAAGACTGCCAACATTCTAAAGACAGTTTAAAAGACTGCCGACATTCAAAAGACTGCCAACATTCTAAAGACAGTTTAAAAGACTGCCAACATTGTAAAGACAGTTCAAAAGACTGCCAACATTCTAAAGACAATTCAAAAGACTGCCAACATTCTAAAGACAATTCAAAAGACTGCCAACATTCTAAAGACAATTCAAAAGACTGACAACATTCTAAAGACAGTTTAAAAGACTGCCAACATTCTAAAGACAATTCAAAAGACTGCCAACATTCTAAAGACAGTTTAAAAGACTGCCAACATTCTAAAGACAATTCAAAAGGCTGCCAACATTCTAAAGCGAGTTTAAAAGACTGCCAACATTCTATAGACTGCCAACATTCTATAGACAGTTCAAAAGACTGCCAACATTCTATAGACAGTTCAAAAGACTGCCAACATTCTAAAGACAATTCAAAAGACTGCCAACATTCTAAAGACAGTTTAAAAGACTGCCAACATTCTAAAGACTGCCAACATTCTAAAGACAGTTCAAAAGACTGCCAACATTCTAAAGACAATTCAAAAGACTGCCAACATTCTAAAGACAATTCAAAAGACTGCCAACATTCTAAAGACAATTCAAAAGGCTGCCAACATTCTAAAGACAATTCAAATGACTGCCAACATTCTAAAGACAATTCAAAAGACTGTCAACATTCTAAAGACAGTTTAAAAGACTGCCAACATTCTAAAGACTGCCAACATTCTATAGACAGTTCAAAAGACTGCCAACATTCTATAGACAGTTCAAAAGACTGCCAACATTCTAAAGACAATTCAAAAGACTGCCAACATTCTAAAGACAATTCAAAAGGCTGCCAACATTCTAAAGACAATTCAAAAGACTGCCAACATTCTAAAGACAGTTCAAAAGACTGCCAACATTCTAAAGACAATTCAAAAGACTGCCAACATTCTAAAGACAATTCCAAAGGCTGCCAACATTCTAAAGACAATTCAAAAGACTGCCAACATTCTAAAGACAGTTCAAAAGACTGCCAACATTCTAAAGACAATTCAAAAGACTGCCAACATTCTAAAGACGATTCAAAAGGCTGCCAACATTCTAAAGACAATTCAAAAGACTGCCAACATTCTAAAGACAGTTTAAAAGACTGCCAACATTCAAAAGACTGCCAACATTCTAAAGACAGTTTAAAAGACTGCCAACATTCTAAAGACAGTTCAAAAGACTGCCAACATTCTAAAGACAATTCAGAAGACTGCCAACATTCTAAAGAAAATTCAAAAGGCTGCAAACATTCTAAAGACAATTCAAATGACTGCCAACATTCTAAAGACAGTTTAAAAGACTGCCAACATTCTAAAGACTGCCAACATTCTATAGACAGTTCAAAAGACTGCCAACATTCTAAAGACAGTTTAAAAGACTGCCAACATTCTAAAGACAATTCAAAAGACTGTCAACATTCTAAAGACAGTTTAAAAGACTGCCAACATTCTAAAGACTGCCAACATTCTATAGACAGTACAAAAGACTGCCAACATTCTATAGACAGTTCAAAAGACTGCCAACATTCTAAAGACAATTCAAAAGACTGCCAACATTCTAAAGACAATTCAAAAGACTGCCAACATTCTAAAGACAATTCAAAAGACTGACAACATTCTAAAGACAGTTTAAAAGACTGCCAACATTCTAAAGACAATTCAAAAGACTGCCAACATTCTAAAGACAGTTTAAAAGACTGCCAACATTCTAAAGACAATTCAAAAGGCTGCCAACATTCTAAAGACAGTTTAAAAGACTGCCAACAATCTATAGACTGCCAACATTCTATAGACAGTTCAAAAGACTGCCAACATTCTATAGACAGTTCAAAAGACTGCCAACATTCTAAAGACAATTCAAAAGACTGCCAACATTCTAAAGACAATTCAAAAGACTGCCAAAATTCTAAAGACAGTTTAAAAGACTGCCAATATTCTAAAGACTGCCAACATTCTAAAGACAGTTCAAAAGACTGCCAACATTCTAAAGACAATTCAAAAGACTGCCAACATTCTAAAGACAGTTCAAAAGACTGCCAACATTCTAAAGACAATTCAAAAGACTGCCAACATTCTAAAGACAATTCAAAAGGCTGCCAACATTCTAAAGACAATTCAAAAGACTGCCAACATTCTAAAGACAGTTTAAAAGACTGCCAGCATTCTAAAGACTGCCAACATTCTATAGACAGTTCAAAAGACTGCCAACATTCTATAGACAGTTAAAAAGACTGCCAACATTCTATAGACAGTTCAAAAGACTGCCAACATTCTAAAGACAATTCAAAAGACTGCCAACATTCTAAAGACAATTCAAAAGGCTGCCAACATTCTAAAGACAATTCAAAAGACTGCCAACATTCTAAAGACAGTTCAAAAGACTGCCAACATTCTAAAGACAATTCAAAAGACTGCCAACATTCTAAAGACAATTCAAAAGGCTGCCAACATTCTAAAGACAATTCAAAAGACTGCCAACATTCTAAAGACAGTTTAAAAGACTGCCAACATTCAGAAGACTGCCAACATTCTAAAGACAGTTTAAAAGACTGCCAACATTCTAAAGACAGTTCAAAAGACTGCCAACATTCTAAAGACAATTCAAAAGACTGCCAACATTCTAAAGACAATTCAAAAGGCTGCAAACATTCTAAAGACAATTCAAATGACTGCCAACATTCTAAAGACAATTCAAAAACCTGCCAACATTCTAAAGACAGTTTAAAAGACTGCCAACATTCTAAAGACTGCCAACATTCTATAGACAGTTCAAAAGACTGCCAACATTCTAAAGACAGTTTAAAAGACTGCCAACATTCTAAAGACAATTCAAAAGACTGTCAACATTCTAAAGACAGTTTAAAAGACTGCCAACATTCTAAAGACTGCCAACATTCTATAGACAGTTCAAAAGACTGCCAACATTCTATAGACAGTTCAAAAGACTGCCAACATTCTAAAGACAATTCAAAAGACTGCCAACATTCTAAAGACAATTCAAAAGGCTGCCAACATTCTAAAGACAGTTTAAAAGACTGCCAACATTCTAAAGACTGCCAACATTCTATAGACAATTCAAAAGACTGCCAACATTCTAAAGACAGTTCAAAAGACTGCCAACATTCTAAAGACAATTCAAAAGACTGCCAACATTCTAAAGACAATTCAAAAGGCTGCCAACATTCTAAAGACAATTCAAAAGACTGCCAACATTCTAAAGACAGTTTAAAAGACTGCCAACATTCAAAAGACTGCCAACATTCTAAAGACAGTTTAAAAGACTGCCAACATTGTAAAGACAGTTCAAAAGACTGCCAACATTCTAAAGACAATTCAAAAGACTGCCAACATTCTAAAGACAATTCAAAAGACTGCCAACATTCTAAAGACAATTCAAAAGGCTGCCAACATTCTAAAGACAATTCAAAAGACTGCCAACATTCTAAAGACAGTTCAAAAGACTGCCAACATTCTAAAGACAATTCAAAAGACTGCCAACATTCTAAAGACAATTCAAAAGGCTGCCAACATTCTAAAGACAATTCAAAAGACTGCCAACATTCTAAAGACAGTTTAAAAGACTGCCAACATTCAAAAGACTGCCAACATTCTAAAGACAGTTTAAAAGACTGCCAACATTGTAAAGACAGTTCAAAAGACTGCCAACATTCTAAAGACAATTCAAAAGACTGCCAACATTCTAAAGACAATTCAAAAGACTGCCAACATTCTAAAGACAATTCAAAAGACTGCCAACATTCTAAAGACAGTTTAAAAGACTGCCAACATTCTAAAGACAATTCAAAAGACTGCCAACATTCTAAAGACAGTTTAAAAGACTGCCAACATTCTAAAGACAATTCAAAAGGCTGCCAACATTCTAAAGCGAGTTTAAAAGACTGCCAACATTCTATAGACTGCCAACATTCTATAGACAGTTCAAAAGACTGCCAACATTCTATAGACAGTTCAAAAGACTGCCAACATTCTAAAGACAATTCAAAAGACTGCCAACATTCTAAAGACAGTTTAAAAGACTGCCAACATTCTAAAGACTGCCAACATTCTAAAGACAGTTCAAAAGACTGCCAACATTCTAAAGACAATTCAAAAGACTGCCAACATTCTAAAGACAATTCAAAAGACTGCCAACATTCTAAAGACAATTCAAAAGGCTGCCAACATTCTAAAGACAATTCAAATGACTGCCAACATTCTAAAGACAATTCAAAAGACTGTCAACATTCTAAAGACAGTTTAAAAGACTGCCAACATTCTAAAGACTGCCAACATTCTATAGACAGTTCAAAAGACTGCCAACATTCTATAGACAGTTCAAAAGACTGCCAACATTCTAAAGACAATTCAAAAGGCTGCCAACATTCTAAAGACAATTCAAAAGACTGCCAACATTCTAAAGACAGTTCAAAAGACTGCCAACATTCTAAAGACAATTCAAAAGACTGCCAACATTCTAAAGACAATTCCAAAGGCTGCCAACATTCTAAAGACAATTCAAAAGACTGCCAACATTCTAAAGACAGTTCAAAAGACTGCCAACATTCTAAAGACAATTCAAAAGACTGCCAACATTCTAAAGACGATTCAAAAGGCTGCCAACATTCTAAAGACAATTCAAAAGACTGCCAATATTCTAAAGACAGTTTAAAAGACTGCCAACATTCAAAAGACTGCCAACATTCTAAAGACAGTTTAAAAGACTGCCAACATTCTAAAGACAGTTCAAAAGACTGCCAACATTCTAAAGACAATTCAGAAGACTGCCAACATTCTAAAGAAAATTCAAAAGGCTGCAAACATTCTAAAGACAATTCAAATGACTGCCAACATTCTAAAGACAGTTTAAAAGACTGCCAACATTCTAAAGACTGCCAACATTCTATAGACAGTTCAAAAGACTGCCAACATTCTAAAGACAGTTTAAAAGACTGCCAACATTCTAAAGACAATTCAAAAGACTGTCAACATTCTAAAGACAGTTTAAAAGACTGCCAACATTCTAAAGACTGCCAACATTCTATAGACAGTACAAAAGACTGCCAACATTCTATAGACAGTTCAAAAGACTGCCAACATTCTAAAGACAATTCAAAAGACTGCCAACATTCTAAAGATAATTCAAAAGACTGCCAACATTCTAAAGACAATTCAAAAGACTGACAACATTCTAAAGACAGTTTAAAAGACTGCCAACATTCTAAAGACAATTCAAAAGACTGCCAACATTCTAAAGACAGTTTAAAAGACTGCCAACATTCTAAAGACAATTCAAAAGGCTGCCAACATTCTAAAGACAGTTTAAAAGACTGCCAACAATCTATAGACTGCCAACATTCTATAGACAGTTCAAAAGACTGCCAACATTCTATAGACAGTTCAAAAGACTGCCAACATTCTAAAGACAGTTTAAAAGACTGCCAACATTCTAAAGACAGTTCAAAAGACTGCCAACATTCTAAAGACAATTCAGAAGACTGCCAACATTCTAAAGAAAATTCAAAAGGCTGCAAACATTCTAAAGACAATTCAAATGACTGCCAACATTCTAAAGACAGTTTAAAAGACTGCCAACATTCTAAAGACTGCCAACATTCTATAGACAGTTCAAAAGACTGCCAACATTCTAAAGACAGTTTAAAAGACTGCCAACATTCTAAAGACAATTCAAAAGACTGTCAACATTCTAAAGACAGTTTAAAAGACTGCCAACATTCTAAAGACTGCCAACATTCTATAGACAGTACAAAAGACTGCCAACATTCTATAGACAGTTCAAAAGACTGCCAACATTCTAAAGACAATTCAAAAGACTGCCAACATTCTAAAGACAATTCAGAAGACTGCCAACATTCTAAAGAAAATTCAAAAGGCTGCAAACATTCTAAAGACAATTCAAATGACTGCCAACATTCTAAAGACAGTTTAAAAGACTGCCAACATTCTAAAGACTGCCAACATTCTATAGACAGTTCAAAAGACTGCCAACATTCTAAAGACAGTTTAAAAGACTGCCAACATTCTAAAGACAATTCAAAAGACTGTCAACATTCTAAAGACAGTTTAAAAGACTGCCAACATTCTAAAGACTGCCAACATTCTATAGACAGTACAAAAGACTGCCAACATTCTATAGACAGTTCAAAAGACTGCCAACATTCTAAAGACAATTCAAAAGACTGCCAACATTCTAAAGACAATTCAAAAGACTGCCAACATTCTAAAGACAATTCAAAAGACTGACAACATTCTAAAGACAGTTTAAAAGACTGCCAACATTCTAAAGACAATTCAAAAGACTGCCAACATTCTAAAGACAGTTTAAAAGACTGCCAACATTCTAAAGACAATTCAAAAGGCTGCCAACATTCTAAAGACAGTTTAAAAGACTGCCAACAATCTATAGACTGCCAACATTCTATAGACAGTTCAAAAGACTGCCAACATTCTATAGACAGTTCAAAAGACTGCCAACATTCTAAAGACAATTCAAAAGACTGCCAAAATTCTAAAGACAGTTTAAAAGACTGCCAATATTCTAAAGACTGCCAACATTCTAAAGACAGTTCAAAAGACTGCCAACATTCTAAAGACAATTCAAAAGACTGCCAACATTCTAAAGACAGTTCAAAAGACTGCCAACATTCTAAAGACAATTCAAAAGACTGCCAACATTCTAAAGACAATTCAAAAGGCTGCCAACATTCTAAAGACAATTCAAAAGACTGCCAACATTCTAAAGACAGTTTAAAAGACTGCCAGCATTCTAAAGACTGCCAACATTCTATAGACAGTTCAAAAGACTGCCAACATTCTATAGACAGTTAAAAAGACTGCCAACATTCTATAGACAGTTCAAAAGACTGCCAACATTCTAAAGACAATTCAAAAGACTGCCAACATTCTAAAGACAATTCAAAAGGCTGCCAACATTCTAAAGACAATTCAAAAGACTGCCAACATTCTAAAGACAGTTCAAAAGACTGCCAACATTCTAAAGACAATTCAAAAGACTGCCAACATTCTAAAGACAATTCAAAAGGCTGCCAACATTCTAAAGACAATTCAAAAGACTGCCAACATTCTAAAGACAGTTTAAAAGACTGCCAACATTCAGAAGACTGCCAACATTCTAAAGACAGTTTAAAAGACTGCCAACATTCTAAAGACAGTTCAAAAGACTGCCAACATTCTAAAGACAATTCAAAAGACTGCCAACATTCTAAAGACAATTCAAAAGGCTGCAAACATTCTAAAGACAATTCAAATGACTGCCAACATTCTAAAGACAATTCAAAAACCTGCCAACATTCTAAAGACAGTTTAAAAGACTGCCAACATTCTAAAGACTGCCAACATTCTATAGACAGTTCAAAAGACTGCCAACATTCTAAAGACAGTTTAAAAGACTGCCAACATTCTAAAGACAATTCAAAAGACTGTCAACATTCTAAAGACAGTTTAAAAGACTGCCAGCATTCTAAAGACTGCCAACATTCTATAGACAGTTCAAAAGACTGCCAACATTCTATAGACAGTTCAAAAGACTGCCAACATTCTAAAGACAATTCAAAAGACTGCCAACATTCTAAAGACAATTCAAAAGGCTGCCAACATTCTAAAGACAGTTTAAAAGACTGCCAACATTCTAAAGACTGCCAACATTCTATAGACAATTCAAAAGACTGCCAACATTCTAAAGACAGTTCAAAAGACTGCCAACATTCTAAAGACAATTCAAAAGACTGCCAACATTCTAAAGACAATTCCAAAGGCTGCCAACATTCTAAAGACAATTCAAAAGACTGCCAACATTCTAAAGACAGTTCAAAAGACTGCCAACATTCTAAAGACAATTCAAAAGACTGCCAACATTCTAAAGACGATTCAAAAGGCTGCCAACATTCTAAAGACAATTCAAAAGACTGCCAATATTCTAAAGACAGTTTAAAAGACTGCCAACATTCAAAAGACTGCCAACATTCTAAAGACAGTTTAAAAGACTGCCAACATTCTAAAGACAGTTCAAAAGACTGCCAACATTCTAAAGACAATTCAGAAGACTGCCAACATTCTAAAGAAAATTCAAAAGGCTGCAAACATTCTAAAGACAATTCAAATGACTGCCAACATTCTAAAGACAGTTTAAAAGACTGCCAACATTCTAAAGACTGCCAACATTCTATAGACAGTTCAAAAGACTGCCAACATTCTAAAGACAGTTTAAAAGACTGCCAACATTCTAAAGACAATTCAAAAGACTGTCAACATTCTAAAGACAGTTTAAAAGACTGCCAACATTCTAAAGACTGCCAACATTCTATAGACAGTACAAAAGACTGCCAACATTCTATAGACAGTTCAAAAGACTGCCAACATTCTAAAGACAATTCAAAAGACTGCCAACATTCTAAAGACAATTCAAAAGACTGCCAACATTCTAAAGACAATTCAAAAGACTGACAACATTCTAAAGACAGTTTAAAAGACTGCCAACATTCTAAAGACAATTCAAAAGACTGCCAACATTCTAAAGACAGTTTAAAAGACTGCCAACATTCTAAAGACAATTCAAAAGGCTGCCAACATTCTAAAGACAGTTTAAAAGACTGCCAACAATCTATAGACTGCCAACATTCTATAGACAGTTCAAAAGACTGCCAACATTCTATAGACAGTTCAAAAGACTGCCAACATTCTAAAGACAGTTTAAAAGACTGCCAACATTCTAAAGACAGTTCAAAAGACTGCCAACATTCTAAAGACAATTCAGAAGACTGCCAACATTCTAAAGAAAATTCAAAAGGCTGCAAACATTCTAAAGACAATTCAAATGACTGCCAACATTCTAAAGACAGTTTAAAAGACTGCCAACATTCTAAAGACTGCCAACATTCTATAGACAGTTCAAAAGACTGCCAACATTCTAAAGACAGTTTAAAAGACTGCCAACATTCTAAAGACAATTCAAAAGACTGTCAACATTCTAAAGACAGTTTAAAAGACTGCCAACATTCTAAAGACTGCCAACATTCTATAGACAGTACAAAAGACTGCCAACATTCTATAGACAGTTCAAAAGACTGCCAACATTCTAAAGACAATTCAAAAGACTGCCAACATTCTAAAGACAATTCAGAAGACTGCCAACATTCTAAAGAAAATTCAAAAGGCTGCAAACATTCTAAAGACAATTCAAATGACTGCCAACATTCTAAAGACAGTTTAAAAGACTGCCAACATTCTAAAGACTGCCAACATTCTATAGACAGTTCAAAAGACTGCCAACATTCTAAAGACAGTTTAAAAGACTGCCAACATTCTAAAGACAATTCAAAAGACTGTCAACATTCTAAAGACAGTTTAAAAGACTGCCAACATTCTAAAGACTGCCAACATTCTATAGACAGTACAAAAGACTGCCAACATTCTATAGACAGTTCAAAAGACTGCCAACATTCTAAAGACAATTCAAAAGACTGCCAACATTCTAAAGACAATTCAAAAGACTGCCAACATTCTAAAGACAATTCAAAAGACTGACAACATTCTAAAGACAGTTTAAAAGACTGCCAACATTCTAAAGACAATTCAAAAGACTGCCAACATTCTAAAGACAGTTTAAAAGACTGCCAACATTCTAAAGACAATTCAAAAGGCTGCCAACATTCTAAAGACAGTTTAAAAGACTGCCAACAATCTATAGACTGCCAACATTCTATAGACAGTTCAAAAGACTGCCAACATTCTATAGACAGTTCAAAAGACTGCCAACATTCTAAAGACAATTCAAAAGACTGCCAACATTCTAAAGACAATTCAAAAGACTGCCAAAATTCTAAAGACAGTTTAAAAGACTGCCAATATTCTAAAGACTGCCAACATTCTAAAGACAGTTCAAAAGACTGCCAACATTCTAAAGACAATTCAAAAGACTGCCAACATTCTAAAGACAGTTCAAAAGACTGCCAACATTCTAAAGACAATTCAAAAGACTGCCAACATTCTAAAGACAATTCAAAAGGCTGCCAACATTCTAAAGACAATTCAAAAGACTGCCAACATTCTAAAGACAGTTTAAAAGACTGCCAGCATTCTAAAGACTGCCAACATTCTATAGACAGTTCAAAAGACTGCCAACATTCTATAGACAGTTAAAAAGACTGCCAACATTCTATAGACAGTTCAAAAGACTGCCAACATTCTAAAGACAATTCAAAAGACTGCCAACATTCTAAAGACAATTCAAAAGGCTGCCAACATTCTAAAGACAATTCAAAAGACTGCCAACATTCTAAAGACAGTTCAAAAGACTGCCAACATTCTAAAGACAATTCAAAAGACTGCCAACATTCTAAAGACAATTCAAAAGGCTGCCAACATTCTAAAGACAATTCAAAAGACTGCCAACATTCTAAAGACAGTTTAAAAGACTGCCAACATTCAGAAGACTGCCAACATTCTAAAGACAGTTTAAAAGACTGCCAACATTCTAAAGACAGTTCAAAAGACTGCCAACATTCTAAAGACAATTCAAAAGACTGCCAACATTCTAAAGACAATTCAAAAGGCTGCAAACATTCTAAAGACAATTCAAATGACTGCCAACATTCTAAAGACAATTCAAAAACCTGCCAACATTCTAAAGACAGTTTAAAAGACTGCCAACATTCTAAAGACTGCCAACATTCTATAGACAGTTCAAAAGACTGCCAACATTCTAAAGACAGTTTAAAAGACTGCCAACATTCTAAAGACAATTCAAAAGACTGTCAACATTCTAAAGACAGTTTAAAAGACTGCCAACATTCTAAAGACTGCCAACATTCTATAGACAGTTCAAAAGACTGCCAACATTCTATAGACAGTTCAAAAGACTGCCAACATTCTAAAGACAATTCAAAAGACTGCCAACATTCTAAAGACAATTCAAAAGGCTGCCAACATTCTAAAGACAGTTTAAAAGACTGCCAACATTCTAAAGACTGCCAACATTCTATAGACAATTCAAAAGACTGCCAACATTCTAAAGACAGTTCAAAAGACTGCCAACATTCTAAAGACAATTCAAAAGACTGCCAACATTCTAAAGACAATTCAAAAGGCTGCCAACATTCTAAAGACAATTCAAAAGACTGCCAACATTCTAAAGACAGTTTAAAAGACTGCCAACATTCAAAAGACTGCCAACATTCTAAAGACAGTTTAAAAGACTGCCAACATTGTAAAGACAGTTCAAAAGACTGCCAACATTCTAAAGACAATTCAAAAGACTGCCAACATTCTAAAGACAATTCAAAAGACTGCCAACATTCTAAAGACAATTCAAAAGGCTGCCAACATTCTAAAGACAATTCAAAAGACTGCCAACATTCTAAAGACAGTTCAAAAGACTGCCAACATTCTAAAGACAATTCAAAAGACTGCCAACATTCTAAAGACAATTCAAAAGGCTGCCAACATTCTAAAGACAATTCAAAAGACTGCCAACATTCTAAAGACAGTTTAAAAGACTGCCAACATTCAAAAGACTGCCAACATTCTAAAGACAGTTTAAAAGACTGCCAACATTGTAAAGACAGTTCAAAAGACTGCCAACATTCTAAAGACAATTCAAAAGACTGCCAACATTCTAAAGACAATTCAAAAGACTGCCAACATTCTAAAGACAATTCAAAAGACTGCCAACATTCTAAAGACAGTTTAAAAGACTGCCAACATTCTAAAGACAATTCAAAAGACTGCCAACATTCTAAAGACAGTTTAAAAGACTGCCAACATTCTAAAGACAATTCAAAAGGCTGCCAACATTCTAAAGCGAGTTTAAAAGACTGCCAACATTCTATAGACTGCCAACATTCTATAGACAGTTCAAAAGACTGCCAACATTCTATAGACAGTTCAAAAGACTGCCAACATTCTAAAGACAATTCAAAAGACTGCCAACATTCTAAAGACAGTTTAAAAGACTGCCAACATTCTAAAGACTGCCAACATTCTAAAGACAGTTCAAAAGACTGCCAACATTCTAAAGACAATTCAAAAGACTGCCAACATTCTAAAGACAATTCAAAAGACTGCCAACATTCTAAAGACAATTCAAAAGGCTGCCAACATTCTAAAGACAATTCAAATGACTGCCAACATTCTAAAGACAATTCAAAAGACTGTCAACATTCTAAAGACAGTTTAAAAGACTGCCAACATTCTAAAGACTGCCAACATTCTATAGACAGTTCAAAAGACTGCCAACATTCTATAGACAGTTCAAAAGACTGCCAACATTCTAAAGACAATTCAAAAGGCTGCCAACATTCTAAAGACAATTCAAAAGACTGCCAACATTCTAAAGACAGTTCAAAAGACTGCCAACATTCTAAAGACAATTCAAAAGACTGCCAACATTCTAAAGACAATTCCAAAGGCTGCCAACATTCTAAAGACAATTCAAAAGACTGCCAACATTCTAAAGACAGTTCAAAAGACTGCCAACATTCTAAAGACAATTCAAAAGACTGCCAACATTCTAAAGACGATTCAAAAGGCTGCCAACATTCTAAAGACAATTCAAAAGACTGCCAACATTCTAAAGACAGTTTAAAAGACTGCCAACATTCAAAAGACTGCCAACATTCTAAAGACAGTTTAAAAGACTGCCAACATTCTAAAGACAGTTCAAAAGACTGCCAACATTCTAAAGACAATTCAGAAGACTGCCAACATTCTAAAGAAAATTCAAAAGGCTGCAAACATTCTAAAGACAATTCAAATGACTGCCAACATTCTAAAGACAGTTTAAAAGACTGCCAACATTCTAAAGACTGCCAACATTCTATAGACAGTTCAAAAGACTGCCAACATTCTAAAGACAGTTTAAAAGACTGCCAACATTCTAAAGACAATTCAAAAGACTGTCAACATTCTAAAGACAGTTTAAAAGACTGCCAACATTCTAAAGACTGCCAACATTCTATAGACAGTACAAAAGACTGCCAACATTCTATAGACAGTTCAAAAGACTGCCAACATTCTAAAGACAATTCAAAAGACTGCCAACATTCTAAAGACAATTCAAAAGACTGCCAACATTCTAAAGACAATTCAAAAGACTGACAACATTCTAAAGACAGTTTAAAAGACTGCCAACATTCTAAAGACAATTCAAAAGACTGCCAACATTCTAAAGACAGTTTAAAAGACTGCCAACATTCTAAAGACAATTCAAAAGGCTGCCAACATTCTAAAGACAGTTTAAAAGACTGCCAACAATCTATAGACTGCCAACATTCTATAGACAGTTCAAAAGACTGCCAACATTCTATAGACAGTTCAAAAGACTGCCAACATTCTAAAGACAATTCAAAAGACTGCCAACATTCTAAAGACAATTCAAAAGACTGCCAAAATTCTAAAGACAGTTTAAAAGACTGCCAATATTCTAAAGACTGCCAACATTCTAAAGACAGTTCAAAAGACTGCCAACATTCTAAAGACAATTCAAAAGACTGCCAACATTCTAAAGACAGTTCAAAAGACTGCCAACATTCTAAAGACAATTCAAAAGACTGCCAACATTCTAAAGACAATTCAAAAGGCTGCCAACATTCTAAAGACAATTCAAAAGACTGCCAACATTCTAAAGACAGTTTAAAAGACTGCCAACATTCTAAAGACTGCCAACATTCTATAGACAGTTCAAAAGACTGCCAACATTCTATAGACAGTTCAAAAGACTGCCAACATTCTATAGACAGTTCAAAAGACTGCCAACATTCTAAAGACAATTCAAAAGACTGCCAACATTCTAAAGACAATTCAAAAGGCTGCCAACATTCTAAAGACAATTCAAAAGACTGCCAACATTCTAAAGACAGTTCAAAAGACTGCCAACATTCTAAAGACAATTCAAAAGACTGCCAACATTCTAAAGACAATTCAAAAGGCTGCCAACATTCTAAAGACAATTCAAAAGACTGCCAACATTCTAAAGACAGTTTAAAAGACTGCCAACATTCAGAAGACTGCCAACATTCTAAAGACAGTTTAAAAGACTGCCAACATTCTAAAGACAGTTCAAAAGACTGCCAACATTCTAAAGACAATTCAAAAGACTGCCAACATTCTAAAGACAATTCAAAAGGCTGCCAACATTCTAAAGACAGTTTAAAAGACTGCCAACATTCTAAAGACTGCCAACATTCTATAGACAGTTCAAAAGACTGCCAACATTCTAAAGACAGTTTAAAAGACTGCCAACATTCTAAAGACAATTCAAAAGACTGTCAACATTCTAAAGACAGTTTAAAAGACTGCCAACATTCTAAAGACTGCCAACATTCTATAGACAGTTCAAAAGACTGCCAACATTCTATAGACAGTTCAAAAGACTGCCAACATTCTAAAGACAATTCAAAAGACTGCCAACATTCTAAAGACAATTCAAAAGGCTGCCAACATTCTAAAGACAGTTTAAAAGACTGCCAACATTCTAAAGACTGCCAACATTCTATAGACAGTACAAAAGACTGCCAACATTCTATAGACAGTTCAAAAGACTGCCAACATTCTAAAGACAATTCAAAAGACTGCCAACATTCTAAAGACAATTCAAAAGGCTGCCAACATTCTAAAGACAATTCAAATGACTGCCAACATTCTAAAGACAATTCAAAAGACTGTCAACATTCTAAAGACAGTTTAAAAGACTGCCAACATTCTAAAGACTGCCAACATTCTATAGACAGTTCAAAAGACTGCCAACATTCTATAGACAGTTCAAAAGACTGCCAACATTCTAAAGACAATTCAAAAGACTGCCAACATTCTAAAGACAATTCAAAAGGCTGCCAACATTCTAAAGACAATTCAAAAGACTGCCAACATTCTAAAGACAGTTCAAAGACTGCCAACATTCTATAGACAGTACAAAAGACTGCCAACATTCTATAGACAGTTCAAAAGACTGCCAACATTCTAAAGACAATTCAAAAGACTGCCAACATTCTAAAGACAATTCAAAAGACTGCCAACATTCTAAAGACAATTCAAAAGACTGACAACATTCTAAAGACAGTTTAAAAGACTGCCAACATTCTGAAGACAATTCAAAAGACTGCCAACATTCTAAAGACAGTTTAAAAGACTGCCAACATTCTAAAGACAATTCAAAAGGCTGCCAACATTCTAAAGCGAGTTTAAAAGACTGCCAACATTCTATAGACTGCCAACATTCTATAGACAGTTCAAAAGACTGCCAACATTCTAAAGACAATTCAAAAGACTGCAAACATTCTAAAGACAATTCAAAAGGCTGCCAACATTCTAAAGACAATTCAAAAGACTGCCAACATTCTAAAGACAATTCAAAAGACTGCCAACATTCTAAAGACAGTTCAAAAGACTGCCAACATTCTAAAGACAATTCAAAAGACTGCCAACATTCTAAAGACAATTGAAAAGGCTGCCAACATTCTAAAGACAATTCAAAAGACTGCCAACATTCTAAAGACAGTTTAAAAGACTGCCAACATTCAGAAGACTGCCAACATTCTAAAGACAGTTTAAAAGACTGCCAACATTCTAAAGACAGTTCAAAAGACTGCCAACATTCTAAAGACAATTCAAAAGACTGCCAACATTCTAAAGACAATTCAAAAGGCTGCAAACATTCTAAAGACAACTCAAATGACTGCCAACATTCTAAAGACAATTCAAAAACCTGCCAACATTCTAAAGACAGTTTAAAAGACTGCCAACATTCTAAAGACTGCCAACATTCTATAGACAGTTCAAAAGACTGCCAACATTCTAAAGACAGTTTAAAAGACTGCCAACATTCTAAAGACAATTCAAAAGACTGTCAACATTCTAAAGACAGTTTAAAAGACTGCCAACATTCTAAAGACTGCCAACATTCTATAGACAGTTCAAAAGACTGCCAACATTCTATAGACAGTTCAAAAGACTGCCAACATTCTAAAGACAATTCAAAAGACTGCCAACATTCTAAAGACAATTCAAAAGGCTGCCAACATTCTAAAGACAGTTTAAAAGACTGCCAACATTCTAAAGACTGCCAACATTCTATAGACAGTACAAAAGACTGCCAACATTCTATAGACAGTTCAAAAGACTGCCAACATTCTAAAGACAATTCAAAAGACTGCCAACATTCTAAAGACAATTCAAAAGGCTGCCAACATTCTAAAGACAATTCAAATGACTGCCAACATTCTAAAGACAATTCAAAAGACTGTCAACATTCTAAAGACAGTTTAAAAGACTGCCAACATTCTAAAGACTGCCAACATTCTATAGACAGTTCAAAAGACTGCCAACATTCTATAGACAGTTCAAAAGACTGCCAACATTCTAAAGACAATTCAAAAGACTGCCAACATTCTAAAGACAATTCAAAAGGCTGCCAACATTCTAAAGACAATTCAAAAGACTGCCAACATTCTAAAGACAGTTCAAAGACTGCCAACATTCTATAGACAGTACAAAAGACTGCCAACATTCTATAGACAGTTCAAAAGACTGCCAACATTCTAAAGACAATTTAAAAGACTGCCAACATTCTAAAGACAATTCAAAAGACTGCCAACATTCTAAAGACAATTCAAAAGACTGACAACATTCTAAAGACAGTTTAAAAGACTGCCAACATTCTAAAGACAATTCAAAAGACTGCCAACATTCTAAAGACAGTTTAAAAGACTGCCAACATTCTAAAGACAATTCAAAAGGCTGCCAACATTCTAAAGCGAGTTTAAAAGACTGCCAACATTCTATAGACTGCCAACATTCTATAGACAGTTCAAAAGACTGCCAACATTCTAAAGACAATTCAAAAGACTGTCAACATTCTAAAGACAATTCAAAAGGCTGCCAACATTCTAAAGACAATTCAAAAGACTGCCAACATTCTAAAGACAATTCAAAAGACTGCCAACATTCTAAAGACAGTTCAAAAGACTGCCAACATTCTAAAGACAATTCAAAAGACTGCCAACATTCTAAAGACAATTCAAAAGGCTGCCAACATTCTAAAGACAATTCAAAAGACTGCCAACATTCTAAAGACAGTTTAAAAGACTGCCAACATTCAAAAGACTGCCAACATTCTAAAGACAGTTTAAAAGACTGCCAACATTCTAAAGACAGTTCAAAAGACTGCCAACATTCTAAAGACAATTCAAAAGACTGCCAACATTCTAAAGACAATTCAAAAGGCTGCAAACATTCTAAAGACAATTCAAATGACTGCCAACATTCTAAAGACAATTCAAAAACCTGCCAACATTCTAAAGACAGTTTAAAAGACTGCCAACATTCTAAAGACTGCCAACATTCTATAGACAGTTCAAAAGACTGCCAACATTCTAAAGACAGTTTAAAAGACTGCCAACATTCTAAAGACAATTCAAAAGACTGCCAACATTCTAAAGACAATTCAAAAGACTGTCAACATTCTAAAGACAGTTTAAAAGACTGCCAACATTCTAAAGACTGCCAACATTCTATAGACAGTTCAAGAGACTGCCAACATTCTATAGACAGTTCAAGAGACTGCCAACATTCTATAGACAGTTCAAAAGACTGCCAACATTCTAAAGACAATTCAAAAGACTGCCAACATTCTAAAGACAATTCAAAAGGCTGCCAACATTCTAAAGACAATTCAAAAGACTGCCAACATTCTAAAGACAGTTCAAAAGACTGCCAACATTCTAAAGACAATTCAAAAGACTGCCAACATTCTAAAGACAATTCAAAAGGCTGCCAACATTCTAAAGACAATTCAAAAGACTGCCAACATTCTAAAGACAGTTCAAAAGACTGCCAACATTCTAAAGACAATTCAAAAGACTGCCAACATTCTAAAGACAATTCAAAAGGCTGCCAACATTCTAAAGACAATTCAAAAGACTGCCAACATTCTAAAGACAGTTTAAAAGACTGCCAACATTCAAAAGACTGCCAACATTCTAAAGACAGTTTAAAAGACTGCCAACATTGTAAAGACAGTTCAAAAGACTGCCAACATTCTAAAGACAATTCAAAAGACTGCCAACATTCTAAAGACAATTCAAAAGACTGCCAACATTCTAAAGACAATTCAAAAGGCTGCCAACATTCTAAAGACAATTCAAAAGACTGCCAACATTCTAAAGACAGTTCAAAAGACTGCCAACATTCTAAAGACAGTTTAAAAGACTGCCAACATTCTAAAGACAATTCAAAAGACTGTCAACATTCTAAAGACAGTTTAAAAGACTGCCAACATTCTAAAGACTGCCAACATTCTATAGACAGTTCAAAAGACTGCCAACATTCTATAGACAGTTCAAAAGACTGCCAACATTCTAAAGACAATTCAAAAGACTGCCAACATTCTAAAGACAATTCAAAAGGCTGCCAACATTCTAAAGACAGTTTAAAAGACTGCCAACATTCTAAAGACTGCCAACATTCTATAGACAGTACAAAAGACTGCCAACATTCTATAGACAGTTCAAAAGACTGCCAACATTCTAAAGACAATTCAAAAGACTGCCAACATTCTAAAGACAATTCAAAAGGCTGCCAACATTCTAAAGACAATTCAAATGACTGCCAACATTCTAAAGACAATTCAAAAGACTGTCAACATTCTAAAGACAGTTTAAAAGACTGCCAACATTCTAAAGACTGCCAACATTCTATAGACAGTTCAAAAGACTGCCAACATTCTATAGACAGTTCAAAAGACTGCCAACATTCTAAAGACAATTCAAAAGACTGCCAACATTCTAAAGACAATTCAAAAGGCTGCCAACATTCTAAAGACAATTCAAAAGACTGCCAACATTCTAAAGACAATTCAAAAGACTGTCAACATTCTAAAGACAGTTTAAAAGACTGCCAACATTCTAAAGACTGCCAACATTCTATAGACAGTTCAAAAGACTGCCAACATTCTAAAGACAATTCAAAAGACTGCCAACATTCTAAAGACAATTCAAAAGGCTGCCAACATTCTAAAGACAGTTTAAAAGACTGCCAACATTCTAAAGACTGCCAACATTCTATAGACAGTACAAAAGACTGCCAACATTCTATAGACAGTTCAAAAGACTGCCAACATTCTAAAGACAATTCAAAAGACTGCCAACATTCTAAAGACAATTCAAAAGGCTGCCAACATTCTAAAGACAATTCAAATGACTGCCAACATTCTAAAGACAATTCAAAAGACTGTCAACATTCTAAAGACAGTTTAAAAGACTGCCAACATTCTAAAGACTGCCAACATTCTATAGACAGTTCAAAAGACTGCCAACATTCTATAGACAGTTCAAAAGACTGCCAACATTCTAAAGACAATTCAAAAGACTGCCAACATTCTAAAGACAATTCAAAAGGCTGCCAACATTCTAAAGACAATTCAAAAGACTGCCAACATTCTAAAGACAGTTCAAAGACTGCCAACATTCTATAGACAGTACAAAAGACTGCCAACATTCTATAGACAGTTCAAAAGACTGCCAACATTCTAAAGACAATTCAAAAGACTGCCAACATTCTAAAGACAATTCAAAAGACTGCCAACATTCTAAAGACAATTCAAAAGACTGCCAACATTCTAAAGACAGTTTAAAAGACTGCCAACATTCTAAAGACAGTTCAAAAGACTGCCAACATTCTAAAGACAGTTTAAAAGACTGCCAACATTCTAAAGACAATTCAAAAGGCTGCCAACATTCTAAAGCGAGTTTAAAAGACTGCCAACATTCTATAGACTGCCAACATTCTATAGACAGTTCAAAAGACTGCCAACATTCTAAAGACAATTCAAAAGACTGCCAACATTCTAAAGACAATTCAAAAGGCTGCCAACATTCTAAAGACAATTCAAAAGACTGCCAACATTCTAAAGACAATTCAAAAGACTGCCAACATTCTAAAGACAGTTCAAAAGACTGCCAACATTCTAAAGACAATTCAAAAGACTGCCAACATTCTAAAGACAATTCAAAAGGCTGCCAACATTCTAAAGACAATTCAAAAGACTGCCAACATTCTAAAGACAGTTTAAAAGACTGCCAACATTCAGAAGACTGCCAACATTCTAAAGACAGTTTAAAAGACTGCCAACATTCTAAAGACAGTTCAAAAGACTGCCAACATTCTAAAGACAATTCAAAAGACTGCCAACATTCTAAAGACAATTCAAAAGGCTGCAAACATTCTAAAGACAACTCAAATGACTGCCAACATTCTAAAGACAATTCAAAAACCTGCCAACATTCTAAAGACAGTTTAAAAGACTGCCAACATTCTAAAGACTGCCAACATTCTATAGACAGTTCAAAAGACTGCCAACATTCTAAAGACAGTTTAAAAGACTGCCAACATTCTAAAGACAATTCAAAAGACTGTCAACATTCTAAAGACAGTTTAAAAGACTGCCAACATTCTAAAGACTGCCAACATTCTATAGACAGTTCAAAAGACTGCCAACATTCTATAGACAGTTCAAAAGACTGCCAACATTCTAAAGACAATTCAAAAGACTGCCAACATTCTAAAGACAATTCAAAAGGCTGCCAACATTCTAAAGACAGTTTAAAAGACTGCCAACATTCTAAAGACTGCCAACATTCTATAGACAGTACAAAAGACTGCCAACATTCTATAGACAGTTCCAAAGACTGCCAACATTCTAAAGACAATTCAAAAGACTGCCAACATTCTAAAGACAATTCAAAAGGCTGCCAACATTCTAAAGACAATTCAAATGACTGCCAACATTCTAAAGACAATTCAAAAGACTGTCAACATTCTAAAGACAGTTTAAAAGACTGCCAACATTCTAAAGACTGCCAACATTCTATAGACAGTTCAAAAGACTGCCAACATTCTATAGACAGTTCAAAAGACTGCCAACATTCTAAAGACAATTCAAAAGACTGCCAACATTCTAAAGACAATTCAAAAGGCTGCCAACATTCTAAAGACAATTCAAAAGACTGCCAACATTCTAAAGACAGTTCAAAGACTGCCAACATTCTATAGACAGTACAAAAGACTGCCAACATTCTAAAGACAGTTCAAAAGACTGCCAACATTCTAAAGACAATTTAAAAGACTGCCAACATTCTAAAGACAATTCAAAAGACTGCCAACATTCTAAAGACAATTCAAAAGACTGACAACATTCTAAAGACAGTTTAAAAGACTGCCAACATTCTAAAGACAATTCAAAAGACTGCCAACATTCTAAAGACAGTTTAAAAGACTGCCAACATTCTAAAGACAATTCAAAAGGCTGCCAACATTCTAAAGCGAGTTTAAAAGACTGCCAACATTCTATAGACTGCCAACATTCTATAGACAGTTCAAAAGACTGCCAACATTCTAAAGACAATTCAAAAGACTGCCAACATTCTAAAGACAATTCAAAAGGCTGCCAACATTCTAAAGACAATTCAAAAGACTGCCAACATTCTAAAGACAATTCAAAAGACTGCCAACATTCTAAAGACAGTTCAAAAGACTGCCAACATTCTAAAGACAATTCAAAAGACTGCCAACATTCTAAAGACAATTCAAAAGGCTGCCAACATTCTAAAGACAATTCAAAAGACTGCCAACATTCTAAAGACAGTTTAAAAGACTGCCAACATTCAAAAGACTGCCAACATTCTAAAGACAGTTTAAAAGACTGCCAACATTCTAAAGACAGTTCAAAAGACTGCCAACATTCTAAAGACAATTCAAAAGACTGCCAACATTCTAAAGACAATTCAAAAGGCTGCAAACATTCTAAAGACAATTCAAATGACTGTCAACATTCTAAAGACAATTCAAAAACCTGCCAACATTCTAAAGACAGTTTAAAAGACTGCCAACATTCTAAAGACTGCCAACATTCTATAGACAGTTCAAAAGACTGCCAACATTCTAAAGACAGTTTAAAAGACTGCCAACATTCTAAAGACAATTCAAAAGACTGCCAACATTCTAAAGACAATTCAAAAGACTGTCAACATTCTAAAGACAGTTTAAAAGACTGCCAACATTCTAAAGACTGCCAACATTCTATAGACAGTTCAAAAGACTGCCAACATTCTATAGACAGTTCAAAAGACTGCCAACATTCTAAAGACAATTCAAAAGACTGCCAACATTCTAAAGACAATTCAAAAGGCTGCCAACATTCTAAAGACAATTCAAAAGACTGCCAACATTCTAAAGACAGTTCAAAAGACTGCCAACATTCTAAAGACAATTCAAAAGACTGCCAACATTCTAAAGACAATTCAAAAGGCTGCCAACATTCTAAAGACAATTCAAAAGACTGCCAACATTCTAAAGACAATTCAAAAGGCTGCCAACATTCTAAAGACAATTCAAAAGACTGCCAACATTCTAAAGACAGTTTAAAAGACTGCCAACATTCAAAAGACTGCCAACATTCTAAAGACAGTTTAAAAGACTGCCAACATTGTAAAGACAGTTCAAAAGACTGCCAACATTCTAAAGACAATTCAAAAGACTGCCAACATTCTAAAGACAATTCAAAAGACTGCCAACATTCTAAAGACAATTCAAAAGACTGCCAACATTCTAAAGACAATTCAAAAGGCTGCCAACATTCTAAAGACAATTCAAAAGACTGCCAACATTCTAAAGACAGTTTAAAAGACTGCCAACATTCAAAAGACTGCCAACATTCTAAAGACAGTTTAAAAGACTGCCAACATTCTAAAGACAGTTCAAAAGACTGCCAACATTCTAAAGACAATTCAAAAGACTGCCAACATTCTAAAGACAATTCAAAAGGCTGCAAACATTCTAAAGACAATTCAAATGACTGTCAACATTCTAAAGACAATTCAAAAACCTGCCAACATTCTAAAGACAGTTTAAAAGACTGCCAACATTCTAAAGACTGCCAACATTCTATAGACAGTTCAAAAGACTGCCAACATTCTAAAGACAGTTTAAAAGACTGCCAACATTCTAAAGACAATTCAAAAGACTGCCAACATTCTAAAGACAATTCAAAAGACTGTCAACATTCTAAAGACAGTTTAAAAGACTGCCAACATTCTAAAGACTGCCAACATTCTATAGACAGTTCAAAAGACTGCCAACATTCTATAGACAGTTCAAAAGACTGCCAACATTCTAAAGACAATTCAAAAGACTGCCAACATTCTAAAGACAATTCAAAAGGCTGCCAACATTCTAAAGACAATTCAAAAGACTGCCAACATTCTAAAGACAGTTCAAAAGACTGCCAACATTCTAAAGACAATTCAAAAGACTGCCAACATTCTAAAGACAATTCAAAAGGCTGCCAACATTCTAAAGACAATTCAAAAGACTGCCAACATTCTAAAGACAATTCAAAAGGCTGCCAACATTCTAAAGACAATTCAAAAGACTGCCAACATTCTAAAGACAGTTTAAAAGACTGCCAACATTCAAAAGACTGCCAACATTCTAAAGACAGTTTAAAAGACTGCCAACATTGTAAAGACAGTTCAAAAGACTGCCAACATTCTAAAGACAATTCAAAAGACTGCCAACATTCTAAAGACAATTCAAAAGACTGCCAACATTCTAAAGACAATTCAAAAGACTGCCAACATTCTAAAGACAATTCAAAAGGCTGCCAACATTCTAAAGACAATTCAAAAGACTGCCAACATTCTAAAGACAGTTCAAAAGACTGCCAACATTCTAAAGACAATTCAAAAGACTGCCAACATTCTAAAGACAATTCAAAAGGCTGCCAACATTCTAAAGACAATTCAAAAGACTGCCAACATTCTAAAGACAGTTTAAAAGACTGCCAACATTCAAAAGACTGCCAACATTCTAAAGACAGTTTAAAAGACTGCCAACATTGTAAAGACAGTTCAAAAGACTGCCAACATTCTAAAGACAATTCAAAAGACTGCCAACATTCTAAAGACAATTCAAAAGACTGTCAACATTCTAAAGACAATTCAAAAGACTGACAACATTCTAAAGACAGTTTAAAAGACTGCCAACATTCTAAAGACAATTCAAAAGACTGCCAACATTCTAAAGACAGTTTAAAAGACTGCCAACATTCTAAAGACAATTCAAAAGGCTGCCAACATTCTAAAGCGAGTTTAAAAGACTGCCAACATTCTATAGACTGCCAACATTCTATAGACAGTTCAAAAGACTGCCAACATTCTATAGACAGTTCAAAAGACTGCCAACATTCTAAAGACAATTCAAAAGACTGCCAACATTCTAAAGACAGTTTAAAAGACTGCCAACATTCTAAAGACTGCCAACATTCTAAAGACAGTTCAAAAGACTGCCAACATTCTAAAGACAATTCAAAAGACTGCCAACATTCTAAAGACAATTCAAAAGACTGCCAACATTCTAAAGACAATTCAAAAGACTGCCAACATTCTAAAGACAATTCAAAAGGCTGCCAACATTCTAAAGACAATTCAAATGACTGCCAACATTCTAAAGACAATTCAAAAGACTGTCAACATTCTAAAGACAGTTTAAAAGACTGCCAACATTCTAAAGACTGCCAACATTCTATAGACAGTTCAAAAGACTGCCAACATTCTATAGACAGTTCAAAAGACTGCCAACATTCCAAAGACAATTCAAAAGACTGCCAACATTCTAAAGACAATTCAAAAGGCTGCCAACATTCTAAAGACAATTCAAAAGACTGCCAACATTCTAAAGACAGTTCAAAAGACTGCCAACATTCTAAAGACAATTCAAAAGACTGCCAACATTCTAAAGACAATTCCAAAGGCTGCCAACATTCTAAAGACAATTCAAAAGACTGCCAACATTCTAAAGACAGTTCAAAAGACTGCCAACATTCTAAAGACAATTCAAAAGACTGCCAACATTCTAAAGACAATTCAAAAGGCTGCCAACATTCTAAAGACAATTCAAAAGACTGCCAACATTCTAAAGACAGTTTAAAAGACTGCCAACATTCAAAAGACTGCCAACATTCTAAAGACAGTTTAAAAGACTGCCAACATTCTAAAGACAGTTCAAAAGACTGCCAACATTCTAAAGACAATTCAAAAGACTGCCAACATTCTAAAGACAATTCAAAAGGCTGCAAACATTCTAAAGACAATTCAAATGACTGCCAACATTCTAAAGACAATTCAAAAACCTGCCAACATTCTAAAGACAGTTTAAAAGACTGCCAACATTCTAAAGACTGCCAACATTCTATAGACAGTTCAAAAGACTGCCAACATTCTAAAGACAGTTTAAAAGACTGCCAACATTCTAAAGACAATTCAAAAGACTGTCAACATTCTAAAGACAGTTTAAAAGACTGCCAACATTCTAAAGACTGCCAACATTCTATAGACAGTACAAAAGACTGCCAACATTCTATAGACAGTTCAAAAGACTGCCAACATTCTAAAGACAATTCAAAAGACTGCCAACATTCTAAAGACAATTCAAAAGACTGCCAACATTCTAAAGACAATTCAAAAGACTGACAACATTCTAAAGACAGTTTAAAAGACTGCCAACATTCTAAAGACAATTCAAAAGACTGCCAACATTCTAAAGACAGTTTAAAAGACTGCCAACATTCTAAAGACAATTCAAAAGGCTGCCAACATTCTAAAGCGAGTTTAAAAGACTGCCAACAATCTATAGACTGCCAACATTCTATAGACAGTTCAAAAGACTGCCAACATTCTATAGACAATTCAAAAGACTGCCAACATTCTAAAGACAATTCAAAAGACTGCCAACATTCTAAAGACAATTCAAAAGACTGCCAACATTCTAAAGACAGTTTAAAAGACTGCCAATATTCTAAAGACTGCCAACATTCTAAAGACAGTTCAAAAGACTGCCAACATTCTAAAGACAATTCAAAAGACTGCCAACATTCTAAAGACAGTTCAAAAGACTGCCAACATTCTAAAGACAATTCAAAAGACTGCCAACATTCTAAAGACAATTCAAAAGGCTGCCAACATTCTAAAGACAATTCAAAAGACTGCCAACATTCTAAAGACAGTTTAAAAGACTGCCAACATTCTAAAGACTGCCAACATTCTATAGACAGTTCAAAAGACTGCCAACATTCTATAGACAGTTCAAAAGACTGCCAACATTCTATAGACAGTTCAAAAGACTGCCAACATTCTAAAGACAATTCAAAAGACTGCCAACATTCTAAAGACAATTCAAAAGGCTGCCAACATTCTAAAGACAATTCAAAAGACTGCCAACATTCTAAAGACAGTTCAAAAGACTGCCAACATTCTAAAGACAATTCAAAAGACTGCCAACATTCTAAAGACAATTCAAAAGGCTGCCAACATTCTAAAGACAATTCAAAAGACTGCCAACATTCTAAAGACAGTTTAAAAGACTGCCAACATTCAGAAGACTGCCAACATTCTAAAGACAGTTTAAAAGACTGCCAACATTCTAAAGACAGTTCAAAAGACTGCCAACATTCTAAAGACAATTCAAAAGACTGCCAACATTCTAAAGACAATTCAAAAGGCTGCAAACATTCTAAAGACAATTCAAATGACTGCCAACATTCTAAAGACAATTCAAAAACCTGCCAACATTCTAAAGACAGTTTAAAAGACTGCCAACATTCTAAAGACTGCCAACATTCTATAGACAGTTCAAAAGACTGCCAACATTCTAAAGACAGTTTAAAAGACTGCCAACATTCTAAAGACAATTCAAAAGACTGTCAACATTCTAAAGACAGTTTAAAAGACTGCCAACATTCTAAAGACTGCCAACATTCTATAGACAGTTCAAAAGACTGCCAACATTCTATAGACAGTTCAAAAGACTGCCAACATTCTAAAGACAATTCAAAAGACTGCCAACATTCTAAAGACAATTCAAAAGGCTGCCAACATTCTAAAGACAGTTTAAAAGACTGCCAACATTCTAAAGACTGCCAACATTCTATAGACAGTACAAAAGACTGCCAACATTCTATAGACAGTTCAAAAGACTGCCAACATTCTAAAGACAATTCAAAAGACTGCCAACATTCTAAAGACAATTCAAAAGACTGCCAACATTCTAAAGACAATTCAAAAGACTGACAACATTCTAAAGACAGTTTAAAAGACTGCCAACAGTCTAAAGACAATTCAAAAGACTGCCAACATTCTAAAGACAGTTTAAAAGACTGCCAACATTCTAAAGACAATTCAAAAGGCTGCCAACATTCTAAAGCGAGTTTAAAAGACTGCCAACATTCTATAGACTGCCAACATTCTATAGACAGTTCAAAAGACTGCCAACATTCTATAGACAGTTCAAAAGACTGCCAACATTCTAAAGACAATTCAAAAGACTGCCAACATTCTAAAGACAATTCAAAAGACTGCCAACATTCTAAAGACAGTTTAAAAGACTGCCAACATTCTAAAGACTGCCAACATTCTAAAGACAGTTCAAAAGACTGCCAACATTCTAAAGACAATTCAAAAGACTGCCAACATTCTAAAGACAATTCAAAAGACTGCCAACATTCTAAAGACAATTCAAAAGGCTGCCAACATTCTAAAGACAATTCAAATGACTGCCAACATTCTAAAGACAATTCAAAAGACTGTCAACATTCTAAAGACAGTTTAAAAGACTGCCAACATTCTAAAGACTGCCAACATTCTATAGACAGTTCAAAAGACTGCCAACATTCTATAAACAGTTCAAAAGACTGCCAACATTCTAAAGACAATTCAAAAGACTGCCAACATTCTAAAGACAATTCAAAAGGCTGCCAACATTCTAAAGACAATTCAAAAGACTGCCAACATTCTAAAGACAGTTCAAAGACTGCCAACATTCTATAGACAGTACAAAAGACTGCCAACATTCTATAGACAATTCAAAAGACTGCCAACATTCTAAAGACAGTTCAAAAGACTGCCAACATTCTATAGACAGTTCAAAAGACTGCCAACATTCTAAAGACAATTCAAAAGACTGCCAACATTCTAAAGACAATTCAAAAGACTGCCAACATTCTAAAGACAGTTTAAAAGACTGCCAACATTCTAAAGACTGCCAACATTCTAAAGACAATTCAAAAGACTGCCAACATTCTAAAAACAATTCAAAAGGCTGCCAACATTCTAAAGACAATTCAAATGACTGCCAACATTCTAAAGACAATTCAAAAGACTGTCAACATTCTAAAGACAGTTTAAAAGACTGCCAACATTCTAAAGACTGCCAACATTCTATAGACAGTTCAAAAGACTGCCAACATTCTATAGACAGTTCAAAAGACTGCCAACATTCTAAAGACAATTCAAAAGACTGCCAACATTCTAAAGACAATTCAAAAGGCTGCCAACATTCTAAAGACAATTCAAAAGACTGCCAACATTCTAAAGACAATTCAAAAGACTGCCAACATTCTAAAGACAATTCAAAAGGCTGCCAACATTCTAAAGACAATTCAAAAGACTGCCAACATTCTAAAGACAGTTCAAAAGACTGCCAACATTCTAAAGACAATTCAAAAGACTGCCAACATTCTAAAGACAATTCAAAAGGCTGCCAACATTCTAAAGACAATTCAAAAGACTGCCAACATTCTAAAGACAGTTTAAAAGACTGCCAACATTCAAAAGACTGCCCACATTCTAAAGACAGTTTAAAAGACTGCCAACATTCTAAAGACAGTTCAAAAGACTGCCAACATTCTAAAGACAATTCAAAAGACTGCCAACATTCTAAAGACAATTCAAAAGGCTGCAAACATTCTAAAGACAATTCAAATGACTGCCAACATTCTAAAGACAATTCAAAAACCTGCCAACATTCTAAAGACAGTTTAAAAGACTGCCAACATTCTAAAGACTGCCAACATTCTATAGACAGTTCAAAAGACTGCCAACATTCTAAAAGACAGTTTAAAAGACTGCCAACATTCTAAAGACAATTCAAAAGACTGCCAACATTCTAAAGACAATTCAAAAGGCTGCCAACATTCTAAAGACAGTTTAAAAGACTGCCAACATTCTAAAGACTGCCAACATTCTATAGACAGTTCAAAAGACTGCCAACATTCTATAGACAGTTCAAAAGACTGCCAACATTCTAAAGACAATTCAAAAGACTGCCAACATTCTAAAGACAATTCAAAAGACTGCCAACATTCTAAAGACAATTCAAAAGACTGACAACATTCTAAAGACAATTCAAAAGACTGCCAACATTCTAAAGACAGTTTAAAAGACTGCCAACATTCTAAAGACAGTTTAAAAGACTGCCAACATTCTAAAGACAATTCAAAAGGCTGCCAACATTCTAAAGCGAGTTTAAAAGACTGCCAACATTCTATAGACTGCCAACATTCTATAGACAGTTCAAAAGACTGCCAACATTCTATAGACAGTTCAAAAGACTGCCAACATTCTAAAGACAATTCAAAAGACTGCCAACATTCTAAAGACAATTCAAAAGACTGCCAACATTCTAAAGACAGTTTAAAAGACTGCCAACATTCTAAAGACTGCCAACATTCTAAAGACAGTTCAAAAGACTGCCAACATTCTAAAGACAATTCAAAAGACTGCCAACATTCTAAAGACAATTCAAAAGACTGCCAACATTCTAAAGACAATTCAAAAGGCTGCCAACATTCTAAAGACAATTCAAAAGACTGCCAACATTCTAAAGACAGTTCAAAAGACTGCTAACATTCTAAAGACAATTCAAAAGACTGCCAACATTCTAAAGACAATTCAAAAGGCTGCCAACATTCTAAAGACAATTCAAAAGACTGCCAACATTCTAAAGACAGTTCAAAAGACTGCCAACATTCTAAAGACAATTCAAAAGACTGCCAACATTCTAAAGACAATTCAAAAGGCTGCCAACATTTTAAAGACAATTCAAAAGACTGCCAACATTCTAAAGACAGTTTAAAGGACTGCCAACATTCAAAAGACTGCCAACATTCTAAAGACAGTTTAAAAGACTGCCAACATTCTAAAGACAGTTCAAAAGACTGCCAACATTCTAAAGACAATTCAAAAGACTGCCAACATTCTAAAGACAATTCAAAAGGCTGCAAACATTCTAAAGACAATTCAAATGACTGCCAACATTCTAAAGACAATTCAAAAACCTGCCAACATTCTAAAGACAGTTTAAAAGACTGCCAACATTCTAAAGACTGCCAACATTCTATAGACAGTTCAAAAGACTGCCAACATTCTAAAGACAGTTTAAAAGACTGCCAACATTCTAAAGACAATTCAAAAGACTGCCAACATTCTAAAGACAATTCAAAAGACTGTCAACATTCTAAAGACAGTTTAAAAGACTGCCAACATTCTAAAGACTGCCAACATTCTATAGACAGTTCAAAAGACTGCCAACATTCTATAGACAGTTCAAAAGACTGCCAACATTCTAAAGACAATTCAAAAGACTGCCAACATTCTAAAGACAATTCAAAAGGCTGCCAACATTCTAAAGATAATTCAAAAGACTGCCAACATTCTAAAGACAGTTCAAAAGACTGCCAACATTCTAAAGACAATTCAAAAGACTGCCAACATTCTAAAGACAATTCAAAAGGCTGCCAACATTCTAAAGACAATTCAAAAGACTGCCAACATTCTAAAGACAGTTTAAAAGACTGCCAACATTAAAAAGACTGCCAACATTCTAAAGACAGTTTAAAAGACTGCCAACATTGTAAAGACAATTCAAAAGACTGCCAACATTCTAAAGACAATTCAAAAGGCTGCAAACATTCTAAAGACAATTCAAATGACTGCCAACATTCTAAAGACAATTCAAAAACCTGCCAACATTCTAAAGACAGTTTAAAAGACTGCCAACATTCTAAAGACTGCCAACATTCTATAGACAGTTCAAAAGACTGCCAACATTCTAAAGACAGTTTAAAAGACTGCCAACATTCTAAAGACAATTCAAAAGACTGCCAACATTCTAAAGACAATTCAAAAGGCTGCCAACATTCTAAAGACAATTCAAAAGACTGCCAACATTCTAAAGACAGTTCAAAAGACTGCCAACATTCTAAAGACAATTCAAAAGACTGCCAACATTCTAAAGACAATTCAAAAGGCTGCCAACATTCTAAAGACAATTCAAAAGACTGCCAACATTCTAAAGACAGTTTAAAAGACTGCCAACATTCTAAAGACTGCCAACATTCTATAGACAGTTCAAAAGACTGCCAACATTCTATAGACAGTTCAAAAGACTGCCAACATTCTAAAGACAATTCAAAAGACTGCCAACATTCTAAAGACAATTCAAAAGACTGCCAACATTCTAAAGACAATTCAAAAGGCTGCCAACATTCTAAAGACAATTCAAAAGACTGCCAACATTCTAAAGACAGTTCAAAAGACTGCCAACATTCTAAAGACAATTCAAAAGACTGCCAACATTCTAAAGACAATTCAAAAGGCTGCCAACATTCTAAAGACAATTCAAAAGACTGCCAACATTCTAAAGACAGTTTAAAAGACTGCCAACATTCAAAAGACTGCCAACATTCTAAAGACAGTTTAAAAGACTGCCAACATTCTAAAGACAGTTTAAAAGACTGCCAACATTCTAAAGACAGTTTAAAAGACTGCCAACATTCTAAAGACTGCCAACATTCTATAGACAGTTCAAAAGACTGCCAACATTCTAAAGACAGTTTAAAAGACAGCCAACATTCTAAAGACTGCCAACATTCTAAAGACAATTCAAAAGGCTGCCAACATTCTAAAGACAGTTTAAAAGACTGCCAACATTCTAAAGACAGTTTAAAAGACTGCCAACATTCTAAAGACTGCCAACATTCTATAGACAGTTCAAAAGACTGCCAACATTCTAAAGACAGTTTAAAAGACAGCCAACATTCTAAAGACAATTCAAAAGACTGCCAATATTCTAAAGACAATTCAAAAGACTGCCACCATTCTAAAGACAGTTTAAAAGACTGCCAACATTCTAAAGACTGCCAACATTCTATAGACAGTTCAAAAGACTGCCAACATTCTATAGACAGTTCAAAAGACTGCCAACATTCTAAAGACAATTCAAAAGACTGCCAACATTCTAAAGACAATTCAAAAGACTGCCAACATTCTAAAGACAATTCAAAAGACTGCCAACTTTCTAAAGACAGTTTAAAAGACTGCCAACATTCTAAAGACTGCCAACATTCTATAGACAGTTCAAAAGACTGCCAACATTCTATATAACAGTTCAAAAGACTGCCAACATTCTAAAGACAATTCAAGTGACTGCCAACATTCTAAACACAATTCAAAAAACTGCCAACATTCTAAAGACAGTTTAAAAGACTGCCAACATTCTAAAGACAGTTTAAAAGACTGCCAACATTCTAAATACAGTTCAAAAGACTGCCAACATTCTAAAGAAAATTCAAAAGACTGCCAACATTCTAAAGACAATTCAAAAGGCTGCCAACATTCTAAAGACAATTCAAAAGACTGCCAACATTCTAAAGACAGTTTAAAAGACTGCCAACATTCAAAAGACTGCCAACATTCTAAAGACAGTTTAAAAGACTGCCAACATTCTAAAGACAGTTTAAAAGACTGCCAACATTCTAAAGACAATTCAAAAGACTGCCAACATTCTAAAGACAATTCAAAAGGCTGCCAACATTCTAAAGACAGTTTAAAAGACTGCCAACATTCTAAAGACTGCCAACATTCTATAGACAGTTCAAAAGACTGCCAACATTCTAAAGACAGTTTAAAAGACTGCCAACATTCTAAAGACAATTCAAAAGACTGCCAACATTCTAAAGACAATTCAAAAGGCTGCCAACATTCTAAAGACAGTTTAAAAGACTGCCAACATTCTAAAGACTGCCAACATTCTATAGACAGTTCAAAAGACTGCCAACATTCTATAGACAGTTCAAAAGACTGCCAACATTCTAAAGACAATTCAAAAGACTGCCAACATTCTAAAGACAATTCAAAAGACTGCCAACATTCTAAAGACAATTCAAAAGACTGCCAACATTCTAAAGACAGTTTAAAAGACTGCCAACATTCTAAAGACAATTCAAAAGACTGCCAACATTCTAAAGACAGTTTAAAAGACTGCCAACATTCTAAAGACAATTCAAAAGGCTGCCAACATTCTAAAGACAGTTTAAAAGACTGCCAACATTCTAAAGACTGCCAACGTTCTATAGACAGTTCAAAAGACTGCCAACATTCTATAGACAGTTCAAAAGACTGCCAACATTCTATAGACAGTTCAAAAGACTGCCAACATTCTAAAGACAATTCAAAAGACTGCCAACATTCTAAAGACAATTCAAAAGACTGCCAACATTCTAAAGACAGTTTAAAAGACTGCCAACATTCTATGTAACAGTTCAAAAGACTGCCAACATTTTATAGACAGTTCAAAAGACTGCCAACATTCTAAAGACAATTCAAAAGACTGCCAACATTCTAAAGACAATTCAAAAGACTGCCAACATTCTAAAGACTGCCAACATTCTATAGACAGTTCAAAAGACTGCCAACATTCTAAAGACAATTCAAAAGACTGCCAACATTCTAAAGACAGTTTAAAAGACTGCCAACATTCTAAAGACTGCCAACATTCTAAAGACAGTTCAAAAGACTGCCAACATTCTAAAGACAATTCAAAAGACTGCCAACATTCTAAAGACAATTCAAAAGGCTGCCAACATTCTAAAGACAATTCAAATGACTGCCAACATTCTAAAGACAATTCAAAAAACTGCCAACATTCTAAAGACAGTTTAAAAGACTGCCAACATTCTAAAGACAGTTTAAAAGACTGCCAACATTCTAAAGACTGCCAACATTCTATAGACAGTTCAAAAGACTGCCAACATTCTAAAGACAGTTTAAAAGACAGCCAACATTCTAAAGACAATTCAAAAGACTGCCAATATTCTAAAGACAATTCAAAAGACTGCCAACATTCTAAAGACAATTCAAAAGGCTGCCAACATTCTAAAGACAGTTTAAAAGACTGCCAACATTCTAAAGACTGCCAACATTCTATAGACAGTTCAAAAGACTGCCAACATTCTATATAACAGTTCAAAAGACTGCCAACATTCTATAGACAGTTCAAAAGACTGCCAACATTCTAAAGACAATTCAAAAGACTGCCAACATTCTAAAGACAATTCAAAAGACTGCCAACATTCTAAAGCCAATTCAAAAGACTGCCAACATTCTAAAGACAGTTTAAAAGATTGGAAACATTCTAAAGACAGTTTAACAGATTGCAAACATTGTAAAGACAATTCAAAAGGCTGCCAACATTCTAAAGATAGTTCAAAAGACTGACAACATTCTATAGACAGTTCAAAAGACTGCCAACATTCTAAAGACAGTTTAAAAGACTGCCAACATTCTAAAGACTGCCAACATTCTAAAGACAATTCAAAAGACTGCCAACATTCTAAAGACAATTCAAAAGGCTGCCAACATTCTAAAGACAATTCAAGTGACTGCCAACATTCTAAACACAATTCAAAAAACTGCCAACATTCTAAAGACAGTTTAAAAGACTGCCAACATTCTAAAGACAGTTTAAAAGACTGCCAACATTCTAAATACAGTTCAAAAGACTGCCAACATTCTAAAGAAAATTCAAAAGACTGCCAACATTCTAAAGACAATTCAAAAGGCTGCCAACATTCTAAAGACAATTCAAATGACTGCCAACATTCTAAAGACAGTTTAAAAGACTGCCAACATTCTAAAGACTGCCAACATTCTATAGACAGTTCAAAAGACTGCCAACATTCTATAGACAGTTCAAAAGACTGCCAACATTCTAAAGACAATTCAAAAGACTGCCAACAATCTAAAGACAATTCAAAAGACTGCCAACATTCTAAAGACAATTCAAAAGACTGCCAACATTCTAAAGACAGTTTAAAAGACTGCCAACATTCTAAAAACTGCCAACATTCTAAAGACAGTTCAAAAGACTGCCAACATTCTAAAGACAATTCAAAAGACTGCCAACATTCTAAAGACAATTCAAAAGGCTGCCAACATTCTAAAGACAATTCAAATGACTGCCAACATTCTAAAGACAATTCAAAAGACTGCCAACATTCTAAAGACAGATTAAAATACTGCCAACATTCTAAAGACTGCCAACATTCTATAGACAGTTCAAAAGACTGCCAACATTCTATAGACAGTTCAAAAGACTGCCAACATTCTAAAGACAATTCAAAAGACTGCCAACATTCTAAAGACAATTCAAAAGACTGCCAACATTTTAAAGACAGTTTAAAAGACTGCCAACTTTCTATAGACAGTTCAAAAGACTGCCAACATTCTAAAGACAAATCAAAAGACTGCCAACATTCTAAAGACAGTTTAAAAGACTGCCAACATTCTAAAGACTGCCAACATTCTAAAGACAGTTCAAAAGACTGCCAACATTCTAAAGACAATACAAAAGACTGCCAACATTCTAAAGACAATTCAAAAGACTGCCAACATTCTAAAGACAGTTTAAAAAACTGCCAACATTCTAAAGACAATTCAATAGACTGCCAACATTCTAAAGACAATTCAAAAGGCTGCCAACATTCTAAAGACAGTTTAAAAGACTGCCAACATTCTAAAGACAATTCAAAAGGCTGCCAACATTCTAAAGACAATTCAAATGACTGCCAACATTCTAAAGACAATTCAAAAGACTGCCAACATTCTAAAGACAGTTTAAAAGACTGCCAACATTCTATAGACAGTTCAAAAGACTGCCAACATTCTAAAGACAATTCAAAAGACTGCCAACATTCTAAAGACAATTCAAAAGACTGCCAACATTCTAAAGACAATTCAAAAGACTGCCAACATTCTAAAGACTGCCAACATTCTATAGACAGTTCAAATGACTGCCAACATTCTAAAGACAATTCAATAGACTGCCAACATTCTAAAGACAATTCAAAAGGCTGCCAACATTCTAAAGACAGTTTAAAAGACTGCCAACATTCTAAAGACAATTCAAAAGGCTGCCAACATTCTAAAGACAATTCAAATGACTGCCAACATTCTAAAGACAATTCAAAAGACTGCCAACATTCTAAAGACAGTTTAAAAGACTGCCAACATTCTATAGACAGTTCAAAAGACTGCCAACATTCTAAAGACAATTCAAAAGACTGCCAACATTCTAAAGACAATTCAAAAGACTGCCAACATTCTAAAGACAATTCAAAAGACTGCCAACATTCTAAAGACTGCCAACATTCTATAGACAGTTCAAATGACTGCCAACATTCTAAAGACAATTCAAAAGACTGCCAACATTCTAAAGACAGTTTAAAAAACTGCCAACATTCTAAAGACAATTCAATAGACTGCCAACATTCTAAAGACAATTCAAAAGGCTGCCAACATTCTAAAGACAGTTTAAAAGACTGCCAACATTCTAAAGACAATTCAAAAGGCTGCCAACATTCTAAAGACAATTCAAATGACTGCCAACATTCTAAAGACAATTCAAAAGACTGCCAACATTCTAAAGACAGTTTAAAAGACTGCCAACATTCTATAGACAGTTCAAAAGACTGCCAACATTCTAAAGACAATTCAAAAGACTGCCAACATTCTAAAGACAATTCAAAAGACTGCCAACATTCTAAAGACAATTCAAAAGACTGCCAACATTCTAAAGACTGCCAACATTCTATAGACAGTTCAAATGACTGCCAACATTCTAAAGACAATTCAAAAGACTGCCAACATTCTAAAGACAGTTTAAAAGACTGCCAACATTCTAAAGACTGCCAACATACTATAGACAGTTCAAAAGACTGCCAACATTCTATAGACAGTTCAAAAGACTGCCAACATTCTAAAGACAATTCAAAAGACTGCCAACATTCTAAAGACAATTCAAAAGACTGCCAACATTCTAAAGACAGTTTAAAAGACTGCCAACATTCTAAAGACTGCCAACATTCTATAGACAGTTCAAAAGACTGCCAACATTCTAAAGGCAATTCAAAAGACTGCCAACATTCTAAAGACAGTTTAAAAGACTGCCAACATTCTAAAGACTGCCAACATTCTAAAGACAGTTCAAAAGACTGCCAACATTGTAAAGACAATTCAAAAGACTGCCAACATTGTAAAGACAATTCAAAAGACTGCCAACATTCTAAAGACAATTCAAAAGGCTGCCAACATTCTAAAGACAATTCAAAAAACTGCCAACATTCTAAAGACAGTTTAAAAGACTGCCAACATTCTAAAGACAGTTTAAAAGACTGCCAACATTCTAAAGACTGCCAACATTCTATAGACAGTTCAAAAGACTGCCAACATTCTAAAGACAGTTTAAAAGACAGCCAACATTCTAAAGACAATTCAAAAGACTGCCAATATTCTAAAGACAATTCAAAAGACTGCCACCATTCTAAAGACAGTTTAAAAGACTGCCAACATTCTAAAGACTGCCAACATTCTATAGACAGTTCAAAAGACTGCCAACATTCTATAGACAGTTCAAAAGACTGCCAACATTCTAAAGACAATTCAAAAGACTGCCAACATTCTAAAGACAATTCAAAAGACTGCCAACATTCTAAAGACAATTCAAAAGACTGCCAACTTTCTAAAGACAGTTTAAAAGACTGCCAACATTCTAAAGACTGCCAACATTCTATAGACAGTTCAAAAGACTGCCAACATTCTATATAACAGTTCAAAAGACTGCCAACTTTCTAAAGACTATTCAAGTGACTGCCAACATTCTAAACACAATTCAAAAAACTGCCAACATTCTAAAGACAGTTTAAAAGACTGCCAACATTCTAAAGACAGTTTAAAAGACTGCCAACATTCTAAATACAGTTCAAAAGACTGCCAACATTCTAAAGAAAATTCAAAAGACTGCCAACATTCTAAAGACAATTCAAAAGGCTGCCAACATTCTAAAGACAATTCAAATGACTGCCAACATTGTAAAGACAGTTTAAAAGACTGCCAACATTCTAAAGACTGCCAACATTCTATAGACAGTTCAAAAGACTGCCAACATTCTATAGACAGTTCAAAAGACTGCCAACATTCTAAAGACAATTCAAAAGACTGCCAACAATCTAAAGACAATTCAAAAGACTGCCAACATTCTAAAGACAATTCAAAAGACTGCCAACATTCTAAAGACAGTTTAAAAGACTGCCAACATTCTAAAAACTGCCAACATTCTAAAGACAGTTCAAAAGACTGCCAACATTCTAAAGACAATTCAAAAGACTGCCAACATTCTAAAGACAATTCAAAAGACTGCCAACATTCTAAAGACAATTCAAAAGACTGCCAACATTCTAAAGACAGTTTAAAAGACTGCCAACATTCTAAAGACTGCCAACATTCTATAGACAGTTCAAAAGACTGCCAACATTCTAAAGACAATTCAAAAGACTGCCAACATTCTAAAGACAAATCAAAAGGCTGCCAACATTCTAAAGACAATTTAAATGACTGCCAACATTCTAAAGACAATTCAAAAAACTGCCAACATTCTAAAGACAGTTTAAAAGACTGCCAACATTCTAAAGACAGTTTAAAAGACTGCCAACATTCTAAAGACTGCCAACATTCTATAGACAGTTCAAAAGACTGCCAACATTCTAAAGACAGTTTAAAAGACAGCCAACATTCTAAAGACAATTCAAAAGACTGCCAATATTCTAAAGACAATTCAAAAGACTGCCACCATTCTAAAGACAGTTTAAAAGACTGCCAACATTCTAAAGACTGCCAACATTCTATAGACAGTTCAAAAGACTGCCAACATTCTATAGACAGTTCAAAAGACTGCCAACATTCTAAAGACAATTCAAAAGACTGCCAACATTCTAAAGACAATTCAAAAGACTGCCAACATTCTAAAGACAATTCAAAAGACTGCCAACTTTCTAAAGACAGTTTAAAAGACTGCCAACATTCTAAAGACTGCCAACATTCTATAGACAGTTCAAAAGACTGCCAACATTCTATATATCAGTTCAAAAGACTGCCAACATTCTAAAGACAATTCAAGTGACTGCCAACATTCTAAACACAATTCAAAAAACTGCCAACATTCTAAAGACAGTTTAAAAGACTGCCAACATTCTAAAGACAGTTTAAAAGACTGCCAACATTCTAAAGACAGTTTAAAAGACTGCCAACATTCTAAATACAGTTCAAAAGACTGCCAACATTCTAAAGAAAATTCAAAAGACTGCCAACATTCTAAAGACAATTCAAAAGGCTGCCAACATTCTAAAGACAATTCAAAAGACTGCCAACATTCTAAAGACAGTTTAAAAGACTGCCAACATTCAAAAGACTGCCAACATTCTAAAGACAGTTTAAAAGACTGCCAACATTCTAAAGACAGTTCAAAAGACTGCCAACATTCTAAAGACAATTCAAAAGACTGCCAACATTCTAAAGACAATTCAAAAGGCTGCCAACATTCTAAAGACAATTCAAAAGGCTGCCAACATTCTAAAGACAGTTTAAAAGACTGCCAACATTCTAAAGACTGCCAACATTCTATAGACAGTTCAAAAGACTGCCAACATTCTAAAGACAGTTTAAAAGACTGCCAACATTCTAAAGACAATTCAAAAGACTGCCAACATTCTAAAGACAATTCAAAAGGCTGCCAACATTCTAAAGACAGTTTAAAAGACTGCCAACATTCTAAAGACTGCCAACATTCTATAGACAGTTCAAAAGACTGCCAACATTCTATAGACAGTTCAAAAGACTGCCAACATTCTAAAGACAATTCAAAAGACTGCCAACATTCTAAAGACAATTCAAAAGACTGCCAACATTCTAAAGACAATTCAAAAGACTGCCAACATTCTAAAGACAGTTTAAAAGACTGCCAACATTCTAAAGACAATTCAAAAGACTGCCAACATTCTAAAGACAGTTTAAAAGACTGCCAACATTCTAAAGACAATTCAAAAGGCTGCCAACATTCTAAAGACAGTTTAAAAGACTGCCAACATTCTAAAGACTGCCAACGTTCTATAGACAGTTCAAAAGACTGCCAACATTCTATAGACAGTTCAAAAGACTGCCAACATTCTATAGACAGTTCAAAAGACTGCCAACATTCTAAAGACAATTCAAAAGACTGCCAACATTCTAAAGACAATTCAAAAGACTGCCAACATTCTAAAGACAATTCAAAAGGCTGCCAACATTCTAAAGACAATTCAAAAGACTGCCAACATTCTAAAGACAGTTTAAAAGACTGCCAACATTCAAAAGACTGCCAACATTCTAAAGACAGTTTAAAAGACTGCCAACATTGTAAAGACAGTTCAAAAGACTGCCAACATTCTAAAGACAATTCAAAAGACTGCCAACATTCTAAAGACAATTCAAAAGACTGCCAACATTCTAAAGACAATTCAAAAGACTGCTAACATTCTAAAGACAGTTTAAAAGACTGCCAACATTCTAAAGACAATTCAAAAGACTGCCAACATTCTAAAGACAGTTTAAAAGACTGCCAACATTCTAAAGACAATTCAAAAGGCTGCCAACATTCTAAAGCGAGTTTAAAAGACTGCCAACATTCTATAGACTGCCAACATTCTATAGACAGTTCAAAAGACTGCCAACATTCTATAGACAGTTCAAAAGACTGCCAACATTCTAAAGACAATTCAAAAGACTGCCAACATTCTAAAGACAGTTTAAAAGACTGCCAACATTCTAAAGACTGCCAACATTCTAAAGACAGTTCAAAAGACTGCCAACATTCTAAAGACAATTCAAAAGACTGCCAACATTCTAAAGACAATTCAAAAGACTGCCAACATTCTAAAGACAATTCAAAAGGCTGCCAACATTCTAAAGACAATTCAAATGACTGCCAACATTCTAAAGACAATTCAAAAGACTGTCAACATTCTAAAGACAGTTTAAAAGACTGCCAACATTCTAAAGACTGCCAACATTCTATAGACAGTTCAAAAGACTGCCAACATTCTATAGACATTTAAAAATACTGCCAACATTCTAAAGACAATTCAAAAGGCTGCCAACATTCTAAAGACAATTCAAAAGACTGCCAACATTCTAAAGACAGTTCAAAAGACTGCCAACATTCTAAAGACAATTCAAAAGACTGCCAACATTCTAAAGACAATTCCAAAGGCTGCCAACATTCTAAAGACAATTCAAAAGACTGCCAACATTCTAAAGACAGTTCAAAAGACTGCCAACATTCTAAAGACAATTCAAAAGACTGCCAACATTCTAAAGACGATTCAAAAGGCTGCCAACATTCTAAAGACAATTCAAAAGACTGCCAACATTCTAAAGACAGTTTAAAAGACTGCCAACATTCAAAAGACTGCCAACATTCTAAAGACAGTTTAAAAGACTGCCAACATTCTAAAGACAGTTCAAAAGACTGCTAACATTCTATAGACAGTTCAAAAGACTGCCAACATTCTATAGACAGTTCAAAAGACTGCCAACATTCTATAGACAGTTCAAAAGACTGCCAACATTCTAAAGACAATTCAAAAGACTGCCAACATTCTAAAGACAGTTTAAAATACTGCCAACATTCTAAAGACAGTTTAAAAGACTGCCAACATTCTAAAGACAATTCAAAAGACTGCCAACATTCTAAAGACAATTCAAAAGGCTGTCAACATTCTAAAGACAATTCAAATGACTGCCAACGTTCTAAAGACAATTCAAAAGACTGCCGACATTCTAAAGACAGTTTAAAAGACTGCCAACATTCTAAAGACAATTCAAAAGACTGCCAACATTCTAAAGACAGTTTAAAAGACTGCCAACATTCTAAAGACTGCCAACATTCTATAGACAGTTCAAAAGACTGCCAACATTCTAAAGACAGTTTAAAAGACTGCCAACATTCTAAAGACAATTCAAAAGACTGCCAACATTCTAAAGACAATTCAAAAGACTGCCAACATTCTAAAGACAATTCAAATGACTGCCAACATTCTAAAGACAATTCAAAAAACTGCCAACATTCTAAAGACAGTTTAAAAGACTGCCAACATTCTAAAGACAGTTTAAAAGACTGCCAACATTCTAAAGACTGCCAACATTCTATAGACAGTTCAAAAGACTGCCAACATTCTAAAGACAGTTTAAAACACAGCCAACATTCTAAAGACAATTCAAAAGACTGCCAACATTCTAAAGACAATTCAAAAGGCTGCCAACATTCTAAAGACAGTTTAAAAGACTGCCAACATTCTAAAGACTGCCAACATTCTATAGACAGTTCAAAAGACTGCCAACATTCTATATAACAGTTCAAAAGACTGCCAACATTCTATAGACAGTTCAAAAGACTGCCAACATTCTAAAGACAATTCAAAAGACTGCCAACATTCTAAAGACAGTTTAAAAGACTGCCAACATTCTGAAGACAATTCAAAAAGCTGCCCACATTCTAAAGACAGTTTAAAAGACTGCCAACATTCTAAAGACTGCCAACATTCTATAGATAGTTCAAAAGACTGCTAACATTCTATAGACAGTTCAAAAGACTGCCAACAATCTATAGACAGTTCAAAAGACTGCCAACTTTCTAAAGACAATTCAAAAGACTGCCAACATTCTAAAGACAATTCAAAAGACTGCCAACATTCTAAAGACAGTTTAAAAGACTGCCAACATTCTAAAGACTGCCAACATTCTAAAGACAGTTCAAAAGACTGCCAACATTCTAAAGACAGTTTAAAAGACTGCCAACATTCTAAAGACTGCCAACATTCTAAAGACAGTTCAAAAGACTGCCCAACATTCTAAAGACAATTCAAAAGGCTGCTAACATTCTAAAGACAATTCAAATGACTTCCAACATTCTAAAGACAATTCAAAAGACTGCCAACATTCTAAAGACAGTTTAAAAGACTGCCAACATTCTAAAGACAATTCAAAAGACTGCCAACATTCTAAAGACAGTTTAAAAGACTGCCAACATTCTAAAGACTGCCAACATTCTATAGACAGTTCAAAAGACTGCCAACATTCTAAAGACAGTTCAAAAGACTGCCAACATTCTAAAGACAGTTTAAAAGACTGCCAACATTCTAAAGACAATTCAAAAGACTGCCAACATTCTAAAGACAATTCAAAAGACTGCCAACATTCTAAAGACAATTCAAATGACTGCCAACATTCTAAAGACAATTCAAAAAACTGCCAACATTCTAAAAACAGTTTAAAAGACTGCCAACATTCTAAAGACAGTTTAAAAGACTGCCAACATTCTAAAGACTGCCAACATTCTATAGACAGTTCAAAAGACTGCCAACATTCTAAAGACAGTTTAAAACACAGCCAACATTCTAAAGACAATTCAAAAGACTGCCAACATTCTAAAGACAATTCAAAAGGCTGCCAACATTCTAAAGACAGTTTAAAAGACTGCCAACATTCTAAAGACTGCCAACATTCTATAGACAGTTCAAAAGACTGCCAACATTCTATATAACAGTTCAAAAGACTGCCAACATTCTATAGACAGTTCAAAAGACTGCCAACATTCTAAAGACAATTCAAAAGACTGCCAACATTCTAAAGACAGTTTAAAAGACTGCCAACATTCTGAAGACAATTCAAAAAGCTGCCCACATTCTAAAGACAGTTTAAAAGACTTCCAACATTCTAAAGACTGCCAACATTCTATAGATAGTTCAAAAGACTGCTAACATTCTATAGACAGTTCAAAAGACTGCCAACAATCTATAGACAGTTCAAAAGACTGCCAACTTTCTAAAGACAATTCAAAAGACTGCCAACATTCTAAAGACAATTCAAAAGACTGCCAACATTCTAAAGACAGTTTAAAAGACTGCCAACATTCTAAAGACTGCCAACATTCTAAAGACAGTTCAAAAGACTGCCAACATTCTAAAGACAATTCAAAAGACTGCCCAACATTCTAAAGACAATTCAAAAGGCTGCTAACATTCTAAAGACAATTCAAATGACTTCCAACATTCTAAAGACAATTCAAAAGACTGCCAACATTCTAAAGACAGTTTAAAAGACTGCCAACATTCTAAAGACAATTCAAAAGACTGCCAACATTCTAAAGACAGTTTAAAAGACTGCCAACATTCTAAAGACTGCCAACATTCTATAGACAGTTAAAAAGACTGCCAACATTCTAAAGACAGTTTAAAAGACTGCCAACATTCTAAAGACAGTTTAAACGACTGCCAACATTCTAAAGACTGCCAACATTCTATAGACAGTTCAAAAGACTGCCAACATTCTATAGACAGTTCAAAAGACTGCCAACATTCTAAAGACAATTCAAAAGACTGCCAACATTCTAAAGACAATTCAAAAGACTGCCAACATTCTAAAGACAGTTTAAAAGACTGCCAACATTCTAAAGACAATTCAAAAGACTACCAACATTCTAAAGACAGTTTAAAAGACTGCCAACATTCTATAGACAATTCAAAAGGCTGCCAACATTCTAAAGACAGTTTAAAAGACTGCCAACATTCTAAAGACTGCCAACATTCTATAGACAGTTCAAAAGACTGCCAACATTCTATAGACAGTTCAAAAGACTGCCAACATTCTAAAGACAATTCAAAAGACTGCCAACATTCTAAAAACAATTCAAAAGACTGCCAACATTCTAAAGACAGTTTAAAAGACTGCCAACATTCTAAAGACAATTCAAAAGACTGCCAACATTCTAAAGACAATTCAAAAGGCTGCCAACATTCTAAAGACAGTTCAAAAGACAGCCAACATTCTAAAGACAATTCAAAAGACTGCCAACATTCTAAAGACAATTCAAAAGGCTGCCAACATTCTAAAGACAATTCAAATGACTGCCAACATTCTAAAGACAATTCAAAAGACTGCCAACATTCTAAAGACAGATTAAAATACGGCCAACATTCTAAAGACTGCCAACATTCTATAGACAGTTCAAAAGACTGCCAACATTCTATAGACAGTTCAAAAGACTGCCAACATTCTAAAGACAATTCAAAAGACTGCCAACATTCTAAAGACAGTTTAAAAGACTGCCAACATTCTAAAGACTGCCAACATTCTATAGACAGTTCAAAAGACTGCCAACATTCTATAGACAGTTCAAAAGACTGCCAACATTCTAAAGACAGTTTAAAAGACTGCCAACATTCTAAAGACTGCCAACATTCTAAAGACAGTTCAAAAGACTGCCAACATTCTAAAGACAGTTTAAAACACAGCCAACATTCTAAAGACAATTCAAAAGACTGCCAACATTCTAAAGACAGTTTAAAATACTGCCAACATTCTAAAGACAGTTTAAAAGACTGCCAACATTCTAAAGACAGTTCAAAAGACTGCCAACATTCTAAAGACAATTCAAAAGACTGCCAACATTCTAAAGACAATTCAAAAGGCTGCAAACATTCTAAAGACAATTCAAATGACTGCCAACATTCTAAAGACAATTCAAAAGACTGCCAACATTCTAAAGACAATTCAAAAGGCTGCAAACATTCTAAAGACAATTCAAATGACTGCCAACATTCTAAAGACAATTCAAAAGACTGCCAACATTCTAAAGACAATTCAAAAGGCTGCCAACATTCTAAAGACAATTCAAAAGACTGCCAACATTCTAAAGACAGTTCAAAAGACTGCCAACATTCTAAAGACAATTCAAAAGACTGCCAACATTCTAAAGACAATTCAAAAGGGTGCCAACATTCTAAAGACAATTCAAAAGACTGCCAACATTCTAAAGACAGTTCAAAAGACTGCCAACATTCTAAAGACAGTTTAAAAGACTGCCAACATTCTAAAGACAATTCAAAAGGCTGCCAACATTCTAAAGCGAGTTTAAAAGACTGCCAACATTCTATAGACTGCCAACATTCTATAGACAGTTCAAAAGACTGCCAACATTCTATAGACAGTTCAAAAGACTGCCAACATTCTAAAGACAATTCAAAAGACTGCCAACATTCTAAAGACAGTTTAAAAGACTGCCAACATTCTAAAGACTGCCAACATTCTAAAGACAGTTCAAAAGACTGCCAACATTCTAAAGACAATTCAAAAGACTGCCAACATTCTAAAGACAATTCAAAAGACTGCCAACATTCTAAAGACAATTCAAAAGGCTGCCAACATTCTAAAGACAATTCAAATGACTGCCAACATTCTAAAGACAATTCAAAAGACTGTCAACATTCTAAAGACAGTTTAAAAGACTGCCAACATTCTAAAGACTGCCAACATTCTATAGACAGTTCAAAAGACTGCCAACATTCTAAAGACAATTCAAAAGACTGCCAACATTCTAAAGACAATTCAAAAGGCTGCCAACATTCTAAAGACAATTCAAAAGACTGCCAACATTCTAAAGACAGTTCAAAAGACTGCCAACATTCTAAAGACAATTCAAAAGACTGCCAACATTCTAAAGACAATTCAAAAGGCTGCCAACATTCTAAAGACAATTCAAAAGACTGCCAACATTCTAAAGACAGTTCAAAAGACTGCCAACATTCTAAAGACAATTCAAAAGACTGCCAACATTCTAAAGACAATTCAAAAGGCTGCCAACATTCTAAAGACAATTCAAAAGACTGCCAACATTCTAAAGACAGTTTAAAAGACTGCCAACATTCAAAAGACTGCCAACATTCTAAAGACAGTTTAAAAGACTGCCAACATTCTAAAGACAGTTCAAAAGACTGCCAACATTCTAAAGACAATTCAAAAGACTGCCAACATTCTAAAGACAATTCAAAAGGCTGCAAACATTCTAAAGACAATTCAAATGACTGCCAACATTCTAAAGACAATTCAAAAGACTGCCAACATTCTAAAGACAATTCAAAAGGCTGCAAACATTCTAAAGACAATTCAAATGACTGCCAACATTCTAAAGACAATTCAAAAACCTGCCAACATTCTAAAGACAATTCAAAAGGCTGCCAACATTCTAAAGACAATTCAAAAGACTGCCAACATTCTAAAGACAGTTTAAAAGACTGCCAACATTCAAAAGACTGCCAACATTCTAAAGACAGTTTAAAAGACTGCCAACATTCTAAAGACAGTTCAAAAGACTGCCAAAATTCTAAAGACAATTCAAAAGACTGCCAACATTCTAAAGACAATTCAAAAGGCTGCAAACATTCTAAAGACAATTCAAATGACTGCCAACATTCTAAAGACAATTCAAAAGACTGCCAACATTCTAAAGACAATTCAAAAGGCTGCAAACATTCTAAAGACAATTCAAATGACTGCCAACATTCTAAAGACAATTCAAAAGACTGCCAACATTCTAAAGACAATTCAAAAGGCTGCCAACATTCTAAAGACAATTCAAAAGACTGCCAACATTCTAAAGACAGTTCAAAAGACTGCCAACATTCTAAAGACAATTCAAAAGACTGCCAACATTCTAAAGACAATTCAAAAGGGTGCCAACATTCTAAAGACAATTCAAAAGACTGCCAACATTCTAAAGACAGTTCAAAAGACTGCCAACATTCTAAAGACAATTCAAAAGACTGCCAACATTCTAAAGACAATTCAAAAGGCTGCCAACATTCTAAAGACAATTCAAAAGACTGCCAACATTCTAAAGACAGTTTAAAAGACTGCCAACATTCTAAAGACAGTTCAAAAGACTGCCAACATTCTAAAGACAATTCAAAAGACTGCCAACATTCTAAAGACAATTCAAAAGGCTGCAAACATTCTAAAGACAATTCAAATGACTGCCAACATTCTAAAGACAATTCAAAAACCTGCCAACATTCTAAAGACAGTTTAAAAGACTGCCAACATTCTAAAGACTGCCAACATTCTATAGACAGTTCAAAAGACTGCCAACATTCTAAAGACAGTTTAAAAGACTGCCAACATTCTAAAGACAATTCAAAAGACTGTCAACATTCTAAAGACAGTTTAAAAGACTGCCAACATTCTAAAGACTGCCAACATTCTATAGACAGTTCAAAAGACTGCCAACATTCTATAGACAGTTCAAAAGACTGCCAACATTCTAAAGACAATTCAAAAGACTGCCAACATTCTAAAGACAATTCAAAAGGCTGCCAACATTCTAAAGACAGTTTAAAAGACTGCCAACATTCTAAAGACTGCCAACATTCTATAGACAGTACAAAAGACTGCCAACATTCTATAGACAGTTCAAAAGACTGCCAACATTCTAAAGACAATTCAAAAGACTGCCAACATTCTAAAGACAATTCAAAAGACTGCCAACATTCTAAAGACAATTCAAAAGACTGACAACATTCTAAAGACAGTTTAAAAGACTGCCAACATTCTAAAGACAATTCAAAAGACTGCCAACATTCTAAAGACAGTTTAAAAGACTGCCAACATTCTAAAGACAATTCAAAAGGCTGCCAACATTCTAAAGCGAGTTTAAAAGACTGCCAACATTCTATAGACTGCCAACATTCTATAGACAGTTCAAAAGACTGCCAACATTCTATAGACAGTTCAAAAGACTGCCAACATTCTAATCTCAATTCAAAAGACTGCCAACATTCTAAAGACAATTCAAAAGACTGCCAACATTCTAAAGACAGTTTAAAAGACTGCCAACATTCTAAAGACTGCCAACATTCTAAAGACAGTTCAAAAGACTGCCAACATTCTAAAGACAATTCAAAAGACTGCCAACATTCTAAAGACAATTCAAAAGACTGCCAACATTCTAAAGACAATTCAAAAGGCTGCCAACATTCTAAAGACAATTCAAATGACTGCCAACATTCTAAAGACAATTCAAAAGACTGTCAACATTCTAAAGACAGTTTAAAAGACTGCCAACATTCTAAAGACTGCCAACATTCTATAGACAGTTCAAAAGACTGCCAACATTCTATAGACAGTTCAAAAGACTGCCAACATTCTAAAGACAATTCAAAAGACTGCCAACATTCTAAAGACAATTCAAAAGGCTGCCAACATTCTAAAGACAATTCAAAAGACTGCCAACATTCTAAAGACAGTTCAAAGACTGCCAACATTCTATAGACAGTACAAAAGACTGCCAACATTCTATAGACAGTTCAAAAGACTGCCAACATTCTAAAGACAATTCAAAAGACTGCCAACATTCTAAAGACAATTCAAAAGACTGCCAACATTCTAAAGACAATTCAAAAGACTGACAACATTCTAAAGACAGTTTAAAAGACTGCCAACATTCTAAAGACAATTCAAAAGACTGCCAACATTCTAAAGACAGTTTAAAAGACTGCCAACATTCTAAAGACAATTCAAAAGGCTGCCAACATTCTAAAGCGAGTTTAAAAGACTGCCAACATTCTATAGACTGCCAACATTCTATAGACAGTTCAAAAGACTGCCAACATTCTAAAGACAATTCAAAAGACTGCCAACATTCTAAAGACAATTCAAAAGACTGCCAACATTCTATAGACAGTTCAAAAGACTGCCAACATTCTAAAGACAATTCAAAAGACTGCCAACATTCTAAAGACAATTCAAAAGGCTGCCAACATTCTAAAGACAATTCAAAAGACTGCCAACATTCTAAACACAGTTCAAAAGACTGCCAACATTCTAAAGACAATTCAAAAGACTGCCAACATTCTAAAGACAATTCAAAAGGGTGCCAACATTCTAAAGACAATTCAAAAGACTGCCAACATTCTAAAGACAGTTCAAAAGACTGCCAACATTCTAAAGACAATTCAAAAGACTGCCAACATTCTAAAGACAATTCAAAAGGCTGCCAACATTCTAAAGACAATTCAAAAGACTGCCAACATTCTAAAGACAGTTTAAAAGACTGCCAACATTCAAAAGACTGCCAACATTCTAAAGACAGTTTAAAAGACTGCCAACATTCTAAAGACAGTTCAAAAGACTGCCAACATTCTAAAGACAATTCAAAAGACTGCCAACATTCTAAAGACAATTCAAAAGGCTGCAAACATTCTAAAGACAATTCAAATGACTGCCAACATTCTAAAGACAATTCAAAAACCTGCCAACATTCTAAAGACAGTTTAAAAGACTGCCAACATTCTAAAGACTGCCAACATTCTATAGACAGTTCAAAAGACTGCCAACATTCTAAAGACAGTTTAAAAGACTGCCAACATTCTAAAGACAATTCAAAAGACTGTCAACATTCTAAAGACAGTTTAAAAGACTGCCAACATTCTAAAGACTGCCAACATTCTAAAGACTGCCAACATTCTATAGACAGTTCAAAAGACTGCCAACATTCTAAAGACAGTTTAAAAGACTGCCAACATTCTAAAGACAATTCAAAAGACTGTCAACATTATAAAGACAGTTTAAAAGACTGCCAACATTCTAAAGACTGCCAACATTCTATAGACAGTTCAAAAGACTGCCAACATTCTATAGACAGTTCAAAAGACTGCCAACATTCTAAAGACAATTCAAAAGACTGCCAACATTCTAAAGACAATTCAAAAGGCTGCCAACATTCTAAAGACAGTTTTTTAAGACTGCCAACATTCTAAAGACTGCCAACATTCTATAGACAGTACAAAAGACTGCCAACATTCTATAGACAGTTCAAAAGACTGCCAACATTCTAAAGACAGTTCAAAAGACTGCCAACATTCTAAAGACAATTCAAAAGACTGCCAACATTCTAAAGACAATTCAAAAGGCTGCCAACATTCTAAAGACAGTTTAAAAGACTGCCAACATTCTAAAGACTGCCAACATTCTATAGACAGTACAAAAGACTGCCAACATTCTATAGACAGTTCAAAAGACTGCCAACATTCTAAAGACAATTTAAAAGACTGCCAACATTCTAAAGACAATTCAAAAGACTGCCAACATTCTAAAGACAGTTTAAAAGACTGCCAACATTCTAAAGACAATTCAAAAGGCTGCCAACATTCTAAAGCGAGTTTAAAAGACTGCCAACATTCTATAGACTGCCAACATTCTATAGACAGTTCAAAAGACTGCCAACATTCTATAGACAGTTCAAAAGACTGCCAACATTCTAAAGACAATTCAAAAGACTGCCAATATTCTAAAGACAATTCAAAAGACTGCCAACATTCTAAAGACAGTTTAAAAGACTGCCAACATTCTAAAGACTGCCAACATTCTAAAGACAGTTCAAAAGACTGCCAACATTCTAAAGACAATTCAAAAGACTGCCAACATTCTAAAGACAATTCAAAAGACTGCCAACATTCTAAAGACAATTCAAAAGGCTGCCAACATTCTAAAGAAAATTCAAATGACTGCCAACATTCTAAAGACAATTCAAAAGACTGTCAACATTCTAAAGACAGTTTAAAAGACTGCCAACATTCTAAAGACTGCCAACATTCTATAGACAGTTCAAAAGACTGCCAACATTCTATAGACAGTTCAAAAGACTGCCAACATTCTAAAGACAATTCAAAAGACTGCCAACATTCTAAAGACAATTCAAAAGGCTGCCAACATTCTAAAGACAATTCAAAAGACTGCCAACATTCTAAAGACAGTTCAAAGACTGCCAACATTCTATAGACAGTACAAAAGACTGCCAACATTCTATAGACAGTTCAAAAGACTGCCAACATTCTAAAGACAATTCAAAAGACTGCCAACATTCTAAAGACAATTCAAAAGACTGCCAACATTCTAAAGACAATTCAAAAGACTGACAACATTCTAAAGACAGTTTAAAAGACTGCCAACATTCTAAAGACAATTCAAAAGACTGCCAACATTCTAAAGACAGTTTAAAAGACTGCCAACATTCTAAAGACAATTCAAAAGGCTGCCAACATTCTAAAGCGAGTTTAAAAGACTGCCAACATTCTATAGACTGCCAACATTCTATAGACAGTTCAAAAGACTGCCAACATTCTATAGACAGTTCAAAAGACTGCCAACATTCTAAAGACAATTCAAAAGACTGCCAACATTCTAAAGACAATTCAAAAGACTGCCAACATTCTAAAGACAGTTTAAAAGACTGCCAACATTCTAAAGACTGCCAACATTCTAAAGACAGTTCAAAAGACTGCCAACATTCTAAAGACAATTCAAAAGACTGCCAACATTCTAAAGACAATTCAAAAGACTGCCAACATTCTAAAGACAATTCAAAAGGCTGCCAACATTCTAAAGACAATTCAAATGACTGCCAACATTCTAAAGACAATTCAAAAGACTGTCAACATTCTAAAGACAGTTTAAAAGACTGCCAACATTCTAAAGACTGCCAACATTCTATAGACAGTTCAAAAGACTGCCAACATTCTAAAGACAATTCAAAAGACTGCCAACATTCTAAAGACAATTCAAAAGGCTGCCAACATTCTAAAGACAATTCAAAAGACTGCCAACATTCTAAAGACAGTTCAAAAGACTGCCAACATTCTAAAGACAATTCAAAAGACTGCCAACATTCTAAAGACAATTCAAAAGGCTGCCAACATTCTAAAGACAATTCAAAAGACTGCCAACATTCTAAAGACAGTTCAAAAGACTGCCAACATTCTAAAGACAATTCAAAAGACTGCCAACATTCTAAAGACAATTCAAAAGGCTGCCAACATTCTAAAGACAATTCAAAAGACTGCCAACATTCTAAAGACAGTTTAAAAGACTGCCAACATTCAAAAGACTGCCAACATTCTAAAGACAGTTTAAAAGACTGCCAACATTCTAAAGACAGTTCAAAAGACTGCCAACATTCTAAAGACAATTCAAAAGACTGCCAACATTCTAAAGACAATTCAAAAGGCTGCAAACATTCTAAAGACAATTCAAATGACTGCCAACATTCTAAAGACAATTCAAAAGACTGCCAACATTCTAAAGACAATTCAAAAGGCTGCAAACATTCTAAAGACAATTCAAATGACTGCCAACATTCTAAAGACAATTCAAAAACCTGCCAACATTCTAAAGACAATTCAAAAGGCTGCCAACATTCTAAAGACAATTCAAAAGACTGCCAACATTCTAAAGACAGTTTAAAAGACTGCCAACATTCAAAAGACTGCCAACATTCTAAAGACAGTTTAAAAGACTGCCAACATTCTAAAGACAGTTCAAAAGACTGCCAACATTCTAAAGACAATTCAAAAGACTGCCAACATTCTAAAGACAATTCAAAAGGCTGCAAACATTCTAAAGACAATTCAAATGACTGCCAACATTCTAAAGACAATTCAAAAGACTGCCAACATTCTAAAGACAATTCAAAAGGCTGCCAACATTCTAAAGACAATTCAAAAGACTGCCAACATTCTAAAGACAGTTCAAAAGACTGCCAACATTCTAAAGACAATTCAAAAGACTGCCAACATTCTAAAGACAATTCAAAAGGGTGCCAACATTCTAAAGACAATTCAAAAGACTGCCAACATTCTAAAGACAGTTCAAAAGACTGCCAACATTCTAAAGACAATTCAAAAGACTGCCAACATTCTAAAGACAATTCAAAAGGCTGCCAACATTCTAAAGACAATTCAAAAGACTGCCAACATTCTAAAGACAGTTTAAAAGACTGCCAACATTCTAAAGACAGTTCAAAAGACTGCCAACATTCTAAAGACAATTCAAAAGACTGCCAACATTCTAAAGACAATTCAAAAGGCTGCAAACATTCTAAAGACAATTCAAATGACTGCCAACATTCTAAAGACAATTCAAAAACCTGCCAACATTCTAAAGACAGTTTAAAAGACTGCCAACATTCTAAAGACTGCCAACATTCTATAGACAGTTCAAAAGACTGCCAACATTCTAAAGACAGTTTAAAAGACTGCCAACATTCTAAAGACAATTCAAAAGACTGTCAACATTCTAAAGACAGTTTAAAAGACTGCCAACATTCTAAAGACTGCCAACATTCTATAGACAGTTCAAAAGACTGCCAACATTCTATAGACAGTTCAAAAGACTGCCAACATTCTAAAGACAATTCAAAAGACTGCCAACATTCTAAAGACAATTCAAAAGGCTGCCAACATTCTAAAGACAGTTTAAAAGACTGCCAACATTCTAAAGACTGCCAACATTCTATAGACAGTACAAAAGACTGCCAACATTCTATAGACAGTTCAAAAGACTGCCAACATTCTAAAGACAATTCAAAAGACTGCCAACATTCTAAAGACAATTCAAAAGACTGCCAACATTCTAAAGACAATTCAAAAGACTGACAACATTCTAAAGACAGTTTAAAAGACTGCCAACATTCTAAAGACAATTCAAAAGACTGCCAACATTCTAAAGACAGTTTAAAAGACTGCCAACATTCTAAAGACAATTCAAAAGGCTGCCAACATTCTAAAGCGAGTTTAAAAGACTGCCAACATTCTATAGACTGCCAACATTCTATAGACAGTTCAAAAGACTGCCAACATTCTATAGACAGTTCAAAAGACTGCCAACATTCTAATCTCAATTCAAAAGACTGCCAACATTCTAAAGACAATTCAAAAGACTGCCAACATTCTAAAGACAGTTTAAAAGACTGCCAACATTCTAAAGACTGCCAACATTCTAAAGACAGTTCAAAAGACTGCCAACATTCTAAAGACAATTCAAAAGACTGCCAACATTCTAAAGACAATTCAAAAGACTGCCAACATTCTAAAGACAATTCAAAAGGCTGCCAACATTCTAAAGACAATTCAAATGACTGCCAACATTCTAAAGAACGTTTAAAAGACTGCCAACATTCTAAAGACTGCCAACATTCTATAGACAGTTCAAAAGACTGCCAACATTCTATAGACAGTTCAAAAGACTGCCAACATTCTAAAGACAATTCAAAAAACTGCCAACATTCTAAAGACAATTCAAAAGACTGCCAACATTCTAAAGACAGTTTAAAAGACTGCCAACATTCTAAAGACTGCCAACATTCTAAAGACAGTTCAAAAGACTGCCAACATTCTAAAGACAATTCAAAAGACTGCCAACATTCTAAAGACAATTCAAAAGGCTGCCAACATTCTAAAGACAGTTTAAAAGACTGCCAACATTCTAAAGACTGCCAACATTCTAAAGACAATTCAAAAGACTGCCAACATTCTAAAGACAATTCAAAAGACTGCCAACATTCTAAAGACAATTCAAAAGGCTGCCAACATTCTAAAGACAATTCAAATGACTGCCAACATTCTAAAGAACGTTTAAAAGACTGCC